>NC_134268.1:144375338-144977838 GCF_031893055.1 Leptodactylus fuscus
TAAAACGATCTGTTATCGCAATGTGTGGTCCCGTCATAAAACTCCAGGTAGAAAAACAGTTAAAAATATGCTGCAGAAAAAAAACACAGAGAAAACCTGTTGCTTTTTTTCCACATTCTTTTCATTAAGATTTTGCTACATTACATTCTACGATTTCCAAAAATGCTGAAAACTTAGTTCTTTTCTTCTGCAATGCGTGAATGAGATTAATGAAATCTCACTCACTTTACTGGTACTGTAAGGCCAAGACCCCAAGTAGCGTAAATGCTACAGCATTTTACAGTACTTGTAAAGTCGAAGGGATTCTAGCTAATCCCATCAGCACATTGCAGAAAAATATCCACAGTGGAAATGCTGCAATTTCAAAAAATTTTATGTTTTTGTAAATCACAACATGTCAAACATGCCAAATCTACTAGGTGTGTACAAACTTATTTACATACATTAGTATATGTATATTAAAGATACACTACATTTCATGAAAAACAGAATACATTATGTTTTTCGCTAAAGAAAAAAAATCTTTGTGGGTTGATATTCTAGTACATAACTGTGAGTATAACAACATATTAGGCTCATATACCAGGTCTCTTCCATGAAAGAATGTTGTGACAGACAAGAATTTCAGACGTGCCATCCAAGTTGATCTAAAGAAGTGTGCAGAATTGATCTGAAGACCACAAATGTAGTGGTTAACCACAGACACTAAGGAAAACAGACAAAAGGGATATTAAATTAAATAAAAACTACCTTTTCACTCAACCAGTTTCCAGGTAGCACAAGTCTGAAGGACTAACAATCCAGATAAATGGCTCCAGAGAAAACAAAAGGCAATTTTCTTAGGCTAATCCCTCGGTTTTCCCTGTTCCTTTGGTATTTCAGAGTGTGTACAGATGAGACATATTGCGCTAAGTCAGTCAGTTGTTTCAAGGTGCTCTAGCGCTGCTTGCCTTGAGTTCAGCATTCACCAGCTTCATGCCGGGTTTTACTCCTTTTTACTCCTATTTCTTATAAGTTCATATATTGCCTTTTCAATTCATATAAAGTACAAGACACAGATAGTGCTGGTTGGACAGAGGAAGATTGAAATAAATTGTTATGGGCATATGAATCGAAATTTGAGGTGGTTGGTTCACAATAGAAGAACATTTGTGAGATTCCGAACAACTGAAAAGATGCTAGAAGAGCCTGATGTCATATGTCAAGTATGGTGGAGGTAATGTGATGGTCTGGGGTTGCTTTGGTGCTGGTAAAGTGGGAGATTTGTACAAGGTAAAATGGATTTTGAATAAGGAAGGCTATCACTCCATTTTGTAACACCAAGCCATTCCCTGTGGACAGCGCTTGATTGGAGCCAATTTCATCCTACAACAGGACAATGACCCAAAGCCACCTCCAAATTATGCAGGAACTATTTAGGGAAGAAGCAAGCCACTGGTATACTATCTGTAATGGAGTGACCAGCGCAGTCACCAGATCTCAACCCCATTGAGCTGTTGTGGGAGCAGCTTGACCATATGGTATGCAAAAAGTGCCCATCAAGCCAATCCAACTTGTGGGAGGGTCTTCTGGAAGTATGGGGTGAAATTTCTCCACATTACCTCAGCAAATTAACAGCTAGAATGACAAAGGTCTGCAATGCTGGAATTGCTGCAAATGGAGCATTCTGTGACGAAAGCAAAGTTTGAAGGAGAAAATTATTATTTCAAATAAAAATCATTATTTCTAACCTTGTCAATGTCTTGACTATAGTGATAGTGTATGAACTTTTTTATATTTGAGAAATATTTAATGTGATTGATTAAATAAAAGAAGTATAGTGGCATCAGGGTTCATGCTCTAGGTGAAGTTCGAAACTTGATTCAGGTGACGCCAGAGTACCTTGAACTATGAAGACATTTAACCCCCTCCCAACGCAGGCATTTTTCAATTTTTGTTTTCGACTCCTGTCTTCCAAACCCCATAACTTCCAGACCCATGAGGTCTGTGTACATAATAGAAAAAAAGGGTAATTGCATTCTCTCTATTAACCCTTTCCCACCTGAGGCATTTTTCGATTTTTGATTTTCGTTGTTGACTCCTCACCCTTCCAAGGCCCATGACTTTTTTATTTTTCTGTTCACAGATCCATATGAGATCTTAATATTTGCAGGACAAATCATACTTTGTAATGGCACCATTTAATGTTCCATATGATGTGTTGGGAAGCTGGAAAAAAAATTCAGAATGGGGTGGAATTGGAAAAAAACCTTATTTGTGCAAGTTTCTTACAGGTTTTGACTTTACAGTGTTCACTGTAGAGTCTAAATGACATGTTTTCTTTTTTGGTTGGTAAGATTCTTTAGTGTTGTAAAGAATGGTAATGGATCGCTGGCCGTCACAAAAATGGTACCTCAATCAGAATTGACCAAAACATTTCAGAAATCAATGCCTGCGATTGGTGAGGGCACTGATTGCGGGCATTAGCATTGAGTCTTCACTGCATAATACAGGTATAATTGACATGCTGCAATTTTCAAAAACACATCGATTTTTGAAATCACAGCTTTTCTGCTGCAAACTTTTTTCTGCAATGTGCTGATGGGATTAACAAAAATCCCATCCTGTTTGCAGGTACTGTAAAATGCTGCATTTTGGGCACGCCATTTCTGCCACTGCTAAATCGTAGTGTTTATACTACATGGAATTCCCACATTGCAGAATAATATCTGCACTGAAAATGCTGAGATTTCAAAACCTATTGCAGTTTTGCAAATTACAGTGTGTCAATTATACCTACAGAAATGCTGGCATTTTCCATTTAGGTGTAATAGAAGCAGAAAGTACTCAGAGGAAGACTATACAGACTTTCAATGAAAAGCGTTGCGGAACATGCAGTGCTATTTGGTTGTGACTCACTACACGGGGTCTCACCCCTGGTTCACATTAGCGTTTGGATTCCATCCGGGGGAGTCCACATAAGGATCCACCCGATGGAATATAATCGCGACTACAAGTGCTGTGCAGTTAAAGCACACGGACCCCATAGACTATAATGGGGTCCGTGTGTTTGCCGCGCACTCCCTGCACAAATGATTCAGTGATGATAATGATTGTAAGTTTGAATTTCATCATGCCCAATCCTTTTATTTTTAGGGGAAGTAAGCCACTACCAGCAGTGTTATGCAGCAGATTACTCTCAACACACTAGTCAGAATTTATTACCTTATCACTATTTATATACCTTTTATTTATGGAGTTGTACCACAGTTGTAAAACAGTTCCTCACCTATCCTCAAGTTGTGTGGTAGTGGTGAAGTTCCATTCAATTTTAAGAAGTTTAGCTGCAACACCATATACAGCTGGGGACAAGGAACAAGGACGGTACTATTTATGGAAGAAAGCAGCAATGTTTGTCTAATTATGTCCCACCTGTTTAGAGACTTTTTGCTGCACTTTTTAATGCTCTTCAGAATGGGCCTCTTCATTGGCAATGTGAACGATGGCCATAAGCACAGATCAGATGTGTGCTTTTATGCTCCAGCCTGTACTAGAAAAATAAAAAATGGAACCTGTTTAGTTTCTAAGGACTTGTTACATGCATGATGTGCAGTGTGTGTTGATGATGAATGCGATTATAGTCTACTCTTGTATGAGTAATATTGTCTACTTCTAATATTCTTGCTGTTGGGCCTGTACTTTATATGTTTTTACTAGGGCCCCTTGTGCTTTTGGATAAAGAGAGGAATTAAACTGATTGCCCATATCTTAACCCATGCCATATACCTCATTAAATGAGAAAATTCTAAAATGCCAGAAATTGTCTGTTATTAAATACCCATATAGTTAACATAAATCACAAGATAAAACACTACAATTGTAAAATAATATTTAATGTTCTCATGATGCTTCTCTCTGCCCTCCCCTCCAATGAAATCACAGGTAATAAATCACTGCCACATCTGAGGTCACATGATGCTGCGAGGTTTTGTTTGGAAGCCTACTCCCCTCCCCCTGTGAGCAGCAAACGCAGAATGTGAGAGCAGGGAGATGCATCATGGGAAATGTAGTTTTTTCACAGATTCTCTGCATGTAAATAATAGTGATACAAGGAGTCTCAAGTAAAATAAAGCCAAGAAGCCAAGCAAAGGGTGCAGTGAGTATCTAGCACTGCTGTGCAGTGAGTATCTAGCACTGCTGTGGGTGTATTTGCAGATAATTTTTGCAAACTGGATAACCCAAATGTAAAGCACCATGGAATTAATGGTGCTATATAAATAAACAATAATAATAATAATCCCTTTAATATTGTAAAATTCCAGACCACAGTATTGTCATCAATGAAATGATGCCCATACTGGGATCCACCTCCATTCACTAATTTGCCACTCACCTGCTATATTTATTGTCCCCTCTCCCGTCATAGAACATTTTTAAAGTAGCATTCCAACTTTTTCATCTATAGAGGCTCAAAATCAAAATGCAAGTTCACCTCTCCGTTTGGTCAAGGATTAATTTGAGACTTTGTAATGCCGCCAGTCATTGTTTAAACAGAATCTCATTGCTCTGCCACTGTCTGACAACCTCACATATAGGCAGAAGATAAAAAAGGAAACGTAAATGGAGACTTGGGACTGGATCCCTGACTCATCGGAGAGGTGAGTATACGTATTGTTTTTTTTTTTGTCTGTAATATTTTTTATGCATTTTGTTCAGTCTCTATTCACATTTCTCCATCATACAAAGTAATGGACAGTGCTGCATAAAAGGTTGGAGTTTTATACATGCTGAAAGCTCTACCATGCTAATGTTCAATAGGTTTCCTTTCCATTATATGAGTATTATGGTTTTATACAGCTATAGTATATTTCCAGGATATGCCATCACAGTAATATTGGTCGGATCAGACCTTTAGGATCCCAGCCAATATTAAGAAATGAGAGACCAAGGTTGTATAGTTCACGTGAATGGAGCCTAGTGGCTATCAGGGGAGAGTGTGGGAGATGCCTGTAGACCTTGCTCAAAGTGTGTGAGTACCGTGATCTTTCTCTGGATCACCAACCCAGGCTGCAAAGTAAAGTTGTGAATGGCATAGGGAAGAAAATGAACAACTGTATGTTACTGCACAATGTCTTCATGATTCCACAGGGAATCCCACTTTATGTAAGTGTCACTGTGCAGGAAGAAGTCCCTTCATGCTGAAGATAAGGGAAAGCCTCCTTAAGAAACCATCTAAAAAGTGAGAAATCACACAGTATATCAAATGCCTGAATGTGCAGCACAGCTGAGACGTGAACTTTCTGTCCCTAAACCATGAAAATAACATAAATGACTGTACATTTGTACCGCAGTTACATCCAGCAGCTGTATCTAATGCAAAGGAAAGCTAATCACTTTCTGTATTGTTATTTTACCAAAAACAGACAATTTATACACAGGCATTGAGTGTCATTTGGGTGAAAACTCATGTAGGGCATAATAATCCCTGTAGTGACTAATAGTTTTTCGAATCTTGCTGCCACCTACTGGTTCTACAAATATATGTGTTTCAGAAATGAGTTTCACAAGTACATTTATTCTGAGCGCACTTGCAGTTACAATCCAAAATGTTGAGTGTGGAAATCATTAAACCAAACTCATCTTA
Organism: Leptodactylus fuscus; assembly: GCF_031893055.1. Taxonomy (NCBI): domain Eukaryota; kingdom Metazoa; phylum Chordata; class Amphibia; order Anura; family Leptodactylidae; genus Leptodactylus; species Leptodactylus fuscus. The sequence continues at coordinate 144,380,962 of NC_134268.1, forward strand.
TTTCCTCTGTGAGAAATAATGGCATTGCTGTTTAGTAAATAAGATAATAGCTACGGGTATACTGTCATATTATCAGGATTCATTTATTCTGATGGAATCCTCAACACCTCTCAAGGTGTCCTCTTGACTTTTTTTTCCCAATACATCTCACAGATGTTCAATTAGATTGAGAAATGGGAAATTTGAAGGTTGACAACGCCTTGTACTCTTTTCTTTTAATATTACATAAAGGGGTATTCTGTGAGATAATGTTAATATATATATATATATATATATATATATATATATATATATATATATATATTAGCTTTTACACGCGACATCGTCTGCGGTGATTTGAGAATTGGGCAGACACAGATGTGTGAAACTGTGAGAGTACTTTAAAAATCTGGCTGGGATAGCAAATGTGATATTTTAGATTGTGTATGTAGTGATACAGACAATTTGTTGTTATTTTGTTGTTATGTTTGTGGAAAATTTCACGCAAATCCGTCCGGGCGTTTTAGCGTGACTGAGGAACAAACATCCAAACATCTAAACATCCAAAGATCCAAACACACAAACTTTCACATTTATAATATTAGTAGGATATATATATATATATATATATATATATATATATATATATATATATATATATATATATATATATATATAAAGGATAGGAGGTAACTTGCTGATCAGTGGAGGTCCAATCAATCATGAGAACTGTCTTGCACCCCAGATCTACATGGAGTGAAAAGTTGTGCAACACTTACCACTCCATCAATTTCAGGGGGACTACAGTAGATAGCTTAAACACAGCACTCTCATGAATGCTAAGGGTCTCAGCGGTTGAACCCTCACGATCAGCAAGTTAACTCCTATCTCTTGGGTAGGAGGTAACTTTGTGTTACTGTACTACCTCTTTAAACTATTCCTGAACAAAATTTGCAGTCTTGTAATTTACATTATCATACTAAGAGCCTTCTGCCACTGGCAAGTCCTGGTGACCACATACCCATTGTATGCACTTCTGGTGGTGACCAGTGATTGAACATGGGCTATACACAGCAAACTGTGAACCAATGTGTGTTCTGATACTGCTCTGTAGGATCTGACTAGACAGGCATGGCACACCTGACCCTGTAACTGGTTCTCTACTTGCTTTCCTTGGGGATCATCTTTAAAGGGAACCTATCACTCAGACACAATTTTTCTAGGTACCATGTTGGAATAGCCTTAAGAAAGGCTATTCATCTCCTTTCGTTGTCTTCTCTGCGCCACCGTTCACCTACAATCCTTCTCATAGCACTGGGGGTGGGCCCCAGTCCTCAAACAGCACTGAGCGTGGCCCCAATGCTGCAAGAGAACTCTCTCCATCTTCATCAGCAGCGTCCTCTTCAGCTTCTTCTTCTGGCGATGGCTTGTAACTTCTACGCCTCGGGCCTTAAGCAGAGCAGACTGTGCATGCCCACAGGCCACAAGAAAATGGCTGCTTGCACAGTATTGTAAGCAACCATTTTCTCGTGGTCTATGGGCATGTGCAGTCTGCTCTGCCCAAGGCCCGAGGCCTAGAAGTTACAAGCCACCGCCGGATGAAGAGGCTGAAGAGGATGCTGCTAACGAAGATGGAGGTGGCGCTGGAGAGAGTTCTCTTTCTGCATTGGGGACGCCCCAATGCTGTTTGAGCGCTGGGGCCCGCCCACAGTGCTGCGAGAGAACTCATTTACATTCTAAGAAGAACCGGGATTGTAGGCGAACGGTGGGGCAGAGAAGACGATGAATGGAAGGAGACGAATAGCCTTTCTTAAGGCTATTCCGATGTGGTACCTAGAAAAAATTGAGTCTGAGTGATAGGATCCCTTTAAACTACTAGCCACCTAATGAGGTAATGTAAGGCGGCAGCCTCAGGCGGCACTCTAGAGGGGGCGGTGCCATGGCAATTAGATTATTTTTTTTTACTCTTTTTTTTCTAAACTAGCGCAGGACAGGGCCACTCTGAAAACAAAATGAGCGGCCCTCTCCTGCGCTGGTTTAGACCTCTGCCACACCTGTGCTTAGACACAGACGTCTTTTGTTGAGTGAAGTGAAGAGACAGTGGAAGCGGGAGCAGCGGCGGGGTCGGTAAGTTACATACTTTTTTTTGTTTATAATGGGTCGCTATCTACTGGAGTATCCCCAGCAGGTAGCGGCCTATTTACCTACCTCCCTGGGCTTGCTAACTGCCGCCTCCGGTTCCCCTTCTGCTATAGGATGCGGGGGATGGCGAAGCCTGCACTAGCAGTACCATACAGGTCCAAAGCCTGTACTAGTAACAACAGCCTGTTACTACTAGCACAGGCTTTGGGCTTGTATGGTTATGTCCCAGACCACGTGACATCTGGGACATTACCATACAGGTCCGAAGCCAGCTAGGATTAACATCAGATCCTGGAGAAGTGAGTAAAACTGTTCAGTATGTTCCCTCACCTTCTCGCACCCCCCTAGCACCCCCACCCCCTCCCGCTGCCGGAGGCAGACAATCAAAATATGAGCACCTCCTTCCCCCCGGTATTCAGTCCAAGGGGGAGGCATCTTTTGATCGTCTGCCTCAGGCAGCACAGAGACTAGGTTCACCACTGCTACTAGCCACTGTATAGCAGAAACGCTCAAAGACACCACCCGCTTTTGTACATGGTCATCTATCCATCACAATTTAGCTTTTTTCAGATTTGCTCAGCTATTTATACTTGCCAGTTTTTCCAACTTTCAACACAGCAAAATTAAGAACTGAATATTCTTCCTGTCTTATATGTTGCACCTCTGTTCACTTGCTGTCTTATATGTTGCACCCCTGTTCACTTGCTGTCTTATATGTTGCACCTCTGTTCACTTGCTGTCTTATATGTTGCACCTCTGTTCACTTGCTGTCTTATATGTTGCAACCCTGTTCACTTGCTGTCTTATATGTTGCACCCCTGTTCACTTGCTGTCTTATATGTTGCACCCTTGTTCACTTGCTGTCATATATGTTGCAACCCTGTTCACTTGCTGTCTTATATGTTGCACCTCTGTTCACTTGCTGTCTTATATGTTGCACACCTCTTCACTTGCTGTCTTATATGTTGCACCTGTGTTCAATTGCTGTCTTTTATATAGCACCCCTGTTCACTTGCTGTCTTATATGTTGCACCCCTGTTCACTTGCTGTCTTTTATGTTGCACCCCTGTTCACTTGCTGTCTTATATGTTGCACCCCTGTTTACTTGCTGTCTTATATGTTGCACCCCTGTTCACTTGCTGTCTTATATGTTGCACCCCTGTTCACTTGCTGTCTTTTATGTTGCACCCCTGTTCACTTGCTGTCTTATATGTTGCACCCCTGTTTACTTGCTGTCTTATATGTTGCACCCCTGTTCACTTGCTGTCTTATATGTTGCACCCTTGTTCACTTGCTGTCTTATATGTTGCACCCTTGTTCACTTGCTGTCTTATATATTGCACCCTTGTTCACTTGCTGTCTTATATGTTGCACCCCTGTTCACTTGCTGTCTTACATGTTGCACCCCTGCTCACTTGCTGTTTTATATGTTGCACCCCTGTTCACTTACTGTCTTATATGTTGCAACCTTTGTTAGAAGTTATTTTAACTAAAGAATCACATTAAATCTGATTTTAAAGGGGCTCTATCAGCAAAATCATGCTGCTAGAGCCCCACATATGCGTGAATAGCCTTTAAAAAGGCTATTCAGGCACCGTAAAAGTTATATTAAACTAGCCCCCCCCCCCCCCCGTTTTAAAATAATAACCTAAAAAAGAATGTGCTCTACTTACGGATCGTGCACCCTGGGCGGGCATTCAGGGTGTGTCTTCATCTTCCTCCCCGCCTCTTCTTCCTCTGATGTCTTCGGGTCCCGTCTTCCTCCAGCGCTTGCTCACGTACACTGATATAAAAAAAAAGGCTTGGGCGCATGCGCAGTAGCAAGCGGCTTCTACTACAGCTACTGCGCATGCGCCCAGGCTATCACTGTCCGTTCGTGAGCGCTGGAGGAAGACGGGACCGGAGGACATCGGAGGAAGAAGAGGCGTGGAAGAAGATGAAGACACACCCTGAATGCCCGCCCAGCGTGCACGATCCGTAAGTAGAGCACATTCTTTTTTAGGTTACTATTTCAAAACCGGGGGGGGGGGGGGAGTTTAATATAACTTTTACGGTGCCTGACTAGCCTTTTTAAAGGCTATTCACACATATGTGGGGCTCTAGCAGCATGATTTTGCTGATAGAGCCCCTTTAATCATGTTGATGTTATGACTGATTTATACAAAAGGTAATATGGCAGTCTAATGAGTTATTGAAGAAACTTCTAATTTATGTGTGTAAAGAGGACTGGACTGAGGCTGAGCCCCCTCATAAGTTTATTACTAGTGCCAGTTTTGAAATGGTCTAAGTAAGGACAAACATATAGAACTGAATGTAGTTTTATGGTTTAGTATCTGGTGTGTATATTTCTTTCAGTATATGCCTTATTACACATCACTCTATGTTCCTGGGTTGGACAGACAGCTGTACATTACGACTGTCTCAGCACATCTCACCTGCTCTACTCAGCACCATTTTTATAGGAGCATGTGCAGTACTTCAGCATGAAAAGCTATACGTCATAAAGATGACTGAGGGAAGCAATAATATTTGATAACTGAATGTCTACTTTTGGACATCCTTAAAGTGAGCCACTTGGCTGTAGTGAGCCTAGACCACTTGTGTCTTCTGAGCTCATTAGTCCTGCTTGGTCTACTCCATGCTGAGCTCCACAAAGCCAACCCTCAACATAGAGAATAAGGAAAATCTTCTGTTAAAGACTTTGCTCCTTGTACAAGGGATGAGTGAAACCTTCATTGTGTGTAACTCACTTTGAACAACTACTTTGGCTCTCTCTTCTCTTGTGTTCGTATATTCATTCTGATACCAACATCAATGACTGTGTCAAAACATCCCCCATGAATGAGCCATATTGAGACAAAAAGTAATATAAACCTACTTATACTTACAATAACACCAACATTTTATGTGACCCTGTGAGGTCAAATAACTTTGTAGAAGTAGAGCAAAAATTAGGCTTACAAACAGAATCCAGCTGTTTGGTTTGTTTTGTCTGCAATGGCATGTTTACTTTTTGTTTTGTGTCATTTAGGTCCCAATAGACCTATTCAACGTGAATTAGAACATAGAGGAGAAGTCAGACAAAAAAGCTGGACAAAGCAACGAAACAAGAGAAAACCATTCCAAATATGGCCCTGGGTGCAGATGTTTCTGTGCTGGTTACATTTGACACTTAATTATTGAATGTCATGTTTTGCTGAATACAGTTGTTTCGCTTTATGAAATATTGCACCTGGCAGCAATATTAATGAGAGATAAAAAAAAAAAAAACAAAAAAAAAAAAAAACTTTCTGCTTATATTCCATAGTAACAGCAACAATACAGATTTTTAGACTGGACAGTTTCCAGATGTTGATAGATTACAGCTCTCAATATCTCTCTAGGTCTTCATGTCATATTTACTGAAATTCCATAACTAAAATATTGCATACTGCAATACCTTTTCTAATCTGAGAGCATCAAATTCTTAAACTAAATCGATCACAATGGTCTCAAGTTTTTTTCTTTCTGGCCAATAAAAAATATGTCACTTCCAGAGTTGCCTACTTCTATAGCGCCATCATATGCCGTAGCGCTGTATTGTCTTATATAGGGCTCACAATCTGCATTCCCTATCAGTATGTCATCCCACCCACCAGGAAATGTGACTCCGTATCCTGTATTCGCACTCCAGAAAAATCAGAAAACCAGTGTTGCATTAGTATTTACCCATCCCTGTTCACACAATATGAACCACCGTTGTCTTTGATGTCCTTTCACAGACAAGGTTCTCTGTCACAAGATGTTTGGTAGCCACACAGCATTGCATTATGGGACTCAGGTTGTTCACCCTTAGCATACCGTCACTGCATTGACCTAATAATTAGCAATGCATATAGCTGATATTAGATTAATCCTTAGGCTAAGGCCCCAGATAGCAAGCCACAAGCCAAAAAATGCTGCGGAAAAGACTGCAGCTGAAATGCACGAGTTTTCCTCTGCGGACTTTTTTGCTTCCATTATACCTATACAGTTGGTATAATTGACATGCTGCAGCTCTGCAGGCTGTCTGTGAAAAACACTGTGGGAAAAAATACATTTTGGTTGCGGCTCGCTATGTGGGACTGTAGCCTAATATCAGATTTTTTGAGTCAAAGTCAGGAATGAGTTTGGCAGAAGAAGAAGTCTAAGTTCTTCCTTTATATTGAACCTTTCTTTTGAATCCACCATTGCCTTTGGCTCAAAAAATGTAGCAACTTTTCTGCAAGGTGTAGCCTCAGGTGAGATTTGTTTCAGCAGATACTGATGATAACCTAATACCTAGGTGGTCTGTCAGACCCTCCTGAATGATTGTCATTCCCCATATGAAGAACAGAACCAGACCCCTTTTATTTGCAGATGCCCCTCATAATGTTAACCAGCAATTTATGTCTTCCTGCCCTGCACTGAAATACTACACTGCAGTAAGCAGGTTCTTCCTAGGAGACATGTACTCTTCACTTGTGAGTGCCGGCGGCTTATAATGACATACATGGCACCTCTGCAGATTGGACAATGGTCCTGGACAACCAGAGAACTGATGCCGATGATGTGCATTTAAAGAGAACCTTTCATGTCCTTAAAGATGTGTGGTATTATATACTGCTAGAAAGCCAACTGAGTTCAGTGCAGTCAGCTTTGCTGGTATTCGCCATGATGGAGATATTGGTGCAGTTAGTTTCGGCACCGATATCTCTCCACTGTTGGAAAGGTGAGCCTTCCAGCCTAGCGGCATCACTGGGCAGTGAAAACGCCCCTATGACAGTACAAGGCTATGGAGCAATACAGTCAGGGGGGCGTTCCTCACAGCCCCGGAATGACGCTGAGCTATAAGACCAGCTCTTCTGACAGTGGAGAGATATTACTGCCGAAATTGATAGCACCAATATCTCCAGCACAGAGGCACATACCGTGAAAGCTAGCAGTGCAGTAAATTCAGTACACTGCATCTTTCTAGTGGTATATAATACCACCCATCTCTGAGGACATGAAAGGTCTAGGTATAGGACAGCTATAGGACCTGCTCCAATCATCAATTTGGCCTGGACACACGGCCACAAAAACAACGGCCGCGTGTACGGGAGAAGGCAGCCCGAGAGGGGGGTAGGGGAAGCCTCCTGAGAGCACTGAATGGATGCTTCCTCTCTCAATACCTGCAGCTCCAGCGCTGGCTGATGTGTATTAGCTGCAGTAGGTGCACATGGTGTCCTTGTAAAATATATTTTCCCTATTAATGGGGAAAGTATTCCACTGACAGGGGGCCCCTACAAGTGCTGGGGCCCTGGGCAATTGCAAAGTCCCCCCTCCCCCCACCAGTCCTGTCCACACAGATAATGAAGGTGTCCAGTAGCAACTTCTCCTCTTGGTGCTCAGCTCACTGTTATATTCGCACTGGGCAGAGCAGGTTACTCTTTTCACCCCTGTGGGGTGATCTCTGTGGCCTATTCGCAAGTGTCTCAAAAACAAAATGGAGGAGGCTCTATCTCTCTGATTACCTTAGGTAAAATGGTGACTGCTTTCCCACTGTACCTCAGGTGACGCTGCTGGAGCCTCACTTGCTCATGTTTCTCTCTCTCTCTCTCTCTCTGCTTCAAGTGAAGTGGAGGGGTCTTTTTTCTTTCCCCTCAGAAAAAATTGTGTCTGTCTTGACCAAGTATTTTGTATTTACACGAACACACTTTTTACCTAGGATTGCATTGTATATTTTTCCCTCAGATATGATGAATAAGTCTCTCCAAATCTTCTGCCAGGGACCGGCTAGTTCATAGTTTCTTGCAGCCGGAGGTTGGGAATGAAACTTGGTTGAACAGAGGTAGACCTGTAAGCACCTTTAGATGTGGAAGATGTTCAGCTTGTGGATTTATTAATCCATCTAAAACATTCACCAACCATGCTACTAACCAAGTCTTCCAATGTCGGGACTTTGCCAATTGTTCTACAATGGGGGTGATCTACCTCCTGAGCTGTCCATACCCAATTGGGTATGTTGGAAAAACCATCAGACAGCTCAGGAGGAGAGTCAGAGATCACATTTGTGATATTCTGAATGACCGGGACACCCCGGTAGCTAGGCATTTTAGGAGATATCATAATACCAATACGGATGTATTGAAATTTCAAGCCATTGAGGTTGTGAAACCACATGCACGAGGACGGGATTGGGATAATTTCATCCCCAGGAAAGAAGTGCAGTGGATTTACAGACTAGATACACTTCGGCCAATGGGCATTAATGAGACCACGTTTTTTTCATGCTATCTAAAAAGTGCCTTTAACTATAGATCCACTGTGTTGTACTTTATGATGGAATTACTGAGTCAATTTTCACTTCTTGACACAAATCTGTTCAAAGATCCTTCCGAAAATTATATAGAAGTCTACTTGCCTAGTTATTATAATCTTTTATTGTTAGACTATCTCGGCTATCTATATGATCTGACCTTAGGCTATGGTCAGTATATTCCCCTCTTTAATATACAAAAAGTGAGGCTTCCTCCCAAATACTTACCTCATTATGGCGATTTTTAGGGTAGTTGGTTTATTTGTACGAGTGGTAGGTTTATAGTTTCGGATGGGTGGAAGATTATATCATAGCTGGTGTTTTGACATTTAGATACAGATATATGTTAGTATACTTATGTGGAAGGTCACACCGGCAGAAATCATTATGACATTGTACTTACCTGCCTATCAAACAATAGGAGCCCATCTACTCTAATTATTAATCTTGCAATATGGCCCTATTCTCCTTCTCTATATTTATTAGATTGAGGATCTTGACAATTTATTTCGCATCCGAAATGAGTTAAGTGATATATAGATAGAATCCTCTGAAGTTGGGACTGAGTCCGATTATAGCTTCACTGCGCATGCACGTGGGCACGTCGAGGATGCGCATGGTGATTGGACTAAAACTTTTTTGGATTTTTTGGATCACAAGTATTCTTTGGGAGGAGTCCACCCAACACCGTGCTCTCTGGAATTGGGACATTTCAAGTATATATGGTGAGCTGAATTACAACTTTTTCTATATTGGACTAAAACACTGGGCAGAGTTTAGCAGCTTTATGTTTCTATTGGAGATTACGTCATGATGAGGGTGGAGCTAGCCCTTTATAGATGGGTCATGTTTTCAGCCTGCTACCGCCGATATCAGAGCGGTCATCTGCGGTCACTCTGTGACTTTATTTGTATAAGTTGTCAATCATCTGCCCCTGATGATTCTAAGTCGGATGAAACGCAGCGTTGGGCAGTTGCTTTAGGGTGATTGCCAGTGCATGTAGTTCCATATCATATATCTAGACTCGCAGCATTAAGGTTTGTGCAGCTCACACAAGCTTCTCCAGATCTGCCAGACCCCGTTGGCGTGGCATTAGGCCAGTAACCTCGGGTGAGGCAGAGCCTGGGAGGTCTTTGATGTATTCAGTGAGCGAAGCACTTGTTATACCTAGCTGTGGGTCTATTGGACATGTTCTCATTTAGGGAGATAGGGTATTAGTGTATATAGGAACATAGAATTGCCAACACACAGGCGATTGCAAGTGTACACATACCTTTAATCTGACAACTACTGTGATGCACAGGAATTTTATTTGATGTGCACCCTAGTTATTGATTGTGATATTGGCTTATTGTTGTGAGAGTCACTAAATCGATACTAAGTGACTATTAGCAGTGATCCATAATTTTGAATTTGCATTTTTCTTTAGTATTTTAAATTATCTAATAAAAGTGACATCTATTCTTCTAGTACTTTTGTCAGTGAACCATAGATATAATACTAACAATGACCGACTGGCACAGTGGGGTAGGGTTTCTGTGTTATACATTATATAAAGTCCATCAAGCTATGCATATGCAAGCTATGCAATCCAGAGGCAGGATTGAGACAAAACTAGAAGATTACAAAACCAAGGCTATGGAACAGACCCGACAGGCTGCTGAAAAAAATCATAATGGCATACAGGTACCGAGTTGCTGGGGCAGCAACTTAGATGCTGCGGTCATGAATGATCACTAAGTCTAAGAGGTTAACACCCATGATCAACTTCTGAGCGGGTAACATTAACATGACATAATAGTATGGTGCCGGAAGAGGTTAAAGGCGACCCTTCATAAGCTAGATGTTATATACCGTTGCATAGCTGTCAATACCTCCTTAGGTAGCTGAGGAACCTCCCGAGCTTGACATGACATGACATCTTCACATGAACAACAGTCAAACTGGTTGCCCCAAAATCCTGAATCAGATATGATTATTTTTCCCCAAGAGGCAGAGGAAAAACTCTTTTTAAGGCCAGGGCCCCATGTGGCGTAAACCCCGTGATCTGCCCATGGCAGCAATGCTGTGGAAAAAACTGTGGTGTTTTACAGTCAGAGCAAAGTGGATGGGATTCTAGCAAATTTATATATGTAGACACACAGTCCACCTCCCTTTCTTCGAGACCTGTCTTTGTAAAGCGTGTAAAACCTGGAATGTTAACAGCCCAATCATGTGAGGAATCTAGCCATGTCTCAGCCACACCAACTATATCAATGTTTTCCTCCTGGACCAGGGCCTCAAGCTCCCCCAGTTTGTTTGCTAGGTTCTGGCATTTGTGAATACACACTTTAAATTGCCATCCATGTTTACACATTCATTACCAGAAGTGTGCATTCTTGAAGTTTTACAGCCAGATTTGTCTATAGTATTTGAATGTAATAAATGGCTCTTCCTATCAACTATTCTAATCCCCCATCACAATCCACATCTCCACCCACCACAATAGCTTGTCCTTATGCTCTGCCATCCTCGTTATAATTCTCTCCCTCAGTACAGCAAGCGCCCTTCCTAAAATTATCTGTGGAAAACAGCTTGTACCCCAGTGAAAAATCAGCCCAGTACTCTAACAACCCAAAACCTTTTTTCCTGCACTAAGATTTGACCGATACATATAACTCCCTAGCTTCCCGCTGCCTTTCCTATGTAGCACATGGCACAGTCAGTATTCCAGAGAATATAACCTTGGGGATCCTTCCCTTAAACTTGGAGGCTAGTTCTCTAAAATTATTCTTAATTATTCACCTACCACTTATTCTGTCATTGGTACTCACATGGAAGACGACAGCTGGGTCCTGCCCAGCCCCTCCCAGCAATTTGTCCACCTATTCCCCCACATACTGAACCTTGTAAACCATTTGGTAGAGGCGGTCCTGGCGACAAATTATTCTATCCTTCTTCCTGATTGGAGAATCCACTATAAACACTAACTGCCTTGCCCTACTTACACTACTACCCTCTCCCCCCTCCACTACTAGCTGGACAGTCCTCCTGGCTGTTAAAGAGAGCAGTATCCAGTAGGGCTACCATTTCTGACACTGATATCCTCATATCACCCAACTTGGGAATATGTTTGGATAAACAGAGACATGAGTGGCCTTCATTTTCTTGGATACCCTTCCACCCCTTTTCTCTGTATTAACCCAGCTCCTTGCCTGGTGTTTCTGATGTCACTCCATCTCTAGAACCTCCATATCTAATCTGCTGACTGCTTGCTCAATGAGCAACATGATGTGATCAAGATTGTCAATCACCCTTAGTGTTGCATTCTGTTCTTCCAGATCTCTAATTCAAGCTTCCAGATGGGCAGCATGCTCACAGCGATATTCACCCTGGAACTCTTGCTCTCCAAGTGCTTACATATAACATACTGTGCACTGAAGTAAATGGAAAAGCTTGCTAGCCATTATCTAAATTATAATAAACAGTAAAGTTTAGTTTTTTCATGTCTGTCCAATGAAAGTACGCCAGTTCATAATGGATTGGGAGCCCAAGGATGTGGCCCAAGCAACGTGAATAGTGTCTGTCTATGAAGCCAACAAGGATCTAGTAGTAAGGAATAACCAACTAGGGTTGAGCGATCGGGATGGGAGAGGATTGGATTCCGATCGGCGATCAAGTAAATTTCACGATTGTGATCGGAATTCCGATCCCGATCTTTTCCGGTGGGATCGAGGTCGGAGGTGATTTCCCACAATGCTTGGCTACTGGCCAATCATTGTGGTAAAAGCTATAGAATCAGATGAGCGAGTACTATTCGAAACTCCCTTTTCGAATAGCACGCACCTATAGGAATGAATGGAAGCGGCCAGCACGCAGACTTTGCTGGCGTCTGGCCACTTAACCCCCTGCGTGCCGGCTGCGTCCATTCATTCCTATGGATTTACCGCAGCCTCTTCTGCTTCATCTCTGTTTTACCATATACTCAACTCTGAGATGTAGCAGAGCTGAGTATACCGTAAAGCAAGGATGAAGCAGAAGACTAGATCATATCTATCTACTCACAAACTTCGCTCAACTTACCTGCACAGAAGTGCTACCGCTGCTGCTCCCCGTTCTTCTCGCTCCTCTTCTGTTAGAGATGATGGGAGAAGGTGGGGCTTGTGGCTTAGGAGAGTGTGGGAGGGTACTGGGAGGGGAGACATGAGTGATGCACTCACGTCTCACCGCCCACACTTTCCTAAGCCACAACAAGCCCCGCCTACTCCCATCATCTCTAACACTAGCCTAGGGAGGTGGGGGCACACACGGCGCTCTGAAGATATGTCAATAAGAGAGGACCGGACCAAGAAGTACAGGGAACGGCAGCGGATCTGTGCAGGTAAGTGGACACCAGGGGGCTAAGTAGCCGGGGGATTTTTTTTTAAATCACTACACAGCATGGAGTCCAAAAATTAAAACAATTTTTGGACTACATGCTGTGTAGTGAAAGGATTGTTTTTAAAATCCGATCTTTGATTATTAAAAAAAATCCCTTTGACTTGCATTGGGATCGGAATTTGGTTCAGGATCGGGTTTGAATGGAAAATGATCGGAAATCGGATTTTAAAAATTATCCTGAAATTACAAGATCAGCTCAACCCTACTACCAACACTATTTCCCTTACCAATTCTCCCCTTAGCTTTCAGACCTGCCTATGATTTAATGTTTTGGAGTGCAAAAAGCCAGGACACTTCAGTGCCCCTTGCTCTGACATAAGGAAGAATCTCCCTGTGCCCAACCCACCTATTTCTACACCAGCTATTTTGATTGTGGGTCGGAAGGAGGAGAAACCCATTGACAACTTCTAGTCTGTTAAGTGAGCAATGCTATCACTTGGGAGTTTAACCCCTTCCCGCCAACAGCATATTTTGATTTTCGTTTTTCATTTTTGACTCCCCTCCTTGCAAATACCATAACTTTTTTATTTTTCCACTCTCAGAGCCATATGAGGTCTTAATCTTTGCAGGACAAATTGTTCTTCATGGTACCGCCATTAACTATTCTGTACAATGTACTGGAAAGCTGAAAAAAAATTCAGAATGGGGTGGATTTGAAGAAAAAATGCTTTTGTGAGACTTTCTTACGGGCTTAGGTTTTATGGCGTTCACTGTGCAGCTAAAATGACATGTTAGCTGTTTTCTATTTTTCGGTACAATTCCAGGGCTACCTAATTTATATGGTTTTATTTACATTTTAACCCCTTAGCAAAAATCCAAAACTGAGTTAAAAAATTTATTTTTTTAAAAGTCGCCATATTCTGACACCCGTAACTTTTTTCTATTTCTGTGTATGGGTATGCATAGGGCATCTTTTTTGTGGGGCAGGGTGTACTTTTTAGTTATACTATTTTGGGGAATTGCTTTTGCTTTGATCACTTTTTATTCAAATTTTTATCAGAGGCAAAACGGCGGTTTGGCACTTTTGACTTTTTTTTCCCGCTATGGCATTTACCGTACAGGAAAAATATTTTTATAGATTTATACACAAGGCGTTTTCAGACAAAGGGATACCTAATGTGTATGTGTTTCACAGTATTTAAGTACTTTTATATGTGTTCTAGGAAAATTAATATTTTTAATTTTTTTACATTTTTTTTTTACTGTTTTTAAAACAGGCTCTAAATAATAGTCCCCCCCTATAAATAATACTTTCCCTGTATAATAGCCCCCCAAATTATTATTTCTTAATTTAGTTATAAATGGGGACTAATATTTAAAAGGAAGAACTATAAGGTACTACTATTATTTATAAAGGGGGGACTATTATTGATAATGGGGACTAAATTTATAAAAGGGAACTATTTAGAAGGGAGAACTACTGATAATAAGGGGGGCTATTATTTATAATGAGGGACAATTACTGATAAGGGGCACTTATTTCTGAGCAGGGACCCTTATTTATAAGGTGGCATTATTATTTCTAAGCAGGGATTATCATTAATATGGGTGCATTATTATTTTTAATCAAGGAATCTTAGCCCCCTATTAACATAATAGTCCCTGCATATAAATAATGATGGCCTTATAGTTATTATTGATAAGGGTGCAGTTACCTGTGAACAGGACATATTATTTATAAGGGGGGGGGCTATTATGTATAAAACAGGGGTCTGGCCACTTATATTGTATGGGGCCAGTTAGAAGGAATTATACTACATGGATTCTATTTTAATTTGGGTGGTTCAGGTAGGTTTAAGTGGCAGTGATGGGGGGAGCACTTATGAAACCTTTGCACTGGGCCCACAAATGTGTTAAAATGACCCTGCTCTGGAGAATTGCCATGTCGTGATGGAATGATAAAACTTGGACTGGACAAGACTAGAGTGGAGCGAACGGCGTTCGATCAAATTGATATTCGATCGACTATCAGGCCGTTAGAGGTATTCGATTACAATCGAATACCACGAGGCAAACGCACTAAAAATTCATATCCTCTCCGACCTTCCCTGGCGCTTTTTTTGCACCAATAACTGTGCAGGGAAAGTGAGACAGGAACTACGGCAACGAAGGCATTGAAAAAAAGTTGGAAAAAGTAATTGGCTGGCTAAATCAGGTGACCTCCACTTTATATGAATAGTCGATTTCAGATCCGGGTCATATGAGACTGTGAATTATGTGACTGTGAGACAGGGATAGATGTACAGGCAGGGTTAGCTAGGGATTACCTTTATTTAGTTGCGAATGTTACTCATACAGCTTTTTGGGGCTCTATCTCGTCGGGATTCCTGTCAACTTGTGATATGTGGGAGCTGACTTTTTCCCATAGGAATGCATTGACCAGCGTTGATTGGCCGAATGCCATACAGAGTACAGCATTCGGCCAATCAACGCTGGTTCTGCCAGAGGAGGCGGAGTCTAAGATCGGTCCACAGCAGTCTCCATTGTGGTCCAATCTCACATGTAGCAGTGTTGAGTGCACAGGTGTAGCAGAGCTGGCCGTGCGCTGAGCTCTGCTACACCCGAGATGTAGCATAGCTGGCCGTGCGCTGAGCTCCGCTACACCAGAGATGTAGCAGAGCTGGCCGTGCGATGAGCTCTGCTACACCCGAGATGTAGCAGAGCTGAATGTTTGCTGAGCTCTGCTACACCTGAGATGTAGTAGGGCTGGCCGTGCGATGAGCTCTGCTACACCGAGATGTAGCAGAGCTGAGTGTGCGCTGAGCTCTGCTACATCTCGGGTGTAGCAGAGCTGAGTGTGCGCTGAGCTCTGCTACATCTCGGGTGTAGCAGAGCTCAGCACACGGTCAGCTCTGCTACATCTCTGGTGTAGCAGAGCTAAGCGCACACTCAGCTCTGCTACATCTCTGGTGTAGCAGAGCTCAGCGCACACTCAGCTCTGCTACATCTCTGGTGTAGCAGAGCTTAGCACACACTCAACTCTGCTACATCTCTGGTGTAGCAGAGCTCAGCGCACACTCAGCTCTGCTATATCTCGGGTGTAGCAGGCTCAGTGCACACTCAGCTCTTCTACATCTCGGGTGAAGCAGAGCTGTGCGCTCAACACTGCTACATCTGAGATCGGACTGTGGACCGATCTTAGACTCCGCCTCCTCTGGCACTCAACTCTGCTGCATCTCACGGCCAGCTCTGCTACATCTTGATTGTTAGATGTCCCCAGGCATGCTTCCCCTGCTGTCCCAGTTGCATTCCAGGGTGTTGGCATCATATCCTGGGGTCTCATAGTGGACTTGGTGACTCTCCTCAGTCGAAGTGTGGGTTCCCCTGAAACAAAGCATTTTTCCCCATAGACTATAATGTGGTTCGATATTTGTTCAAATAGTCGAATATTGAGGGGCTATTCGAAACGAATATCGAATATTTCACTGTTCGCTCATCTCTAGACAAGACGACATACTTCAACATACTTCATTTTGCTCTCAGGGAGATAAGCCACTTGATGCTGCTTACCCCCTCCTCCTATTGAGAACACATGCTTGATTGACCAAGCAGAACTCTATAAACTTCAATGGGGCAGCGCGGCAATACCTACACTTGTCGCTACAATTTGTACGGTGAGTGAGCAGTGTGGCCTCAGTACCAGTGATATGCACGGGTCCCGGGTGCTGGACCGCTGCAAATTTAATATTAATGGCCTATCCTAAGGACAAATCATAAATCTTAGAAACTGGACAAACCTCTTTAAAGGGGTTCTATCATTGGAAAAACTCATTTTTAACTAAGCATATACTTGCATAGTCTTTAGAAAGGCTATTCCACACATACTTTTAGTATGTTAATCCCCTCAGTCGTTTTTGAATGAGCCTGCGTTTATTCATATGCTAATTAGTAGAGATGAGACAGTAGTGAAATATTCAATATTCATTTCAAGTAGACCCTAAATATTTGACTACTCGATCGAATATTGAATCCTATTATAGTCTATGGGAATAAAATGCTCATTTCAGGGGAAACAAAGTGCACACTGCATACATGACAAAGTGCACACTGCATACATGACAAGGTACATACTGCATACATGACAAAGTGCATACTGCATACATGACAAAGTGCACACTGCATACATGACAAAATGCATACCGCATACATGACAATGTGCATACCGCATACATGACAAATTGCATATCACATACATGCATACATTACAAAGTGCACACTGCATACATGAGAAAGTGCATACTGCATACATTACAAAGTGCACACTGAATACATGAGAGAGTGCATACTGCATACATGACAAAGTGCATACCGCATACATGACAAATTGCATACTGCATACATGAGAAAGTGCATACTGCATACATTACAAAGTGCACACTGCATACATGACAAAGTGCATACTGCATACATGACAGAGTGCATACTGCATACATGACAGAGTGCATAGTGCATACATGACAAAGTGCATACTGCATACATGACAGAGTGCATACTGCATACATGACAGAGTGCATAGTGCATATATGACAAAGTGCACACTGCATACATGAGAGAGTGCATACTGCATATATGAGAGAGTGCATACTGCATACATGAGAGAGTGCACACTGCATACATGAGAGAGTGCATACTGCATACATGAGAGAGTGCACACTGCATACATGAGAGAGTGCATACTGCATACATGAGAGAGTGCACACTGCATACATGAGAGAGTGCATACTGCATACATGAGAGAGTGCACACTGCATACATGAGAGAGTGCATACTGCATACATGAGAGAGTGCATACTGCATACATGAGAAAGTGCACACTGCATACATGACAAAGTGCATACTGCATATATGAGAGAGTGCATACTGCATACATGACAAAGTGCATACCGCATATATGAGAGTGCACACTGCATACATGAGAGAGTGCACACTGCATACATGACAAAGCGCATATCGCATACATGACAAGGTGATGGGCATCATAAAGTTTAACAACATGCCTGTTCCATTATTCTTAAGCCATCTGTATTGATAAAAGCAGTGATCGGACCATAGAATATTATTGTATTAAGTGTCACATATGGCTACATATACCACAACTTCCATAGGGGCCAGTGGAAAGCTTTTCCATATCCATTACAGCCATGGTCAGGTAATGTGCTTTAGCATAAAGTTTTTTAGTGACTGTGAACTATTGCACTTGAGGAATGAATGGGATCTGTCGGGATCCGCTGCAGTGCTCCTCAGTGATCACAGTCTGCACACAAGGCTGAGAGTTTCTCGCTATTAGCCTGTGCTGTGACAGCCCCCTCCTCCCTTGTCTGCAGAGATTTATCTCCCCATAGCCAGGAGCTGATGAATAGAAGGTGGGCACACTCCTCCCCCGTGTCTGCAGACATGTATGGGTGGAGACAGCCGCATGAATGAGTGGGATGTGCTCCATACCTTTTCAGCACAAGACTAATGACTTCTTTGGAGTGACTTGATGCCAGTGGGAGGGGGAGATGAGCTGAAGGCAGGGCAGGGGGAGAGGTCAGCCGGCAGCAGACTGTCTCATCTCCGCTGGCCCCTTATCTGACCCGCATCACATTGTCGCACACACTGTCGCCGCTGCTTCTAGCTGGGTACAGGTCACACTGTCGCGTCTGCGATCACGTCCAGTCCCAGCTCTGAGAGGCAGCAGCGAGTACATATAGCAGTGTACGGGACAATACAGCTGAATGGAGCTCTCTCTCTCTCTATATATATGTATATAAAGCCTGCACATGATATAGTCATTCTGCATACTGCATAGCTACTAATCGCACCCAGATGTGGCAGATAACATAGATAAAATAGCGAGGAGGTCCCTTATATAGGAGAGTATAGACAGTATAATAAGTATAATACAGGGTCCTAACGCGCATTACATAATCATTAACCCATTAACTGGCAGCCCAGTTACAATACCTGCAGGTACAGAGCAATGATTCACTATATATATATATATATATATATATATATATATATATATATATATATATATATATATATATATATATATCCAGATCCCTGCAGCATAGTTTATATAGGAGTAACTTATCTAAAGCACTTTTCTGTTAATCTGCGATTAAATCAATGTAAATGAAGGGTAAACAGAGAGCTGCAGATAGAGGTAAGTGGTCTAATAACAGCCAGACAACATAACCTAGGGGGTAAGAAGAGACATAGCAATGAAGAGACAGCTTCTAGCCTGTGCCAGGGGAGTCATGAAAGTGTCTGCCACTATACAGCTGGGTCACATATGTACATGTATATGTATGATGCTGATATAGGGGCTAGGAGCTTAGTGCAGGCACACAGAATAGTGTGAGGGAGGAAAGGGTAAGCCATGCAGCAGATAGACCAGGGGCATGTCAGGATACCAGGCAGGGAGACGTGTGAACACTGGGCTGGGGTCCTCATCACTTTCCAGATTGGAAGTAGATGTGATGTAAGAACAGTGTATTGATCTGCAGTCACATGCACTGGCAGCCAATACCAGGGATCAGCTTAGGATCCAGTGTCAGCTCTTTATCTGATGAGGATCAGCAGATCATTACTGGCTGTCTCCACATATACAGAGCCCCAGTAGTCAGCAGCTACCTCATGTGGATCACACTGGTCGGGAGGATTTAGGCACGCTTGTGTGGTGAAAAAACAGGAGGAGGGGTGCTGGGGAAGAAAATAAAGGAAACGGAAGCCAAGCAAAAGAGTAATAGTAGCAGCAGCAGTGTATCCAACAGCAGCAGCAGAGGACCCTCCTGAGATCAGCCCTGTCCTCAGACACTCCAGCAGAGGGACCCTCCTGAAATCAGCACTGTCCTCATACACTCCAGCAGAGGGACCCTCCTGTGTACTCCTGCCTTCATACACTCCAATAGCAGCACCAGAACAGGGACCCTTCTCATATCAGTCCTGTCTTCTTAAACTGCAGCACCAGCAGAGGGACCCTCCTGAGATCACTCCTGCCTTCATACACTCCAGCAGAGGGACCCTCCTGAGATCAGCCCTGTCCTCATACACTCCAGCAGCAGCACCAGCAGAGGGACCCTCCTGACATCAGCCTTGTATTCTTACACTCTATATCTGGACCCTTCCTTCTAAATCCTGATTCTCTCCTCATACACTCCAGTAGCAGCACCAGCAGCAGCAGGACTCTTGTGAGGTCAGACTTGTGCTCATAGACTCCAGCACCAGCAGTAGGACCTTCCTGGGGTCAGCACCAGCAGAATATCCTTCTTGAAGTCAGCAGTAGCACCAGCAGAGGAATCCTCCAGAGATTAACCCGCATCCTCACAGATCCCAGCAGCAGAGGGACCTTACTAAGATCAGCCCCTGTTCTCCTATGTTCCAGGACCTGTCCAATAAGAGGAACCTTCATCAGATCAACCCCTGTCTTACTCATACATTACAGCCCAGCAACGGCAGCAAAGGCACCCTGCTGTGACAGCCCATGTCCTCACAATCTATCTGCAGCATCACCAGTGGACCCCCTTGTGATCAGTCCCTGACCCCACACACTACAGTAGTAACAACCTTTCTATGATTAGCCCTTGACCTCAGAGGCTCCAGCAACAGCACCTACAAAGAAACCCTCCTGGAAACAGTCTTCTGTCATCATACACTCCAGCACTGAAGACTGCTAAGGAGCCTCAAGAAGTTTGACTCCTGATCTTCTGCAGACTGGATCTATTGGGACAATGAACTTGTGCTTGGCCAGTAGTTTGCCTCTGCCAATGTGTGCCACCTCTCCTGGGATTACCACACTCACTGGATGGATATTTATATTTACAAGTTTTTTGCACATGTCAGTGGGATCCTCATTTTTGACAGGTAAGGATTAATTTAGTATATATATATATATATATATATATATATATATATATATATATATATAGTATGCATATATTGAAACTTTATTCAGCTTTAATTACAATTGCCTTAGTCAGTATAATCTGCTGAGTGAATGACACCTGTATTTCCAGGGCTATACATATGAATAGGGCAGGTGCCTTTACCAGTTGGTGTAGTCCTCTGTAGTCACTTGCCTTTCTTTAATATAAGGAGGGGATATTTTATAGAGAATTAGTGCAGGATATAATTACATGTGTGCAGGCAGGTGAGGACCCCTGTCCCTCTGGAAGAACATACTTTACTGACACCTGGTCCATACAATAATAAAACTGATCTGTACTGCAGTCTAGGCAGGCTTGAGTTTCTAAAAAGGTGATGCCAAATGTAGATAATGCTGAGCTGATCATAGGACAAGGGAGGAGTAGTGAAGGACTTGTTATGGGGTACATACATCCTTACTGCTTCTTTTGAAAAATGAGCCTTTTGATAAAGATAGATCAAGATGTCTCATGTCAGTAAGATCACCTTTGTCCACAATCCCCTGTCTTTCAACTACATAGAAAGATATATGAACAAGGAGCAACATGTAATAACTGGAGACACATTTTTTTTCTTTTACAGGATGTGTTTTTTTTTCTCATGTAATTGAAAGTTAGTGCAGATCAGACAACTTGTAGTTATTATAGACAGGCACATTGTATTCCTGGAGTCCACAATTGCAGCATATGCAGTACCTTGTGTAATAATGATAAACTAATTATTAAGTGTAATGATAGTATAATATGTCCGGATACAGCTGTGGCTTTGTGACTGTCTAGATTGAGGAGAAGGGGCTGTTTCATGGAACTGATCTGTGTGTCTTCAGGTTTCTCATAAACATGTTGTAAAACACAAATAAGTGCTGGTGTCAGATAGTAACCATTGTAGGGGTAAGAAAATGCCCTGTATGTAAGGGAATACATATTTACTAGTTAGGAAGCAGAGCTCTACATATAATTCTATACATTATTTTGGCTTGTTCTCCAAGGCTCTGTGGCAAAATGTGAAAATGAAGGAGAGGCCTTACAAATCCCATTCATCACTGACAACCCCTGTATCTCCTGCGTGTGCCTGGTAAGTGAGACATTTATCATTTTATTACTGACCTGATAAGGGAAATGTCCCTATTGCAGTCCTAATGTCTCTGTCTGCTCTATATTCTTAACAGTAACAAAACTAATAATAACAATCGTAATATTAATAATATTGATAATAAAAGATGCACATCTAGAAATGTGAGAAACATATTATATGTAAATATTCATGTTCATTGTTCACTGTTTCATAATAGCATTTATTCTTCATCTATAATATATTAATCTTTCAATATGTACATCTTCATGTTAACTGACATTATCTTCGTAAAACGAAATGTTAATATTATACAATAATAATAATAATAATAATAATAATAATAATAATTTATTATCAATAGCTTGTCTATTACTTCATTGAGATATTGCTTAGAATAAGGCTCCAGTTATGTTTCCAGATATGTTATCTATTTCACTACTTTCATGATAGGACTAGTCACATTTAATCAGTGAGATAGGGATTAGAGATCACTATCTGTAGATTGGTGTAAATTAGGTTCTGGTAACACAACATAGCTCTAAGGTGTTTTTGTGCTTCATCCTTATGTAAACTGTGTACTGTCTCTTAGACATCAGTTAGATAAATGAAATTAATCTATTCCACTGTTAATGATCTAAGGTAAAGCCCTGTGGGAGCGATCATGGATTCTGTGACATTTTACACTTTTATATATATATACTTTTGACATGTTTTTTTTAATTTACTGACCCCTAATTTGATGCTATTCATAAATGTAGTAAGTCACATTATCTAGTGGATCAATGTTGACATCACATTCTATACAAAATATTGGATCTTAGTCTGCTTAGTTTGTGAAGTTTTTGCAAAATAGTTCCTTATTTTTGATAAATTGTTTCACCTCTGAAATCATTCTTCTTACTATCCTACCATATCATTTTGGTTACCTGCTGTTTAATTTAGTTATATTCTTATCTTTAGTAATAGTTTACTAAATTTCTTAGCCTATGGACATCTTTATTTAAGTTTCCCTTAATGCCCTTCTGTTTATGTTGCAGCCCAATTTATGAAATCTCCATAAAAAAAACAAAAACATCTGATTTTATTACTGCCCTGTTCCTGTTGCAGATATTACAATGTATACATATGTATTTGGGGAAATCATGTGACATTTTACTCATCTCTGCTGCTTATGCTGAGTATGTACATTAATATTATAGAATAGCAGAAATGTCAGATGTTAATCACACGACATTTGGTTAATTTGTGTATTATAATTTTTTATATTGATACATGAACATATAAACTTACACAATCCATATGGCAAAAAAGTTAACAATACTTTATAATTTCATAGCTTTATGGCATATAATAGATTTTAGATAGTGATATAAGTATGTATGCGTGAGACCATGTTACACAGCACTATGTTTGGTGGAGAGAACACAAATGAAAAGAGCAGTAAAATAAATCAAATAAAAAGTGCACCGATATACTGTGTATAAATGTGGCCTAAAACTGTCCAGACATCTTTCCTTACTTGGGATCCTCCTCACTTTGATAAAAAAAAAAAAAAATGCACCAAAATGTGCCCATAGATATGACAGTTTTAGAACGGCACCAACTCTTGATGCAAATCTTTACAGACTTTAGAATATAAGGTTACTAGATCACCATTTACCGGTAGTTTTTGTTGTAATTTTTTCAAGTGACCAAATGTGTTGGTGGAGTGAATGGTATTTGTGAAAACCCACTTCCGAAAAAAACACTTGGTTTTCAAGATTGCTCCATAAGAATGATCCTTTAATAGATCAGTTGTGAATCTTTAAAATGACTCATTAAAAGACATATTGCACCAAAAAGCTCCTGAACGCACCATTGACACTACATATTCTTTGGCTGAACAATGTAAATAGATGATTGTCTGAGTGATTCAATGCTATTTTCTATGGGAAAACATTGGGTTGAATCAGGGTTATTCTGATGGAAAAAAGTGAGACATCTTTGGGTTGTACAGGTAGAATCAGTATACCATGTTAGATGTTCTATGATCCAGGTCAAACAAGGTAATTTCCTTTAGAATTCACTAGGTGTGGATGGGGGGGGGGGGGGAGTTTATGTTTCCTGCGCCAGTTTTAATCCATCCCCATGATAGCGCTAGATGTTACAGAGTTATTAAGAGTCTCTGGCGTCTTAATAATTCTGCTGCACATTGGAAGGTTTTGTGATTGTACACGATTGATATAACTAATGCCAGTGATGTGGTGTGTATCACAGTAAAATCTGACAGGTCATGGAGCCCAGCCCCTCTAGATGAATCCCCCACTCAAGTGGGACCCAAAACTTCTGATATGGTGCATCATAGCCAAATCCGAGCCATGTGCCTAAGATTCTACTCTTCTATGCCAGTTTTCTGTTGTATCAGGCTCAGTAAATTACCCCCATTGCCTTACTTACTTAGTCACAGATTTCAGATCTAAAAAATCATATCATATCCAATTCTTGTTTCTGGAACTTTGAGATTACTTTGTGTAGTCTCTTAAGAAAGTGCTGAGAAATATAGCAGGACATAAAGTAGTGCAATAGAGAATGTAGCAGTTCAGATTACAGCTCTCAGTGTTCATATGAGGACTTGCTATAGGTGCTACTTAAGTTCCCGTTCAACTAGTTTTAGGACCATTGGGCATCTGCCCAATGTTCTACAGTTTAACCACTCTTCCCTTCTTTCTACATGTAAAAGATCCCTCTTTTTATGTCTATCTACAATATATGCTTTACTAGTACTTCATTAATATACTACTCCAAAAGTCATCTGAAAATAATTTCCAAAAATTCTGTCTATAAGCAGTTGAGAACTAGAGGAGATGCGCTCTGAGATATCCTACATTTTTTTATTCAAAGCCATTTATCAGTTCTCAAAGAAAAACCTTTAAGGAACATGGAAAGATAGAAGAATTTGGGTCAAAAGTAGTCACCTTCCCTCTCCAAAAAATATACTAGGCAAACATTCATGTACTACAGATTACCCCCAATAGGGGGCATCCCTAAGTTCATGTAGCAGGTAAATGGGATCATGATAAATAGAATCACGATAATACAAAAAACCTTTGCACTTGTTCTAAAGGACAAAGCGTATTTTTAGCTGTGCTGACCTTGAGAATAAGCACAAAAACAATTTCTTCTTTACATAATGTCTATCTGTGGCATTTATCTACATTTTATGATGAATAAACATATTTGTGAGACTTGGCAGTACAAGTGTTGAACGATAGACTTTATATTTGATTACAGTAGAATTTTGTGAACTGACCTTCATTTTGTCCTATTATATTTGGACCTTACTTTCCAGAGCTTGTAGCACAATGATTTGTGGACATTTACCTGTCTCTCTACGCCCAGTCACATTGCATATGGCAGGCTCATTTATCAGTCATGGCACCAGTCTACTGGTTATATTACATAGTAGTCAAACAACCAGCTTTACCCAATATGCTGAGCAAATTGTATCAAATATAACATTGTGATGGTACCCCGTAAGTATAGAAATTAATATGCTAGTCCAGTGGTGCAAACGATTACTTTAATAATCTTCTAATATGTTGTTGAAAAATATTCCATTCCATAACTTTAGAGAATTTACATAAGATGAATGCAATACTATTTACACCATGAAGTCAGGATTTGCCAACTTTACAGTTTCTCTTAGTGCAACTGTTGATGACCTAAATCTATGACCACTAAAAGTGCATTTAGACCACTTATATGCTGTTGTAGGGGTGGTTAGTGACATAGCGAGAATACCTTGCTTATGTCAAAGTGCAGTCTTGCTGCTGGCAGAGAAATGCAACTTTTATTTCATATGCAAATGAGCTGTTTGGTGCACTCAGGGTGGAGCCACACCAATCTTCTTTTGTGGCCCCTGTAAATTGCTCAACTTGGGATGTGTCTTTCTTTCTGTTATATACTATGGAGTCACAAGGAGGGGCCATTATTTGCACTATGGGGGACATTCAGAGGGTGACATTATTTGGGGGACATTATAATGTGAAGGTACAATGAATGGAGCATTATAATGTAGACGCTACAATGAGAGTTACAAAATACTGTAAGGACCACAATGAGGACAATATACTTTGTGGAAAAAAAAAAGGGCTATTATACTGTGAGAGGACAACAAGGTGGCATGTCCATCTTTTCTCTGTTCTTGGCGATTGTGCACTTGTCCCGCTGTGCCCTGTTTTATTTAGTTATGTGCCCGAAGCTAAACCCTTCAGTCCTCCAAAGCACCCGCATTGCATGTGAGGTGGAACTCACATGACATGATCCCACCTCTCTCCCCTGTATGACCACAGGCAAAGCTGCACACACAAGGTTGCTTCCTCCACAGTTCACCTGAAGGTATCTGAAGGTCCTCATCAGTATTCAGAAATCAGGGTGCGGTATATAGAGATTAATATGTAGTCTATATACTGATTCCTATAGACTGACCCCTATATAATGGTCAGTGTAACAGAGATCCGTATATAGTCTGTATGTTTGTCCTCTATATTGATCACTGTATATTTTATCCTTTATATATTGATATAGAGATCAGTTAACAGGGCCATATTGAGGTGGTCATTAGGGGAACCATGTGTGTTCTTGATACTGTGTCAGGGCCACTAAAAGGGGACAAAGAGACATGGATAGAAATTGGTGGGGTCAAAGTAGGTGTAGACAGGGGGTAGGGCTTATATTAGAATTCGCCACAGCACGCTGTGCATAGCGCAGATTTTGGCCCTCTTTCATTCCTTACGAGGTTTTGAGGGATGGCTAGTCAGGCTCGCTTGGGTGTAGGTTAGTAGATTTGGGGGACTTCAGGTATTCTGAAGAAAGGCTATTCGATGTTTATGATAGAAAATTCCAATTCTCTCTTAGGGAATAACTTAAATATTATAAAATCTGTGCTACAAATAGGATAGTCTGGTCCGGGAGTATTTATGGCAAGGAACAAGATACTAAAACCATAGTTTCTACGGAACATACAACGTGTTATTTAAATGTGGCTTTGCCATTCCAGAAAAAGACATAAGCATGTAACAAGGCATCTCTTCTTCTACCTCACAAGCATATTATTAGAGTACATAGATGAAAGCCTGCCCTCCTTTCCCCTAAGGTTGAAACTTGGTGCTTAAGTGAGTACTTTCACTTTATTGCCTTCCAATTATGTCTTACTACGGCAGGCTCGAAAATAGTACAACTTGTAATATATTTCAGCCGAGATTGGGTTACAAGTGGAAGATGACATAACAATACTTGGCAGGCTGACAGTGATTTCTGTGTGCTGGGTGCTTATTGTAAAAATACTTGTGTACATAGTCACCTCCATTACGGTCAAAGAAAAACCATGCAACTGCTTGTACATGAAAACCTCGTGAACTAGAAGCTTCATCTTATATTAATTTAGTTTCCTTATAGTAATAATATTAATAATAGGAACATAGCACGTATAGTTTAGATATATCTTTATATCTATATATGTATACTTTAGGGGCTGTCCAAACCCATATTATTTATGGCCTGTTTGTAACACATCTGTTTTATAGCAGCCATGTCCCATTCATGTCTATGGCATGAGACCGGAATTAAGTTACATTGTACAGCTACTATAAAACAGATTACATGTATGTACGTTACATTACATGGCTAACTAGTCCTGCTGAACTTGGCAGTTTTGGCCGACATTAATCTAATAGGTATAGCCACATTAAATAGTCTTCCACCTCTGGTCACTGCAGTCCTTTTAGAGCATAAAACTGCCCATATATCTCTACAGATGTACGCTTGGAATTGCTTGAATTTACGATTGTTCAGACCATCCTGTTATGTATATTTAGAAGTGTTTCTTGGCAACTTTGTGGCAAAGTTATTGGAAAGTACCCTTTAGGAGCTACGTCTCAACAATATACTGATCTGTACTACATTAAATAGCACTACGGCTTTATTATTTTTGTGGGTGGAAATAAAATAGAAGGATGTTGAAATTTTTAAACTGAAATAAGAGCCCATTTGACAACTCATGTCATGCTCTTTGGCCACATGAAGTGTAAATGAGCCTGTAGTGTAATACACACAAGGATAATTCAGCACATTCAGTAATGGAATTAGATTACTTACTCATCACTACCAACAGTATCACTACAGTCTGTGGCGGCAGTCACTGTTTTGGTGGAAAGTTGTAGGTCAAGCTGGATATAGATATGAGCCCATCTATGGGGACAGCCTGACTGTCCCCTGATGTCTGACGTAAGAGGAAATGTCTGATCCTTTGTACTGCTTGAGATAAGTGTGGGTGGGAATTTCTGACAAAAATTATCTCCCTGTTGTGCCCATTTGGTCAAGTTGAATAGTGAAGTCAAGGAACACATATTGTGATGGTAGATAGTATAGTCCAGATTGATGGATTCCATCGTCACTCATAGAAGAGTAATAAAACTTTAAGAATCCAAATAAAACGTTAAGAAATGTGAACTGGTCATTTTTTGAGAGTCTTCAGTAGTTGATACGTTTTTAATTGCTAACAAAAATGATGACAGATTGCAAGCTTTCGAGACTACTCAGGTCTCTTCATCAGGCATGGTATGACACAATTTCGGAAGGCAGGCATAGTTATACACAAAAGGACACAGGAATAAAGTGTTTGGTGCGACAGGTGATGGAAAGCAGTACACACACAAATAGATAAGTTAAAAAGTAAATTATCAGTTCAAAGGATGGTCATTTTTAAAAAAAAATTCTTTACAGTTCCCCATAAGAATATTTACTGGTATCTTTAAAGTGGTTTTCTTGGCTTTAGATGCTGATTCCCATGATTACCATCCAAGTGAATGGAAGCTGAGCTGCAATAACCTGGCGCATCTACTGCACTGTGAACACAACCATCTATTTCTGGCTTTGAGTACTGTATAATTCTATTTCGGCTGCTGCTGTGCAGTGCTGGCTGTTATAACCAGATAGGTCAATATCTAAAGTCTATAAAACTCCTTTAGGCTGGGGCCCCACGTTGCCAAAACACAGCGTTTTGGCCACGTTGGAAACACCACAACAAAAAACACTGTGCTTTACAATACCTGCAAAGTGGATGGGATTCTGTATTCCCAATTTGGATTAAAAAAAAATCTGCAGTGGAAAAACTGCGTTTTCAAAATTGAAGCATGTCAATTCTTTCCATGCAAATGTTGGGGTTTTCTGTACGGTTAAAATAGAGGCATAAAGTGTACAAAGCAGAACTTTGCTTAATCATAAAGAAACCGTTGCAGAAAAAAACCTGATGGGTTTCCACTGTGTTTTTTTTTTTTTTTTTTGCAGAGATGTGCTAGGAGGGTCCTTAGCCTTAACATTATCTCCACTATTCATGTCCCATATCTTAGACTATATATAACCATTCCAAACTTTTTTTTATAATGTAGATTGTGAGCCCCATATAGGGATCATAATGTACATTTTTTTCCTATCAATATGTCTTTATAGAATGGGAGAAAATCCACGCAATCACAGGGAGAACATACAAACTCCTTGCAGATGTTGCTTCTGGTGGGATTCAAACTCAGGACTCCAATGCTGCAAGGCTGTAGGGCTAACTACTGAGCCACCATGTTGCCCCTAGATAACCATTCCAAACTTGTCAATAGCCATCAAATTGTTTTTCAGTATATCTGACTGATGTCTGTGTGATCCAAGCACCGTCTAATGTACGTCAGTGGTAAAAGGGAAGCATTCATTGGACAATAATGTATTATTTCTTCTAAGATTTGTCTTTTTCTTTGCACTTACAAATAGCATACATGTTCAGATAACCCATGCATGCTAAAAGGGTTTTCCAGAACCTTGATGAGGCCATCCATGTCAGATCTGGTACCCCCTATTGATCGTCTCTTTGTAGGGGCCATAAATTGGAGGAAGCTGCTGCACCCTGCACTACTACTACTTTATTACCATAGATGGCTTGGAAGAAGATAGGCTGAGGTTAACAGTGGAGAGAGGTGGTGCTGAGAGTTTCAACACCTCCCCCAATTTTATATCTGATCTCCCCTATCAGCAATGTATGTTTTATTTTATGTATAGAAAATAAATATTGTTTGTGTCACAACCCTTATAAAGCTGAGGACCACCCAACCCCACTAGTAGCATATTATAAAGAAATCAAAGGGGTTCAAAGCACTTTGGCAGAATTTGCTGTTTATCAGTCTCTGATATGTAACGCTCAGTCATGCAGGATGCTCATATGTTGGTAATGTCATAGAATTGCTGGCTGAATATGTTTGTTTGCTTTTCCTAGAGAGCTCCCATGCACCAAGCACATTATTATACTTTCCCAGAATTCAACAAGCATAGTAATGTATCCTAAATTAGCAGGATCCAATATTCCAAACAGTGATTTCTTCTGGCAAGTGCCGTGTGTTTCAGCTGTCGCTGATACTTTCCCATCTGTAGTTACAGTGAAGGCCGTTATTCATCTAAAATATGTAGTGAAAGTGTTCTTGGGCTCATGCATTCGCCGATGCTGTCCAGTGACAACATAAATGAGCAAGGCTGTAAGAAAAATGAAACAAGGTACAGTATCAAAGCCAGGGTCGAAGGAAGCCAGGGTATAAATGCTTGCGTATAACGTTATAAATGGCCATGCACAACATCAAATGGTAGCCTGGATTTACACACAGATTAACATTTTGGTAAGAAAATACTTTCTTACTATATGAGCAGACAAAATTGTTTCCATCATGACAAAATAAATCCCTGCTTCACATGATAAGCTATAAATATTTTGCACCCGCAATTCCACAATGGGCTCTCCTGAACATTATCCCATCTGGTGAGGTGGTTGCTGGTCAGTGCACATAGGTGGAGAATAAATGGAGAGGTAGCCATGCATGTGCAGGCTTCTCTTCATTTACTTTTGTGAGAGTCTTTCAAACCGCTGTGACTCCCATAGAAAAGAAGCTCTCAGTTCCAGCGTTCCATGCATTTTCCATTCAGATGTGCCAGCAGTCACCTCATCAGACAGGGCAGTGGTGGAAGGATTCTCCCATTTTAGTAATAGGTGTAGGTCTCAAAGGAATCATACATTTACGGCATATCCTGTAAATATGGAATACTCCTTTAGGCTAAAGCCCCTGTTGTGGAAAAGCAGGTTTTTTTTTGTTGTATATTTTTCTGCTTGTTTTAAGCCAGAATTGAGCAGAAGGGAAATGCTTCCTTTCCTTTTGTGGTTACTACTGTTTTTGACAACAACAAAAAAAATGCAGTAAAATCTGCAACAAAAAAGCAGCTTTTCCACAACATGGGGCCTAAGCCTTAAAAGGGGCTCTATCATTGGGAAAAGTCATTTTTAACTAAGCACATCCTTGCATAGCCTTTAGAAAGTCTATTCAACACCTACCTTTTGTATGTAAATTGCCTCAGTGGTTTTTGAATGAGCCAGTTTTTATTCATATGCTAATTAGCCTCTTGGTGCACCCCAGAAGTCTCATTGTGCACCCTCTGCCTATTCTTTCCTATGTATGTGTACAGTATAGGCCGCTGCTGCTGATGACTCGCTTCCTGTTTGCACAAACAGATCGGAAAGAATAGGAGAGAGGAGGCTGCTGGGAACTTTCTGTGCTGGCTGGAAGCTAATTAGCATATGAATAAAAACGGGCTCATTCAAAAACCACGGAGGCAATTTACATACAAAGGTATGTGTGGAATAGCCTTTCTAAAGCCTATGCAAGGATGTGATTGGTTAAAAATAACTTTTCCCAATGATAGAGCCCTTTTAAGATGATTCAGTGAGGAAATCTGCATGTTACATAATTATAGTTCTTTAATAAGAAACTAAACCTTGAATGCAAATTCCTATCTATGTTATTGGATTTTGGTTTCACTCACGATTTTAGTGTCACGGTTAGAGCGTTTCCATTATTTCAGAACACATGGAGGGCATGTATAAGAACTGCATTTGAAGTGCATTTAAACAAGTAACTTGGAGATACTTGCCAGCAATGATAAATTGATAAGAAGGAGATGAACGGGTCTTCCTCTTTAGCTCTATTACATGGGTCGATACGGGGAGGAGAAGCACCAATTGACCATATAAAATATTGATCGGTGCTCATTTGCATCAGTTCTTTTACAAATGCCAGTTACATGGGAGAAGAATGATTGCTAAATCCCAATGTTTAGCCTCCCTAAGGGCTCCTTCGCATGGGCAGGCTGAGCATGCCAGTGATTTGGAGCAGACATTTGGAACCTTTGTTCACAATCATCCTCTGCTTGTTTGCTACCGTTACATTCAGTAGTCATTACTGAATTACTCATCTATCCCCATACAGTTTGTGTTTTTCAGTAGCACATCGCCTGGTTTACAACAGGCAATGTTCCGTTGACAAACTAGCTGCATAAAAGATGCAGTCATCCAAGAAGCAAATATTTGCTTGTGTGTCAGGTGTTTATTGCCACTTTTGTATGGGTCATTCCTGATAACTGGCCCGATAGTTGGCCCATGTAAAGGGTCTTAGTAAGGTGTTAATACTGTGACACAATGTGACTTATTCAGTGTATAACAGGGAGCATGGAGAACCTCGGAGTGATATCAATCATGGGATTTCAAGTATGTGGACACTCCCAGTGTGATTATCTGACATGTACTTATCATGACAAAAAAAAAGCAAAACTAATAACAACTGAATAGTTTATTACATTTTATTATTTGTATGGTCAGATGTATTCTTTTCTATCATAGTATAAATAATGACAGCTTTCTTTGCAGTTATTTTATCACTTTACTTAAAGGAGTTGTCATGTTTAAGTATTAAATAGGTCGGGGCAGTGAAAAAAATAAAAACGATTGATACTCACCTTTCCATAGTGCTCTGGTGCCTCCCAGTGCGGTCTGGTTTTCTTGGTCCTGTTCTGACGTTCGATGGAAGTCCCAGTCACACGTGACCTCTGAGTTCTCAGCGAAGTGCATGCATAGGTCTCTTCCTGAGGCCCTCTGAGGCCACTGATTGGTTTCAGTGGTAACGTGACCACTGAGGCCAATCAGCAGGGATCTGTGACATCACAGCCAATGAACACTTTGAGAAGACGCCAGAGCAGAAGGACCGCAATGTCCAGGGAGGACACCAGAGAATCCAGGACAGGTGAGTATGATTTTTTAAACATTTTTTTCACCTCCCCTGTTTGTCCAGGTATTTAAAAAAAAAAAAGCCTGGGCAACCTCTTTAATCTATAAAACATCAGCCCCATGAAGGGTAGACAGCAGCTCTTGACGTCCTTGTTACAAAGCTACATATCACCCTGTTTTTGGTAAGTAGACGATAGACTGTATGAACCCTTTATACTCACTACGTTTGCTAACGTAAGTTTATTTAACTCTCATTTTTCCCTATTTAGTTTCAATCTTAGCATCCAAACAAAATCAGAAAATCAAAGCAAATCTCTCAGTGATGGATCTGGTTGTAAGATGAGTGGAGTGGAGAGCAATGAGTAACGGCATCCTTCAGTTCAAAGCAATAGGCGGGGAGTAAACCTTTTGTCCATAATTACAATGCAGAGTGTAAGCAAACCCTCCGCATATAGACAAGTAATGATAGCTTTGCATAAAAGATCATTTTTCACTTAGCAGACCTGAAGCAAGAAAGGGAATCTCTGCTTCTCATGCTTGGATGACTGTTATTTTTAGTTGTTTGTGTTTTTGGACTTGCTGAGTGCTTAACTGCTAAACACATAAAAACCACTTATGTGGTTATGTCTCCATTGTATCCTTTGGTTTTAACAACTTTGTGATTTTGTGAACACTAGGTGTATTGGTGTAACAAGGTGCAAAATCTGAATATAAACAGTCAGTGTTCTTTAACAAAAATATATTTTAAAAAAACGCATAAAATACTGTAGGTATAAAAACGTGTTACAAAGAGAATTTCTTGTACATTTCCAAAAACATGGATATTTACAATTTAATTTGATTAGATTCATTTGCATGCCAGACTTATACAGTGTTGGCCAAAAGTATTGGCCCCCCTGCAATTCTGTCAGATAATACTCGTGTTCTTCCAGAAAATGATTGCAAGCACAAACTCTTTGGTATTAATATCTTCATTTATTTTGCTTCCAATGAAAAAACACAAAAGAGAATGAAAAAAAGTCAAATCATTGATCATTTTACACAAAACTCCAAAAATGGGCCGGACAAAAGTATTGGCACCCTTAGCCTAATACTTGGTAACACAACCTTTAGACAAAATAACTGCGAACAACCGCTTCCGGTAACCATCAATGAGTTTCTTACAATGCTCTGCTGGAATTTTAGACCATTCTTCTTTGGCAAACTGCTCCAGGTCCCTGAGATGTGAAGGGTGCCTTCTCCAAACTGCCATTTTGAGATCTCTCCACAGGTGTTCTATGAGATTCAGGTCTGGACTCATTGCTGGCCACTTTAGAAGTCTCCAGTGCTTTCTCTCAAACCATTTTCTAGTGCTTTTTGAAGTGTGTTTTGGGTCATTTTCCTGCTGGAAAACCCATGACCTCTGAGGGAGACCCAGCTTTCTCACACTGGGCCCTACATTATGCTGCAATATTTGTTAGTAGTCTTCAGACTTCATAATGCCATACACACGGTCAAGCAGTCCAGTGCCAGAGGCAGCAAATCAACCCCAAAACATTAGGGAACCTCCGCCATGTTTGACTGTAGGGACCGTGTTCTTTTCTTTGAAGGCCTCTTTTTTTTCCTGTAAACTCTATGTTGATGCCTTTTCCCAAAAAGCTCTACTTTTGTCTCATCTGACCAGAGAACATTCTTCCAAAACATTTTTGGCTTTTTTATATCTCTGGGTAAGGTCTTCCTAGGTATCCTACCATA
The DNA here is from genome assembly GCF_031893055.1 of Leptodactylus fuscus. Lineage (NCBI taxonomy): Eukaryota > Metazoa > Chordata > Amphibia > Anura > Leptodactylidae > Leptodactylus > Leptodactylus fuscus. The sequence goes on from NC_134268.1 coordinate 144,415,641, forward strand.
CAGTCCCTTTTCATTCAGACGCTGACGGATAGTACGGGTTGACACTGTTGTACCCTCGGACTGCAGGGCAGCTTGAACTTGTTTGGATGTTAGTCGAGGTTCTCTATCCACCATCTGCACAATCTTGCGTTGAAATCTCTTGTCAATTTTTCTTTTCTGTTCACATCTAGGGAGGTTAGTCACAGTGCCATGGGCTTTAAACTTATTGATGACACTGCACACGGTAGACAAAGGAACATTCAGGTCTTCGGAGATGGACTTGTAGCCTTGAGATTGCTCATGCTTCCTCCCAATTTTGCTTCTCAAGTCCTCAGACAGTTCTTTGGTCTTCTTTCTTTTCTCCATGCTCAAAGTGGGATATACAGGACAGAGGTTGAGTCAACTTTAATCTATTTCATCTGGCTGCAAGTGTGATTTAGTTATTGCCACCACCTGTTAGGTGTCTCAGATAAGTAACAGGTGCTGTTAATAACACAAATTAGAGAAGCATTACATGATTTTTCAAACAGTGCTAATACGTTTGTCCACCCCCTTTTTTATGTTTTTTTCTAATGTGCATGGAAGGGTGTCCTGACATGCCCGATCCTTAGTTCCCACAGAAGTTAACAGGCCACCAGAGGTATCTAGTGATTTACTCCCATTTACCCACTGAACAACACACTTGTTTGAACCAAGTTGTTCATGTGTATAATGGGTCAGGAAGAACAATTGTCTGAAGGGCATTTTCTAAATGTGTGTTTGGCCAATAGCTGTTGCAGGTGCATGTAAGAAAAAGGATGCTGTCAGCCGGAGTCTGATGAGTAAAGGAATATGTGAGTGTATGAATGAACCATCCCAGGTTTACTCCTCTTACATTTGCAGTGCTCACATGTGCCATTCGTACAGATTTTATTCTGTTCTCTATATGATTTTTTACTAATAAAGCTTATCTTCTTCTCATTGTCAATTGACCATAAAACTACTGACAGGTCTTCTTCAACTTTTTTTTGTTTGGGGACTTGGCTTAGGATATTTTTTTATCTTTATCATGTGCAGGACACAATGCAAACAGAACTTCACTATTCAGTCATCAAATATTGACAGATTTTCAGTGGCTTTACATTCCAAGGAACAAAAGCCTCCTGATGCTGCTTGCAGTTCACTTTTCTTTGTCTTGTACCTGAAATCGCTGGAGTCTGGTCCAGGCACTTTTTGCCTTCATAAGCCACTTTTACTGCTGACCTCTTGTTCTTAAATCTTTCTACTCAAGATTCATGACCTCTTTCTCCTCTACTCCTCAATGTATTTCATACTAAAAAAAGAAAGTACAAAAAATATGCATTCACTTTATACAGTCCTACACAGGTTTGGATCATAAAGGGTGGAAACTATAAATGTCAGGTGATACTTTTTTTTTTTTTTTTGGGTTCAGCATTCAAAAACTTCATCCACAAAAGCTAAATGTATCTCCGCACCGCAGAGGCCGAAGTGGCCATTTAAGGAAATATGACAACTTGACAGGTGCGGGTGAGATGCAGAATGGATGTCGTTTTCTATTTTATCTTAAACATTTTAGAGGAATCATTGCATTTTTTGAAAGGATACAAAATTGCAACTCTATATATAATATCCTACAGAGACCTACATGAAAAGCTGAATAACTGTATATTGTATGTGATCACTGAATTAAAGAATTCCTTGCTGGATTAATGTATAGTAGGCACAAACTTTTTTCGGCAGTCAAAAAGCAAAGTAAAGTAATGATATGTAGAAACAAGACCCCCCACTGAGAGATGTTCAACGTCAGTCTGTTGCTAAGAATGTGTTAGATGTTCATACGCTTCCGATTTACACCATTTGCTGCTGACTATCGATGTCTATTCCTCTCACCAAAGAGCTTGATAGACGTGAAGACCAAATCAGTTATCTGTGAAGAAGTAGATATGGTATGTAGAGTTCTCTTTCAAAACTACCACCTTTTATAGATCAATAATGCCAAGTTGTTCATTATATGGCTGGCTAAAAATCTCTAGGTTGTGTCTAGCTTAACTTTAGATAACCACAAATGGATTCATGAAAAACATAAATAATACTGACTCAACTGTTAGGGACAGCCAAGGACTACAGTACCAAGAGACGGACTACGAGGGGCCTCACATTATCTTTAAGTTGTAAACATGACACAACCCCTTGAAGGATTATTAAAAAAGAAGAAGGACCGATATGTTCTGTCTTTTTCCAGCTCCATACATTTTATCTTATTTCTTTTTCCCTAATTTTAATTCTCTGTAAACGTTTTAAAAAGTGTTCTGTTATATCCACATCGTGGTCTAGAGCTCTCAGACTCGTGCTCCTGGTCTCCTGGGCTTGATAAATCCATCAGTATATTTTATATATTTATATATTTTATATATAACCTGGTAACAAGGTAAATGGAGGCAACAACTAACTTGTATGAGTTAAATGAAATATAACAACCCGAACATACTGCAACTAATGGAAACCTGTGATTAAAGTCTAGTTTTAATTTTCACAGCTAAAACTTTCTTGTGAGATAACAGTCTACATGAGGCAATAGTCCTTGTTCACATTAACATCAAATATGCAGTTTGCCTTAGGTCAACTAGAAGATATTCATTACATAGCACACAGTTAAGATAATATTACACTAAATGTACAAGGTCAAAAGCTAAGACATTGTTCTCTATAATTTCCTCTTTGACAAGCTTTTCAGCAAACGATTCCTAATAGGAACATGTAAGATTATACATTTCAGAGAACTCAATACAATACAAGGCCATAAATGTAATTATTATTAAAATGCATGTATGCCTATTGGTTTACTACTATATAAGAAATAAAACTCATACAATGCATTGTATACCAATATACTAAGTTTCTACATGATGGTATATTATAAATTCAATTAAATACATTATTTGACCTCAGGTAAAATGTAAGACAGCAGTAAATATTATAAAATAACTATATTTATAATATAGAATTTAAAAAAATTAACTTTTTAATCCAAGGTCGAATAACCCCCTAAAAAGCCAAGCTATATAATGCTATAATTAGTTATCTAGCTTTATACTGAATTGCTAGGAAATGCAGATCAATGATTTTTCCCAATTAATAAGATCCCACAAAAAATTTGGCATATATGATAGGTTTTTGAATGGCCATAATGTGGTGGAATTGGTCATATGAACGACCCCACCATCAACTTAACTAAACCGCCTAAACAGAGTAGCTCTGCAAAAACTAAACAAAAATCACGCTAAATACTCTTATTTTCTGTTAATTTTTATAACCTATAACTCATAAAATTAGCAACTTTGGGCAACTAAAGTATAACATATATCGATACCTTAATACTGTTTTTATTGATTTTATATGGAGTCTTTATTGGAACCAGGCATAGATTTGTGGTCCCATAAACCCATAAAGAAATGCAAAGATAATCCTATTTTTATGGGAATGCAAATCAACCTTTACGTGCATAGAAGGGCAGGCCGAATTTGCTGGACTTGGCTATAGACAGCCATGATACAAGCAGAAACTGAAAACGTGTTTCATGGATAAGGCTCAGAGTTTTGCACCAATTCTGGTGAAGCTCTGAAACATCTAGGCCTGCTGTCAAATCTGTCAAACTGTTCCATCTCTTGTGACATTTGTGTATCTTCAGGATAGTACACTACCACTGCACAGAATACATTAACAGCCTCCTCCCCCCTCACCGCTACCTAAATTTCAGTGTGTGATGCTGGTGATGGGGATAACAGACTGAATGAAGGGGAGGAAGAGGAGAGCAGCCTAATAAGTGAAGAATAAAACAGATTTCTTTAAGATACAGTATATGACAAAGTTACTTATATTCACTTGTAATATTGATTTATGAAAAGTGGTTTCAGGGTTGGAGGTACGCTTGAAATCAAGTCTTTTGCTGCACTAAATACAGATACCACATTTTAAGTTCAAAGAAGTTTTTCTACTTAACTTTGAAATGAATCACTCTTGCTTCTGGTGAGATATACGGATTCGCCATGGACCAGAAATATAGATGATTGAGCTGTATGATAAGTCCGTCATGGTGATTTAATTTTATAGATGTCATGCCAATTGCACTGGAAAAATCTTTGCTTTAGGTTTGTGGTATATGAGGAACAATTTGCAGCATATTATTGTACTAGCAGAATGACTGAGATTTTACTAAATGCTATCCACATTCTGCAGCATAAACTGACCTGCGGTCCAGATTATCTGCACCAGTCTTCACTGCTCATTGGAAAATCTGTAGCATTTCTGCAACAAGTTACTTAGTACATTGCTGCTGTAGAAAATCTGCAATCTTCAATCCCGTGGGAGAAGACTCCTAATCTTGCAGAGAGATGGTGGACGGGACAGTTGACCATCATGAACCCAGACCTGACTTCTTCCTACATGGGAGCTTTGATGTGGTATCACATTCTCTAACGAAATTATGAATCTTTCTCTAAAACAGCATGTATTATAAGACCCTGTTAAAATAACAAGTGTTAATAGTTCTGATATTTTTCTTCCTTTATCCCTATAGAGATGGAACTGAGCTTTAGAAGTTACTATATCTTAGCAAACAGACATTTTACCTAACACCCCTAGTCTCAAGATTTATAGATTGGGTGGAGTGAAAGACCTCGATAAGAATAAATATTGCTGTAAAGCAGATCTCCCTGTAAAATGCAGTAATGTCAACAACCTGGAACAGCTGTGCATCATATATTTCTATGTGTTTCTATGGTAGTTGTCGCTGTCTGAACAATGCAGACTGAATGTAAGACTGAAAGAAGCAAATTAACACTTGAAGGAAGGAAAACTCAATTTAAGAAATGGCACCACATACAATAGTTTTACACATTTTTTAGCACCATCACAATACACAGCTCATTACAGATATTGTTAACACAGTTCCAAGTAGGGCTCCCAATCTCAATTCCCTATCAGTATGTCTTCAGAGTGTGCAAGCTGCCATGTCGCCCATGTTTTATGTACGTTACGTATGTTACTGAATGGCACGTGTAATAGGCAGCAGGTATCCATAATACAGTCCTATGAAAAAGTTTGGGCACCCCTATTAATCTTAATCATTTTTAGTTCTAAATATTTTGGTGTTTGCAGCAGCCATTTCAGTTTGATATATCTAATAACTGATGGACACAGTAATATTTCAGGATTGAAATGAGGTTTATTGTACTAACAGAAAATGTGCAATATGCATTAAACCAAAATTTGACCGGTGCAAAAATATGGGCACCTCAACAGAAAAGTGACATTAATATTTAGTACATCCTCCTTTTGCAAAGATAACAGCCTCTAGTCGCTTCCTGTAGCTTTTAATCAGTTCCTGGATCCTGGATGAAGGTATTTTGGACCATTTCTTTCTACAAAACAATTCAAGTTCAGTTAAGTTTGATGGTCGCCGAACATGGACAGCCCGCTCTCAAATGATCTGAAAACAAAGATTGTTCAACATAGTTGTTCAGGGGAAGGATACAAAACGTTGTCTCAGAGATTTAACCTGTCAGTTTCCACTGTGAGGAACATAGTAAGGAAATGGAAGACCACAGGGACAGTTCTTGTTAAGCCCAGAAGTGGCAAGCCAAGAAAAATATCAGAAAGGCAGAGAAGAAGAATGGTGAGAACAGTCAAGGACAATCCACAGACCACCTCCAAAGAGCTGCAGCATCATCTTGCTGCAGATGGTGTCACTGTGCATCGGTCAACTATACAGCACACTTTGCACAAATAGAAGCTGTATGGGAGAGTGATGAGAAAGAAGCCGTTTCTGCACGTACGCCACAAATAGAGTTGCCTGAGGTATGAAAAAGCACATTTGGACAAGGCAGCTTCATTTTGGAAACAAAAATTGAGTTGTTTGGTTATAAAAAAAGGCGTTATGCATGGCGTCCAAAAAGAAACAGCATTCCAAGAAAAACACATGCTACCCACTGTAAAATTTGGTGGAGGTTCCATCATGCTTTGGGGCTGTGTGGCCAATGCCGGCATCGGGAATTTTGTTAAAGTTGAGAGTCGCATGGATTCCACTCAGTATCAGCAGATTCTTGAGAATAATGTTCAAGAATCAGTGACGAAGTTGAAGTTACGCCGGGGATGGATATTTCAGCAAGACAATGATCCAAAACACCGCTCCAAATCGACTCAGGCATTCATGCAGAGGAACAATTACAATGTTCTGGAATGGCCATCCCAGTCCCCAGACCTGAATATCATTGAACATCTGTGGGATGATTTGAAGCGGGCTGTCCATGCTCGGCGACCATCTAACTTAACTGAACTTGAATTGTTTGTCCAAAATACCTTTATCCAGGATCCAGGAACTGATTAAAAGCTACAGGAAGCGACTAGAGGCTGTTATCTTTGCAAAAGGAGGATCTACTAAATATTAATGTCACTTTTCTGTTGAGGTGCCCATACTTTTGCACCGGTCAAATTTTGGTTTAATGCATATTGCACATTTTCTGTTAGTACAATAAACCTCATTTCAATCCTGAAATATTACTGTGTCCATTAGTTATTAGATATATCAAACTGAAATGGCTGTTGCAAATACCAAAATATTTAGAACTAAAAATGATTAAGATTAATAGGGGTGCCCAAACTTTTTCATAGGACTGTATAATGATGTATGACTGGGGAAACTACTGCTGGTTATATTGGTGGAAACAAAAGACTGGAAAGATTAAAATACATCTTCCTCCAGCAAATTCAAACAGTAATCTCCAAAACGTTTATATGACTCTCTCACGTTTCTAGGGACTGGATTTAACCCTTCATGATTGACTTTGCTAGAAGGGCTATTGCCCACAAGGCATTATGAGGAACCCATTGGGCTGGCATCTGCAGTCATGAGATCCTTGTCCTCTGTCTTCTTCTGGCCTGTAAATTGAAGGCTGTGTGGGATGAATCCCAAAAGTTTCAGATTCACTGAAATTTAAAACTTTTGGGAAAATTGCAATGAATTTGATTCATGTCAAATTGATTCACTCATCTCTAGTCCCATCCTTTGCTTTCTCAGGAGATGTCTGGCAGCAGCTCACTGCCTACTCCATATTGAGAATACACATACACTTGGACAAAGAAGTCATTGGAAAAAATAACAGCTATTGAAGATATATGGCCATCTTAAGTACTGTTCTTAGAAGTGACACTTCAGTGCAATTAACACACAATGTATCATTTTCACTATGTTGGTTAGAGACAACTATCCTATAATGTATATAAAGTACTTAGCAAAAGTTAAGCTGGTGTACGAAAAATGCTACAAAATAAGACTAAAATAAAAGTGTCATTTTTACCAGCTAATAGAGATGAGCGAACAGTGTTCTATCGAACACATGTTCGATCGGATATCAGGGTGTTCGCCATGTTCGAATCGAATCGAACACCACGTGGTAAAGTGCGCCAAAATTCGATTCCCCTCCCACCTTCCCTGGCGCCTTTTTTGCACCAATAACAGCGCAGGGGAGGTGGGACAGGAACTACGACACTGGGGGCATTGAAAAAAATTGGAAAAAGTCATTGGCTGCCGAAATCAGGTGACCTCCATTTTAGACGAATAGTGGATTTCAAATCCGGGTCATATGAGAATGTGAACTTTGTGACTATGAGACAGGGATAGCTGTACAGGCAGGGATAGCTAGGGATAACCTTTATTTAGGGGGGAATGTTATTAAAAATAACTTTTTGGGGCTCTATCGGGTGTGTAATTGTGATTTTTGTGAGATAAACTTTTTCCCATAGGGATGCATTGGCCAGCGCTGATTGGCCGAATTCCGTACTCTGGCCAATCAGTGCTGGCCAATGCATTCTATTAGCTTGATGAAGCAGAGTGTGCACAAGGGTTCAAGCGCACCCTCGGCTCTGATGTAGCAGAGCCGAGGCTGCACAAGGGCTCAAGCGCACCCTCGGCTCTGATGTAGGAGAGCCGAGGGTGCACTTGAACCCTTGTGCACCCTCAGCTCTGCTACATCAGAGCCGAGGGTGCGCTTGAACCCTTGTGCACACTCTGCTTCATCAAGCTAATAGAATGCATTGGCCAGCGCTGATTGGCCAATGTATTCTATTAGCCTGATGAAGTAGAGCTGAATGTGTGTGCTAAGCACACACATTCAGCTCTACTTCATCGGGCTAATAGAATGCATTGGCCAGCGCTGATTGGCCAGAGTACGGAACTCGACCAATCAGCGCTGGCTCTGCTGGAGGAGGCGGAGTCTAAGATCGCTCCACACCAGTCTCCATTCAGGTCCGACCTTAGACTCCGCCTCCTCCGGCAGAGCCAGCGCTGATTGGCCGAAGGCTGGCCAATGCATTCCTATGCGAATGCAGAGACTTAGCAGTGCTGAGTCAGTTTTGCTCAACTACACATCTGATGCACACTCGGCACTGCTACATCAGATGTAGCAATCTGATGTAGCAGAGCCGAGGGTGCACTAGAACCCCTGTGCAAACTCAGTTCACGCTAATAGAATGCATTGGCCAGCGCTGATTGGCCAATGCATTCTATTAGCCCGATGAAGTAGAGCTGAATGTGTGTGCTAAGCACACACATTCAGCACTGCTTCATCACGCCAATACAATGCATTAGCCAGTGCTGATTGGCCAGAGTACGGAATTCGGCCAATCAGCGCTGGCTCTGCTGGAGGAGGCGGAGTCTAAGATCGCTCCACACCAGTCTCCATTCAGGTCCGACCTTAGACTCCGCCTCCTCCAGCAGAGCCAGCGCTGATTGGCCGAATTCCGTACTCTGGCCAATCAGCACTGGCTAATGCATTGTATTGGCTTGATGAAGCAGTGCTGAATGTGTGTGCTTAGCACACACATTCAGCTCTACTTCATCGGGCTAATAGAATGCATTGGCCAGCGCTGATTGGCCGAATTCCGTACTCTGGCCAATCAGCACTGGCTAATGCATTGTATTGGCTTGATGAAGCAGTGCTGAATGTGTGTGCTTAGCACACACATTCAGCTCTACTTCATCGGGCTAATAGAATGCATTGGCCAATCAGCGCTGGCCAATGCATTCTATTAGCGTGAACTGAGTTTGCACAGGGGTTCTAGTGCACCCTCGGCTCTGCTACATCAGATTGCTACATCTGATGTAGCAGTGCCGAGTGTGCATCAGATGTGTAGTTGAGCAAAACTGACTCAGCACTGCTAAGTCTGCATTCGCATAGGAATGCATTGGCCAGCCTTCGGCCAATCAGCGCTGGCTCTGCCGGAGGAGGCGGAGTCTAAGGTCGGACCTGAATGGAGACTGGTGTGGAGCGATCTTAGACTCCGCCTCCTCCAGCAGAGCCAGCGCTGATTGGCCGAATTCCGTACTCTGGCCAATCAGCACTGGCTAATGCATTGTATTGGCTTGATGAAGCAGTGCTGAATGTGTGTGCTTAGCACACACATTCAGCTCTACTTCATCGGGCTAATAGAATGCATTGGCCAATCAGCGCTGGCCAATGCATTCTATTAGCGTGAACTGAGTTTGCACAGGGGTTCTAGTGCACCCTCGGCTCTGCTACATCAGATTGCTACATCTGATGTAGCAGTGCCGAGTGTGCATCAGATGTGTAGTTGAGCAAAACTGACTCAGCACTGCTAAGTCTGCATTCGCATAGGAATGCATTGGCCAGCCTTCGGCCAATCAGCGCTGGCTCTGCCGGAGGAGGCGGAGTCTAAGGTCGGACCTGAATGGAGACTGGTGTGGAGCGATCTTAGACTCCGCCTCCTCCAGCAGAGCCAGCGCTGATTGGCCGAGTTCCGTACTCTGGCCAATCAGCACTGGCTAATGCATTGTATTGGCTTGATGAAGCAGTGCTGAATGTGTGTGCTTAGCACACACATTCAGCTCTACTTCATCGGGCTAATAGAATGCATTGGCCAGCGCTGATTGGCCGAATTCCGTACTCTGGCCAATCAGCACTGGCTAATGCATTGTATTGGCTTGATGAAGCAGTGCTGAATGTGTGTGCTTAGCACACACATTCAGCTCTACTTCATCGGGCTAATAGAATGCATTGGCCAATCAGCGCTGGCCAATGCATTCTATTAGCGTGAACTGAGTTTGCACAGGGGTTCTAGTGCACCCTCGGCTCTGCTACATCAGATTGCTACATCTGATGTAGCAGTGCCGAGTGTGCATCAGATGTGTAGTTGAGCAAAACTGACTCAGCACTGCTAAGTCTGCATTCGCATAGGAATGCATTGGCCAGCCTTCGGCCAATCAGCGCTGGCTCTGCCGGAGGAGGCGGAGTCTAAGGTCGGACCTGAATGGAGACTGGTGTGGAGCGATCTTAGACTCCGCCTCCTCCAGCAGAGCCAGCGCTGATTGGCCGAATTCCGTACTCTGGCCAATCAGCACTGGCTAATGCATTGTATTGGCTTGATGAAGCAGTGCTGAATGTGTGTGCTTAGCACACACATTCAGCTCTACTTCATCGGGCTAATAGAATGCATTGGCCAATCAGCGCTGGCCAATGCATTCTATTAGCGTGAACTGAGTTTGCACAGGGGTTCTAGTGCACCCTCGGCTCTGCTACATCAGATTGCTACATCTGATGTAGCAGTGCCGAGTGTGCATCAGATGTGTAGTTGAGCAAAACTGACTCAGCACTGCTAAGTCTGCATTCGCATAGGAATGCATTGGCCAGCCTTCGGCCAATCAGCGCTGGCTCTGCCGGAGGAGGCGGAGTCTAAGGTCGGACCTGAATGGAGACTGGTGTGGAGCTATCTTAGACTCCGCCTCCTCCAGCAGAGCCAGCGCTGATTGGTCGAGTTCCGTACTCTGGCCAATCAGCACTGGCCAATGCATTTCTATGGGGAAAAGTTAGCTTGCGAAAATCGCAAACTGACAGGGATTTCCATGAAATAAAGTGACTTTTATGCCCCCAGACATGCTTCCCCTGCTGTCCCAGTGTCATTCCAGGGTGTTGGTATCATTTCCTGGGGTGTCATAGTGGACTTGGTGACCCTCCAGACACGAATTTGGGTTTCCCCCTTAACGAGTTTATGTTCCCCATAGACTATAATGGGGTTCGAAACCCATTCGAACACTCGAACAGTGAGCGGCTGTTCGAATCGAATTTCGAACCTCGAACATTTTAGTGTTCGCTCATCTCTACCAGCTAACAAAATGAAGTGAATGAACAAAAGTGAAATTTACATCCAATAAATATTTGGTGAGATCTCCCTTTGCTTTCAAAGCACAAATTCTTCCAGGTACACTTGCACAAGATCCTCTGTAGATATAGGCTCCTTCTGTCTCTTCATATTATTCCAGACAGATTGGATGATATTCAGAGATCAGACCTCTGCAGGGGCCTTATCATCCCTTCCAGGATGATATTTGGCTTGGTCAAGCCAAATATTGATTTTACTTAGGGTTGGTTCACACTAGCGTATGTATTCCGTCCGGGAAGAGTCCGCATGGAGACCCCCCGGATGGAATACAATCGCAATTGCAAGCGCTGTGCTGTCAAAGTGCACGGACCGCATAGACTATAATGGGGTCCGTGTGCTTGCCACGAATCAGAGCGCAGCAAGCACACGGACGCCATTATAGTCTATGGGGTCTGTGCGCTTTGACAGCACAGCGCTTGCAATTGCGATTGTATTCCGTCCAGGGGGTCTCCATGCGGACTCTCCCCGGACGGAATACATACGCTAGTGTGAACTAGGGGTCAGACTTTTCTTCTGTTCATTAACTTAATTTTACTAATTGTAAAAAAGAAACAGTTTTTGAAGGTATTCTTACTTTGCAGCATTTTCCCCAAACCTGCCTAAAACTTTTACAGTGTACTGTGTTTGATTTATTTAATAAAATATCTAGCAAACAGGAGTTGATCTGATTACATTATATGTAAGAGAGGTCACATCATTTATTCCATGCTCATATGGTCGGCAAATGTATGAATTTTAATTGCCAACACGTTTCTTTCAGCTGCATTCTGGAGAAGTCAGTATTGCAGAATTCGGGTTCAGACCTCTTTCTCACACTCATGTGCTCTGGTCATTTCCTACAAACAAATACCTTTTATGCCCAAGAGAGAAATATGAGGAACGTAAAATGTAGTTTGCAAACAAAACCATATTATTTTTTTCTTGCTTGACCATTCCCTGCCATACGATTTCTAATTAGCGATACTTTTTAATTGCTATTTGCTCACACTGACAAGCTGTTGTTAATGACAGAAGTGGAACTGCCATATGGCCCTACATTAGCTCAACAGATTTAGTCACTATAACATTCGCAAATTGGAAGGGAAGATTTAAGTGTCGTCAACAGAGCGTGCAACCTTGCTGGCTAATTCCTTGAGATAGACCATCACGGAAACTCCACTGCTTCTGGTTCCTGCCACTATGGAATGCATAAAGCAAATGTGAACAATGCAATGAATTCATCTGAATCTGCATCTAATAAAACTGCCTGTAGCCATGTTGTCCTACCTAGCATTCTCCTCGTGTCTCTCGTGTTTTAAATTTCCATGAAAATGCCTAGAAGAGTGTACATTATGGTAAAGGATAATGTGTAAGTTGTCAGAATTCCCATACACTTTAATTTTGTATGACATAGAAATGTTCTTATGCTGTAGGTGGGAATACAAGGATGGTAACATTTCAGAGAAAAGCACCCAGGAATTTCAAGCATCATATCAGGCACCGATTTTCACATATTAAAGAAGTCTTATATTTATTTACTTATTTATTTATTTATTTATTTTTTGCAGGGATTTTTTTGTACGTTTGACTTTATAAAACTTTATAATATATGTTGTTAAGGTAACAATCCTCACCATCTTGCAACCTGTAATTCAATTTCCCTGTCTGTAAATGCACAAAAGCCAAAAGGGGGTGTTGTACGTAGGGATTTGGGAGTGTAGTCATTTTTTGGGTAGGCTTAGGAACACTACTTTGTTGGACGCATTTACTTTATTAATGGCTTCTGTTTAATTCAGTTTTATTTCCTTGTGCTGCTGCACTCTCATGATCAACAAAATACACTGACTGGCCAAAAAAAAAGTTGCGTTGTACAACAAGGTACCGTTCCACCCCTGATATAATTATGAACTGTTCATGACAGGAATTTGCATATATTCTTGAATATATATAATTGAGCTGTAGCCTGTCAAGTGCAGATCATAATTAAAGGTGTGAAGCGATGTCTACCAATGGAAGAGCTACCAGAGGTAGAAATGTTAGTGCCTTCAAGAAGGGGGAAGTCATTGGATTGCATCAGGCCAGCAAATCGACCAAGGAGATAGCCGAAGTAACTGGTATCGGACAGAGAACTGTTCAGCATATCATACAAGCATGGCGAGATGGTGGAGAACCCCCCTCCAACTGTGGAAAGTGTGGGCATAAGACTATACTCGAAACTCGAGGTCGTAGATCCCTAAAGTGACTGGTGAAGAATAACCGCCGGAAAACCACCTTTGAGCTCACACAGATGTACAACTCGACGGAGCAACACATTTCGGAGTGAACAATGTGACGAGAACTCAAAGAAATGGGTCTCAACAGTTGTGTCGCCACACGAAAGCCAGTGGTGACAGAGACCAACAGACGTCGGCGCCTGTCATTTGCAAGAGACCACAAGGATTGGACCCTAGAGCAGTGGAGAAAGGTCATGTGGTCAGATGAATCACGTTTCACATTGTTCCAGAGAGATGGTCATGTCCGGGTGCGACGAGAAGCACACGAAACACTGGAATGTGCTGGAAAGGAACCTGCGCTGTCACTAACCACCCCAACGAATCTGCGTAACCTGGGCTCCCTGATGCTTGAGAATTGGATCAAAATCCGTGAGTCTACACTACAGAACATTATAGACTCCATGCCGAGACAGATGCGTGCTGTTATTCGTGCTCATGGTAGCCCAACTAAATATTAACACTCGCAACTTTTTTTTTGGCCAGGCAGTGTATGTACATTGGCTTCTTTGTTTCATGGCCCATCCAATTAGATCTGGAGCATGTGGAACACAATGGCTTAAGGAAGACCTTTCACCACGTCTGCTAAGTCCAGCTCTTTGTAGCATTTAATAGTTGCTGTTCCACTGATTCCTGCACAGTTGGAATTTTTTCTCTAGCCCCCGTCATTCCCAGCTATCAGTGCAGTTAGTTATGGTGAGTGATATGCTATTTAAGCTCTGTACTGTCAGTTGGGTGGTACGACAAACTTATTGATCAAGACCCCTAAACTCAGAAGATATTGGTTAAAGGGGTTTTTCCATAAAGTAAGTTATTTCCTATTCCTAGGATAACTTGCAGATCAGTGAGGGCCAATCACTTACCATTTAACAGACTTTACCAGACTTCACATGGTAGCATTAATATCACTATTCACATGACTGTTATTTTTGGCAGTCTGTGGTCACAGACCATCACAATATAGGTCGTGTCCTATTTTCTACTGTTTTTACGGATCTCTCTTCAAACACTGAAATATACTGTAGATGGCCGTGAAAAATGGAGGGTTTTCACAGCTATTTTGCATCACTTTCCTGTGGATCTAGTTGTAGCAGGAGAATGATGAAATAACTTGCTTTGTGGAAAAACCCCTTTAGGCCAAGGCCTCATGTAGTGAGCCACAGTCATTCAGTCAAAAAGTCCTGCAGGAAAGACCGTGGTGGAAACGTCTCACTTTTTTCCTCTGCAGACTTTCTGGTTCAATTAAACCTGTACGGAAAACACAAGCATTTCTGTAGGTATAATTGACATATTGCAATTTCCTAAAACACAACGGTTTGTGAAACCACAGCATGTCCGCTGCGGAAATTTTTCTGCAATGTGTGTTTGAGATTAGTCAGAATCCCATACACTTTGCAGGGGCTGTTTAGCGTTTATGCTGCATGAGGCCCTGGTCTCAAATGTGTTCTGAAACATTGCTATGTATAGGTAGTAATCTTATTGCATCATTTACTAACCCCTCGTTCACATCTGCGTTTGGTAATCCATTCGGGGAGTCCGCATGGAGACCCCCCGAACGGACTACTGAACGCATTTGCAAGCGCTCTGCAGTAAAAGCACACGGACCCCATAGACTACAATGGGGTCCATGTACTTGCCGAGAGATCACTGCACGAGTCATGTGGAGAGGAAAGTAGATTGTGAAGTACTTTCAAGTCCTCATGTTCCCTACGGAGATCTTGCAGCAGATGTACAATACATTCCTAGCTCTCTTTGTATACCTTGTATATATACTTTGTATATAGGATGTATAGAAGGAATATTGATGACTTAGAGAGCGCAGACCTTTATGTACACTTGATACAGTTCTCTCAACAGCATATGGGTTTCTAGGGTTTCATAATACTGATGAAGGTAGACTGTTTGATCTAGACAAAAAAGAAAAAGGCTTTTATTATTGGCAATAAACATGTATTCTTGATATCAGATGATTCATGCTGCATTAATTTCGAGTAATCCAAGCACTTTGAGATTTCCATTATGTATTCCACTCCCTGTAAGTTTGCCTCTGTTATATTTATGTATTAGTTATGCTTTCAGGCCGGGTTCCTGAATGCCGAGGCTTTCAGAAGATGTAGTTATTCATAGCTGGGATGCCTGCAGTTGCTTAGTTTAATAGGTCTACAATGGTAATCACTGCAGATTTGTTCCAGAAGGACTTTTCAATTGTTCCAGGTGTGCAATATGTGTGGTTGATAGCCAAAATTATACATGCTGTCATAACATATTAATATCGCCTTGCCACAAATTGCAGCTTCAAATTATAAAAAAAAAATAGTTCTGCTTTGTAGTATCTAATATTAGCCCAGGAGACAGGTATTGTAGTCAATAAAGTAATAAAGTATACACTCAAATAAATAATATATTATAAGACTTTGGTGACTTTCTAGATTAACAGGGAAAGGACAGAAAGGAGAATTGATAACCTGTAAAATTTACAAAAAAAATTATAGGTTTGAAATATAATTTAAGGTTGTTAAGCCTGGCCTAGAAATATTCATTTTTTAGATTCAGCATCTGATTAATTTTTCAATTAAATAAAAAAACTCATACCTGCACTTTTTCTGTCTTGTATACTGTTGCCTTATAAAAATGGTGGCTGGCGCTCATTCTGAAATCAATATCGTTCAATGGATTTACATCAGACAATGGACCTAAACATAATTGGGCAGATTTCTTATGCCTTGCATACCAGTTTTCTAACATACAAAGAAAAAAAAGTTGTAATCTAAATCAAAGTTATGTGTAACAAAAAATTGCAATAATTTCGAAATTATCTGATCTAAAGAAGGGGTCTTTAAACCCAGAAACATGTTACACTTTTTACTTTTGTATGTATTTGGTAATAAAAACCAACGCCTTGTATCGGATAGTCTGATTTTGAATTAGCTCGTGTGGAGGGAGCGTGAATCCTGGTATATTGTCTACATCAAGCCTTAGAGCTTGAATTGAAATATTTGCAAAGATGTTTGACACTGTTCCTCATAGATGTTTAATGGGTAAAATCAGGTGCATTAGTTTGGAAAATTTTGTAATTGGATTGAAAACTGGTTAAAGGATTGTACCCAGTTGTGAGTTGTGGTCAATGATGGCTTGTCAAACTGGTCATCTGTTATAAGTGGTGTACCCCAAGATTCAGTGCTGGGTCCGCTGTTATTAATGTTAGTATTAATCCCATCTTCTATATCATTAATAAATATCTAGCACTGTCTCTAGTTTTGCAGATGACACCAAGCTATGTGGTACAATGCAGTCTATGGAGGATGTGTTTAGGTTACAAGCAGACTTGGACTGATGTGACATATGTCTTAGGGGTAGTAAAGCTTGGAGAGTCACTGGCGGAGAATCACCTGGGTGTACTTCTAGATCATAGGTTAAGTCACAGCATACAATGTCAGTCAGATGCTTCTAAGGCCAGTAGGGATATTGTCATGTATTAAAAGAGGTATGGACTCATGGGATAGGGAGATAACATTAACATTTTCTAAATCATTGGTGTGGCCCCATCTGGACTATGCAGTTCTGGGCACCAGCTAATAGAAATTTAGAAAAGGATCATGTTTTGTCTTGAGTAGAGATATTCAAGGGTAGACATGATAAACATTTTTACATATATAAATGGCCCGCACACAAAAGATACGGGGGAACGTCTTTTCCATTTTAAATCCCTGTAAAAGACAAAGAAGCAGTCCCTCCATCTGGAGAAATACATGTTTAATCTTCCCTGTAAGGACTGTCAACCTGTGGAATAGCCTAACCA
Source organism: Leptodactylus fuscus (assembly GCF_031893055.1). Classification (NCBI taxonomy): domain Eukaryota; kingdom Metazoa; phylum Chordata; class Amphibia; order Anura; family Leptodactylidae; genus Leptodactylus; species Leptodactylus fuscus. The sequence continues at coordinate 144,432,900 of NC_134268.1, forward strand.
GGAGATGGCCACAGCATCAACAGCTGGCAGCTTCTAAAATGACTTACAAGTCTTTTTGCAGCAAAATAGCATTGATGCTTAAGGAAATATATAGGATGCGTATTTCTTTCACCCATGCCCTTTTTTATCCCATTGTTTGAATTTGATGGACATATGTCTGTCTATCTATTTATCTAAACTACTTATCTGCTGTCTCTGTCTATCTTGTGTATGTCTGTCTGTCTATTTCAGCATGACATACCCCTTTTTGTATATCACATCAACTGAATACTTTAATTTTCTTTGTGATCTGCTTACTCCTAACCTCACTGGGTGTTAATCACTTGGGGTCCATTCACACGGAGGAAATGGTGAGGAATTTGGTGTGGCATTTCAACGCTGAAAAAAAAAAGCCTCCCATTGACTTCAAAGGGTTCCTTTTTCTGCTAACTGGGAGGCTTTTTTTTCAGCGCTGACTTTCCACACCAAATTCCTCACCATTTTCTTCAGTGTAGATTAGAGGTTCTCAAACTTATTTTGTCTACCGCCCACTTCGAGAATTAATTATTTTCTAGCGCCCCCCCCCCCAATTTTTTTTAGCGGCTAAATTCACTTGTTTTCGTAATATCGTCGAATGACATGACTGGCTGTGACATGATGGCGCGTGTGCTTTTATATGAGGCAGCGGGCGGGCCTAGTACTTTCGAGAATGGACTAGAAACTTCTTGCTTCGCATTGGAGCTTACCGCCATCTATGGTACAGTTTGACAACTTTTGAACAGGAAATAGTTACTGTCTAGTCCCCTAGATGGCGTTACATGAGGAAACGCGCGTTAAGCGTAAAGGAGCGGTAAAGTTTGTGTTAAAAGCAAAAAAACAATTTTAAAGGGGTAGCCTCATGAAGCTTGATCTGCCTTCTAAGCTGCCTAAAAATCTTCTTTCTTCCTGTTTGCTCGCGTCAAATAGCCCCACCCCCAAATTAACATGTAGCTCCGCCCACCACATAGCGTGATCCTATGGGATGACTGAAGGGCCTGTGATGTCATCAAAAGGTCCTGTAGACTTGGATTTACCTTGTACGGAGTTTCCTAAAGGACCTGGCTCCTCTGCCCACTAGCAGCCTGCTCTATATAATAAAGCTTTATCCTAGTGAACAGAGAGACCAGGTCCTTTAGCCCAGTAGGATTTAGACTGCTTTATATAAGAAAGCAGCACTTATTCCACACACCCCCCTCTATCTCACAGCAGGGAGCTAGGTGATGTGTATGTGATGTGTATGTGTGGTGCAGACACAGGCTGGCTCCGTACACTCAGCCCCCCCCCCCTCTCTCCCCCCACACAGCAGGGAGCTACGTCATGTGGCTCCCTCAGCAATGAGCAGGGGGCCAGGTGCTAGTGTCCATAATGAAGTGAATAAAGTAAGATAGTGGACAAACAAAGCAGTTTTGCTGAAGCAATGTATTTAGGAAAAGTCTTAAATCCACATTAACAAGCAGTATAGATAGAATCATTGTTATGATACCACCCCTTTAAATTAGCCATCACTTCTCTGTGCCCTTTACTGCCCCCCTATAGTCCTCCAGCGCCCACAAGGGGGCGTTATCGCCCACTTTGAGAAAGACTGGTATAGATGAACCCTTAGTGTTGTACAGATCATTGCTATGACTTTCACAAACCTGTAGCATATAATGCCAGGTTAGATCTTTTATTACTGTTTGCTATGTGATATTATAATTAATTATAAAAGTGAATAAAATAATATACAGGGTTCCTCTTTAGATTTGAAGCTGTACATCTAGAAAAATAGCTTGCCTCAGTATTTGTATAAAAAAGATATGCAATATCTATTACATATCAATGGAATTGTTAATTTTAAATAGTTGAAAAAAAAAATGTAAATTGGTGACATATGGTTTAGATATTGATACCTTGTAGCATCAGAATATAACCCTTGTATGTGTAGTCTTACCCCTCGTTCACATCTACGTTGGTATTCCGTCTGGGGAAGTCTGCATGGGGACCTCCCCCGAACAGAATACCAAATGTAATTGCAAGCGCTGTGCAGTAAAAGCACTTGGACCCCATAGACTATAATGGGCTCCGTGTGCTTGCCGCCCACTGCCCGCACGAATCATGCGGACAGGAAAGTAGATTAGAAACTACTTTCCTGTGTGTAAGATCCCTGCGGAGATCTGGCGGCAAGCACACAGTCCCCATTACAGTCTATGGGGTCCAAGTGCTTTTACTGCACAGAGCTTGCAATTGCGTTTGATATTCCGTTCAGGGGAGGTCCCCATGCAGACTCCCCCAGTCGGAATCCAAACGCAGATGCGAACGAGGGGTTAGTGTGGAAATTGGGTGTGGTGTACAGGTGAAGGCAATGTTTCCAGAGTCCATGGACTCACACTGTCCAGCTGCACAGCTGGTATCTCCAACGTCAGATAATCCAGTGTTTTTGGGATTGTGCAGCTGTTTAGTTTCTACACTATGGTGCTTGTTTCATAAAGCAGCAGAATACTTTCTGAGGACATAATAAACTGTCCACCTGGTGACAAAGAAAAGAAACGTCCTCTGTAAATCCTGTTGTGATACTAGAGGATTCTCTTAGGGTGCTCAGAATATGATGTATCTTCCATGACATGAAACAATATTTTCATAGTATTTCTCTTCCTCATGACTCATGTGAATGAGAACCCAAGAAACTATGAACAATTGCTTTGTTGTAAGATGGTTTATTCAGCAGACAGCGGAGACCTCACACATGATCTTGTTGCCAATAAGGGTGCAACTGTCAATAAAAAGGGAATATAATGGGCTCTATTAAGATGTTATCTTTTATGTGTTATGGTTGTACTATGTTGTCTGAATATCAACAAATACCAAGTCTCACAATACAACAGCAGAAAACACATTAAGGCTGAGGCTCGACGTAGCGGTGTCTTTTTTTACGCAGCTTTTTTTGTTAAAGATTTTTCTGTGTTTATTTAAGCCAAGGCCAGGAGTGGATTGAGCAGAAAATGGAAGTGTATTTCCTATATATTTCCCATTCTGTTTGTAGCCATTCAAAATTTAAAAACACAGAAAAATCTGCAATGAATAAGTGGCATTTCCACAACGTAGGGCCTGTGCCTAAAGGTGCTAAAGGGATTTTGTTTCCTTTTGTTAATGGAGGTAATGAACAGGCTCTACTTGTTTTTGGGGATCTTCCTTTGGAAGCAACTTCTTCAGGTGTGCAGGGTCTTTCAGACAGTGCAGAGAAGAGATGGGGCAGAGATATTCTGATGAAACTTTGAAAAATTCCAGCAATCCACTGTTTTATAAAACGTAACTTTTACTCCATATAGATATTAAAAACATGGATATACATCACCATTCACGGATACATGGCAGAAAAAGCTAACGCGTTTCAGGACAGATATTGTTAACGTCCCTTACTCATAGCTAGAGATGTTCTGACTTGAATTTAATCTCAGGGCATACCTCTAGGCTTATTGAAAGCCAAGCACTGGTCTATAGGGTGGTGCTAGAGTAACAGTTTACTTTTCCATCAAATACAACTTATTTACCTATTGCTAATATGACATGCAACATATTGTGGCAGGTTTCTAAACAGAACACACTGGAATTCTAACTTAATGTGCACCAAAACCTTGCCTACACAATTTTTTTTTACTTGCACAACATTTCTGTCAATTAATTGGTTGAATAAACTTAAGACTAGTAGGTCTACCGGTGCCCCAGGCTTATCATCCAACAATAGCCACTGTGCTAAATCTGGCAAATTTGCATAGAGGACCTTTTATGTCCTTGGGTACATGCGGTTTTATATGCCACTAGAAAGCCGACAGTGCACTGAATTCAGTGCACTGTCAGCTTTCCCGTTATGTGCCCCAGGGGAAGAGATATCAGTGCAAATACTGATAGCTCTTGACTTTCAGAAGGACGTTCCTGACAGTGTAAATGGGAACACCCCTCCTGACAGTACTTTCCTTAGTGCTATAGTATGAGAGGGGGAGTTCCAGCCATAGACCAGTATTGGGGGGCGTTCCTCACCACTCATCGTCATGGCTGGGCGGTAAGGAAAGCCCCATCTGACAGTATAGCGCTATGGATACTACTGTCAGGAGGGACGTTCACAGCTAGTCTGAAAGGAACGCCCTTATGACAGTGAAGAGCTATCGGTAATTGCACCAATATCTCTTCCCCCAGGGCACATAACAAGAATTCAGTACACCCTCTGCTTTATAGCGATATACAAAACCGCACGTGCCTGAGGACATGAAAGGTCCTCTTTAAGCTAGGGCTACACAGTGACTTTTGCCGACTCTCTTTGCACAACTAAACATTGCTGTGTTGCTCTTTGACTTCTTCACACATGTTAGGTAATGGAGTCATATTGTAACCCAGAGGGTGCCATCACAGAGATCTTTTGCTTGCGCTGTGAGTGTCGCCCTGGCCTTGATCCTACAAGTAGCAGTAAAATTAAGCCATATCCATATGCCTGTGCTGTGTATGTATATATACATATTCAAAAGTTAGTGATAAATATTGAGTGAATACATTAGTGAAACAAATGGAAACACTGGTCTTTATCCTACATATCCATGGCACAGTGATGTAGACTTTAAAAGGATCTTTCACTTTAAATTTCCCAAGTGGCCAATCCTATTTGAGCCCAATTCCGTGTTTTGTTAAGTGAGAAAGAAAAACACAAAAACACATAAGAGTATGGAACTTGCATACGTAATGAAATTTAAGCCAGTGCAAAATGTACACACTCAGAATGTTTGCATTTGTTACGTATGTATAGCTGCATTATAAATCTCTAAAGCCAGGCTTTTAACTGACAGCCTTCCTGCTGTGACCACTAAAAGTGAAATAAGGAAGGTGATATGTCTATATGTCAGATGTTATTTCATAGCAGCTATGTGAAAATTGTGTACAGTTTGATAAACTGGATGCCTGTTCAATGACTTGTATTGTTAGGTGCTTTAGTGGTTATTTAGCAAAATCTCCTGCTTAGCTTTCAGTGTTTTCATTTGGGTTAGTTTGTAAGATAAACCAGGTGTTGTTTTTTTCTTTCCTTTCAGAATGTTGTATTGGATATAGCTATATTTATCTGGTTACAATTATATATGGTGAGGGGTTTACTTCTCTAATAAAATTCATGCATAGGTCACACAGGAATTCAGCTCTGAAGGCAGACAATGAAGACGTCATTGCAGAACCAACAGGTAGAATAGACAGAGGTATACAAGAAGATACAATATATCAATTGATCTCATCATTCAGAATTCTGCATTTAAGGTTAATGTGTTATCAAAAAGACTGGTAGCTTGGTGATCGGATACGCCATTAATGTCTGATCGGTGGTGTGAATTTTCCCATTCGGTGGAACAAAGTAGCAGTGGTGCCAGAAAAGTTTGCAAGTTGCAATAAGGCAGGGGGAACAAAAGCAATGTTACAAAAATAGAAATATACTACATAATTCATCAATTTAAAACCAAGAGCAAATGACAAATACAAAATTGGACAACAGAGCTGCAGATTTTTGCCACACATGTATTGAATTGATTTGCTTTCAGATTAGACGATAACTACAAAAAACACATGCTAGTGTCTTCTGGTTGTTAATGAATTGTACATTTCCTTGGAAGTGCGGAACTTCATTTCCCTTTGCAATGCTAAGGAGGATTGAATTAGGCGGCTGAAAAAATAAACTCTTGCTGTTCCCATGTAAGATGTCACTATTTCCACTGTGCAGTTCTAATATAAATTCTCATTGAGATCTAGATATTTACTTGGAGAAATGAATTACACTGCCATGATAACAGATTGGAGGAAAGGCAGAACATTTAACAAAACATGTTGAATTTAAGGCACATTAATACATGATACGCTATTTGTTCCTGCTTGTGGTCATGATTGAAAACATGTTTGTGTACCTCGCTCTCCTTGATTTCATTGAAGGAGGATAGCATGGCTATATAAACAGGGCAATGAAGTGACAACCACCCCATGTATTATTTAAAGGGGTACAGATACAGGGAGTTTTAAGAGGCTCATGGTCAACCAAAATTATTTTTCTGATATACATTAGATATATCTTTAGGAAAACTATGCAAAAATTAAAAAAAAAAACTTTTTCATTTCATTATAGAATCAAGAAGTAACCTGCAAAAGAGAGAAATGCCCGGTGGTTTCGAAGGATTGTGCTCTAGTCATAAAGCAGAGAGGGGCTTGCTGTGAACGTTGTAAAGGTACAGTATCAGAGAGAGCAGCAGTCTATATCTGTGATGGAACAGGAGACATATTAGGGCTAGTTCGCACGGGCATTCCGTGTGTGCACTTTCTGTTGCGGCTGCTGTGATGGGATGCCGGTGCAGTGCACGTCATCCCGTCGTGGCTTTCCTCTCCGGATTAGGCCCAAATGAATGGGCCTAGTCCAGAGGGTGCTGTCGTGAGGCGGACACCACAGCTGAATCAGCCGTGGAATTTGCTTGAAGAAAGGGCAGCTCACTTTTTTTCCTGCTAGCGGGAACAAACCACTACTGGAAAAAAGAATGCTAGCGGTCTACATAGACTTCTATTGTGAGGGGGCGGATTTTGAGGAGGATTCCACGCCAAAATCCGCCCCCTCTTGTCCCAAGTGAACGAGCCCTTAGAAACTACCTCACATTCATGGTCAGCACTGCAGCCAAACTGTAGTCACAGATCACAGCTCTGCACTAATGGCGCTTAGCTGAAAAAGCAGTCAAGTATCTGAGGAAAATAATAGATAGGTAGTCATCCCCGTAGGGATTTACTGACAAAGTGAGTGGACAGTCGCTTTATATATATTCTTTGGATTGATTTTTCTTTATAATGCTGGACCTTAGAAGGGAGATCCAACTGCTATGTATTATACCTTTCTAGCATGCATGTATAAATATGATACGACATGTATCAAAACAGCCCTGAAAAGGTTTTTGAGAAAATCATGATTTTTATTAGAAACAAGTCAGTGGAGAGAGATGAGGGTGAACCAAGGCTGTGGATTAAAAGAACTGTAAAATCTTTGGGTTTGGTGGCATATACTGCCTTTCCAAGCAGACCTAGCTACTTCCCCACTTCTGTCTATGCTCCTGTCTCTTTGAGAATTAGTGATTAGAGATGAGCGAACAGTGTTCTATCGAACACATGTTCGATCGGATATCAGGGTGTTCGCCATGTTCGAATCGAATCGAACACCACGTGGTAAAGTGCGCCAAAATTCGATTCCCCTCCCACCTTCCCTGGCGCCTTTTTTGCACCAATAACAGCGCAGGGGAGGTGGGACAGGAACTACGACACTGGGGGCATTGAAAAAGGTCTAAGGTCGGACCTGAATGGAGACTGGTGTGGAGCTATCTTAGACTCCGCCTCCTCCAGCAGAACCAGCGCTGATTGGTCGAGTTCCGTACTCTGGCCAATCAGCACTGGCCAATGCATTTCTATGGGGAAAAGTTAGCTTGCGAAAATCGCAAACTGACAGGGATTTCCATGAAATAAAGTGACTTTTATGCCCCCAGACATGCTTCCCCTGCTGTCCCAGTGTCATTCCAGGGTGTTGGTATCATTTCCTGGGGTGTCATAGTGGACTTGGTGACCCTCCAGACACGAATTTGGGTTTCCCCCTTAACGAGTTTATGTTCCCCATAGACTATAATGGGGTTCGAAACCCATTCGAACACTCGAACAGTGAGCGGCTGTTCGAATCGAATTTCGAACCTCGAACATTTTAGTGTTCGCTCATCTCTATTAGTGATCATTGTTAATTTCCTTCTGCCAATCCTTGTCTGTTTGTATCTATTTAATTCTGCTTCTTTACTGTGACTTTGGCTGAGCAATGTATTAGTTTTCCTTGTTTTGATCTGTTGCATTCATTCATTTTGTTGTTTTATGCTGGAGTTTGTCCTGTTTAATATGCTAGTTCTATTGTCTATTACGTCTGTTGTACCTCTGCTACCACTTGGCCTATAGCTGCTGCTTCCTGTTACCTGTTGTACTGTGGCTTCTGCTACTTGTTACCTGTGGCACTGTGGCTTCTGTTGCCTGATCCCTGTTGGTCTATGGCTTCTGCTATCTGTTACCTGTTGGCCTATGGGTTCTGCTTCCTGTTTTCTGTTGATCTATGGCTTCTGCTATTTGTTACCTGTTGTTCTATGGGTTCTGCTTCCTGTTACCTGTTGGCCTATGGCTTTTACTGCCTGATACCTGTTGATCTATGGCTTCTGCTTTTATCTGTTGGCCTATGGGTTCTGCTCCTTGTTATCTGTATTCCTATGGCTTCTGCTGCCTAATACCTGTTGTCCTTTGGCTTCTGCTGTTACCTGTTGGTATATGGCTTCTGCTATCTGTTACCTGTTGGCCTATGGGTTCTGCTTCCTGTTTTCTGTTGATCTATGGCTTCTGCTATCTGTTACCTCTTGACCTATTGCTTCTACTGCCTAATACCTGTTGGCCTATGGCTTCTGCTGCCTAATACCTGTTGGCCTATGGCTTCTGCTGCCTAATACCTGTTGGCCTATGGCTTCTGTCACCGATTTGGCTTTTGGCTTGTGTCCCTGCTCCCTGCATGACTTTGTGCCTTCTACTTCTGCTACCAGTGTTATGTCCTTTTCTGAATTTCTGTTTTATACCAGGCTTCTGTTATCTGTGAATTTTGTCCTGTTTTTAGCTACTGTTGTGTTTTTTTCTTGTTACATTGCATTATAGTCATGAGTGGCCTGCAGTGAAGTCCAGGCCATATATGGGGTTGAAGGCTGAAAACTGGGGAGTCTGCTGCTTGCATAACTCGCTTAGAAGTGGCCCAAAGCCAGACTAGTTTTGCAGCACTGCGGGTCCACAATCTGCTGCCTGCGCCTTACAAGAAAATTTGCTTTTTTTAAGTATAGTATTTTATTAGCAATTTTCTTAATGCATCTTAAAATTGGATTCTCAAGGTTTTTAAATGCTAGATCCTGAGTTTAAAAATGCTAAATAGGAATTAGCCAGGGAGTCTGTCAGCAGTGAACTAGTTACAAAACTAACCACAGTACCTTGTAGAGGTGATTCTACAGTGTCCAAATATGGAAATATGGCTCTTTAGCTTTGGAGCCCCATGTTCATAGACCAAAGCCCAGGCAAACTAAGGCACGTCCCTAAAACACGTTTCCTATATATGCATAAAATGGAGATTTACATGAAAATGGGGCTCGAAAGCTGAATAACAGAGGCATATTTGGAAACTTTAGACTCACCTCTGAAAGGTACTGTCATCAGGTTTATAATGAATTTACTGCTGACAGATTTGCTTTAAAAATCATTATTTATGCAATAATTTAATTTTTCTTTGTTATGTTATTTTAATAACATATCAATTCTGGGAAATAGAAAATTTGTACTTTATGTTGGTAAATTGACTGCAAGATGTATCACTGATATCCAGTTGGTGATGGTTGGCCGATTTTGGCCAATCACCAGCCAATTTGTACAGACTTAACTGGGCGGTGTAGTTGTAAATGTTGATGGTGGAATTGTTGTTATGAATGATCCCATCATCAATCGGATAGAAAATCTAAATCTAGTGTGTATGGCTGGCTTTAGTCATCAAATGATCTAAGAAATCATTTTATCTGTCACCACTACATACAGTACTGTGTATAAAATCACAACATCCCCCTTTATATTGTAAAGACTTCTTGGTGAGTGCTATTTTTTTTGGTCTTTGGAAGTTCCTCTTAGCTTGGCTCAGTTGTTGCATTAGCTTGAAATATTGCATTGTGTGTGGCCATCTGTAGCCTATGTGTGCTCTGAGTGACTGTTTGGGTACAGTCCAAGAGAGAAAAATAAAACAGATAGAGATACTGTCAGTGGAATGGATCAGCTGTGACTATACATGTCATGGAAACTCATGCAGTTTGGACATATTTTACTCCAGCACACATGAGCATCGTGTGTGATATAGCATTCTAATCTCATATATTTCCAGGAACATCTGAAAATTCGAAGATTTCAATGCACTGTAAGCACAAAGTGTTTAATGCACTGAAATGTTTTATTGAAATTCATAGAGAATTACGCAATGCATATAATAGGTTGAAATATGCTTGGCTTAACACCCGGGTGTCTCAGTGAGCTGTGTAAGTAGTGTAATGCTGTTCATTAAAGAACTTACTGCATTTCACTATCTGTATTTTATAGAGTATATATATATATATATATATATTTTATATGTACCTGAAATCAGCATCTTCAAGGGTCCACTAGACACATTGAATTGGGATGAAATAATGCAAGTCCCTTTGGCATCGTTTTTTGTTTTTTTGTGTTGGCCCGTTCAGATCTGTCTCTAAGGATGAATTTATCAAATGTTATATAAACCATTTGTGGCAGATGTTTCTTCACACAGTTTACTTCTCATGTCAAGCATAATTGTTAAATGTGAAAAAAGAAGCGGAAGGGAAGGGTATCCTAGCAGTGGATATCTATGGATGAGACTACAATGTCGTATACATTCAGCTTGTGGTTTAGTCTGCTTTGGGCTTATAAAATGACTCATCTCTAGAATGTACATCATACTGAGTGTGGTTCTTTTTTAGTTTATTTGCTCATCTCTATATTTTAACCCTTTGTTCTGCGTGTAGTTTATTAGTGGGGCTAAACCAATTCCACTATTACAATGGTAAAAAAATTATGTAATTGATTGCATTAAATACTAGAGATGAGCGAACAGTGTTCTATCGAACACATGTTCGATCGGATATCAGGGTGTTCGCCATGTTCGAATCGAATCGAACACCACGTGGTAAAGTGCGCCAAAATTCGATTCCCCTCCCACCTTCCCTGGCGCCTTTTTTGCACCAATAACAGCGCAGGGGAGGTGGGACAGGAACTACGACACTGGGGGCATTGAAAAAAATTGGAAAAAGTCATTGGCTGCCGAAATCAGGTGACCTCCATTTTAGACGAATAGTGGATTTCAAATCCGGGTCATATGAGAATGTGAACTTTGTGACTATGAGACAGGGATAGCTGTACAGGCAGGGATAGCTAGGGATAACCTTTATTTAGGGGGGAATGTTATTAAAAATAACTTTTTGGGGCTCTATCGGGTGTGTAATTGTGATTTTTGTGAGATAAACTTTTTCCCATAGGGATGCATTGGCCAGCGCTGATTGGCCGAATTCCGTACTCTGGCCAATCAGTGCTGGCCAATGCATTCTATTAGCTTGATGAAGCAGAGTGTGCACAAGGGTTCAAGCGCACCCTCGGCTCTGATGTAGCAGAGCCGAGGCTGCACAAGGGTTCAAGCGCACCCTCGGCTCTGATGTAGGAGAGCCGAGGGTGCACTTGAACCCTTGTGCACCCTCAGCTCTGCTACATCAGAGCCGAGGGTGCGCTTGAACCCTTGTGCACACTCTGCTTCATCAAGCTAATAGAATGCATTGGCCAGCGCTGATTGGCCAATGTATTCTATTAGCCTGATGAAGTAGAGCTGAATGTGTGTGCTAAGCACACACATTCAGCTCTACTTCATCGGGCTAATAGAATGCATTGGCCAGCGCTGATTGGCCAGAGTACGGAACTCGACCAATCAGCGCTGGCTCTGCTGGAGGAGGCGGAGTCTAAGATCGCTCCACACCAGTCTCCATTCAGGTCCGACCTTAGACTCCGCCTCCTCCGGCAGAGCCAGCGCTGATTGGCCGAATTCCGTACTCTGGCCAATCAGCACTGGCTAATGCATTGTATTGGCTTGATGAAGCAGTGCTGAATGTGTGTGCTTAGCACACACATTCAGCTCTACTTCATCGGGCTAATAGAATGCATTGGCCAGCGCTGATTGGCCGAATTCCGTACTCTAGCCAATCAGCACTGGCTAATGCATTGTATTGGCTTGATGAAGCAGTGCTGAATGTGTGTGCTTAGCACACACATTCAGCTCTACTTCATCGGGCTAATAGAATGCATTGGCCAGCGCTGATTGGCCGAATTCCGTACTCTGGCCAATCAGCACTGGCTAATGCATTGTATTGGCTTGATGAAGCAGTGCTGAATGTGTGTGCTTAGCACACACATTCAGCTCTACTTCATCGGGCTAATAGAATGCATTGGCCAGCGCTGATTGGCCGAATTCCGTACTCTAGCCAATCAGCACTGGCTAATGCATTGTATTGGCTTGATGAAGCAGTGCTGAATGTGTGTGCTTAGCACACACATTCAGCTCTACTTCATCGGGCTAATAGAATGCATTGGCCAGCGCTGATTGGCCGAATTCCGTACTCTGGCCAATCAGCACTGGCTAATGCATTGTATTGGCTTGATGAAGCAGTGCTGAATGTGTGTGCTTAGCACACACATTCAGCTCTACTTCATCGGGCTAATAGAATGCATTGGCCAATCAGCGCTGGCCAATGCATTCTATTAGCGTGAACTGAGTTTGCACAGGGGTTCTAGTGCACCCTCGGCTCTGCTACATCAGATTGCTACATCTGATGTAGCAGTGCCGAGTGTGCATCAGATGTGTAGTTGAGCAAAACTGACTCAGCACTGCTAAGTCTGCATTCGCATAGGAATGCATTGGCCAGCCTTCGGCCAATCAGCGCTGGCTCTGCCGGAGGAGGCGGAGTCTAAGGTCGGACCTGAATGGAGACTGGTGTGGAGCGATCTTAGACTCCGCCTCCTCCAGCAGAGCCAGCGCTGATTGGCCGAATTCCGTACTCTGGCCAATCAGCACTGGCTAATGCATTGTATTGGCTTGATGAAGCAGTGCTGAATGTGTGTGCTTAGCACACACATTCAGCTCTACTTCATCGGGCTAATAGAATGCATTGGCCAATCAGCGCTGGCCAATGCATTCTATTAGCGTGAACTGAGTTTGCACAGGGGTTCTAGTGCACCCTCGGCTCTGCTACATCAGATTGCTACATCTGATGTAGCAGTGCCGAGTGTGCATCAGATGTGTAGTTGAGCAAAACTGACTCAGCACTGCTAAGTCTGCATTCGCATAGGAATGCATTGGCCAGCCTTCGGCCAATCAGCGCTGGCTCTGCCGGAGGAGGCGGAGTCTAAGGTCGGACCTGAATGGAGACTGGTGTGGAGCGATCTTAGACTCCGCCTCCTCCAGCAGAGCCAGCGCTGATTGGTCGAGTTCCGTACTCTGGCCAATCAGCACTGGCCAATGCATTTCTATGGGGAAAAGTTAGCTTGCGAAAATCGCAAACTGACAGGGATTTCCATGAAATAAAGTGACTTTTATGCCCCCAGACATGCTTCCGCTGCTGTCCCAGTGTCATTCCAGGGTGTTGGTATCATTTCCTGGGGTGTCATAGTGGACTTGGTGACCCTCCAGACACGAATTTGGGTTTCCCCCTTAACGAGTTTATGTTCCCCATAGACTATAATGGGGTTCGAAACCCATTCGAACACTCGAACAGTGAGCGGCTGTTCGAATCGAATTTCGAACCTCGAACATTTTAGTGTTCGCTCATCTCTATTAAATACTACTACTACTACTAATAATAATAATAATAATAAAAATAATCTTGGAAAAAACTTGTTAACCTTGGATTTTTTTTTCTAGTTTACAACATGTTTTCACCCATTTGATTTAAAACAGGAGGGGGGGGGGTGTCTCCCATTGAGAACCATTGCCTATTAGCTACAGTAATGTGTTACTGTAAAGGGAATTACTTTAGAGGTCCCAATTAGAGATGAGCGAACAGTGTTCTATCGAACACATGTTCGATCGGATATCAGGCTGTTCGATGTGTTCGATTCGAATCGAACATCACGTGGCAAACTCCAAAAAAATTCGATTCCCCTCCCACCTTCCCTGGCGCTTTTTTTGCACCAATAACAGCGCAGGGGAGGTGGGACAGGAACTACGACACCGGAGGCATCGAAAAAAATCGGAAAAAGTCATTGGCTGCCGAAATCAGGTGACCTCCATTTTAGACGAATAGTGGATTTCAAATCCGGGTCATATGAGAATGTGAACTTTGTGACTAAGAGACAGGGATAGCTGTACAGGCAGGGATAGCTAGGGATAACCTTTATTTAGGTAGGAATGTTATTAAAAATAACTTTTTGGGGCTTTATCGGGTGTGTAATTGTGATTTTTGTGACATAAACTTTTTCCAATAGGAATGCATTGGCCAGCGCTGATTGGCCAGAGTACGGAACTCGACCAATCAGCGCTGGCTCTGCTGGAGGAGGCGGAGTCTAAGATCGCTCCACACCAGTCTCCATTCAGGTCCAACCTTAGACTCCGCCTCCTTCGGCAGAGCCAGCGCTGATTGGCCGAAGGCTGGCCAATGCATTCCTATGCGAATGCAGAGACTTAGCAGTGCTGAGCCAGTTCTGCTCAACTACACATCTGATGCACACTCGGCACTGCTACATCAGATGTAGCAATCTGATGTAGCAGAGCCGAGGGTGCACTAGAACCCCTGTGCAAACTCAGTTCACGCTAATAGAATGCATTGGCCAGCACTGATTGGCCAATGCATTCTATTAGCCCGATGAAGTAGAGCTGAATGTGTGTGCTAAGCACATTCTATTAGCGTGAACTGAGTTTGCACAGGGGTTCTAGTGCACCCTCGGCTCTGCTACATCAGATTGCTACATCTGATGTAGCAGTGCCGAGTGTGCATCAGATGTGTAGTTGAGCAGAACTGGCTCAGCACTGCTAAGTCTCTGCATTCGCATAGGAATGCATTGGCCAGCCTTCGGCCAATCAGCGCTGGCTCTGCCGGAGGAGGCGGAGTCTAAGATTGGACCTGAATGGAGACTGGTGTGGAGCGATCTTAGACTCCGCCTCCTCCAGCAGAGCCAGCGCTGATTGGTCGAGTTCCGTACTCTGTCCAATCAGCACTGGCCAATACATTTCTATGGGGAAAATTTAGCTTGCAAAAATCGCAAACTGACAGGGATTTCCATGAAATAAAGTGACTTTTATGCCCCCAGACATGCTTCCCCTGCTGTCCCAGTGTCATTCCAGGGTGTTGGTATCATTTCCTGGGGTGTCATAGTGGACTTGGTGACCCTCCAGACACGGATTTGGGTTTCCCCCTTAACGAGTATATGTTCCCTATAGACTATAATGGAGTTCGAAACCCATTCGAACACTCGAACAGTGAGCGGCTGTTCGAATCGAATTTCGAACCTCGAACATTTTAGTGTTCGCTCATCTCTAGTCCCAATACCTTCATGCAGGGATGGCACTATGTAAGGCATCATGTGCCCTGGTGAAAAAATGTTACAATTTTTGCATGGTTCTCCAATAATTTATGCCTGTTTCATGGGGGGTGGTGTCTAAGCAGTAGAACACAATGTAATCAGATTATTGCCAGAGAGCCTTTCTAAGAAAAAGAAGTTAACCAGAGCAACAACCTGGTATATAAATTTAAGAGAAGAATTTACTACCAAAGTTTTTGTACCAGGGTTACATATAGATGACCTAGGATAGGCCATTAATATGTGATTGGAGGGAGTCCAACACCCCCGCAGATCAGCTGACGAGTGCTGCAGCCTCTTTACTGATGACCAAGCACAGCACCGTACAAATCTCATGGACTGTGTTTATAGTTACTGCACAGCCCCATTCACTTAAATGGGACTCAGATGCTAATATTCCATGTGACCCACGAATGTGACATCATTTGCACAGGATAGCAGCCACGGTAAATACAGGTTGTTTTGTTATATTACTGCACTTGCCCAATTTTCTATATAATTTTGACAATCCCTTTTTAGAAAAACTGTACATTTGTAGCTGTAGTTTAGATGGTGGTCTAACAATTCTGCTATACTATCTCTGGTATACTTTACGTTATCTAGCAGTGATTTCCATACTCTCTTAGTGTACGGATTTGGGAGCTAAGCTTGGCTTTCTTTCAGACGATATTCGGCCTCTAGCCTTAGGCAGGCCATGGACATAAGATACCTGTCGGACAACATTTATCTTTCCTGATCAGCTGATCACCCCATACTCAAACACACTCAGTTCAGCCAAGGGTACATAAATGCTCTGAATAGGTAGGAGGGATAAAGTCACTACCAGACACCTCTGAGGACAAAAGGTATGTTAAAGTCTAACATGCCCAACTCTTAACTCTCTCCACATTTTCTGTTGGGTTAAGTCAAGAGATCCCCATAGACACTAGATGGTCAACTAGTCCTGAAATCAACAAGTTTGGCCAACATACATCTAACGTGTATAGTCAACATTAAGGGGCTTGAGAATGCCAGACAGTACTTTCCAACATCCGAGACCAGCAATTTTAAAGTCAGCTCTCAGCTAAGGTTATTGGCCTATTTGATGGAGAAAGGTATACCATCCTGATGAAGGGACTCTATAGAGTCTTGAAAGCTCGACATGTCATCAAAAATATTTTTAAGTTAGCCATTAAAAAAGGTATCAACTACTGAGGACTTCTCTTAAAAAAATTTCTTTCATTTCATAGTTTTTTTTTAATGAATTCGAGGAGCTTTACGGCCTCTGACTAACCTTGGCTGTCAGCCATTTATGAAGGAGTTGGAACAAGACTGAGGCTGTAGAAAAATAGAGGAGTTGAAGTTGGAGTCAGTACGGTACTTAGGCCTACTGACTACACGTCAATAGTGTACCATATGCACTTATGTATTATTTATGAATTTCTAGCGACATGAAACAGTATAAACCCAAATACATGAAGGCTTTTTTGGAAGCAATTATATTTTTATTGCTAATATGTGTGAAGTAATACATAAATAAAAATACATAACCGCAAATAAATATTTGTTTTGTAGCAAGTTTCTCACATTAGTGAAATTTGTGGCAGTGTTTTTCAAAGTATATATTTTTACAAGTTATTTAAAATTAATTCATAAAAACAGAACATGCAATTCCTTTATTTCCGTACATGGCGTACGTTTCTGAAAAACTATGTTTGCTATTTCAAGGCATTTTAATTCAAAATGGCAATGGCATGACTTATATATAGGCTGTGGTTAGTAAAATAAGAAAGAAACATGAAACGCAGTGATCTCTACTTAAGTCTTATGTCTCAGATGTTTTACATTGTACTGGTTTAATGGATAATATTTTCCATTAGTTTCCTGTAGTGTTCCTGACCTCACAGAGTACTAAATAATAACCTCATCTGAGGTTGCATTTTCATAAATCTATTTGCAAACCTCTGTCTTCCATCAAAAGTCTAAAACACGGATTCAGTCCTAGAAATGTCTTTTATGCTAATCTGGATATTGACTGTATTAGGCTTTGTTTACCTGGGGCATTTATGTAGCAATTTATCAATACCAGATGTTAAGGACAGATTTCTTTTTTTTTACAATAGTTTGATATCAGACCCTTTTGTGACAGATTTTCCCACATGAAAGGAACATTAAAATGAGGAGCGAATAATACAAGTAAACAGAAGGAAGCCTTGTCCATAGTGGGCTGTAGAAATCCTGCAAAATGAAGTAAGGGTTAATGTCAGGGTCTTGATTTTGCCCATAAGTGAATCAGAAAGGGCTTATTTTTTTCTTTACTAATACAGGGGTCTCTGAAATAACTGAGCAGGCAGGGTTTTCAATCTCATACAAACATGGGGTCCCCTTTGTCAAGATAGATGCAGGACCCAGAGTAGAGACCCATCTATGAGGTATTTCCAGCATAGCTTAGGGCTAGCTCACTCGGGGGGATGTATGGCGTATTTTGGTCCTGATTCTGCTGCGGGAAGCTACGTTACAATAGGGCCAAAATGCCTGCCACGACTGTCACAGCGTCCGACAGTTGCAGCTGCCCGCTCCGGAGTAGGCCCAAATGAATGGTCCTAGTCCGGTGGGTGCTACGACGAGGTGGACACCGGGGCTGAATCAGCCTCGGAATCCACCTGAAGAAAGGGCAGCTCGCTTCTTTTTTCATAAGCTAGCGGTCTCCATAGACCTCCATTGTGAGGGGGTGGATTCTGACTTGGATTCAGTGCCACAATCCGCCCCCTCTTGTCCCATGTGAATGAGCCCTTAGACATGTAACTCACTGCACAAGGTCATCTTGTTGCAAAATATCATTTTTGATAAGTTCCTAAACTATACTTTTATTTTCAGTGCATGGTTTTGTAAGCTTCATGATGTGATAGATCGCAGGTTATACATTTGTTTAGATATTTTTTTTTTAGTCTCAAACCTACGCTGAGAAAGAATTTTTATTCTAGATGCTGTGTTTTTCCTGCCTGCATTAAAAATGTGTTAGTTACCTTTTGTTTTTAGAAATTTCCTGATCACCTTGAAATGTTTTACATGCGTCCATATAGATAATCCAGACACAGTCAAGTTGTTAGATGGATTTTTATTATCTAAATGATGACATCATAAGGAGTGTTATCCTTATATACAGGACAGGGTTGCAGAGCACTTTTCTTAAGACCAGTACCCCTCCTAACCTACTGTTCATATCTGTTTGCGTCTTCATACAACTTGTGTTCACCTGAAAAGAAGCCACATAAAAGCCGCCCTCTAGTGGGGCAATTCAATTTTTAATAAATTTTCCCATTTGTTTTCTCAAGGTTGTAGCCTTCATGGTGACCTTTACAACAGTTCTATGAAATGGCAAGACCCTGAACATCCCTGTAGTATCCGTCAGTGTCAGGTAAGATTTTAACTTTTACGAGATGACTAGTATGAATTTTAAGTTCTGTTTCAGCACACGTAAACTTTTATATTTCATTTCTATTATATATGTGTCGTTATCTATGCTGAATAACACTTGTTTTCTCTTCTACAGATTGATGTTACATTATCATTGTCTATTATACAAAACCTGCTATGTGAACTGTATTGTTTATTGAAAAGTGTCAAAGTGGAAAGCCCTCGCTGCTTTATTGTGCTTTTCCTGTTTCCGCACCTTTATGCAATAAATTCGGCAATGTGTTTGGCCTGAAAATGAGTAGACATTTTTATAGATACTATAGCTGATGGTTTACCACTGTGCTTGCTATTAGTTCAGTAACTAACAACCCAGGAAATGGTCATTTCAAGGCACATCTAGATTTGAATGGCAGATAAAAGTCTCCACTAAACAGAATCTTACAATTGTATCTCTTTTCCAAGCTGTCTGCTGCTAGGGGGCATTCATTATGTAGTATTCTGTATTCAGTATCTGCTCAAATCACCCCCGACTTTCAGGTATATAGATGTGCTAATTTTGTCTCAGTGCAAGCTATTTTTCCATGTCAAAGCAGTAGCCATAAAAGTACACACAAAAGAATACATGCAAAATCAGGTAACTAAAAATCAAGATTTGGACCCCAGGAGCTTTCCACTGCTTATGATGTACCTTGAGCATCTGCTGAACTGTCAAAACTGTTTCAGTGGTTGTCCCAATGCCTAAAAGAAATACATATAAATGTTTTTAGTTCAAGATGTCTACTGTCTTCATTTATTTAGAATGGGAAGGGTTGCATGGAAAGGAGACGTGAGGAACAGCAATCCAATTCAATGCTATTCTCTTTACAGGAAGGAGTTATCACAGAATCTCAAGTGCAATGTCTAGTTCACTGTAAGAACCCAGTAAAGCTGCCAGGATTATGCTGTCCTACGTGTCCAGGTAATTTATATGCTTGATAATAGACAGTGAGATGTTCTATGAAGATGTACTGTAAATGCATAAAATATCACAACAAAATATACAACAGGTTAGGTAATATTCTACTCGCTTTGCTCAGTCAAAAGTAAGATTAAAAACATTCAGATTGTTAGATTTCTTAACTATCTGGAAGCAGCTAGATTACAATATTAACCATTGAAAAGATATGTATTGAAAGAAGGGTTTCCCTACTGTATGTACTGTATTGTGTATGTCACACAACTATGTTCTCTGTGTTCTCTACCTGCTCCAAGGGTGAATCCAGAACTGAAATCTATGTGGCACATTGTGCACCGCTACAAATTTTGATGGATTGTTGATGGCACATCTCACTCTCTCCCCGCTATGTTACCTATATAAGCCACTATCAAACCATTAGTTTTATAAGCCACTATCAAACTATTAACGATATAAGCCACTATCAAAAGAAGGATAGCAGAAGTAGAATGCAGAAATACTGATCCTCACAGTCCGAGACAGACATATCCCTGGGCTCAGGGACAAGTGTACGCAATCATAATAGCCCCTTCTCTCCAAAGATACTTTTTTTTTTTTTTTTTTGTATTGTCGTTTTCTACTCCCCACCTTTCAAAAGCTGTTTTCCTTTCTTGTTTTCCATTCACAGGGCCTTTATGAGATCTTATTATTTGCAGCACTATTTGTAGTTTATAATGGCACCATTTAATATTCTGTGCAATGTAAGGGGAATCTAGTACGAAATTTAGAATGGGCTGTCATTGGGAAAAAACACAATTGTGCCATTTTCCTTTAGTTATTGCTTTTACAGCTTTTCCCATGCAGTTTTTTTTCACATTTTTATACATTTGAAAACAACAAAAAACTTTGAAAGAAACAAATATTTTTTTGTATTGCCTATTTGAAAACCTATAACTTTTTCTATTTGCATGTATTGAGAGATGTTAGCTGTATTTTCTATTGATACTTTCAGCAGGCTACTAGCTTTACTAGCAACCAAATGGCTCCTGCAATCTCACCACAGTAGAAGCATTTGGACCCTGAGATGGAAAATAGTTGCCGTTGGAACCCGTGTCCACAGCAACTCAGGGGTTAAGCTCCTGTGATGAGAGAAGTCACAGGCACTGCCACTGGGTCTCTACTGTGTAAAACAGCTTCTAAGTGGGTGCAATTTTTAATACCTGATATCGGTAAGGAGTTAAAGGCAAATATAATCAATAATACAGCCATTCATTTTTCCAGACACAGTAGTGTTCAGAAACCAGGTCCATGCAGTTTATGACTATTATTATTACTGCCACTATACACCACTGATCACACACAGTCATAGACAGAACACGTAACCAGTTACTCACAGGGGATGTCATCTTTGATTGGAGTCACTCTTTTTTCCTTTTCATCTCCATCCAGCCCATACCTCTACTTACCTCCACAATATCATTTCTGAAGCTTTGCAGAAATGGCTGCCCACTCATATTTGACACTTCACTTCTGAAGACTTGAGGCAAACCTCAAAACATCATCTGTATTATCAGACCTGACCCCTAAATTAATTCAGTCAGATTCCTTGGTTCAGATGCCTAAATTAACTCAAATCCTAAATTCATTCACACCTCTGAGCAGACCCAAAGATAAATCGAAACCCCAAACTAACTTTTTTATAAATTCTTTATTTATAGAACAGAGGCAGATTCACAAAAGGGGAGCCACACAATCCACAAGTCAGAATAACAGGATGGACAGCACTGACATACCAAAGAGCCAGTAGACAGTCAAATAATTAGAATGGGAATGGGAATTTGAAAAAAGGGGTCCAACAACTCTACCAATGTCAGTCTTAGGTTTTCAGATAAAAAAAAAAAAAAAAAATTAGTTAGAGGTGTATTTAGTGGACTGGAGAAGATGGAGAAAAAAGAGAAGAGTACAAGCTAGGGTAAAAGGAGAAAAGAGAAGGGCAGAGAAAGAAATCAGGAACAAGAAAAGAAGGAGAATTAAAAAGGGGACCAGAGAAGAAGGACAGCTGAGGGTGTGAGGGTGAGAAAAGAAAGAAACAAGGGGCAAGGCGAGGTAAAGCAGCAATCTTGCAGAGGGAGGAAAGGTGTCAAGAGCATCTTAAGAGACAGCTCCATTAAAAGGACACTAGATCCTGAAAACCAAGATTAAAGAAAAAAACATGCAAGAAATATTTCATCTAGGGCCGTAACTACCGTGGTAGCCGTGCAGGCAGCTGCCACAGGGCCCGGGATACTAGGGGGCCCGGTGATAGCTGCTGTGGATTTATTATTTTTTTTTAAATAGGCCGTTACCTTCTGGAGTAACTCCAGCACGTAACGGGCCTTATTTACTGCAGTGCCGGGGGCTGCCTGAAGATGGAGAGGAGCTGCCTCCTCCTAAGTCCATCTTTTAACAGTAGTAAAGTCAGCAATTGCTGCCTTTACTACTGCACCAAAGCAGGGGCCGCCTGCTGTCCGGGCCCCTGCTGCTTCCCGGCACTTGCATAGTGACAGCGGGCAGGAGAAACTTCTAACTTCTATCTTCTTCCCGCTGTCCCCAGACCCTGTGCCGGCATCTATACTAGTAGATTGAAGGACCTGAGACATGACGTCATCAAAGGTCCTTTAATCTACTAACATAGACTCAGTGTCTTTTGTGGGCGGAGCTACCCGGATTGTACAGGTCAGTGTACAATGGGGAGAATGGGTTATAGGCTGTGAGGAAGAGGGGTACATGGGTGTGCAGGCTGTGTGTGAGAAAGTCTGCACACTCATTCCTTCCTTTCTCACATACAGTCTGCACACCTATGTACCCCTCCTACTCACATTATGCACCCCCCATTCTGCCCTATGTGAGCAAGAGGAGGGAATGGGTGGTGTAGGCTGTGTGTGAGAAAGGGGTACATGGGCATGCAGGCCATGTGTGAGCAAAGAGGGTGACCTGGGGGTGCAGGCTGTGTGTGAGAAAGAAGGGGGAATGGAGGTGCAGGCTGTGGGTGAGCAAGAGGGTTACATGGGCATGCAGGCCGTGTGTGAGCAAAGAGGGTGACCTGGGGGCACAGGCTGTGTGTAAGAAAGAACTCTGTGGGTGAGCACACACAGCTTGGACCCCCATTTCCCCTCTTGCTTATACACACCCTGCACCCCACGTCACTCACAAACAGACTGCTTTTCTGTAGTCATACATACTAAATAATAATCAAAATATAGCATATTAGCTGCAAGCTCCACAGACATGACCACATACATTCAATATTTGTTTGCTGACAGCCATTCCTCTTGGCACCCCATATACTGTACATGCAGGCTTGGCTTATAAGTTTATCTTCTGTGAGAGCAAAGGATTGGACATGAAGAAATTGAGCATGCATAATAATGTATTCCCAGCATTTGCGGAAGGAACATTTAATACACATGGTGCCATGCTGGTTTCAGCGAATGTTAGTTACTCTTTCAAATATTATCAAAAATGTAACTTTAGACATCCATAAAGCAAAAAAAAAAAATCATAATAGTACTAAGCACTGGTGAAATTTTGTCTGGCTGTCACATTGCAACTTTTTGGGATCCCTCGAGAGTAATAAAAGAAAGGGCATCTCCCATAACTACTTGCATCATATTGACATCTAAGGGTTGAATCTGCCAGAATCTGTGTTCCCTCCAATTCCAGCAAAGATTAGTTCTGTGCTTTCTACATTACGGCATTGTACTATTACGGTGTTGAGTATTAACTACATGTTCAGCCCGATTTAATAATGCGTCAAAAAAGTGGGAAGGGGTTAATAGAATTCCTACTGAATAAACAGAGTATTGGATAGACACTAATAGCTTGTACATTGGACCAGAAGCTAAATTAATGTAAAATATTGTCTTGGGTTTGTTCCTGCATCCTTACAATGACATGAGACCACCCAGACACTTACCATTCAGAGCCATATAATTTGCATGCACAGATAACAAGTAGTTTTGTCCCCAAGTTCATTTAATTGTATGATGTTCCTAAGGAAGTAGAGATAACATGTAACAATGATCAAAAGATGTCTTGTGTACTATTGAGCCTTTCACTTTTCTAACCACTTCCTCTGTCTGTTTCAGGTTGTGTATATGAAGGCCGACACTATAAAGAAGGAGATGAATTTCAGCCAGAAGGGAACAAATGCCTTAAGTGCTCCTGCATCGTAAGTTGTGGTCATGAAAAAAATGATATTGTTAATTTATAGCAGAGGGAATGGTCATTGCAGCACAATAACTGCACAAGAGACTGAGTATGAAGTATAGCCATATACCTGTATAACCTCAATATCACTGATGCTCTTAGAAAATAGCCCTAAAATGTAAGTGTTCACACAAAGCAGCTTCCCTTCCCTGCTTTACATGAGTCAAAATCCTGGAGATATAAACAATGACTCAAATAACTAAGAGGCATTGATCATATACAGTAGTTATGCCATATCACATAAAGGGGCCTAGTCTGGAATCCTCTCTATAAACCATAATGGAGAGCTACTCTGTGAAAGCAACTCATGTAGAGGCAGATTCAAGAAGTTTGCCAGGGGTGTCAGGAACCAAATAAAAGAAAAGTTGGTGTTCCCTTTAATGGAACCTGTAACAATGATATTTTGGCACCATGTTATACAGCAAGAAATGCTTAGAAGATGACTATATAGCTGTGTATGAAAACATTCAGTTTAACTTCTAATTCTTTCTTCTTGGCTTACAAGTCTAGTCATCTCTGTATTCAAGAGACCGCCCAGTGGTCTTATAGTTCTAAAGAGTGCAGGAATTGAAATATACCACCTAAAATTAATATCTCCGCATAATACTATACATCAATCTTTTCAGCATATCCTGCTCTACTACATCCTGTCTATAGATTGGGAATATTTTCAACTATCTATCTATCTATCTATCTATCTATCTATCTATCTATCTATCTATCTATCTATCTATCTATCTATCTATGCGGATTCACACCAGCGCCCAGTCCCCGGTTTCAGGTTTCTGTCTTCTGCCCCAGAAACTGGACAGGAAACGGAAACCGGCAGACAGTTTTCAAACCCAATCATTTGAATGGATTTGCAAACTGTCTGCCCGTGAGCACCTGTGAGCGTCTTCTGCAAAACCTTTTTTTTTTTAACCGGACACAAAGTCGGACATGCAGGACTTTGTGTCCAGTTAAAAAAAACCTGGTTTTGCCACGCAGAGCAGAAGACGCTCACGGGCAGACACTGAATGCCGGGTTTCCGTCTCCTGTCAGCTGAACCCAGAAACCCACAAAGCGGAGACCTGGCGCTAGTGTGAACCTGTCCTAATAAGTAATATAAACCTGTCCCATATAGTTCCTAAAATTGTTAGCTCCTTAGAAAATATTGTGTGAGGCCTAATGTGTTGTGTATATCCTATGAGAAGGGAGGTTTTCCTTTAACCCTCAGAATGGTATATCGCCACTATTACTGCCAGTAGACACATAAGAACTCCAGAAGAATTTAGAACAGTTCTGCAGAACATATATCTTTTCTTGAAACTGGAAGATGTTCGTGATTGCGTCTCCGAGGCATATATTAACTTATTTCATTGGTCATGACAAGAAGCATCACAGATGTCTATTTACCATAAACTTGACTTTAGACATGTGAAATTATTCACGTTTCTAAAGACATAAAAATAGCAGCTTAACAGATGAGTGGGTTTCTAGGAAAAACCTCTCATCTCATAAAAGACATACCGTGTACACATGAAAAGAGAAAATCTTCAGCTTTGCTGTATCCCAATAATTTACATGGGCCGTTGACAGTATGTCCAGGGTTTCCATAGGAAAATACTGTATGCAGATTTTTTTTATTACATAAACTTCATGAATCTTTTATTAAGATTTGTACTTTTTAGAGTGCAAACATTTCCATGTTCCGTACTATTCTTGTATTCGTTGCTATGGCTGCAGAATATTTCCTCCACATTTATTGTCTTTATGCACACACATTATCCACAGTCCAAATTTATCCATATAGATTTATACATAATATAGTTGATCTAACTATTCCTATGGGCCCATTTACCTATAAGCCTGGGTTCAAATCAGTGTCTCTGCACCGTAATTTTTGAGATCTGTGAAAAGTTTATAAAAACTGATTAGAACGGGTTGCTTAAAAAACAAACCATCTACCGGTGTGCGTTTGGAGCATTTCCGCCATGTATCTTCTCTTTTGGACGGAGACAAAACTCAGACTTGCAGCACTTTTGCTCTATCCAAAAAATAAACATACACAATTGACAGCAACATATTTGTTTCTTTTAATATTGAAATCTATAGAAGTTGGACACATCTGGATTACCAATGGGCCCTCTTACTTAGAAAGCCCATGTGCCACTGCAGAAACTGCAGCATTGTATGTTCACCCCTACAGTATGTCTGGCTTAGTGGGCTGTACAGTGAATGTGGTAGAACCCACAAGTATCTTTAAGTAAGGGCTTCTAATAGACAACCAGGTTTATGAAAGACAGTCATGTAACAAATTCTCTACCACAAACCATGCCATTGACCATTATCAGCATCCAGGCATGATCTACTAACATTTTGAGGGATGTTTTTAGGGGTTATTTACAAAAAAAAGTGCTGGAACTGGTCTTTGCATAGTCAGTAGACAGTTTCTAGTGGACTCCATTGTTTCTATTCACTACTTCCCGGTGTGGAGTGTGCCTGTATTTTCGGCCTGAGCCTGAAAACAAAAACTCCACTAGAAACACTTTGCAGGGCAAACCCATGACACTAACTGAGTCTTCCTTTAGCCGGCCACAGTAAAGTCACTGCAATTAATACTGTGTTCTGTACATACTTACCCATACATACTCCCGGCTCCTGGTCTGCTTCAATTATAGGAAATGCATAGAAAAAGGAATCCAGCTCCTACTCCAATTCCATAAAATATAACTTTTATTGCATCAACTTAAAAAATCCATAGAGGATGCAAATCACGGTTCATGTCACAGTGAGTCCATGACAATAAGGAAAAGAGCTGACGCGTTTCGAGGTAGAGAAAAGGACCTCTTAGTCGTAGCCTAATTCCCTTTGTTTTGACATCCATATATATAATGGGTCTGACTGCATGCACCTGATGCATTGACCAATTACAGCCATATGTGAATGCAATCAGACCCACAACAAAAATCGACAACAAAAAACACATACTAACAACACAATGGCATATAAAACCAATTAAAAACATACAAATTGAATGGACATGTATATATACCATATAATTATAAATACCTTAAATCCTTAAATAAGCATTAGTAACTATTTATATTAACCACTGCACTATAAAGTTCAGGATTTATGTATGTGCAAAAACTAATGTTCTGGGAGATAATATATACCATCAAACTTCTATAAGTACCCTTTTACGGTTAAACCGAATGTCTGAATAAATATAAACATAAATAAAAATGATCAAAAAACATTGCACTCTCTCGTCCGAGATATATACCAACAAGAGTGTGCAAATACTCAAAAAATGCAAAATTCCCTACTGATATCAGGGCGACAATCCAAATGATCGTAACAAACTCTACTGAACATGGCTGAAATATAAGAGGTACACCCACTGGTGAAGTAAACTTACTTCACAAAGATGTTTCGCCTACCTGGGATACGTTGTCCCCCAAAATTGAACTGCCAAAGGCATAGATTTACCCACTGGGCCACACTGCGGCGACAGACCACTTGCGGGAGTAACAGTTACCATGACTACCGCACGCATGCGCTCCAACAATATCACATGAGACAACCCCACCAATAGAAAACATGAACGTATTCAAACTACAACCGGAGGGAATGAATCAAAACATACAGCAACCAAGACCTATCCCCAATAATTGGTATCCGGTAAGTATATATATAAGTTAAAGCTGAATGTTGATATATGTTATGGATAAATTAATGCAATCCGATTAGACCCATTGTGGAAATTTCAAGTAAGTGGGCTGTTCAATCTCCTTCCCCGTTCCCTTTTGCAGCTGCTTCAATTATACCTATACGCACCAGCATTTCCATAGGTATAATTGAAATATTGCAATGTCCAATAAAGTGACGTTTCAGAAAAATTCATGCAGCGGAAAATGCTGTAAAACTGTGTTTTTGGAAATTGAAGCATGTTAATTATACCAATGGCAACATTGGCGGTTTCCCTGTGGATATAATAGTAGCAGAAGATCTTCAGAGGGAAAAAAAGTGAAAAAAAACTGTGACTTTGTTTCAGTCGCAGTTTTTCCCTACCGCTTTTATGCTGCCGCCCGCTATGTAGGGCCTTAGCCTGAAGCATAAAAGCGACATTATACCCTCATATCAGGAAAATCGAGGGCATTTACTAAGAATAACACACAGCCCAGTAGTATACTACCATATAAAAGCAATAAATGGAATATTCCAGGTTTCCTATGCAAAAATAAAGTTAATAGATCAGCTGCAGTTTGGAAAGTTTTGATGGCTTCACTTTCCTGTCTCAAGTGTCAAAATTGCAGAGAACAGAACCTTTATAAGAACTGCATTTGGCCTTTAGATAAAAAGTACAGAATTGCATTGCTAAATCTTTTCTATTAGTTATAGTAACATCTTCAGAACCCTGTGATAGTGTGCTGACAGTGTGTACTAGTTTTCTCATATTGCACAAAAAACTGTAGAAAATCTCAACCATCTAAATACATTGTGAGTATACAATCTTCAGTATAATGGACTTTTTGGCACCATGCCCATGATTCCAAGCAAGCAAAGCCAAGGGATTGTAAAGGTAATGGTAGTCTCTTAGACACTGATATGCTAGAGCATAGACAAATATTTGCAAAGAGAGATCAGTCCAGCACTTGGTTAAAAATCTCGCACATCCCTTCGAAGATGTCAAGGATAAAATAGAACATCAGTCGTACCTTTTAACGCATGTTATGCTTTACTATTTTATATGAGACAGGCAATGCAAATAGTTTGTGTGTAATTTATTACTTAGGTATAGACATGACCATAAAAACAGCAGGAATTAAACATCAGATATTTTTCCAGTCGGTCTGCTTTATGTCAAGGTGTTATCTGTCAGTTGTGGTTTAACGCTAACTATGAGCAGTCTACTACCACTCTGGCTCACCATACATGATCATGACCATACATTATTTTTCATTAACTGGTTATTATCTCAATTAAAGGGTAAATATCAAAAACTCAAATCTCAAAACATCTTTGCCAGCAGTATTTTTAACTCTCCAAAAAACATCTGTTCTCTGTGATCATTGAAAAAGACATTGAAATCATCCTATGGCTAATGATGTCATATAGAAGTAGGGACAAAGTAGACAATGCAGCTTCACAACACGACTTCCATGTAGACGAGAACATAACTTGGACTAGGTTCATACAGATCTTGGGTTTGCATTTCTTTGGACTATTTGAAGTGTTCTATTGAATGCATGCCGCTGATGTACAATGCATGTTCCACATGCAATTGCATGACCCGGTGCTTGCTCCCAGTTAAGAAAGTTCATCTCTGCTTGTTTCCACACTCCAGGGAAAGTCACAGACAACACCAAGATGCTGGTGCCCAGGGTTTGAAGAATCTTATGTCTAGTTTGGTTGTGGGGGGATCTGTATAAACAAGGGTTCTGTTTTGGGATCATTTGTTGAAAGGAGGAGTTTAGTTTGGGGTTTATAGAAATATAGAATTTTAATTTTTTGTAACTGGGTCTGGAAAAAGGAGAGGGCTAGTTTAGGGTCTGCTTTAAAGAGGACCTTTCACCATATCTGGGCACATGCAGTGTTATATACTGCCGGAAAGCTGACAGTGCGCTGAGTTCAGCACACTGTCGGCTTTCCCGATCTGTGCCCGGTGTGAAGAGCTTACGGTCCGGTACCGTAGCTCTTCTATGGTCAGAAGGGCCATTAGCCAGAGACGTCCTTCTTCACAGCACAGCCAATCGCGCTGTGCTGTGGAGCGGGAAGGAACGCCCTCTCCCTCTGCTCACACAGCTCGTCCATAGACGAGCATTATCAGGAGGGGAGGGGGGCGTTCCTCCCCGCTCCACAGCACAGCGCAATTGGCGCCGCGAGGCAGAAGGACGTGTCTGGCTAATGGTCAGAAACGCCCTTCTGACCATAGAAGAGCTATGGTACCGGACCGTAAGCTCTTCACACCGGGCACAGATCGGGAAAGCCGACAGTGCGCTGAACTCAGCGCACTGTCAGCTTTCCGGCAATATATAACACTGCATGTGCCCAGATATGGTGAAAGGTCCTCTTTAAGGGTGATCTGGTTTTGAATCTCTACAAAAAGGGGTCTTGTCTAGGGACTTTAGAGAGGGGTCTGCTTTGGGGCATTTATTAAGGAGGATCTGGTCTGAGGTATGTACAAAGGCTGATCTAGTCTAGGGTCTGTATTAAAAATTGTCTAGGGTGCTTATTAACAGGGCATAGTCTTCTGTCTCAAGATATTAACCCTGTAGTAAGGAGGATCTGGTTGGCAGTGTTTACAGTGAGAGCTGTACCTCAAATTGAAAGAGGCTCAGGTGGAGGCAGTTTAAGATAACATTTAGGAGTAGTGTATTGCAAAGCTGAGATATTTTTTATTTTATTTTTTAATGTAAATTGTGAGCCCCATATAGGGCTCACATTGTACGTTTTTCCCATCAGTATGACTTTGGGAGGAAATCCATGCAAACACAGGGAGAACATACAAACTCCTTGCAGATGTCATCTCTGGCAGGATTTGAACCCAGGACTCCGGCACTGCAAACTGCAGTGCTAACCACTGAGCCACCATGTTTCTCTACAATGCTGTGAGAGTTAAAGATATGCGCCTACAATTCATTTCTGCTCCTTTACATGGGAATTAAAGGCCAATTTTTATAATAATGGAATGTTGTTCCTTTAATGAGAAATATATAATTGTAGACAAGGTGCCATGATTAATATATAACACAATTTCCTGCTGACAGACTCCCTTTAAGAGAATAGTTGAGGAGCACACAGCTCCAGATTTGGGTATAGTCTTTTATAAATCCACAAGTAATACACTATGATGTGTCAAATGTCACCTCTGTCTCACTCCAGCTCTCACCTCACCTCTCCTACACCCGTGTATATATATATATATATATATATATATATATATATATATATATATATATATATATATAAAATCTGTTTCCTTTTAAAAATGTCATTTTATGCATTTCCATAATCTCTTGGAAGTATCGTAAGAACGAGATTATCAAACACTTCATAGGTTCCAGTGTGAGTTTTTTTTCTTTTTAATCTGCTTTATCATTAAACTGAAAATATATTATTTTTACCTGATTTTTCCCCTTTTTTTTTTTTTTTTTTGCTGAGACTGTATTTTCCACTTTCTTTGTTCTTTAGAATTACCTCGATTACATAGTTAGAAGCGTCTGTTCTTCAAGAATTCCTTGTACACATGAAACCTTTTTGTTGATACAGTGTCAAAAGGCTGTCAGCAGACCCAGTAGTATTTGGTTGTCAAGGACCACACATGCATTCTTCTCCACAAGATCATTGCACATTGCTGGGGTGTTGATTTTAAACTTCAAAGGACGTAGAATATTCCCATTTTTTACTTCACTGACACAGATCATTATGCCTAAAGCAACAATAATTGGCAAAAACGCTGCATAATACGTCCAACATCACTGCTGCCATATATGTTTGTATGCAGATATGTTATCTTGTTATGGTGTTATGTCCTACAGAGTGTCAGTGCCCTGCACCACATTCATTGCCAAGGTTTACAGCCCTGAATTGGATGAGGCACAAGCTAGAAAAAATGCCAGGTTAGCACGGTGGATGAGATTATTAGTAAATGAGTCTGATGTGGAGTCCACTTTTTTTCAGACCCAGTCACATGTCAAAAAGGTAGTGTATGGTCTTCAGAAGTACACAAACTATACCTGAACTGCCTAGTTTTCATAAAGGGCCTGTCATCAGGTCTGAAAAGCCCAATGACCTACATCATCTGGTAGGTGCTGTCACCCTGAGCACTTTGTGTTTTGTTTGTCCAAACTCATTCATCCATTCCAAAAATATAAACCCTATTAGTATTGATGCAAATTAGGCTAGGCTCACACTAGAAAACGCTATATGTTCCGGGTTTCTGCACCTGACACTACTTAGAAAATGCAAGGACAGAATAGTCCTGCAAGCAGGATTTTCCCGCCACCATTTTTCAAGCATTAACCTAGCGGACCCCATTATAGTCTATGGGGTCTGTGGGTTTCCATGGGTAACCACTTTTTAAGAGGGTTAGCTTTCCATTTATTGGGCCCCCAAGAGGACCTGTAGAACAGAACCTAGTGTGAACCTAGTGTCAGGGTTTGCTAACACTGTGGTTTCTCTCAGGGCTGTGTGTCTGTATGCTACACGTCATGCAGTATTACCGTTCACTTGGCTAGTACACCCTAATTTGCATAAACATTAATGGGGCCTATATCTGTGGAATGGCTGAACAGATTTGGATTTTTAAAACCCAGCAATGCCCAACAGCGCACTATCGGCTTTCCTGTTCTGTGCCCCTGGTGAAGAGCTCTCGGTGCCGGTACCGTAGCTCTTCACTGTTAGAAGGGTGTTTCTGACGGTCAGGAACGCCCTTCCTCACAGTAGCGTCTATAGCACTGTACTGTGAGAGCGGTGAAAAACGCCTCCTTCCCTCTCCTTATAGTGCTCGTACCCTAGACAAGTACTGGGGGGGGGGGCTTTCCTCACCGCTCAGTGTCAACGCTGGGTGGTATGCAACGCCCCCTCTCACAGTACAGCACTATAGATGCTTTCTTGAGGAAGGGCGTTCCTCACAGACTGTCAGAAACACCCTTCTGACAGTGAAGAGCTACAGTATCGGCACTGATAGCTCTTCATCGGGGGCACAGAACGTGAAAGCCGATTTCAGAATTCAGCACACTGTCTGCTTTCTAGCAGTGTATTACACTGCATGTGCCCCAGGAGGTGAAAGGTCCTCTTTAACAGCGCTATCAAAACACTGAACAAACCCTGAATAAACCTTGTCATAAAAACAACCAATCAGTTTCTGATTCTCATTATCGGGCAAAAGCCCCACTTAAAGAGTCGCAGCTAAAAAAAAAAAAAAAATGCTGCAGAATAAAATGCGGCAAAGACGTGCTGCTTTTTTTTCCACAGTAGAGATGAGCGAACACTAAAATGTCCGAGGTTCGAAATCCGATTCGAACAGCCACACACTGTATTTCGAATACCGTAGTATTTGATCGAACACCTACTCGATCGAACACTACTCGCTCATCTCTATTTCACAGCATTTTTCACTAGGTTTCTACTGCTCTGTGCTTTTTTTCCTACCCTCGTAAATTTTGCGCTCTGCGTTTTTATAAAATGCACGTGGTTTTTTTTCCCACAATGTGTGGCTGAAATTAACTAATATCTCATTCACTTTTCTGGTACTATAAAATGTAGCATTTTTTTTTACTGCGTCTCTGCAACATTAGGCCTAAGCCTTGAATGGTTATTCAGAAAATGAATGTGACAACATCAATGTTAAAGGCAACAGTTCCATTTTACCTGTGCATCTCCCCTATACCCACCATGACGAATAAAACCAACATCCCGGGGTACATGCATAGGACTAACTGCGCAAAATGGATAGACATGGCAAGATGGATGGAAAGGAAATCTTGTGTTAACACTTGTATATAATCTGGGCCTTTTTAGTGTTATATCATGTGGAATATACAAAAGTCAACACAAATGTACGCAAGAAAATACAGAAATGTTCAAATTCATATAAAGTATAAGCACTGGCCTAGTGAGAGATGGGAAATAACAGGTATAGATTCCTTCCATTTTTTGTGGAAACATTTAGTTACTTTCGGCCTGTTTCTAGTCTAGTCTGGTGTGAGTCTAGCCTGGTGCCAGCCTAGTGTGTAAATGATGAATTGCTAAAGAACAAGGACCTACATAAAAGTCACTCTCTCGCCTCGAATCTTAAGTGTCTCTGTGTAAAAAGAGCTTGTGAATAGAATTAGAGACATTTGCATTGAACATGCTCGGCCCATTGTTTCTGCTTATGTAACAATCCATTGTATCTTACAACAAATAATGGCACCTGCAATTAAAAGTTCCCAGGCATCAAAATTGTAACACAAATGTTGGTTTGTCTCCTGTTGTTCTAGGGCCCTCCTTGGGGCCAGATAGTGACAAGCACCCCAGAGAGCAGTCTGTAAGGTCTTTCTCTCAGACTATGTTATTATAGAAGATTTACATTCTTATAACCATAAATATTTCCTTTTGAAGTAGCGTGCGCCAAGGAAAGCCATGACGAGAAAATGATGTCTTGACAATAGTAACCATGGAAAAGGGCAAGTTAAAAGGCAGTATTTAAACTCATAACTAAGCTCCTTGAGTTACGAAAAAAAAAAGATTTTGTACTTCATTGTTTTGTGGACCATAGGCCATGGGAACTTTGGCATGCAAAGCATTTAGGGAGGTGCATGGCATCATGCAGAGAGTGAATGGTTCAATCTATTAAAGGTCTGAGACTTGAAGGCCTACATGAAGGCACCCGACCAGTGTTTACTGACCTTTTCTGGTGCAATAAAACTGTGGATGTAGACATTGCTGTGAAAGCTAAAATCTTCTACTATACTAAATGCCATGCCTGATAGGTTTGAAAAATATCTCATTGAATGTTGGCTTCAGTGGTTGATTCTGGCAACTCAAAGGACAGCGGATAGAAGGTTTTAGTCTTTAAAATTTAATGTAACAAACCAGAAACGTCATAAAAATGAAGATTATTCGGGAAATCCGATGTCAGACCAATGTACACCCATCCCATTAGAATTTTTTGCGCGCTAATGTTATGCTATGTTTGGAATAATTTTACATGGTGACATACACTCACCGGCCACTTTATTAGGTACACCTTTCCAACTGCTCATTAACACTTAATTTCTAATCAGCCAATCACATGGCGGCAACTCAGTGCATTTAGGCATGTAGACATGGTCAAGACAATCTCCTGCAGTTCAAACCGAGCATCAGTATGGGGAAGAAAGGTGATTTTGCCTTTGAACGTGGCATGGTTGTTGGTGCCAGAAGGGCTGGTCTGAGTATTTCAGAAATTGCTGATCTACTGGGATTTTCACGCACAACCATCTCTAGGGTTTACAGAGAATGGTCCGAAAAAGAAAAAACATCCAGTGAGCGGCAGTTCTGTGGGCGGAAATGCGTTGTTGATGCTAGAGGTCAGAGGAGAATGTCCAGACTGGTTCGAGCTGATAGAAAGGCAACAGTGACTCAAATAGCCACCCGTAACAACCAAGGTAGCCAGAAGAGCATCTCTGAACGCACAGTACGTCGAACTTTGAGGCAGATGGGCTACAGCAGCAGAAGACCACACCAGGTGCCACTCCTTTCAGCTAAGAACAGAAAACCGAGGCTACAATTTGCACAAGCTCATCGAAATTAGACAATTGAAGATTGGAAAAACATTGCCTGGTCTGATGAGTCTCGATTTCTGCTGCGACATTCGGATGGTAGGGTCAGAACTTGGCGTCAACAACATGAAAGCATGGATCCATCCTGCCTTGTATCAATGGTTCAGGCTGGTGGTGGTGGTGTCATGGTGTGGGGAATATTTTCTTGCCACTCTTTGGGTCCCTTGGTACCAATTGAGCATCGTTGCAACGCCAAAGCCTACCTGAGTATTGTTGCTGACCATGTCCATCCCTTTATGACCACAATGTACCCAACATCTGATGGCTACTTTCAGCATTATAATGCGCCATGTCATAAAGCTGGAATCATCTCAGACTGGTTTCTTGAACATAACAATGAGTTCACTGTACTCCAATGGCCTCCACAGTCACCAGATCTCAATCCAATAGAGCATCTTTGGGATGTGGTGGAACAGGAGATTCGCATCATGGATGTGCAGCCGACAAATCTGCGGCAACTGTGTGATGCCATCATGTCAATATGGACCAAAATCTCTGAGGAATGCTTCCAGCACCTTGTTGAATCTATGCCACGAAGAATTG
Organism: Leptodactylus fuscus; assembly: GCF_031893055.1. Classification (NCBI taxonomy): domain Eukaryota; kingdom Metazoa; phylum Chordata; class Amphibia; order Anura; family Leptodactylidae; genus Leptodactylus; species Leptodactylus fuscus. Next base: position 144,468,531 of record NC_134268.1, read on the forward strand.
AGGCAGTTCTGAAGGCAAAAGGGGGTCCAACCCGTTACTAGCATGGTGTACCTAATAAAGTGGCCGGTGAGTGTAATACCGTGATGGTGAACCTATGGCGCGGGTTCCAGAATTGGCACTTAGAGTCCTCTCTTTGGGCACCCATCTGTGGAAAAGATTATACTGTGTGGGGGCCACTGTGGAGCTAATTGTACTGTGTGGGCCAATGTGGAGCAGATTGTACTGTGTGGGGATCACAGTGGAGCAGAAAGCTCTATAAAGCCCCATTCACATGACTGTATTTTACAGGTCTGTAAATGGCTGCAATTATGCATCCGCATATTATTAAGGTTAAATTCCCATGTTGGCACTTTGTGATAAATTAGTGGGTTTTGGGTTGCAGTTTGGGCACTCGGTCGTTTCAATATTAAATGCATTATTTAAGGGATTGTTTGCATAATTATCATATAATCTATACATCTATAATATTTATTAATATTATTATTTTTATTTTTTTGTGTTACCATGATTGCATAATTGTAATAGGATGTTACAAGATTTTATATTGATGGCCTATATGTGATCGTTGAGGGTTCAACCACCAGAACCGCACAAACAGCAGAATAAAGGGACCTTGGTACTTGTTGAAGTACATGGTTTCTTCACAAAATATTCTTCTGCACAACTGTCATCAGATACCAGTGAAGATCATGGTTAGGGCTGAGCAGTACCAGACACAACCACAAAGTGATGGCACCACTATGGCCTTATATAACGTAGATTGAATGTGGAGTTCTGCCCCACTCCAGGAGAACTGCATCTATATGCCTCAGTATGTGCAGCACTGTTTTGCAGCACTGATTCTGACACAAGTTTACGTGTCAGAATCAACTCCGTGTTACATCGTGTGAATTCCCTCTTATGCTGTTATGAAATTCTTAATAAGTCTATGATACACTAGTAAGCGAGCTTCTTCTCATTTATGAATGGCCGTGCGGGTCATCTTACTATCTCTGTCCTCTGCAGATAATGTGCTATACAATCTCGACATAACATATCAGTTAAGAAAAAATAGATATAAAAATACAAATACATATAAACAGTCAAGTACGTGGAAGGTGTTTCCAGTTTTTAACTCACTTTATGGGGTACTTGGAAATTAACTTACTGACCTTCTTATTTCCTTCCTTTCCATTTTTCTTCTGTCTGTTTCCTGTCTGCTGCTAACCAAAATGCCTCTTAATGTATTACCAATTGGGAAAGAAAAACATGATAACTGGGTTGAAGAAAGGCCCTATAGTTTCGTCAGTCTAACACTCAAAACAGAACAATTAATAAAGGGTCATTCATTACTCCGCATTCACCTAAGTATGTCTCCTGCTTGTAGGATTGTTTAAAGAATGGGTCTATTTGTGCAGAAAGCTGTGCTCAATAAGAAACATGTAATATGCTGTATTATACAACGTACGGAATATTATACTAGTTAGTGTTCTAATATTATTATTGTGGGGGGACACAATTGAGAGAAATACATTGCCTTTTTTATTGAAAGCAGATAGTGAATTATTGCACTTTATTGTACCCTCTTTATATTCTAATTGTAGCATTTTTCTTCTATTTTCTGTACATGAGTATGGAGCCTGCAGTGTCGCCTGAGCTTCTCCTCTGCTGTCTTAACAGTGTTTAGTGATATGCTTTATAATATAGTTATGGCCTTAGGTAGCAAGTCTGGAGGTCTATGGGAAAGTTTTCTACATGTGCTCTGTGCAGGGAATAGATAACTTGTGACACCATTCAAGGTCGGTAGCGAATATAATGATTGATCACTCTGGGTGTTATCTATAAAGTCTGAATTTACATTGAGATCTTCTCTGTCTTGTTTGTGATGTAAATGAAGTCACTGCTGAAATGAAAATCCCATACAAAATTAGCAAGCATAAGGATGATATTAGGCTTAGTGGACAGAATGAAAATTGCAGGGTATTGTACTTTAAAAAAAATATAAATGTAGATAATACAAAAAAAATTGAAAATTAAAAATAAAATCATCAAACATTCTTGAAAATGTGTTTCTCATATACATTTGGTTAAATAGGCCATTTTGGTCACACGTTCCCACAATCACACTGCAAGCTGCATTATAGAAAGTCATGTTCATTACATTCTGGTCTTACATTCTATAAAGCTACACACATAAATTATTTCATACACCGAACACATAATACTCTTATAGACAACTATAACTGTATAAATGATGTTATTCCAATATCCGTGTAAATCATTGGGTCAATTAGAATAATAGAGAATTACAGGGAATATCCAAGAACATGTGGCAGCTTTCTACAAGAAACAGCGCCACTCATGTCCAGAGGTTGTGTCTGGTATTGCAGCTCAGTTCACTCGAAGTAAATAGGTTTGAGCTCTTGTAGCACATACAACCAATAGGCAGGTGTATGTGTGACTATGTTTTTCTAATCCTGGAATCCATTTAATCCCATTTAAGATCATTAATATTTAGCATCTTGAATACAATTCTTTATTGTAAAAGCTAAATTTATAGAAATCTGATTTGAGACGTCCATCATTTTCTCCACACTTCATGTTCAGTGGATCTTATAGATGGAAGCTGTCTGGTCAGGACCCCAAGCTATACACTATAGTGAGAAGCTTCTAACAAAGAATATATCTGAAGGGCCACTCTGTATCATCTATCTATCTATCTATCTATCTATCTATCTATCTATCTATCTATCTATCGTGTATCAATCTATTCCTTATCATGCTTATTATTTAACTTATCTATGCATCACATGGTTTCAGTTGAATGTTAAGCTGAATAAACCTAGCAGCAGCGTAGTTACTTTGTATTATGTGAACGTGTCTTATGGATCTGTTCCTTTGTGTTGGTATCTCAGCATAGTCCTTAGCAGCTAGCTCCATCTAGTGTTTGAATGCCATTGCTGCTTATTTCCCAAGAGAAAACCATTGGCTTTTTGCCTAATCCTACTGGGACTCAAGTCAACATCGTTGTCAAATGAAATCTTGAAAATCTTGATAAAGATGTGTTCATTTAAGTCTGCCATCATCCTAAAGTGATAGGATTGAATTCAGAGATTGAAGTACTGTTTAGAGCGGTTACATTTGAGGTGATTTTGACAACGTATGCATCAGCACAAAATATAGTATCATTTCATTTCTACTTATACATGACAATTTTTTGTCTTTAAAATAAATAGATGAGCCAATATATATTTTATCTCACGTAGACCACTCCATTTGTAATGTAGAATGTGATTCAGTGAGTCTCTGATTCACATAAAATTAACCCCTTCTTATATTCAACTAAACTATTAATTTACAAAAAAAAAACAGAACCCCGAAATAATGGTCACTCTTTAGTGTCCTGTACTGTACCAATGTACTATACAGATATAAAATAATAATATCTAAACCTGAATACTCAGACCAGTGTGCTACCGTTCTGTAAGGACATCTTCCCACAGTTCTGCAGAGTTTGAGCTGTCTTGTTCTTCACAGGGGAGTATAATGCTGAATTTATTCTCTTTATTAAACACAATTCTTTTTTAGCCTTATTCACATGCTGCTAAGGCGGCCACACAACGTCAGCTGACATTGGCCTAATGCTCATTCTGCCTACATCTATATCTCCCATCCCTGATACACGCACATGCTTGACTCAGCCGAGTCTACTGATGCATTGCATGGGCACCTTTAGGACAGAGCACATGATATAACGAATTACAGTCTGCATTTACTATGACCAAATCATCAACTCCGAGTTCAGGCTACAAACCTATATGGGTCCTCCATCTTTCTTTGCTATTGGCTACATACCATCCATTTATCTAACCTTCCTATGGGCACATTACATTCCTGATAGTTTAGATCTCTTCCAGTTGCCTCGCAAAAAAGTCCTGGGTTTCATATGTGAGTCTTTTGGGTTTTATCCCACTTTTCCATTAGGTCATACCTGGGAAGACTATTCCAGACTATAGGAGGGTGTGAATGGCTTCTCATGCTTGACTTCAGTTTGATGTCTTTTGTAGCACTTATTCTGGTACTTATGGCAGTGCTGGAGGCCTGGGTTCAAATCTGACCAAGTACAACATTTGTAAGGAATTTGTATGTTCTCCCTGTATTTATGTAGGTTTCCTCTGAGGACTCTAGTTTCCTCCAATATTCCAAAGAGATACAGTGAGGGAACTTAGATTGTGACCCCTATATGTGACAGTGATTATGCTGGATATATTGGTGATGTGCAAGCAAGAGAAATAAATAAATGTACAATGTTTGTTTTAATATATATATATATAAATATATATATATATATATATATATATATATATATATATATATACAAATTGTAAAATTTCTTTTCTTTACAGATACATATGCAAAAGAATTACTTAAAAAATACTTTGCGTAAGGATGTTCCACTGTTTGTGGCTAGTGCCACCTGACACAGGGAATCTCTGTTGTGCTGTATATTCACATTATGCACCACCTCCTCAGGCTTTAAACTAACACATTATCAATTTTGCTTATTTTTCTTAAAGTATATTTGTTCTTTCATGTAACCTTTCATGATAAGCTCCCTTGTGTGTGTCCATGAGGTGTACCACTATATCTGACCATTTTATTTGACTTATATTTTGCATTATTTAGCAGTTACCTCCTCTTCTTACTACATATCTAGTTTGCAATTCTCTCTGAAATGATGGTTGAAGACCAGCTGCCTTATATTGCAAACAGTGAGTAGTGGAGGATCTTCTCTAGAACTATCTCTCTTTCACTCAGATAACTTCTCCAAGAACTTGCAAGACATACTGGCCTGTATTGAAGTGAAGAAATTGCTTTGGTTGCGTTAGAAAGACATATATACAGCTCCAGCATTAGTCTAAGATTTTATGTCCTATCCCCTGTGTTTCCTGCTCCCCCTTCCCTCTCCATAAACTTCTATATGAGTCTTCTGATCCACACGACCTGCAGTCTTTCCAAAATGAACGGAACTGTGATTTTAGCATTAGTAAGGGGAAGAATGGAAACAACCTGATAAGGCTTTTCTTTCTTACATGATATCTTACAGAGTTTCTTACAAACTCCTGTACTATTCATTTATGCTAAATTTGTTGCAAAGACAGTGGCTTTTTAAGACTTTTTCATACATTTTACTACCAGATCACAACTGATCTCCTCCTGCACTTACGCTCTACTTTTTTTTTTCTATGTGTAACATAGTAGATACTTAACTGACACCTTATGTAACTTTGCAAGGAGTCTAACAAGAATATCAGACAAACAGGTGGAAAACATTATGTCAAACTTCAGGACTTTAACAGGTTAACAAAGTAAAGAGCTATTTGCTTAAGTGCCTAAAGGAAAATGTTGGCACAGCAGAAAGGCTCCATCGTAGTCCTATGCAATAGGGACTTAGTAACTCAAGACTGGCAATAAATCCTTGTTAAAGGATTTCATATCATTCAGAAAATGTCCAAAGCCATAAAATCAAGCAAAAGTTAGTAGAACAGACTCTGAGCATGAGTGCCTACATCCTGTTCTTGAATAGGTAACATTGCCAAGAGTTCAACTACTAGGCTTAAGTCATAGGCGGCGATTCAGTCTACAGTCATAAGACATTGAGGTCTGTCCAGTTAGATAATACTAAACTATTTCAGTCCAGGAAAAAAAAAAAGAAAAACAGGAGAGGGTTGAAATCCTTTCTGTTTGTTTTTTTAGTGTAGGTATTACTTTACATGACATCACTTAATATATTAAGTGGCTTATAGTGTAGGCCTAGAAATATATGAAATACAACTATCAGAACACCTATTCACAGAATTTTGCTATTGCTTTCTTATTTTGTGGTCTTGTGTAAAAGCTGGTATATAACATACATTACGTGCTGGAAAGGCATATGTTGCTAAGGTTGAGGCCCCACGTTGCAGAAACGCAGCTTCTTTTGTTGTAGATTTTGTTGCGGTTTTTTGAGCAAAAGCCAAGAATGGCTACAGCAGGAATGGGAACTATATAGGAAGTTCTTACACTTCTAACTCCGGCTCAATCCACTCTTGGCCTTGGCTCAAAAAAACGCTGCAAAATCTGCAACCAAAGAAGCTGTGTTTCCGCAATGTGGGGCCTCAGCCTAAATGAGCGTTATATCACCCCCCTATCCAGCATCATTCTTTCATTATAAAAGTTCAGGCCCTAGGTCCTCTGTGTAATGTCTTCTAACATGGATGTTCTGGTCTGTTCCCGGCCCAAGTACCAACTCCATCTTTGATGTTTTTGACACCTGCTGCGGATACTCGACCATATTTCTGCTCTGTCCTTGGTTACCGCACTTAGCCATGTTGGTCTGTACTCGCTGTTCTGTACAGTCGAATCTGGTGACATTTAGTAGAGTGACCTTATTTAGCATACCACAAGACTCACTATGTGGTGTTCATTATATACAAGAACAGGAAACCTTTTTATGAATACAGCATGGAGTATTACAACACTAGGTTGGACTTTTCTAACCAAATGCCATTTTCTTCATTGTATTAAGACCAGCAAAGTTGGCAGAATATATTGATAATACTGCTCTGTTTATTGCAGGAGAACGTGCTTAAGATTTATTATACTATGTGCTTCAGTTAGCCCATGGACTTTGCTTATACCAATATATCATGGCATTGAAGTTTGGGGGGCTTATATTTATTCATTATACATGTTGATAAATTTCTAGCTATTGTATGTGGTTCCATATGTACAACAGGCACATGGAAAAAATACCATAAAATATTCACGTCCAAAAATCACATATTCTTATCAAACAATATGCTTCTGCTATATATTTTAAGTAAGAAATGTGAAGAACACAGTGTTTTACAGTCACACCAAAGTTGTTGGGGTTCTAGCAGATCCCATCTCTACTTTGTAGTAAAATACGCACAGTGGACACACAGAAATCGCAACGTGTCAATTATCTCTATGGAAATGTCGGTTTCCCTAAAGGTATAATTGAAGCAGAAAGTTGGCAGAGGAAACCACTGTGAGCTTTCTGTGCAAAGCAAACACACTTTTTTTGGTACAGTCCCCTACGTGTGGCCTTAGCGTTACAAAGATTTATAGCAAATAAAAAAGCTAGAGGATAAGCCATAGTACCAGATTGGACAGACTATAACCAGTCCTGGGGAGGGGAGTCCCATGCGCCCTGCTTCTAGCTTTCTTGCTGCAAGACTCAACGTGGGACCTTAGCCTCAGGCTGGGGGCCTCACACGGCGTTTCCACTACAGACAAATTGCAGTATTTTTTAAATATGCGCAGCCGACACGTTGCAGTTTCAAAAACTGTTGTGATTTTGGAAATCGCGGCATGTCAATTCTATCTACGGAAACTAATAATTGAAACCTCTGCGAACTTTTTGTCCAAAGCAATGCGGGAAGAACTGCAGTACATTTTTACTGTGGGATGTCACATGGGGCCTTAGGGTAAGTTCACACGTAGTTTTTTGGTCAGGATTTTGAGGCTGTATCCACCTCAAAATCCTGACCAAAAAGACAGCTACCATTGAAATCAATGCTGGAAAAAAGAAGCGAGATGCTCATTCTTCAGGCTGAGTCGCCTCGCGATTCGGCCTGAAGATACTCCCACCTCCGGGCTAGGCCCATTCATTGAGTCTAATATGGAGAGGAATGCGCGCCTGGATGCCAGTGCAGTGCACCACCTTTCAGTCGCGGCTACACGACTTTTGGACCAGAATCTGAGGTGGCCTCTTTAGGCTAAAATGACTTTCTATTGCAATTCTGTCTGTATTATACTGTATGTGATGTAAATAAGGTGACGGCTGCAAAGAAAACCCCTACAGAATTGAAAAGTGTTAGTCTTTTTTCAGGATTAGTGGCCAATGGTGAAAATTGCAGGAGATAATACTTAAAAAAAAAATAAAGTATCACTGAAATTGTAAAAAAATAAAAATAAAATCATACATTCTTAAACAATGTTTACCATTGGTTTAAAAATTAGATCATTTTTGGTGTCTCATCCCCTTTAAAGTAAAGGCCTTAATATTGGTACTTCACATATCAAAGCTGCAGTGCTAACTACTGAGCCAACATGTTTTCCCCATTTTTAACCGGATACCTGACATAAGTAATGGTTGCCTCTTAAAAGGGTTGGGTTTTTAGAGAGATTCCACCATTTGCATAAATAACATCATCCTAAATCTGCATGTATGCTAGACTATTCTATTCTAACTTCCACTAGTCACAAGACCACAGACTCACACCATTAGTTCTTATTTATGCCTCTAATGTCTAATTTTGTTATGGGAAAAAACCTGAATATTATAGTTGCCAAGTTACACGCTACCACACAAACAGTGAGAAATTTGTCAGCGTGGACTGTTTATATTATATTCCCAAATTTAGCACTATAACAGTCCAGAGATATATGGAGGCACGGCAGAGGTAGTATAAATCATTGTCACAGCAGATGGTTCTATTCTGCAGAATTAAACAAAGAAATTTTAACAAGAGATTTTCATTTACAATACTCAAGTGTGGATTAAAAGAATTCTGCAAAAAGTAAGCTCCGAAGTAAACTACAGTATTAATGTCAAGGGCTCCGAGATAAGCAATGTTTCTCATTGGTGTTGTTAGTAATACTGATATCAAAAGCCAAATTTAGATTGAAATTCAACCTAATAAGCATTAAAACCTGGAACTTAAATGTAGGGCCTTGTTTCTCATTAAATCAGTTATGGAGATCTTGAATTACATGTCACTTGAGGTGAAGTCAAGTTTTTAACATCCTTAGCAGCCGTAGTGGTTAAGAGAGAGATGAAACTGATTAAAGTCATTCTAGGAGCTAAATTTATCAAAATGAGCTAATATTAAAAATTGTATGAGAATGTATACAGTGATGTCATGTACCCGATAATGTCATTGTCTAAGTAAAGGATTGTCTGTGCAGAAACAGCTCCAGTCTCCTAGAATTGTAGGATAGTTCATTCAATGTCAATGTAATACCATAAACGGCCAATGAGCACTGTTTCTGGGGAAAAAGAGCATAGTCTCATACAACCCCTTTAAGGGTGGGTTCACACGGAGTAAAGTGCCGCATGATGTGGCACGTATACGCCGCGTGAGATTTTGCGGGCTGTATACGCTCCCATTGATTTCAATGGGAGCCGTGATTGTATATGTGGCGTTATTTTGCGGCCGTGTACATGTACATGTGTGCGAAAAGATAGAGTGGCATGGGTGGTATCTGACTGTGCTTTCCATGGACCCATACACTGCATTCAAGGAGGCAGCTCACAAAACAGAATAACCCATATTGTGATGTTGTGATCTTTGTGATCTGATCTGCATCCATGAATATCACCGTTGTGTATATGGTATTCAAAATAAATGAATCATTGTGCTATCTTTTGCAAGTCGGAAAACACATGGAGATTGTGAGCCCCACATAGGGATCACAATGTACATTTTTTTTCCCTATCAGTATAACTTTTTGGAATATGGGATGGAAATCCATTCAAACACGGGGAGAAAATACAATCTCCTTGCAGATGTTTTTTTGTCCTTGGCAGGATTTGAACACCAGGACCCCAGCGCTGCAAAGCTACAGTGCTAACCACTGAGCCACTGTGTGGCCCATGTTTGCCTGTAAACTGAAAGCACTGCAGTCTAGTTCTGTTGTGAGGCTGGAGCCACAGTGTATGGCAGCACCATGAGTGCAGGGTTCAGGTGTCACAATGAAACAAGCACAGTTTATGTGCCCTACAGAATAGAGAATGACTCTTTAAATTCAGCCATACTCTCGACCCGTGATGGTGAACCTATGGCACGGGTGCCAGAGGTGGCACTCTGAGCCCTCTCTTTGAGCACCCATCTGTGTAGGGGCTACTGTGCAGCAGATTATACTGTGCAGGGACCACTTTGCAGCAGATTATACTGTGTGGGGACCACTGTGCAGCAGATTATACTGTGTGGGGACAATTGTGCAGCAGATTATACTGTGTGGGGGCCACTCTGCAGCAGATTATACTGTGTGGGGACCACTGAGAAGCAGATTATACTATGTTGGGACCACTGTGCAGCAGATTATACTATGTAGGGGCCACTGTGTAGCTGATTGTACTGTGTGGAGGCCACCGTGGAGCTGATTGTACTGTGTGGGGGTCACTGTGGAGCAAAAAGCTCTATAAAGCCCCATTCATATGACCATATTTTGCAGGTCCATAAATGTCTGCAATTGTGGATCCGCACATTATTAAGGTTAAATTCCTGTGTTGGCACTTTGTGATAAATTAGTGGGTTTTGGATTGCAGTTTGGGTACTCGGTCTCTAAAAGGTTCACCATCACTGCTCTAGACAGTGTTCAACTGTAAACTGTTTCCTGCCATATACATGCTCGCTCGACTAGGCATATGTACTAAACCAAGAAAAAGGAAAAAGCTGCTGACAGATTCCTTTGATGGCAGCCCATCTGCCTTAGAACAAAAAGATTAAATAGTTCAAATCCTGAAATCTGTTGTTGGGGCAAACCTTAGGGGTTCCAGTACACATTAGATGGTTAGCCAAAGCCGGTCAAAACTGTTGATCTCCACCAATCACATCTAATGTGTGGCCAGCTTAAAGGTTTTGCCATTTCAGATGTTTGTTCCCATCTCCTGTGTGGATAGGGACAAGTGTCTGATCCAAAAAGTCCTCCTGCCAGATATTGCCGTCCTGGATAACTGGTATTGCAAGTGCACAAGCACTTCATTTACCAGGAGGCTGCTGGGGTACTTTTGCCCCCCTTTTCCTGATCAGTGGAGGTCCCAGTGGTCATACCTCAAGTGATTTCACACTGTAGATAGGGGATAAGTGTCCTCAATGGCAAAACCTCTGGCTAGTTAAGCCACTTGCCATTAAGGCAACTGGCGAAACACAGCTAAACAATGTGTGTTCTCCTTTTAAAATCTTATAAAAACACAAGCATTTTCGCATGTATAATTGACAAGCTGCGATTTTCAAAAATACTGAGCTTTTTTAATTCAATATGTGGATGGAATTAGCCAGAATCTAATTCACATTGCAGGTCCTATAAAACAGAGTGTTTGTTTCTACGGCGAAAAAAACGCAACGTGGGGCCTCAGCCAAAGTGCAGTTCCTTACTCAAATCTAGAGATGAGTGAACAGTAAAATGTTTGAGGTTCGATATTCGTTTCGAGTAGCCCCTCAATATTCGACTACTCGAATCGAATATCGAACCCTATTATAGTCTATGGGAGGGAAAATGCTCGTTTCAGGGGTAGGCAACGTTCGATCAAATTATACTTAACAAGTCCACGAGTGAGGGTCGGGCTGGATCCTCCGAGCAGTCTTCTCCTTGCAGCGTCCCCGCGGCATCTTCTGGCTCTTCATTCACTCTGCCAGGCATCGGGCCTGGGCAGAGCCGACTGCGCATGCCCACACTACAAGCGGACATGCGCAGTCAGCTCTGCCCAGGCCCGATGCCTGGCGGAGTGAATGAAGAGCCAGAAGATGCCGCGGGGACGCTGCACGGAGAAGACTTCTAAAGGTAGGAGAAGAACCAGCGTTGATTGGCCGACTGTATAGCATTCGGCCAATCAATGCTGGTTCTGCATCGAACTTTTACATTCGAATAGGGAGTGGTACTCGATCGAGTACGAGTATTTCGAATACCGTAGTATTCGATCGAATACCTACTCGATCGAGTACTACTCGCTCATCTGTACTCAAATCATACATGTATTGTATGAAAGGTCATTCATCTGTATAGTCACCATTAAATATAACTTTTACCCTACAGCAGTAGGTAAAGGGGTAATGTCTGACTGACCACAGAGTTGGTGAACAGAGTTGATGGTATTTCACATGTAAATCTGAACACTTACCAGCTGTTAATAGATAACAAGCAATCCAAATAGTTATGAGTTGAGGCTTCTACTTTCAGTTGCTTTTGTTAACTGTAATGGAAGTCTTAGAAAATATTCAGCTTCTTATTTAATAGTGCATTGTCAAAGAAAATCTATAGAATTATTGTAGTATTTAAATGAGAAAAAAACTGGCATTTATTAATTATTATTAGCTTCTATATTGTTATGTGCATATTTACTTTACGTTCATCACGTTGTACTGATATGGTCTCTGAGTACTATCATTATGGTGTACCAAAGAATTTAGAAGTCACAGGTCATGTTTATTTATAGAGAAAAAGTAGAAAAAAGTTACACAGGTACCTTATTTTACAGACTTCTTTGGTTAAACATTGACCGGAAAATTTAGTAAATGACTGCTTTTGGAGAAGTAATTTTCTGTAATGAATACATAGTCTGCTTTTAGAAACCACCAATATTATTGTAAGTGAGCAATTAATGTACCGGACAATGGAAGTTAATTTGGAAACTAACATGGAACATTATCTGTAATAAGTCACATGAAATATCTTAATTCATATGACTACATTTTTGCCGGTGTTCCATGTAATGAATTGCATCCTGTTATTATGTTACAGTTTGTGTTTCCAATAGCTAATACTAAATAACTGTATTGTGTAAGAACATTAAGAGCTAATTCTGTAGTAAACCACATTAAATATATAATATATTAATATTATCCAGTGGAGATCCAGGGGACAGGCATTGAGATAGTCAAGACCTATAAGTACCTGGGTGTGCTCCTCAATAATAAGCTGGACTGGGCTGATCACCTGGGTGTGCTGCACAGAAAGGGACACATCAGACTCTACCTGCTCAGGGGGCTGAGGGCCTTTGGAGTCCAATGAGAACTTTTTAGAGCCTTTTTTTTAACTCTAGTGGCCTGCTGGGGGAGTAGCATACCATGCCAGGGACTTGACAGGCTGACTAGAAGGGCCAGCTCTGTCCTGGGGAGACCCCTGGACCCAGTACAGGTGGTGGGTGACAGAAAGATACTGTCCATGGTGAGTTCCATGCTGGAGAACAACTCCCAGCCATGTACGAGACCGTGAGAGCAATGGGCAGTACTGTCAGTGACCGACTGTTTCACCCCAAGTGTGAGAAGTAGCACTATCGGAGATCCTTCCATGGTCAGGCTGTATAATCTATATCAGGCTAAGTGGAGATCACTCCACACATAGAACTAAATGATCCTTAGACTTTGTTTCTTCTTATTTGCTATCACTCCTAGTATATTTTCTATCTGCTTTGACCTTGTATGTGTTCTTTCTTGAATATATTACTGTATTATCCATGCTGCTGTAACACACTGACTTTTCCCATGGCGGGACTATTAAAGGATTATTTTGTCTTATCTGACTATATATACGGAATGTAGAAATAAAGCTTATAAACCCGCAGAATTCCTACAATTTCAGGAACTGTCTGTGTGTGAATATAATCTTATAGTACCCCTCGCAATAGACACTGTCAGTATTCCTACCATCATGCACAGACTTGCACCTGCAAGCAAGGCCACATATTCTGATATACAGCTGCTTGCTGTCTTCCGTACAAGAGCATGTCTGACCTCCATCTCACACCTACTACTGGACTATACAGGTCTCTCCATATTGAAAATCAAAACAAAGGCAGGCATACATCCAGCCAGTGGACAGAAAAATAAATCTTCTGCTGGAACACTTAATCTCTTCACATTCTCCAATGAAACATTTCCCTTCTTTGAGTTGCAGATGAGAGCTCATTAATCTGGAAGACATCATACTCTCCAAAGCAGCCGTCCATAGAAATAAAGGGCATATTTTGGGAAGAAATCTCAATGACACAGCTCCAGTTTTCCTTTCCTTGCAATGATACGTGTGTGTGTGTGTGTGTGTGTGTGTGTGTGTGTGTGTGTGTGTGTGTGCGACTTTTAAAAGCAGGAATTCCTGTTACAGTTACTGAACGCATCAGTAGCCCAATGAATTAGGTTTGCTAGTCAGCTAGTCAGCTAGTCAGCTGTAACACTATAAAAAAGAACACATTTATCTTTCTTCTGTTAATTTGAAACACATATTGTAAATTCTTTATAATTCTCACCAGATGATGCTGATGTGCGTCTCGCCACTGCTGTGTAAACAGAACGCTGAGCCACCTAAAAGCACAAAATCCTAAAATAAATGTGCCTGTGTGTGACTATAACTAATTTAAGGAAAGGAATAGAATACTTGGCCGGGACCATGAAATCAACATCTTTCTGGGAGTAAGAGGGTGGAAAATGAAAGAAAGGAATAAATCAATGAGATTTTACTTATTGAATCCAAACAAATTCAGATTAGTAGAAATTGCTTTGTAAAATAACATGGATCATTATGAGAAAGTGGTATTTGTAGGAGTCGCTTCTAATTCTATCAAATGAAGACAGTATACAGGTAAATTATGGCTAATCTTTTTGGCAAAAACATCATCGGGGAGACAGAAACATATTGCTTAAAAATAAGATTTAGGTTAATATATCTTTTATATCCATGAAAGGAATTGTCCAATTAGGGCATTGATAAAAGGGTTAACCTGAGAATAAACTGATCACAGGATATCCCCCTTGTGGCCCCCAGCCCTCCCTCAATCAGAGGAAATTGATGTGAAAGGCAAACACAGCGACAAGTAATAATTTCCCCTGCAGCTCCACTACAGGAGAAAACGAGCATTATACAGTTTCCATTCACATTAGCCCGTAGGAACTTTTTTTTTTTTTTTTCGCTTTTCCTGTTTACACTTTTTAAAAGTCAGTATTTTTTTCAGGCTAATACAGCATATCAAAGCTTATTTTTTGCTGGACAAGTTGTGCTTTATAATAGCATTGCTTATTTTTTTAAGTAATGCTATTCAAATTGGGGGAAAAAAAAAATATTTGGAAGGTGTAATAAAAAAGACAACTGTAGTAATGTTTTTGTGGTGGTTCCTTTTTTCAACACTCATTTTTGGTGCAAACTATACTTTTATATTGTATTAATTCTGCTATTTATGGATGTGGTAGTAGAAAAAATGTATTATTTTTTGCTTATTGATTTTTACATGTAAATAAAAAAAGGGGCGGTGATTTAAATTGTTACTTTTTGGGGGATTTTTTAATATATACTTCAAAAAACTGTTCAAAAAACCCTTTTTAGTTATAATTTTAATCTTCCCAAGAGATTTGAACATGTAATACTATTGTAACCCAATCTATTGTAGTTTTACAAGTGTTACAGACTACCTCCGGAGGCCTGTAATAGGTATAATACCTTGGCTCCCGAGAATTATGACAATTGAATGGCACCCATCTATGATGTTGTGACAGCTGCTACCAACTGGTGTCAGTTGTACAACACAACCATAAATATGATGCAGGCCGAGCTCCTGAACCAGTGCCATATTTTGCGTTTGCATATTTGCTGGAAATGTATATTGCAAGGTCGCAAAGAGGTTAGTTAGCTGTCCATGTAATGCACAGACATGCTACCTCCCCCCCCCCCCCCCAGAGTAGTAGGCCCCCTTTTATAGCTGTTCTGCACTCTACCAAACAGTACATAGGAAGTCTAATGGGGACATTTAATTTAGACTATGGTTAGGTGGAATAGAGTAGTTAAAAATTTGTGTTGTATCCCAGTTATTTTGCAATGGAACACTAAATCTCAAAATTAATGATAAAAGTGAACCAGAAATATGGTCTGTCTGCATAGTTCAGTCTAGAAATATAATGTGTCTGTCTGCAGCATTTTATGTGTGTCGTAGTAATCTTGCTGATATTGCAGGTGTTAATATGCTGATCATTCCATCTTTAGCTGGTGACCATCAAATTGGAGTGGGGCTTAAATTGGTTGTCTCATCTCATGGATCCTATCTATACTGGTAGCTTATGTAAATTGAAGACTTTTCCTAAATATATTGCTTTAGAAGTGCTGCTTTGTTTGGCTGCTGTGTTAACTTATTCCTGCCATTGTTTACACAGCATTGCTATAACCACAGACCTGGGAGATAGGACAAGTGACGTCACTTACTCAATGCTTTTGCCGGCAGGACAATCAGTTTAGCTAACTGCAGTTTGCTGATAAAACCCGGTCTCTTATCTCTAAAATGTAAACACACAGATAACACTGAGCTTGTTCTCTACAAGCATCTGCATATTATCTGATCTATACAAGGATTGTGATACTTCATTCAGCAAGCTGGGAGGGGAGGGTGCAGAAATACAAGAAGTGATAAGAAGAGACTGCAGGCAAAGTTAAAACAGTGAGATGGAAAAACCCCTTTAAGAAAGAGGGCAGGGAAAGCAATCTTTAGTCCTGGTGTAAGCAGGCAGAGATTTGTCAGACAGTCAGATAGTTGTCTTTCAGCCTGTCACTGTAGAGGAGGTGACATCTACATTACTGTGAAAAAGAGAATATTTATTCATAAATACATTTTTTCATACATTTTTAATTGTAATATTAGGCAAATTGGAGAGGAGCTGAAGGATGAAAGTGCTGGAATTTTTGTCATTTTGTTATTCTTGTGCATTTTCTTCATTTAGTTTTGCTTTAAGAATTCTGCATATAAAGAGAACATATGGTCAGTATGGAACAACTGAAATGGATCCCCTCCAAAAATACACAAAACATCTTGACTTAATGTAAGCCTAAGAATCATGTTCAGTTGTTATTCTGGAAATCTATACTTGTCCATCCTTATGGAGTGGTGGTCGTAATGATGATAATTCATTGTATACTAAACACATCGTTCGGCAGTTTTAACAAATAAATACTGAGAAATCTTCAAATATGCTCAATAATCAAAATGTAATATAATTATACATAATTACGGTTTTACTTCGTAAGAGATTACCAAAGAATCAATTACAATTGTAATGGATCTTTATTTCAGCTATAAAACTAAAACCATTTACTGTCGGAGCTCCTGTCCATTAACACCACTGTTTCACATGGACAGAATCCAGCACTTCTCATAAAACCAAAGTTATGTCAGTTATGTTCTAAAATACATAAAGCTGTCATAATGTTCCTGCAGTGGTTGAAATTAGAATTCTCACCATAAGACGGAACCTGTTTACAGCAAGAAATGGCTAATTTATAGGTTTGTTACCACCTGCTCTTCTACTCAATGGAAAGACTGGAGGGTTTGTCAGTTAGATTGTGGAGCTCAGGAGAGAACTAAAATTCCTGATTATGATATTGGCTTCTGAAAGTCAGTACCTTGTGATATATTTGAGGTTAGGATAAAATTTCACATTGGCTTATTTTGGATTTTTTAAGCCTTGCATGAAAAATTGGAAGCAAATCTTTGCCAAGTGTTACTCAAGTCAAACAAATTGCTTCTAATATGTTAGAGGATATATCTGGTGGGCTGTTGTGATGTCCATATGTAAGGTTTTGGAATGCATTCGGAGACAAAAAAAGAACAATCTTAAATGATAATTGTAGGAAGCAGAACTGCTTGATCCCTTTGGAAATGTTTTATTTGTTTTGAATATTTTTTATTTCTTTTCTATTCTCAATCCATATAGAACAAAATGGAATGAATAAATTCAATAAAGCATTATTGATAGGATATATATTATATAAGCAAATTTGTTTGGTAATATCTGTATCTATTATAGAGTAAAACAGAGCCACATGTTAAAGGGGTATTCCCATAACTCTTGTTCTGCAGCCTGCAGGCTGTGTGCTCTCTTCACTTCCTGGATTTCTCGGCACATTGGTGGACGAGGTTTCACTTGCTCTGCTATCTGCTATGTTTGCAGTCAGTAATGAGGGATTGGTTGTAAATGCATTACCACAGTATAAAGCTGATGTGGAAACTGATGTAGCAGAGCTGGATTTGAGTCAGCTTGCATTACATACAGAGGTAAAGGACTCCTTATCTCAGCCCTTATCAGCCAAATTCAATTAAACCGTCTGATAAGTGGAAAAGCTGAAGATAGACAGCACAGTAATCCCGGAGCTCTCACCTCCCCCATTTGAGGAGCTCCATTGCTTGTTTGACACACACAACTCAGAGCTGCTCCCTGCACTCAGCCCCTCCCTTTCCCCCTGAAAGCAGGGAGCTACATCACTTGGGAACTGAGCAGATAAGCCCAGTGGCCATAGAAACGCAGTGTTAACAATGAAGTGAATAAATTAAGATAGCGGCCAAACAAAGCAGTTTTGATAAAGCAATTTATTTAGGAAATGTCTTAAATCCACACAAACTAGAAGTATAGATAGGATGCTTTTCATGGGACAACCCCTTTAAGTCACAGTTGTTGTATAAACAGGGTGAATGGGACTCCAAGCCATATATATGGCTTATAATATAGCTTATTTATTTGCTATAAATCTTTGTAAGGTAAGGAACCACATAGCAGGTTATACCAAAACAGTGCCTTGGGAAAAAAAAAAACGTATGATGATTTTTCCCACAGAATGCCTCTGCGGACTATCCTTTTCAATTATACCTATAGGGAGACCTCTGGTATTTCTGTAGGTATAATTGAAATGCTGCGATTTCCACAACAACAGTTTTGGAAATCGCAACATGTCCATGGCATCTATTTTTCGCAAGGAGTGGATGGGGTTCACTCTATCCTCCCTTTAGACCCTTTAGAATAGCGGAGGGATATCCACATATCTACCTATGGAAGCAAGCACATCAAGAGTAAATAGAGTATTTCTCCATGGTACCACCTACATATCTTCACTGATTTTGACATATCAGTGTTTGACAATGAGTCTAAGCTTACATTACAGTAGAGGCATGTGATCATTATCATTCATCACACTTTATTTCACATCCTCACTTTCCATAACTGGACAGGCACATATATGATGTACATTGTATGTATGTATTTACGTTCTATATATTTACAAGGTAGAGATTTTTAGGGGCTTGAAAACACAAAATAAATGTGTAAAACTAAAGTATCTACAATTCACTCTGTCTCCTGTAAGAACATGACACAATAGGAGCAATTTGCTGATTGATGGTGGTCTTACCACTGGACCATTACCAAACATGAGAATGGGGGTCCTAATTCCCCATCTGATCGAAGTGGCGGGTTGCACATTTTTTGTTGCTCTAATTATTTTTATGGGAGATTTACACAACAATCTCAAGCAGTCCTGTATCAAATGAATTGAACAACAGTGTGTATGCTTGACTTGCCACTACCTTCAGAATCAGGAAAGAGACCCTCATTCTTGTATTCGGTGTTGGTACCAGCAAATTATCCCTTCCCTGTCCAATAGGTTTCAACTTGACTGATGCATGTCTTTTTTTAACTCACTATGTAATCCACACCAAAGGGACATCTAGAAGTACATAATGGACTATAGGGAGTAATGAAAAACATTGACCTTGGTGTCCAATAAATTCAACTAAAGAATAAACCCTTCGTTGTAACCTCCATATTGATGTGCCGTTTGGCCTCGAGTGCTTTTCAGATCTTTCAGCTCTACATGATAACATCAAGGCAGTCACTCTGTGTTTTACAAATTCAGAAAAGGAGTCTATTCTTGTACTAACAAACATGGCAAGAGACTACAATCCATCCAAATGTAAAGCCATTACCTCATAGTGGTAATAGATTGCAGCGATCCATAATCCATATGGAAACGTGCATGAAAAAAGTTGTTTCTCGTGGCCTCGACTGAGTTTATTTTTTCATAGACTGAATGGAGACTCTGCCTGGCCCTTCATTCTCTTTTAAAGCTATCATGTTTATAGAGAACATAGCATTCCCAGAGTCATAAACAAGAGTGAGTCTTATTTAGACTTGTCCCAATAGTCCAAGTGTTTGTTGTGATAAAATGTGGAGGTGTCATCTTAATTTGTTTAAGGTCAGCCATGGTCAACCCTCACAGATGTAACCTATCTCCAGAAGATAGTTTTCATAACCCATTAACAACACTTGCATTGGAAGAAAGAAATGCTATCTGGATCTGTACAAAGTAGGCTGTGTTTTAATTTGGATAAGTGTTTTCTCCGCTCTTCTAAGAGAATGTCTAATGACTGGAGGTTCTGATTATTAACTCTTAGTTCCATCAACATCTGGTCTTTCTCAACTTTGCCTTCAACTTTCGCACCTCATTTTTCACCATTTCAATGAAAGTTCAATGTTGATTCATGACAGCTTTATGAGGGCTTTTGCCGAGACTTCATGTATTACATTTAGGTAGTTGTGGAAATACTGCTACCCTTGGTAGAGGTTCAAGCTCTTCTAAATTAGTGACATTAGAAATTTCTCATGTGTTTCTCATTATCCATTCTAGACTTGTTACTTGACTTTTGTTAACATACAAGCCAGTATGGAATTCTTTATGATGTCATGCCACACGCTGCTATAGTGTAAAATGTGATTAAACTCCAGTCCAGCTCTGTCTTTCAGTACAGAAATGATGAAGTTGCTTTCAAGCCCCAATTTCTTGATTATGTTGTGTTGCATACTATTTGCATAACTTGGTTCAGATTATCTGATGCTTCTCTTTTGTTGAAAGGCAAAATGGCTTATTGATATAAATGTGTTTTTTTTTTTTTTAATTACAAATGTCAGCTTAGGGTAAAGACCAGTATAAAGTATTAGTTATAATATCAGTAACTTTTTGCATTGTATCCAGTGCCTGTCTAAGTCAGAGGTCTCAAACACACAACCCATGAGTTTTTAATCTGCGGCCCAAAGCCTTCTCCCTGGTCCTGCTAATCTAGATGGATGGTCAAAGCCAGGGATAAAATAACCCCCGACCTTGTTCTAGAGCCTTCCAACTTTATAGAACACAGGCCACATATGTGACTTGGAGCAGGAGAATAGAGCACGCCCAGGAGCAGTGAGGAAAATACTAGTTGGGGGCCACTGGCAGGGTACATTAAGCTTAGGTGGGTCACTGAAGGGGACATTAAACTGTATGGCGCCACTGTTGGGGGGACATTAAACTGTGTGAAACTATTGTTATGAGACATTCAACTTTGTGAGAATATTATACTGTTTTTGGCCATCTGGGGAACATTAAACTGTATGGAGCCACTGCTATGGGACATTAAACTGTGTAGGGCCACAACTGGGAGACATTAAACTGTTATAAAACTGTTTCATCTTTTAGTATATGTCATAGTGGATAATTTGCTCTGTGAATAGTAATGCTTAAGAACAGTAAAGCCTAATTTATTTTAGGTTCCATTTTGGGGCTTGTTTATTATTAAACACAAAAATGAAGTAGGGTTTAGGGAATCTTGATAAAAATCCCACGCTGACTTAGAGAAGAGGAAGAATAAATAAATAAAATAAAATAAATAATATTTGAGAATGTTGTCTTCTTCCTTGTGGTTGGATCTAATATTATTTTGAAGTAAGTTCACATGCTTTGCTTAGTCAAATCTTATAAGACTTGGTCATTTTCTCCAGACTAAGGATAGTTGATATATGAATCAGTCATATGTCAGCTACCCTGCATATAGGTAGATAAATAATCTGTAAATTTTTCTTATTTTATCAAAAGCACTAATATAGCCATGCTTTCCAAGGTGACATGCTTTAGTTACTTACTTAACATATAAACATTTTAAAGGGGAAATTTATCAAGTCCAGTATTTTCTATGCCAGTCTTGATATCCCCTGCAATGCCTGAGGATGTGCTTAATTCAAGATGAGGAGCAAGACTTGTCATAAATGAAGCAGATCCTCTGGCAGTTCTATGGCACATCCTCCGGCAGTATGTGCTTATAACTGTTTCAGTTTAGGGGAATTTGTTTACACTACAATCATGGCATAATTGATGACAAATCTGCTGCGTCCGATGCCCCCCCCCCCCCAACAACATCCCAAATATATCACACCCCCATTTCAAAAAGTATAAATGCTATTTCCGCGAATAGGGTTTTAAAAATTGCAAACCTGTGGTTTGCAACTTCTCTATGCCAGTTTTCTAGCATAAGTGCTTGATAAATCCCCCCTAATTTTGTCATTCAAGTTCATAATATGCACGCACAAAAATATTCAGCTTTAGGTCCATGTAAGTGAGTATTGATGATTTAAGTCTCTAAAATCCAAAATATTGTACTTTTTATTTCCTTAAACTTTTAACAAATATACCTTAGATTTTTTATGTTCATCATTATGGCTTATCATATGCAGAATGAGACTCCTAGACTGTAAACCCCTGTAATAAAAATCCATAGAAATTCCAGGGTAATGTAATCATGGTATTAATTATAATATAGATTGCATTTTATGTAGACTTTATAACCTCTTTTATATATAACACTAAGGAAATACTGTTTTCATGCATGGCTTCAAGAAAGATGAAATGATGTGGATTTTCACACAGAAATGTTGTTCTGAGGACAGAATTGCAGTCTTTCATTTTCTAATCTCAACTATTTTCCTTTAGGGAGGCAGGACACAGTGCATTAAAGAAGTCTGCCCAATTCTGTCATGCCCCCAGCATCTCAGTCATATTCCTACTGGACAGTGTTGCCCAAAATGCATAGGTGAGTGAACACGAATATTTATTTGTATATCCATATGTTGCTACAAACCTGACCTAGCACCAAACGACGCTCAACAAGAAAACGATGGCCTGCTAAGACAAGCTTATATTGTTAGACCCTTATATGGGTTGTCCAGGACCTAGCAAAGTTGGATACAGATGATCTATCTTCAAAATAGGCCATCAGTGTCATATCGACTGGGGTCTCAGACCCAGACCACACGCTGATCAGCTGTTCGCCTGCTGGAAGCCATCTAGCAGGTATATGGCTGGAAACTCCTCTGCTCCTATTTAGGTGATTAGAAACAGAGCTGCAGTTCCCCATGCTACAGCTACATTGTTCGGTCCGGAAAAAAGGTATGTAGCTCTGTACACTGTAGCAATGGCACCGGGAACTCCAGTTCTGCTACTATTCACTTAAATAGGAGCACAGCTGATTCCAGCCATATATCTGGTATATGGCTTCCTGGGGACAAAACAACTGATCTGCACAGTGTACAGGTGTCGGACCCCAACAGATGTGATGAGCTAAGTGAATAGGTCATTAGTTTCCAACTGCTAGGTTCTGGACCACCCCTTTATATAATTAATCCATATTTAGTCTAATAAACTGATTGTCTGCTCCAACTTCATTCACACCAAACATACAACAGTTCATAAATACCCACACTTGCTTTTATTAACACCTGCTACCTTAATATTAGTAATATACACAATATACAGACTAGCCTTATGATCAGGTTGTGTAATAAATTATTACACCGTTCAGATATATTTTTAAAAACAATAACAAAAAGTTTTACACCAAACTGAAAACATTTACATTAATATAAATCAAAGGTCCATACTCAGCCCTGGAACTGGTCCAATTTCCAACATCCACATTAAGAATTCAGACCAGTCTAAGGTCAGTCTAGTGTCCAGGGAGACCAGCAAATCCCCTTTTTAGCCTCATTGCCCCTTCCAACTTGCCAGCTATACCCATTTATACACTATGTACAAACCAAACGGTTATACTGTATATACCATGACTATGTGTGCTCTGTGAGTTAGTACCTGGGTTACTCCCAAACTCCGGAAAGAATACCGATAGAGTAATTGACTTGAAACAGAGGAAAATGCTTGGGACAGTATGACCCTATATCACTAATCTTAGTATAGTACCTGCAAATATGTTTGTGCAATATTGACAACTGGAAATGGACATGTATCTGAATGTATTGTTACATCCTAAAGTCTTAGAGCCTATAGAACATATAATACATATATGATAAACCAAGACATTAGCTGATTTCCATAAATGTTCTTCATAATGGTTTTATTTGACCAGTACTGAGAATAACGTATGTTCATTTATGGTATTTATATTCCTAAAAGTAAGTGTCAATGACTTATCTAAGAGTTAAATCACATTACAGTACCAGACTTAGCAGGCAGTACCCGTCCATAGAGTGCACAATAACAACGTTACTGTCTAGGAGTCAATGTCTCTGCTGCCAAGAAGAATAAATAATTCCTGTGTGATGTGATCCTTATAAACAGTGGGATATTTACTGCGTGTTTATGAACATTTCTCTCGTGTCTGTGTGTTTGCTTAGTCATTTACAAGATGTTAAGTGATACAACTAGGGCTTACTATTGACATATAATTGCATTTTGCAAAGTTTTAGAATTCTTCTAAAGTTAAACAGAAGAGGGGCAATGCCACTACATTAGAGGGGTTGGTAACTTTTTCAGCTTATTTTACACTTTTGGTAAATATTAAACTTAATCCTAAAATGGCTTAGATTATAAATATAGAAATATAACATGTTTTATATATTTTGGCTGTTCTAAAAGACAGAGATTGGGGATGAGGTAGTGACCGTGAACCTAAGGATACTCTTGGTTTCTAAGCCTCTGAGGTTGCTAATATACATTACTGTATATTCATGCTTCCACATCATGGTAATATTGGTGTGATTGCCTAATAATTTAGTATAGCTGGGATCTCTGACTTTACCCTGGAAGCAGATGTGAACCAGGCCTATGGCTGCTAATATACATGATATTCATGCTTCCAGATCATGGTAATATTGGTGTGGTTGCCTAATAATCTAGTATAGCTGGGATCTCCGATTGTACCCTGAATGCAGATGTGAACCAGGTCAATGGCTGTTAATATGCATTATACTCATGCTTCCAGATCATGGTAATATTGGTGTGATTGTCCGATAATCTCCGGTTTTACCCTAACAAGCAGATGTTACTTGAAATAAGGATCAGCATTTTGGATTTCCCCATGATGATCCTTTATTTTGCTAATAGACCACTTTCAGCAGAGTTGTATGTCACATGTATCCTTCTTTACTCAACAACTATTCTATATACACTGGTGGAGATAGGGGAAGATGGCAATTGGCAAACAAAAGTTTGGTAACTATTTGAATTCTATTACCAGTCTAAGGATTTAGACAAGATATTATTATTGCAGGGTCTGTATACGTAGCATACTGTATATATGACAGGTCACGCCTGCTGCCAAGATTGTGCCTGTTTTACACCAGTCTTTAGCATTAGACATTTACCGTGAGTCACGTGGCATTGGCAAGATATATTTTAGACATGACTTATGAAAGTTTTTATCAACAATAGACAAATCACAGTGATCTTATACTAGTTAAAATAATTTCCTTTGTCAGGAATGTATTAGTTCAATACTGTGAAGCAATAAACTAAACAGTCCTACTGCTGAATAGTGTAGGGTTATTGTTAGAGGGGTTTTTTTTATTACTAGTAATTAGCTTTTTAGTAAATAATTAAAGGGTGGACATGTCCTCAGATTTATTAAATGCAATATCAATTTCTGATGGACCCACTAAAATCACACTGGTAGTAATTTCTATACTTGCTTTGTAGTGCTACAGAGAAAATTGGTATTAAAGGGATTCTATCATTGGCTATAGTGATTTTTAACTAAGCATATATTTTTGCATAGCCTTTAGAAAGGCTATTCTAGACATACCTTTAATTTGTTAATCCTCTCAGCCATTTTTGAATTTTTCCGCTTTTATTGATATACTAATTAGCCAGCACAGAGCAGCAGAAGTTCACTGAGCACTATGTGATATGTGTACAAAGGGGAAGGTGAGAGCAGGAAAGGCTGCTGTTAATGATGATGATGACTCATCAGCCTTCCCTGCTCTCAGTGCTCAGTGATCTTCCAGTGCTCCATTCTGGTTAATTAACATATCAATAAAGGCAGGCTAATTAAAAATCGGCTCAGAGGATTAACAAATTAAAGGTATGTCTGGAATAGCCTTTCTAAAGGCTATGCAAAAATATATGCTTAGTTAAAAATCATTAGAGCCAATGATAGAGCCCCTTTAATACCAAATGGGCTAATTCAAAAATGTCTGTGACTATTAACAAATTAAAGGTATGTCTGGAATAGTCTTTTTAAAGATGATGCAAATATATGCTTAGTTAAAAATTACTAGAGCAAATGATAGAATCCCTTTAACATTATGGCTCTCAGTGATAATAGATTATTATTGGGATAGAGGGGGTGTTACCCGGACATCTCCATGATCTACTTCATTGATGAAACCTGTAAACTTACCCTTTTGAGAAAGGTTTTGCATAAGTGGAATGATGTTATTTTATACGTGTGTTAAGTGTTACCTTTTTAACATGCTGTGGTCAGATGACTCAAGTCTGTTGGCCTGGAAGAGGTCTGGAAAAGCTGACTTTTGTGATAAATGAAGCTTGCCATTTAAAACAAGCACTTACATTTTTGCAGTACATTCCAAATGGCCAGAATTGTGTTTGCTGCTGAGGTAAACAACAGGGATCCATTACATGATTTGTTTGATGGATTTGTCTCTGGTAACACAGGTCTTTGTGTAGCTGACTTTGAATGGCACTGAGTAATAGCCCTCTCTCATGCACATATGTAATAATAATTCATGTGATTTATGATTATGACTTTATTTTCATGTGGATTGTTTTAAACATGGGTGCAAGAATCCTAACAAAGATGTATATTATAGTATTATAGCCTCTCTGCTGTGGAGAGTGCGGTGCATGCTCCCTCTGCTTTTAGAATAGGTGTTGGTTGATTTTGCTTCTGGTCTCTTCTGGATACAGAGCAGAAAGTATAAAATATTATATTCATTCTCGCACAATAATAAACTTCTGTATTACTTAAAAATTCTCCCTTCCTTCTGTACTGTTATAAGTCAGACGCCACTAAAATTAGTGTAATTTACAATTTATGAGGGGGTGGAGGTGTACAGAAACAAAAAGTTAATGTGTAAGAGATTTGACTTAGAACTGGTGGCAGCGGTGGAGGGGGTCCAGCATCCACACCCAATGACAAGAGTCAGATGTGAATTTGTGATGAGGGTCAAGGAGGAAAATTGGGCAGTTTTGTTTTGTTACAATCTTGTCTAGAGTTGTCCGTAATATCTGGTTTTGGATCTAAGGTGAGTCACCATACTATTTTGCAGATACCATCTGGTGCCATTTGAATTTAGCTTCTCTCTTAGTAATGTTATACACAGGCAACTCCTTTGCCTACAGTGCACAAATAGATTGTTCAGGCTGGTTTTACACAGCACTTTTTACTTGCAGTAGAGTAATTAAAAGCAGTGCTTTTAATTGCAGTAATGAATAGCACATGTTACAATGCACTTCCCTGGATAGGGTCATGAGGGTCCATTCACACGGAGTAAACGCGCGCTCATTTTGGCAAAATACACATGTAAAAATAAGACTCCCATTGACTTCAATTACATTTTTTTTACACGTGTAAAAAAACATGTCAAAATACACGTCAAGATCATCAAACATCAAAATACACGTGTAAAATGTCATTGAAGTCAATGGGAGTCTTACTTTTACACGTGTATTCTTTACACTTGTATTTTGCCAAAATGAGCGCGCGGTTACTCCGTGTGAACTACCCCTAACAGTGGGTGCCACATGCAGTCCCTTGGCCATGATGCTTTCCTTTAATCAAAGTCCCAGTTAATTTCAGCGGGATATCATTAATGGCCATACTGTTTTGCTATTACCTTGCAACCAGTAATAATAAACAGCTCAACTTAACTTAAGAAGCCAAACTCCAAATACCCAAGGACTGGATGCAGTTAAAGCTGCATTTGCACCAACACAATGATATTTGAAGATACAGTGGATTTTATTATATTTTTTATTATCCCAACAGTATGGCAGTGGCAACAACATACTTTGAATACAAATTTAAATTGTGCCACATTGGCAGGCTGGCAGTATGCATTGTTGAAAAGTAAGGTGGATTTATGAGCAAGAAAAAAAAAACATCCAGTATTATCCCTTTTTGGGAGCAGATGCCACAGCAGCAAAGCTACATTGGAAAAAAATGTTTGATAAAAACTTGTCCCCTTAATGGAGCAAATAACTTGGGCTGTGAGCTAAGCTGATGGTGCAACCCAGGAGTCTCTGTTGGAGGGAGAGAGAAGAAACATTTGGACTGCTTCCTCAGCTAGGGGGAGGTAGTGAGGTAGTACATTCTAGTTAGAGAGAAGCTACAGTTCTTGGTTAGGCTGGCTTCAAGCCAGTTTAAAGACAGACTACATATTGTTTTACAGACAGAGGATGGAAATAATCCCTGGTCATTTAGGATAGACTGTGTGCAAGAAGATATTGTAGGGTAATGTTATATGGACTCATAGCTACAACCCTATTTATTAGACTGTGGTTATATAGGATTCCAGTTTATGGATCTCCAGGTTACAGTAAGGGGATTGCAAACATTTTGTGGATTAAGAGAGTTTCATCACACAGTTTTAGAAGGAGACTGCCCCAGCAAGGGAGATAC
The DNA here is from genome assembly GCF_031893055.1 of Leptodactylus fuscus. Taxonomy (NCBI): domain Eukaryota; kingdom Metazoa; phylum Chordata; class Amphibia; order Anura; family Leptodactylidae; genus Leptodactylus; species Leptodactylus fuscus. The sequence continues at coordinate 144,496,780 of NC_134268.1, forward strand.
AGACTGAGACCAGAAAGTACTATCTTAAAGCCACAGCCTCAGTGGATGCTCCTAAGAACTGTATCTCCAGCATCTGGACGAAGTTGTTTTATTACTCCTTGTTCTTCATCAGCAAAATGTTACTAGTTTTCTTTGTTTGCAATCCTTTCTCCTGAGTCTCAATCCTGCACCTACCATCAAGAGCACTCCAAGTGCATACCCAGGGGAATACTACTACCACCATCACAAAACCTGCAGGCCTCCCCAGAACTGCTCCAAGCTTTTGTGATTTTTCTGAAGATCTGGTAGATATCTTTGCTACGGTGAACACAGTGCCTACATCCGCCAATCTCACCGCCCTATCTTCAGCTACTTTCTGCCTTTCAGACCTTACAGCTGGAACTACTGAAAGAGATCCTGTGTTCCGCCATCTTGAAGGAGTCTGAATTTCCCTGAGATTAACCACAAGAGCTCTGCATCACTACTCGTGGCCTCTGCTTTAATAATAGAGACTTTGCAATTGGCAATATTGGTTATCAATGACAGTGAGCAGCCAAGCTACAGTGGGTTCCCTGTACCTTTTACACTCTGCTGACTTCCATCTCCTGCAACTGTTGCGACTGGACAGCTCCAGCCCACTGCTACTGGGTATGTCTAAAGATCCATTCACTTTGGGGCTAACCCTGTTGTTAAATAGTTGCCTACAGTTGTTACCCCATTGCTCCTGAGTACAGTCATCATCTTTGGGATTGACAACATCATGTTGGGAGAACATTCTGCAATCCTCGTGGCTGGTCTACTAACTTCTACCACCATCTACTGGGTCAGACATATTAAAGAGGATTTACGGCCTCAAATGAAGTTTTCATAATGATAAGTATGTGGTCTGTGGGTGTCCAACACCCGTAACCCACACAGATCAGCTGTTGCAGCAGCCTCCAAATACTGGAAGCTGCTGTGGTGGACAGGTGGTGCATTCGGTATATCTCCTATTCAAGCAATTCCCCGGAACCATCACTAATCAGAGGACTGGGATGGTGCGTTGCTACTATTACATGTCAATGCTAGGGCGAAAAGTGAGTTTGGGTGCGGTCTGACTCCCCAGGGTTTTCACTTTCTCTGACTACATAGGCATATATTGTATCCTTTTGGTTTACTTTATTATGTGCATTCATCGCTTTAGTGAAAGCTTTGCTGAGTTACTCCTGGTTTCCAATGTTAGTTATCTGGATTGCCTTGTGATTTGTTCGCCCTGTGGGATGTAACAATATTTTATGTTTTTCTCTCTCCATATGTATCATTTTTTAACATATATATATATATATATATATATATATATATATATATATATATATTATAAGAACATTGTCATCTTTTACATAATTTTTTTGTGTGTATGGTATATATTTATGACTTCATTTTTGTGGTAAACATTAATTGATACTTTTTGCATTTATTTAGGAAAAATATCAAATTTGGAAAAATTAGCAATTTTCAAAATGTGAAATGCTCTGCTATTTAGACACGAAGTCATACCAAACAAATATGTTAATGGATATATTTACCATATCTTGTAGCTCTACTTTTGCTCCCTTTTGTGTGCCAAAAAGCAGTTTATGCCCCCATGTATGACCCTGTTGTACCCAGGATAACTTACTTAACAATGACATATGGGTAAACAGCTGTGCCTCTAGTGTACATCGACCACAAATGTCATATTTATATAGGAAAGGATCAAAAAAAGAGAGGATCATAGGAGGCATAAATAATCAAATCATAAGTAGTAATGCAAATATAGAAAATAAAACAATGTTAAAATTAAATTAATTAAAATACTATATAAAAGAAAAGAGGCAGTGCTGGGAAAAAAATTATCTCCTCGCTCAGACCCCAATAGAACAGAGTGAGAGAAAAATATGTGTATATTAAAACACATTGATATTGTGTAACAACGATGGCTAGAAAGGGAATGTACAGATCCGGAGACACAGTCTCCAAGTTTGGTTCATTTGTGTCCATGTCTAGGGCACTAGTTATTACAGTACAGTTTGGTTTTTGGACTTCATACCACTTATGTGGAACCCTTGTGTTGCCAGTAAAGTGAAACCTGCAGGAAACTTTGTTTTACTAAGGGTAGACGTTGTCAGACTAAGCTGATTTGCTTTTATGAAGAGGTGAATAGGTGCCTGAACAGGATGTGGTTATAGTGTTCCTGGATGCAAAGGCGTTTGATATTGTCCCCCAAAGATGTTTAACAGGTAAAATGTATGCCGCTTAGATGCAAGATTTGCAACTCTTTTGTGTGAATGTAGTCTAAATGTGGGCAGTCATTGCTATATGGAACCTAAGGGCACATTCACACTACCAAGTTTCAGCTAGTTACACTACGGGACAGTATGTAGATAGCTATACTGCTAAGAGTCCCTCTCCTGGCCTACAATTCAGGTCATCTGACCAATGGACCGAGTTTCATGGCTGAAACAATACTCTAAATATAAATATGCACATCTGTGCAAGAGAGAAGTGAATGTACCAGGTGTACAGTTTTTGCATCTTTTTATTGCGTCCGGTTCATTGAAACACAGAGACAACTACCTCTTCCTCTGTTCCTCCTTTGAAATCATCAGTGTGTTATATATGACAACTGTAATGGGTGAAAATAAAAAGTTAATGACCCATGATACCACCACACACTACAACGGAAGGGGTACAGAGGTGTGCACAGCAGCGAGCCGTCTGCGACTGTGTTCACTGACAAGACTGTAATAAGCAGCCTGCATTAGCTATGATAGTCTGTGCAATAGGCAGTGTGGTACATATAAAACATATGTTTCATTTGCATTTTTTAATGTCAGCAGACCCTAAAAATAAAAACTGCACTCACATCTCGATGCATGGCTCATAAATTCCCTTTCACACACATGGAACATCTGGCTGCTACGGTGTTAAATAAAAAGTAAAAATACAAAATTTGGACTCACATATAAGACTATACTATGGCTTTGTATAAGCTATGAATTGTACAGATCCATAATATGTTGTCCATAACAGTTGTCTGCAAGCCTCAGAGTTCATAAGGAAGAATATAGAAGTTCTTCCTCTTAGAATATCTCTGTATGTGGTGCCCTATTTAAAAAGAACACCATAGGCCCCGGATAAGTTGCCTATGGCTAGAATAGTACAGGACTGTAGGGATCTATGAAGGATTTACACAGTGCTCTGGCCTGTCCCTAATACATAAGACAAGACATACACTAAGTAAGAATAGAAATAAATGGGCTCTACCCATAAGTCAGCATGGACCGACTTCCAGCGGAATATTTGTGGTGAATAGGTCCGAACATACTAGTGTGAATAAGGCATAAACAGTATAGAGACTGAAATAATTTCCAAGAAGCTTCTAAGGTTAGAAAAAGGTTTTCTTTTAAAGTCTGACTTTCTTCCTTTGAAGTTTCGCATGAGCCGCATTTTTATGGTTTTCGAAAAGCTTTTTTGATATGGTTACATTTATTTACTTGTGTTGTAATTTCATAGATTTTATTGCCTCATTTTAGGCCAAAGAAAAGTGTTTGACCTGCCTTCTGGCAGTTGCCTCTTTCGAAGTGATGTCTACGACAATCATTCCAGCTTTATGTATGACAGCTGCACGACATGCACCTGCAGGGTAAGTAATGCACCTGCAGCCAAATATGAGCTTTCACTTTGGATGCCTTTTCTTCTATGTGTCACTTGTCCAGATACAGCTAAAGCCAAAAATGTTGGAAACTCAACTCAGTGGAACCGAAGGATCTAGTGACATGCTGTTTTTATCATCAATGAAAAAAGTATATAGAACAAAAAGAAAAGACTTTTCATCGTAATATACTTTTTATACTATACAGTGAAATTCCTTTAAATCTGTATCCGTTGACCCCTAGTCTAATGTAGTAATGCAGCACAGACCTGTAAAATAATCCGGAATACCACAACACATTAAAATTAAAACTGATTTAGGATATCAGTTAAAAAGTTTCCCTGATGAAGGGTTTAAGCACATCCACATATTACTATTCTGTGCAAGCTCTGAGGTGTATGGAGATGTAATAAAGCACCCATAGAAGTACTTGTGTGCCCCATTGGGTGCCATATTACACGTGTTGACTCATTGTTGACGATATTGTGACATTCTAGCAAATCCCTTGGGATACTGCAAGTCATAACACAACCACTTTGTGGCCACACACTGATTCACATAGGATAAATATATCATGACAAAAGTATTGCCAAATCGTTTTTGAAGAGCAGGTCATCTTGTGTCAGGCAACTCAGGATATGGTGAGCCAAGAGTAAAGATCAGGAAGGACATACTTGTATATCAGGGATCCACAACTTTTGGCATTCCTGTTGCAATGAAACTACAACTCCCATCATTCTCCATTTAGTTCTAGGGCTAGCCCAAAAACAGCAGAGCAAAGTGGCATGCTGGGACTTGTACTTCCACAACAACTGGAGTGACGACAATTACCTGCCTTCTGTATATAGACCTATGTATAGATACACTCGAGTATAAGCCGACCCGAATATAAGCCGAGGCCCCTAATTTTAACACAAAAAAGTGGGAAAACTTATTGATTCGAGTATAAGCCGAGAAGGGGGGGAATGCAGCAGCTACTGGAAAATTTCAAAAATTAAAATGGTCGGAGTTTTTGGGTGCAGTAGTTGCTGGGTGCTGGGGAAGGGGAGGGGGTGTTTTAGTTGTCTGTCTGCCCCTTCCCTGAGCTTGAGGACTGCCCCCCCCCCACACACACACTTGGAATTCAGTCTGGCTGAATATAGGGTATCTGCAGTGCTCCTATTAACCCCTTTCCGATGGAGCAGGAGCACTGCAGATACCCTATATTCAGTAGACCGGGACTTTCAGACACAGGGATACCTAATGTGTTTGTGTTTCACAGTCATTTTCTACTTTTATATGTATTCTAGGGAAAGGAGGGATTTAGAACTTTAAATTTTTTGATTTTTTTTTAAAGTTCCTTCCCCCCCACCACTATTTTATGGGAGATTCTATACATTGATATTGCGGCTGGTCATAGACCCCCCCCAAAAAAAAAAAAAAAAAATATTTTTTTTTTTTTTTTTGCTGACTCGAGTATAAGCCGAGGGGGGCTTTTTCAGCACAAAAACTGTGCTGAAGAATTTGGCTTATACTCGAGTATGTATGGTATATATAACAGCGCTTTGAACAGAAAGTTTGCATAGTTTTTCTCCGTGGACTTTCTGTTACAATTATATCTATGGGAAAGCTGCTGGTATTTCCATAGATATAGTTGACATGCTGCGATTTCCAAAACCGCACTGTTTTTGGAAATCGTAGCGTGTCCGCAACTGTGGTTTTAAACGCAAAGTGCGCATGGGATTCGTATGAATCCCATCCACTTTGCAGTTACTGTAAAACGCTGCCATTTTTCCTGTGGCGTTCTCAGCTTTTGGGGCCCCGGCCTTAAAGTGATCTCACTACATTTAATATGCATTATAGAAATGCCAGAAAACTGAATGTATTTTTTAACTTTTTTATTTGGGTAAATTGTAGCTGAATGATCCTTATTAATAAAATATATTTACCATATTCACCAGTTACAATGCAATATGGATGAATTAGGCTTATGAGATTTATTTTCTTTTTTACTAATTTCACCACTATGTAGAGTGTGGATAACAATTTGCCATATTAACAAGTAACAAATAATGGCCCTAAGATGTAACTTTTTCTAGGTGTTTCTAAGTAGATGCTGAGCTCCATATGGTAATCGCTCATAATATCCTACTCATCTAGGGACAGAACAGACCAGTACAGGAAATGATCTTGTGGGAACAGCCATGAGCTGGGGCTTTCAGCAGCATGTGCTCCCAGTCAAGTATCAAACTACAGGAATAAAATCATTTCATCCCCAGCAGGCTTGTGTCATTGTTTAACCCAAATTATGACTTATGAATAAGGGCCTTTTTTGCTTATAGCAGAAGTAAGAGATTATCCTATTAGAGTCTGTGGTGCGTTCTCATTGCTAATTAGCTGGTATAATTCATACAGGATATGAGTAAGGAGGGTTACTCTTGTGGGAACAAAAAAGCCGTCTGCTTGTATGGTGCCGACTGTGTTAGTAACGTTGCCTTTGACAGGCCCAGTGTCATGTTTTAAGAGGTAAACTGAAGCGATTAGAATAGCACAGACTAAATATACATATGCAGACATTGGGGAAAAAAATTATTAAACTCAAGGCTGTATTCACATTGATGTCTGGATTTCTGCTTTTTTTGTTCTTTAGAGGAACCGAAAAGTACAACTCCCGCTAAGGGTAGATCCGTCATATGATGGGCACAACCAAAATCAATGCACCTCACATAATGTAACAGGATCCATTATGTATCTATGACAATGTATGTTATTTTTCTGTCCTTGATATGCAATGGAGGATCCTAAGGGTAAGTTCACATGGAGTTTTTTGGACCGGAACCTGAGGCGGAGGCTGCCTTAGGTTCCGGTCCAAAAGCTGGGTAGCCGCAACTGAAAGCCGGTGTACTGCATCAGCATCTAGCCACGCACTTTGCTCCAGATTAGGCCCAATGAATGGGCCTAGTCTGAAGGAGGGAGTGTCTTCAGGCCGAATAACGAGGCGACTCAGCCTTGAAGAATGAGCACCTCGCTTCTATTTTCCGGGAGCCGGAAGAAACAGCTCCCAGAAAAAACTCCTGAACGGTTCCCATTGATTTCAGTGGGAGACATCTTTTTGGTCAGGATTTTGAGGCGGATACGGCCTCCAAATCCCGATCAAAAAATTACATGTGAACTTACCCTAAAGGAACCTCTGACAAAAATGTGTACATAATAGAAAACTGCCTATGACGCCTATAGCAACCACAGATAATGTGATGCTGGGACTGTGTAGTGTGCATAAGGCAAAATAAAAAGACCCACTGTTTTCTTCAGGAGAAAGTGCACATCCTGTCCATAGGCTATATCTGGTAATGCTGCAATACCAGACATGGACCAAGTAAAAGAAGGGCGCTGTTTTCGAAAAAAAAAAAAAAAAGTCAGTCCGTTTGTGTCTAAATGAAAAAAAAAAAAATAACAAACCATTTATGATTTTTTATAAATATCTAGAATATATTTTTGTTCATTTCAATAAGATTGTAGCAAAGTTGTTGTATAATATGATTTAATGCTTTTTAACAGAGTGGTAACTATGGGAAGTGCAAGTCCCTGTTCTATCTTTTCTGTTTAGGGATTTGTTTATAAAAAAAATTTCTTTTTTTTTTTTTTGTGTGTAGGACTCCACTGTAGTCTGTAAAAAGAAGTGTTTTCCTGCAGGATCTTGTAACAATGGACAGGAGCATTGCTGTGAAGAATGTGTCTCCTATGTACCTGCTGAAGAAGTAAAAGTGTGCAAGTCAGGAAGCAAGATATTCAGGGTAATGGTTTAAGATGCTTACCCTTTTCTCTGTACAACTCAATCATTTAGTATACTTGATTCTGTTAAGGTCAAAATAAATAGGTACAAGTTTATTAAAGGGGTTGTCCAACTCATTTTTATTGATATCCTCAGGAGAGGTCATCAATAAGAGATCAGTGGGTCCAACGTCCAGGAATCCCACTGGTCAGTTCATTTAGACTTGATAATAAATCTACCCCTTTTAATGTGAATATAGTATAGAATATTGAAAAAAAGACATATATGCTGCATGTATCACATCTGTACACACCTTTTACTTTTAAAGGGGCTCTATTATTGGGAAAAGACATTTTTAACTAAGCACATACTTGCATAGCCTTTAAAAAGGCTATTTCGCACATATCTTTTGTATGTAAATCACCTCAGTAGTTTTTTAATGAGCTCATTTTTATTCATATGCTAATTAACTTCTAGCAAGCACAGGAAGTTCCCAGCAACCTCCTCTCTGCTATTCTCTACTATGTGTATGCGAGCAGGGAAATGAGTCATAAGCAGCAGCAGTCTGTGCTGTATGCACATATAGGAGAGAATAGCAGAGTCACGATGAGACTTCCGGAGTGCACAGAGAGGCTAATTAGCATATGAATAAAAACAGGGTCATTCAAAAACTACTGAGGCAATTTACATACAAAAGGTATGTGTGGAATAGCCTTTCTAAAAGTTATGCAAGTATGTGCTTAGTTAAAGATCACTTTTCCCAATGATAGAGCCACTTTAAATTCGTTATAAGTAACCAATGTTAATGTTGTTAATAATATAAACTATTGTAATAAAGCATAGTAATAGAATACATTTGAATAACATGCTGTAGAATGGTAAATAGACTACAATTGCTCTTTCAGGATAGGCTTGGCTTAGGTATAGGCTATGCTTTCTATAAAATACAAAGGAGTCAGAGTATTCTTGCTCATATCCTGTAGAAATTACACTAGGTAATTAGTAATGAGAATACGCCATATACTCTAATAAGATAATCTCTTACTTCTGCTTTAAGGAAACCTGCAAATAACACTTATTCATAAGTCATAATTTAGGTTATACAATAATACAAGCCCACTGGGGATGGAACATTTTTTTGCCTGTAGTTTGATACATGACTGGGATCACATGCTGTTGAAAGCCCCAGCTGATGGCTCTACTTTTTGGCTTTTTCTGCAGGATGGAGAGATGTGGTCCTCTGTCAACTGCACCATCTGTTCTTGTGTGAAAGGCAAGACGGAGTGTCGCAAGAAGCAATGCATTCCAGTCAACAGCTGCCCCCAAGTAAGTATTTTAGTGTCATTTTATTAGAACATGTTGTTAAATATCTTATTGAGATGAATATCATTTTTACTGTGCTCTAAAGTCATTACTTTGGTCATAGAGATTTTGGACCTAACAGGTCATGTAATTCTGGTTGTATTCTCGTACCAGAGTGCCAGATCGTCCTCCTGTTGGCCCTGGTTCTGACAGTAATAAACTTCAAAGGTTCAGCATAAGGAAGTCCTATTTGAAGCTTATTCACTGACTGATTCATTCTCCTTCTAGGGTTATATTTGATGGTAGGCCATTAGAGTCATTTCATGGCATGAGGAAGGGACACAGTCCCGAAACGCGTAGCCTTTGTATGCTGATTCGCTAGCCAAAATGTGATTTTTTTTTTTATTTGGGAATGAAATAAAAGTTAATTTTTATCGCACCATACAAGTTTGGATTTTTGGATAATTGGAACCACAGTTGAAGCTGGAATTTTACTACAGTTATGCCTACTATTTATGGTGACAACTATTCTCCATGTCACCTTCCCATCTACTAATCATTAAAACTTTCAAGTTATTTTAGGTGACAGTTAAATAGAACCTGTCTCTTATAACTAGGCATTACCACCAGCCTTGTGTGTAAGGTGCATGTTCCTACACAGTCTGTCACTGTCTGCACTGATTGTGAAACAACAGTATACAGGAATACACCTGAGCGGTTAACACCCAGTTGTCAATTTATTCAATCATACTCATTTCCAGGAGGAATAAGAGTGGAATAGTATAATGCAGAGTTATAAGAGTAGATAAAATGATCCAGAATTGTTTTATTATGGGGGCTGCATGTGGCAAGAGATAATCTTAGATCTTAAAGGGGTTTTCCCACCTCAGTGTTTCAGCAATCTGGCTGCAGACTTTTTATCTCACTTCCTGTATTTTTCCGCCCTCTTGCTAAATGGGACAGGGAAGTCTTACAACATTTATGCAGATCAGATAATATGCAGATACTTGTACAGAATGGACTCAGTGTTCTGTCTGTGTTTAGTTAGAGAGATAACAGACTCTGCTTTATCAGAAAACTGCAATTAGCTGAATGGATTGTCCTGCCGGCAAGAGCAGTGAATGAGTTAAGTCACTTGTCCCATAGGTCCATGGTTATAACAAAGTTGTGTAATGGGAGGAATAAAGTCACATAGCAGGCAAACAAAGCAGAATTTCTAAAGAAATATATTTAGGAAAAGTCTTCAATTTACATAAGCTACCAGTGTAAATAGGATCCTTGAGATGAGAATACCCCTTTAAGTTTAGTCTTGAGTTTAAATTCTGGGCTTCACTTGAATTACATAAACACAAAAAGCCAATAAAGAATTATCACAAGAGACATTTTGTTTATTTTTCCCCTTTATGTTTTTTTTTTTACTGTTTATGCTAGATTTTCCCTGACAATTTTAATACTGAAGGAAAGAATCATGAGAACTCTGGATTTTATACAGTAAAACATATTGTTTCATACTTTAGAGGTATAAAGTTCAGAATTATGTATTTATAAACTTAAAAAAGGCCTTTTCTATATGCAGGTCAAAACACTTAAATATAATAGGAGTATAAAAAGGTAACTCAGTTAATTAGATTCCATTGAACTCAACAGAGACGTGCAAGGAATTTTTTAGGCCCATTAATAGCAGATTTCCATTCTGTCTTTTGCTCTCAACCACTTCAGATTTGCACTGGAAACCTTATAAAAAGACACAGACTGATTGGAAACATTCACAAGATGGAAAGTTATCACTTATTACTCATTGACTACGCTGTTGAGAAAAACTTGGGTGGGGGGTTCTTCTGTAGCAATTTATAAATGACTGGCAACTCTCAGGGATTTCGAGAAGACAAGTCTTAGGTTGGTCATAAATATAGCCAAGGTTTGTTGAATGTGTGGTGTAGAAAGCATTTCATTCCATATACATCTGTACTTTATTACTACGTAAAAGTTGCCTCCTTAGCATCGGGGCCAAATGAGGCACAAAAAAAAAAACAACAGCTGTTTCTGTTGCACAACCAAACAAAAGCCTAATTAGTCTTGCCTGAAATATTTTCAGACATAAAACCAAAAGGCTCATAAAAATCCTTAGAAGAATAAAACATGGTCTGATTAGAAAGAGTCTTAAGGAAAAAATTGGATTATATCACTTATCATGCTCCTAAGGGATTCTGTCAAGTGACTATTCGCAACACATGTAAAATGTAATAGGCTACCTTATTCTTGAGATAAACATTGGAATCGGTGCCAGCATACACAATGTTCAATGAATCGGTGGTGTTGGTCATAGATTCCATCCTCACTTGAACTTTCTAATGGGCGCTGTTGGCAATTACTGCATTTATTGCTATATAAACGTAATCTTCAAAGGCACTATGACATTTTAAACATTAGAGGGACATTATTGTCAAATATTAACTTGGATAATGATGTATTACTCGTATATCTTTTACTGCTGTAATGTGCGAACCCGATAATGACAGCTTGTGAACATTTTTCATGATTATTGAGCAGTCAGTGCCAACATTTCTATAATTATTGCCAGTAAAAAAAGCCAGGCGTACATAGACCAATCAGGTTTCTGCTATTTAATTATGCGCGCTCCGCTAATTTATGAGAAATGATCATCATATGAAAGATAGGGGAGTTACATGTCACTTTTCTTTACAGTCTCAATAAAATCAGGGCAAAAAATGGCCACACGATTGTCTGTCAGCAGTATATAAAATTCATTGCACTTGTATGCCTATTAGCCCTATATGCTTTGTTTTACTTCTCTAGGCTAAAAATAATATGGCAACAATATAGGAGAGCGAAATGATCGCAGTTTATTGTAAAGATCTCATAACTCTAAGCATCTCATAACCCAGAGTACCTACTCTGGGGTACGAACATTAAACTTTTATCCTTATTGTTACCACCCTGAATATTTTCCCCAGTACTAAGACTATACATGTTTCCAATATTATTATCATTGGTGGTAATTTACATTTGTCAGACATATTTGTGGCTATTGGGCTTCATGCACAAGTGCAGTCAAAGCTCCGATGTTCACTTCCCATATCTTATAGGACCTGCTCATTGGACATGGAGCTTGGGCCATACCTGCCCTGCACTTGGCCTATACACTCCATCGTGTGCATGAGGCTTTATATTATGTACTCAACACATCTGGATTTGGTGTCAGCAGCATGTTAGCAATCAGACCCTGAAAATATATATAGGAAAAATCCTAACTTTTACATGCACCCCTAAATTATTCCATACATATCTCGAGCTTGTCCCACAAAAAACATTAAGATAGACAGGTAAGGATAAGACGCAAGCAAAAAATAAAATACAATAATATTGTGATCTTTAACCCCCAAATTATTTTGGTTCTTAAAGTGGTTGTAGGTATATTAGCTGCACAAAGCACAGGGGGCATTATCCCTGTGCTCCGAGCACAGCTGTGTCATCCATATTTGAACATTGCTTGGCTAAATCAACGCTGATGTGTGCACGAAATCACAAATGCTTTGTACATGGACATTGAAGTTTGGGCATCCCAGGACAGCAAATGCAGGACTTTCCCGCTGTGCCAAATGGGGACCTGCTGCCATAAGACCCAGTGGAAGTGCACCATTGGTCCTACGATTAAAGCGTCCTTGATTGATGTCAATGTATAGAATTACAGGGATAATTCACATCATAGCATAGAGGTAAAAAACGCAATGATAAAACTATAAGATAGCAATGTTCCACAGTAATGTCTTAGTGCAGGAACGAACAGTGATATCACCTAACAGAAAAGAAACATTTGTTTTCTCTTAAAGGGTTTCCCACATGAACATAACCATATTAACCTCTTCCTACCACAGCCATTTTTTAGATTTTTATTTTCTTTTTGTCGCCCCAACATAACTCTTGATTTTTTGATTTTCAGAGCTATATGAGGGCCTATTTTGATTGCTTTATATTTAATTTGGTTTGGGAGACAAAAAAAAATAACGGTTCGGCCATTTTGATTTTTTCCCACTACAAATTTCAAGCCTCCATATATAGTATACTATAGAGAATATATTGAACATAATGATAATAATTAGAGATGAGCGAACAGTGTTCTATCGAACTCATGTTCGATCGGATATTAGGCTGTTCGGCATGTTCGAATCGAATCGAACACCGCGTGGTAAAGTGCGCCATTACTCGATTCCCCTCCCACCTTCCCTGGCGCCTTTTTTGCTCCAATAACAGCGCAGGGTAGGTGGGACAGGAACTACGACACCGGTGACGTTGAAAAAAGTAGGCAAAACCCATTGGCTGCCGAAAACATGTGACCTCTAATTTAAAAGAACAGCGCCGCCCAGGTTCGCGTCATTCTGAGCTTGCAATTCACCGAGGACGGAGGTTTCCGTCCAGCTAGCTAGGGCTTAGATTCTGGTAGGCAGGGACAGGCTAGGATAGGAAGGAGAAGACAACCAACAGCTCTTGTAAGAGCTAAATTCCAGGGAGAAGCTTGTCAGTGTAACGTGGCACTGACGGGCTCAATCGCCGCAACCCAGCTTTCCCAGGATCCTGAATGGAATACACTGTCAGTGTATTCCCGTATACCCGATATATACCCCGATACCCGTTCCAACGGTGTGCCCCCCCACCTTCACCCCAGAAATACCCTGCAAGTCCCCTAGCAATAGAATTGGGGCTATATACACCCACAATTTTTACTACTGGTATACAGTGCCATTGTCTGACTGGGAATTCAAAGAATATATTGGGAATACAAATACCCTCATTTCTTGCTACTGCCATATAGTGCCAGTGTCTGACTGGGAATTCAAAGAATATATTGGGGTTACGTGCACCCACAATTTTTACTACTGGTATACAGTGCCATTGTCTGACTGGGAATTCAAAGAATATATTGGGAATACAAATACCCTCATTTCTTGCTACTGCCATATAGTGCCAGTTTCTGACTGGTAATTCAAAGAATATATTGGGGTTACGTGCACCCACAATTTTTACTACTGGTATACAGTGCCATTGTCTGACTGGGAATTCAAAGAATATATTGGGAATACAAATACCCTCATTTCTTGCTACTGCCATATAGTGCCAGTGTCTGACTGGGAATTCAAAGAATATATTGGGGTTACGTGCACCCACAATTTTTACTACTGGTATACAGTGCCATTGTCTGACTGGGAATTCAAAGAATATATTGGGAATACAAATACCCTCATTTCTTGCTACTGCCATATAGTGCCAGTGTCTGACTGGGAATTCAAAGAATATATTGGGGTTACGTGCACCCACAATTTTTACTACTGGTATACAGTGCCATTGTCTGACTGGGAATTCAAAGAATATATTGGGAATACAAATACCCTCATTTCTTGCTACTGCCATATAGTGCCAGTGTCTGACTGGTAATTCAAAGAATATATTGGGGTTACGTGCACCCACAATTTTTACTACTGGTATACAGTGCCATTGTCTGACTGGGAATTCAAAGAATATATTGGGAATACAAATACCCTCATTTCTTGCTACTGCCATATAGTGCCAGTGTCTGACTGGGAATTCAAAGAATATATTGGGGTTACGTGCACCCACAATTTTTACTACTGGTATACAGTGCCATTGTCTGACTGGGAATTCAAAGAATATATTGGGGTTATAAATACCCTCATTTCTTGCTACTGCCATATAGTGCCAGTTTCTGACTGGTAATTCAAAGAATATATTGGGGTTACGTGCACCCACAATTTTTACTACTGGTATACAGTGCCATTGTCTGACTGGGAATTCAAAGAGTATATTGGGAATACAAATACCCTCATTTCTTGCTACTGCCATATAGTGCCAGTTTCTGACTGGTAATTCAAAGAATATATTGGGGTTACGTGCACCCACAATTTTTACTACTGGTATACAGTGCCATTGTCTGACTGGGAATTCAAAGAATATATTGGGGTTATAAATACCCTCATTTCTTGCTACTGCCATATAGTGCCAGTTTCTGACTGGTAATTCAAAGAATATATTGGGGTTACGTGCACCCACAATTTTTACTACTGGTATACAGTGCCATTGTTTGACTGGGAATTCAAAGAGTATATTGGGAATACAAATACCCTCATTTCTTGCTACTGCCATATAGTGCCAGTTTCTGACTGGGAATTCAAAGAATATATTGGGGTTACGTGCACCCACAATTTTTACTACTGGTATACAGTGCCATTGTCTGACTGGGAATTCAAAGAATATATTGGGGTTATAAATACCCTCATTTCTTGCTACTGCCATATAGTGCCAGTTTCTGACTGGTAATTCAAAGAATATATTGGGGTTACGTGCACCCACAATTTTTACTACTGGTATACAGTGCCATTGTCTGACTGGGAATTCAAAGAGTATATTGGGAATACAAATACCCTCATTTCTTGCTACTGCCATATAGTGCCAGTTTCTGACTGGTAATTCAAAGAATATATTGGGGTTACGTGCACCCACAATTTTTACTACTGGTATACAGTGCCATTGTCTGACTGGGAATTCAAAGAATATATTGGGGTTATAAATACCCTCATTTCTTGCTACTGCCATATAGTGCCAGTTTCTGACTGGTAATTCAAAGAATATATTGGGGTTACGTGCACCCACAATTTTTACTACTGGTATACAGTGCCATTGTCTGACTGGGAATTCAAAGAGTATATTGGGAATACAAATACCCTCATTTCTTGCTACTGCCATATAGTGCCAGTTTCTGACTGGGAATTCAAAGAATATATTGGGGTTACGTGCACCCACAATTTTTACTACTGGTATACAGTGCCATTGTCTGACTGGGAATTCAAAGAATATATTGGGGTTATAAATACCCTCATTTCTTGCTACTGCCATATAGTGCCAGTTTCTGACTGGTAATTCAAAGAATATATTGGGGTTACGTGCACCCACAATTTTTACTACTGGTATACAGTGCCATTGTCTGACTGGGAATTCAAAGAGTATATTGGGAATACAAATACCCTCATTTCTTGCTACTGCCATATAGTGCCAGTTTCTGACTGGGAATTCAAAGAATATATTGGGGTTACGTGCACCCACAATTTTTACTACTGGTATACAGTGCCATTGTCTGACTGGGAATTCAAAGAATATATTGGGGTTATAAATACCCTCATTTCTTGCTACTGCCATATAGTGCCAGTGTCTGACTGGGAATTCAAAGAATATATTGGGGTTACGTGCACCCACAATTTTTACTACTGGTATACAGTGCCAATTTCTAACTAGGAATTCAAAATGCGCAAGGCTCCCGGAAAGGGACGTGGACGAGGCCGTGGGCGAGGTCGGGGGAATGGTTCTGGGGAGCAAGGTAGCAGTGAAGCCACAGGGCGTCCCGTGCCTACTCCTGTGGGGCAGCAAGCATTGCGCCACTCCACAGTGCCAGGGTTGCTTGCCACATTAACTAAACTGCAGGGTACAAACCTTAGTAGGCCCGAGAACCAGGAACAGGTCTTGCAATGGCTGTCAGAGAACGCTTACAGCACATTGTCCAGCAGCCAGTCAGACTCTGCCTCCTCTCCTCCTATTACCCAACAGTCTTGTCTTCCTTCCTCCCAAAATTCCGAAGCTTTACAGAACAATAACCCAAACTGTCCCTGCTCCCCAGAGCTGTTCTCCGCTCCTTTCATTGTCCCTCAACCTGCCTCTCCACGTCACGATTCCACGAACCTAACAGAGGAGCATCTGTGTCCAGATGCTCAAACACTAGAGTCTCCTCCATCTCCGTTCGATTTGGTGGTGGATGACCAGCAACCCACCCTCATCGACGATGATGTGACGCAGTTGCCGTCAGGGCATCCAGTTGACCGGCGCATTGTGCGGGAGGAGGAGATGAGACAGGAGTTGGAAGAGGAAGTGGTGGATGATGAGGACACTGACCCGACCTGGACAGGGGGGATGTCAAGCGGGGAAAGTAGTGTGGATGTTGAGGCAGGTGCAGCACCAAAAAGGGTAGCTAGAGGCAGAGGCAGAGGTCAGCAGCTTAGGCGAAGCCAGGCCACACCCGGAATCTCCCAAGATGTTCCAGTTCGTACCCAGCCCCGAAAAACTCCCACCTCGAGGGCACGTTTCTCGAAGGTGTGGAGTTTTTTCAAGGAATGCGCCGAGGACAGATATAGTGTTGTCTGCACAATTTGCCTCTCGAAATTGATTAGGGGCTCTGAGAAGAGCAACCTGTCCACCACTTCAATGCGCCGTCATTTGGAATCCAAGCACTGGAATCAGTGGCAGGCAGCAACGGCAGGACAAAGGCCGCCTGCCGTTCACGCCACTGCCACTGCCTCTGCCACTGCCTCTGCCACTGCCACTGCTGACTGTGCTGGCGATGCACTCCAGAGGACGAGCCAGGACACCACTTCATCTGCCTCCGCCACTTTGTTGACTTCTACCTCATCCTCCCCTGGTCCTGTCTTATCTCCTTCTCCTGCACCATCAAAGGCACCATCAGGCGTTTCTTTACAACAACCCACCATCTCTCAGACATTGGAGCGGCGGCAGAAATACACTGCTAACCACCCACACGCGCAAGCCTTGAACGCCAACATCGCTAAACTGCTGGCCCAGGAGATGTTGGCGTTCCGGCTTGTTGAAACTCCCGCCTTCCTGGACCTGATGGCAACTGCGGCACCTCGCTATGCCGTCCCTAGCCGTCACTACTTCTCCCGGTGTGCCGTCCCCGCCTTGCACCAGCACGTGTCACTCAACATCAGGCGGGCCCTTAGTTCCGCGCTTTGCACAAAGGTCCACTTGACCACCGACGCGTGGACAAGTGCATGCGGACAGGGACGCTACATTTCACTGACGGCACACTGGGTGAATGTAGTTGAGGCTGGGACTGCTTCCCAAACTGGCCCGGTGTACCTCGTCTCCCCGCCTAACATTCCTGGCAGGGACACGAGAAGAACACCCCCCTCCTCCTCCTCCTCTACCGCCTCCTCCTCCGCCACCGCCTCCTCCTCCGCCACCGCCTCCTCCTCCGCTGTTAGATTGACCCCAGCTACGAGTTGGAAACGTTGCAGCACTGGCGTTGGTAGACGTCAGCAGGCTGTGCTGAAGCTGATCAGCTTGGGGGACAGACAGCACACTGCCTCCGAGGTGAGGGATGCCCTCCTCGATGAGACGGCAATATGGTTTGAGCCGCTGCACCTGGGCCCAGGCATGGTCGTTTGTGATAACGGCCGGAACCTGGTAGCAGCTCTGGAGCTTGCCGGACTCCAACATGTTCCATGCCTGGCCCACGTCTTCAACCTAGTGGTGCAACGTTTCCTAAAGAGCTACCCCAATGTTCCAGAGCTACTGGTGAAAGTGCGGCGCATGTGCGCCCACTTTCGCAAGTCGACAGTAGCCGCTGCTAGCTTAAAATCTCTCCAGCAACGCCTGCATGTGCCACAACACCGGCTTTTGTGCGACGTCCCCACACGCTGGAACTCAACGTTTCAGATGTTGAATAGAGTGGTTGAGCAGCAGAGACCTTTGATGGAATACCAGCTACAAAACCCTAGGGTGCCACAAAGTCAGCTGCCTCAGTTTCACATCCATGAGTGGCCATGGATGAGAGACCTTTGTGACATCCTACGGGTCTTTGAGGAGTCCACAAGGAGGGTGAGCTCTGAGGATGCGATGGTGAGCCTTACAATCCCGCTCTTGTGTGTTCTGAGAGAATCCCTGATTGACATCAGGGATAACTCAGATCACACAGAGGAGTTAGGGATAGCATCCGATCCGTCACAGCTGGAGAGTAGGTCCACACATCTGTCCGCTTCACTGCGTTTAATGGAGGAGGAGGAGGAGGAGGAGGAGGAAGAAGAGTTGTCCGATGATGTGATGGTGATACAGGAGGCTTCCGGGCAACTTCGAATCGTCCCATTGTTGCAGCGCGGATGGGTAGACATGGAGGATGAGGAGGAAATGGAGATTGAACTTTCCGGTGGGGCCAGAGGAGTCATGCCAACTAACACTGTGGCAGACATGGCTGAGTTCATGTTGGGGTGCTTTACAACCGACAAGCGTATTGTCAAAATCATGGAGGACAACCAGTACTGGATCTTTGCTATCCTTGACCCCCGGTATAAAAACAACATCTCGTCTTTTATTCCGGTAGAGGGGAGGGCCAATCGCATCAATGCTTGCCACAGGCAATTGGTGCAGAATATGATGGAGATGTTTCCAGCATGTGACGTTGGCGGCAGGGAGGGCAGTTCCTCCAGTAGGCAACCAAGTTCTCACCGGTCCACACAAACGAGGGGCACACTGTCTAAGGTCTGGGACACCTTGATGGCACCCCCTCGCCAAAGTGCCGCCACGGAGGGTCCTAGTGTCACCAGGCGTGAGAAGTATAGGCGCATGTTGCGGGAATACCTTTCCGACCACAGCCCTGTCCTCTCCGACCCCTCTGCGCCCTACACGTATTGGGTGTCGAAGTTGGACCTGTGGCTTGAACTTGCCCTATATGCCTTGGAGGTGCTGTCCTGTCCTGCCGCCAGCGTCCTATCTGAGAGGGTGTTCAGTGCAGCCGGTGGCATCATCACTGACAAGCGCACCCGTCTGTCAGCTGAGAGTGCCGACCGGCTCACTTTGATAAAAATGAACCACCACTGGATAGAGCCTTCATTTTTGTGCCCACCTGTGTAAAGCACCCCAACATGAAACTCCATGTCTGTACTCAACCTCTCCAATTCCTCCGCATCCTCATACTCATCCACCATAAGCGTTGCACAATTCTGCTAATACTAGGCTCCCTCCAACATGATTTCCCCCAACTCTGCTGGTTAGAGGCTCCCTCCACCCTGATTTCCACCAACTCTGCTGGTTAGAGGCTCCCTCCACCCTGCTTTCCCACAACTCTGCTGGTTAGAGGCTCCTTCCACCATGAATTTGCCCAAACTGGGCTGTTTAGAGGCTCCCTCCACCATGAATTGGTCCAAACTGGGCTGGTTAGAGGCTCCCTCCACCATTAATTGGTCCAAACTGGGCTGGTTAGAGGCTCCCTCCACCATGAATTTGCCCAAACTGGGCTGTTTAGAGGCTCCCTCCACCATGAATTTGCCCAAACTGGGCTGTTTAGAGACTCCCTCCACCATGAATTGGTCCAAACTGGGCTGGTTAGAGGCTCCCTCCACCATGAATTGGTCCAAACTGGGGTGGTTAGAGGCTCCCTCCACCATTAATTGGTCCAAACTGGGCTGGTTAGAGGCTCCCTCCACCATGAATTGGTCCAAACTGGGCTGGTTAGAGGCTCCCTCCACCATTAATTGGTCCAAACTGGGCTGGTTAGAGGCTCCCTCCACCATGAATTTGCCCAAACTGGGCTGTTTAGAGGCTCCCTCCACCATGAATTTGCCCAAACTGGGCTGTTTAGAGACTCCCTCCACCATGAATTGGTCCAAACTGGGCTGGTTAGAGGCTCCCTCCACCATGAATTGGTCCAAACTGGGGTGGTTAGAGGCTCCCTCCACCATTAATTGGTCCAAACTGGGCTGGTTAGAGGCTCCCTCCACCATGAATTGGTCCAAACTGGGCTGGTTAGAGACTCCCTCCACCATGAATTGGTCCAAACTGGGGTGGTTAGAGGCTCCCTCCACCATTAATTGGTCCAAACTGGGCTGGTTAGAGGCTCCCTCCACCATTAATTGGTCCAAACTGGGCTGGTTAGAGGCTCCCTCCACCATTAATTGGTCCAAACTGGGCTGGTTAGAGGCTCCCTCCACCATTAATTGGTCCAAACTGGGCTGGTTAGAGGCTCCCTCCACCATTAATTGGTCCAAACTGGGCTGGTTAGAGGCTCCCTCCACCATGAATTTGCCCAAACTGGGCTGTTTAGAGGCTCCCTCCACCATGAATTTGCCCAAACTGGGCTGGTTAGAGGCTCCCTCCACCATGAATTGGTCCAAACTGGGGTTTTTAGAGGCTCCCTCCACCATGAATTGGTCCAAACTTGGCTGTTTAGAGGCTCCCTCCACCATTAATTGGTCCAAACTGGGCTGGTTAGAGGCTCCCTCCACCATGAATTGGTCCAAACTGGGTTTTTTAGAGGCTCCCTCCACCATGAATTTGCCCAAACTGGGCTGTTTAGAGGCTCCCTCCACCATGAATTTGCCCAAACTGGGCTGGTTAGAGGCTCCCTCCACCATGAATTGGTCCAAACTGGGGTTTTTAGAGGCTCCCTCCACCATGAATTGGTCCAAACTTGGCTGTTTAGAGGCTCCCTCCACCATGAATTGGTCCAAACTGGGGTGGTTAGAGGCTCCCTCCACCATTAATTGGTCCAAACTGGGCTGGTTAGAGGCTCCCTCCACCATGAATTGGTTCAAACTGGGTTTTTTAGAGGCTCCCTCCACCATGAATTTGCCCAAACTGGGCTGTTTAGAGGCTCCCTCCACCATGAATTGGTCCAAACTGGGCTGGTTAGAGGCTCCCTCCACCATGAATTTCCCAAAACTTGGCTGTTTAGAGGCTCCCTCCACCATTAATTGGTCCAAACTGGGCTGGTTAGAGGCTCCCTCCACCATGAATTGGTCCAAACTGGGGTTTTTAGAGGCTCCCTCCACCATGAATTGGTCCAAACTTGGCTGTTTAGAGGCTCCCTCCACCATGAATTGGTCCAAACTGGGGTGGTTAGAGGCTCCCTCCACCATTAATTGGTCCAAACTGGGCTGGTTAGAGACTCCCTCCACCATTAATTGGTCCAAACTGGGCTGGTTAGAGGCTCCCTCCACCATGAATTTGCCCAAACTGGGCTGTTTAGAGGCTCCCTCCACCATGAATTTGCCCAAACTGGGCTGGTTAGAGGCTCCCTCCACCATGAATTGGTCCAAACGGGTTTTTAGAGGCTCCCTTCACCATGAATTGGTCCAAACTTGGCTGTTTAGAGGCTCCCTCCACCATGAATTGGTCCAAACTGGGTTTTTTAGAGGCTCCCTCCACCATGAATTTGCCCAAACTGGGCTGTTTAGAGGCTCCCTCCACCATGAATTTGCCCAAACTGGGCTGGTTAGAGGCTCCCTCCACCATGAATTGGTCCAAACTGGGGTTTTTAGAGGCTCCCTCCACCATGAATTGGTCCAAACTTGGCTGTTTAGAGGCTCCCTCCACCATGAATTGGTCCAAACTGGGGTGGTTAGAGGCTCCCTCCACCATTAATTGGTCCAAACTGGGCTGGTTAGAGGCTCCCTCCACCATTAATTGGTCCAAACTGGGCTGGTTAGAGGCTCCCTCCACCATGAATTGGTCCAAACTGGGTTTTTTAGAGGCTCCCTCCACCATGAATTTGCCCAAACTGGGCTGTTTAGAGGCTCCCTCCACCATGAATTGGTCCAAACTGGGCTGGTTAGAGGCTCCCTCCATCATGAATTTCCCAAAACTTGGCTGTTTAGAGGCTCCCTCCACCATTAATTGGTCCAAACTGGGCTGGTTAGAGGCTCCCTCCACCATGAATTGGTCCAAACTGGGGTTTTTAGAGGCTCCCTCCACCATGAATTGGTCCAAACTTGGCTGTTTAGAGGCTCCCTCCACCATGAATTGGTCCAAACTGGGGTGGTTAGAGGCTCCCTCCACCATTAATTGGTCCAAACTGGGCTGGTTAGAGGCTCCCTCCACCATTAATTGGTCCAAACTGGGCTGGTTAGAGGCTCCCTCCACCATGAATTGGTCCAAACTGGGGTTTTTAGAGGCTCCCTCCACCATGAATTGGTCCAAACTTGGCTGTTTAGAGGCTCCCTCCACCATTAATTGGTCCAAACTGGGCTGGTTAGAGGCTCCCTCCACCATGAATTGGTCCAAACTGGGTTTTTTAGAGGCTCCCTCCACCATGAATTTGCCCAAACTGGGCTGTTTAGAGGCTCCCTCCACCATGAATTGGTCCAAACTGGGTTTTTTAGAGGCTCCCTCCACCATGAATTGGTCCAAACTGGGCTGGTTAGAGGCTCCCTCCACCATGAATTGGTCCAAACTGGGGTGGTTAGAGGCTCCCTCCACCATGAATTGGTCCAAACTGGGGTGGTTAGAGGCTCCCTCCACCATTAATTGGTTCAAACTGGGCTGGTTAGAGGCTCCCTCCACCATTAATTGGTCCAAACTGGGCTGGTTAGAGGCTCCCTCCACCATGAATTGGTCCAAACTGGGGTGGTTAGAGGCTCCCTCCACCATTAATTGGTCCAAACTGGGCTGGTTAGAGGCTCCCTCCACCATTAATTGGTCCAAACTGGGCTGGTTAGAGGCTCCCTCCACCATTAATTGGTCCAAACTGGGCTGGTTAGAGGCTCCCTCCACCATTAATTGGTCCAAACTGGGCTGGTTAGAGGCTCCCTCCACCATTAATTGGTCCAAACTGGGCTGGTTAGAGGCTCCCTCCACCATGAATTTGCCCAAACTGGGCTGTTTAGAGGCTCCCTCCACCATGAATTTGCCCAAACTGGGCTGGTTAGAGGCTCCCTCCACCATGAATTGGTCCAAACTGGGGTTTTTAGAGGCTCCCTCCACCATGAATTGGTCCAAACTTGGCTGTTTAGAGGCTCCCTCCACCATTAATTGGTCCAAACTGGGCTGGTTAGAGGCTCCCTCCACCATGAATTGGTCCAAACTGGGTTTTTTAGAGGCTCCCTCCACCATGAATTTGCCCAAACTGGGCTGTTTAGAGGCTCCCTCCACCATGAATTTGCCCAAACTGGGCTGGTTAGAGGCTCCCTCCACCATGAATTGGTCCAAACTGGGGTTTTTAGAGGCTCCCTCCACCATGAATTGGTCCAAACTTGGCTGTTTAGAGGCTCCCTCCACCATGAATTGGTCCAAACTGGGGTGGTTAGAGGCTCCCTCCACCATTAATTGGTCCAAACTGGGCTGGTTAGAGGCTCCCTCCACCATGAATTGGTTCAAACTGGGTTTTTTAGAGGCTCCCTCCACCATGAATTTGCCCAAACTGGGCTGTTTAGAGGCTCCCTCCACCATGAATTGGTCCAAACTGGGCTGGTTAGAGGCTCCCTCCACCATGAATTTCCCAAAACTTGGCTGTTTAGAGGCTCCCTCCACCATTAATTGGTCCAAACTGGGCTGGTTAGAGGCTCCCTCCACCATGAATTGGTCCAAACTGGGGTTTTTAGAGGCTCCCTCCACCATGAATTGGTCCAAACTTGGCTGTTTAGAGGCTCCCTCCACCATGAATTGGTCCAAACTGGGGTGGTTAGAGGCTCCCTCCACCATTAATTGGTCCAAACTGGGCTGGTTAGAGACTCCCTCCACCATTAATTGGTCCAAACTGGGCTGGTTAGAGGCTCCCTCCACCATGAATTTGCCCAAACTGGGCTGTTTAGAGGCTCCCTCCACCATGAATTTGCCCAAACTGGGCTGGTTAGAGGCTCCCTCCACCATGAATTGGTCCAAACGGGTTTTTAGAGGCTCCCTTCACCATGAATTGGTCCAAACTTGGCTGTGTAGAGGCTCCCTCCACCATGAATTGGTCCAAACTGGGTTTTTTAGAGGCTCCCTCCACCATGAATTTGCCCAAACTGGGCTGTTTAGAGGCTCCCTCCACCATGAATTTGCCCAAACTGGGCTGGTTAGAGGCTCCCTCCACCATGAATTGGTCCAAACTGGGGTTTTTAGAGGCTCCCTCCACCATGAATTGGTCCAAACTTGGCTGTTTAGAGGCTCCCTCCACCATGAATTGGTCCAAACTGGGGTGGTTAGAGGCTCCCTCCACCATTAATTGGTCCAAACTGGGCTGGTTAGAGGCTCCCTCCACCATTAATTGGTCCAAACTGGGCTGGTTAGAGGCTCCCTCCACCATGAATTGGTCCAAACTGGGTTTTTTAGAGGCTCCCTCCACCATGAATTTGCCCAAACTGGGCTGTTTAGAGGCTCCCTCCACCATGAATTGGTCCAAACTGGGCTGGTTAGAGGCTCCCTCCATCATGAATTTCCCAAAACTTGGCTGTTTAGAGGCTCCCTCCACCATTAATTGGTCCAAACTGGGCTGGTTAGAGGCTCCCTCCACCATGAATTGGTCCAAACTGGGGTTTTTAGAGGCTCCCTCCACCATGAATTGGTCCAAACTTGGCTGTTTAGAGGCTCCCTCCACCATGAATTGGTCCAAACTGGGGTGGTTAGAGGCTCCCTCCACCATTAATTGGTCCAAACTGGGCTGGTTAGAGGCTCCCTCCACCATTAATTGGTCCAAACTGGGCTGGTTAGAGGCTCCCTCCACCATGAATTGGTCCAAACTGGGGTTTTTAGAGGCTCCCTCCACCATGAATTGGTCCAAACTTGGCTGTTTAGAGGCTCCCTCCACCATTAATTGGTCCAAACTGGGCTGGTTAGAGGCTCCCTCCACCATGAATTGGTCCAAACTGGGTTTTTTAGAGGCTCCCTCCACCATGAATTTGCCCAAACTGGGCTGTTTAGAGGCTCCCTCCACCATGAATTGGTCCAAACTGGGTTTTTTAGAGGCTCCCTCCACCATGAATTGGTCCAAACTGGGCTGGTTAGAGGCTCCCTCCACCATGAATTGGTCCAAACTGGGGTGGTTAGAGGCTCCCTCCACCATTAATTGGTCCAAACTGGGCTGGTTAGAGGCTCCCTCCACCATTAATTGGTCCAAACTGGGCTGGTTAGAGGCTCCCTCCACCATTAATTGGTCCAAACTGGGCTGGTTAGAGGCTCCCTCCACCATGAATTTGCCCAAACTGGGCTGTTTAGAGGCTCCCTCCACCATGAATTTGCCCAAACTGGGCTGGTTAGAGGCTCCCTCCACCATGAATTGGTCCAAACTGGGGTTTTTAGAGGCTCCCTCCACCATGAATTGGTCCAAACTTGGCTGTTTAGAGGCTCCCTCCACCATTAATTGGTCCAAACTGGGCTGGTTAGAGGCTCCCTCCACCATGAATTGGTCCAAACTGGGTTTTTTAGAGGCTCCCTCCACCATGAATTTGCCCAAACTGGGCTGTTTAGAGGCTCCCTCCACCATGAATTGGTCCAAACTGGGGTGGTTAGAGGCTCCCTCCACCATTAATTGGTCCAAACTGGGCTGGTTAGAGGCTCCCTCCACCATTAATTGGTCCAAACTGGGCTGGTTAGAGGCTCCCTCCACCATGAATTTGCCCAAACTGGGCTGGTTAGAGGCTCCCTCCACCATGAATTGGTCCAAACTGGGTTTTTTAGAGGCTCCCTCCACCATGAATTTGCCCAAACTGGGCTGGTTAGAGGCTCCCTCCACCATGAATTGGTCCAAACTGGGGTTTTTAGAGGCTCCCTCCACCATGAATTTGCCCAAACTCTGCTGGTTAGAGGCTCAATCCACCCTGATTTTCAAAACAAATGTTGGTGCCAACCTCAACTTACTACAAGGGCCAAATTCACTGCTGGTGACAAGCTCTCCTCACTGCAAGTGCCAAATACACATGTTTCAAGGTGTTTTCCTACTGTCAGAGAGGTGGTATTGAGTGTGTAAAGTGTGTAGTTGTTAGGCTGTGATGTTGGGGTAATAGAGGGTCTTTGGTGTGTTAGATGCCCCCAGACATGCTTCCCCTGCTGTCCCAGTGTCATTCCAGAGGTGTTGGCATCATTTCCTGGGGTGTCATAGTGGACTTGGTGACCCTCCAGACACGGATTTGGGTTTCCCCCTTAACGAGTATCTGTTCCCCATAGACTATAATGGGGTTCGAAACCCGTTCGAACACACGAACATTGAGCGGCTGTTCGAATCGAATTTCGAACCTCGAACATTTTAGTGTTCGCTCATCTCTAATAATAATAATAATAATAATAATAATAATAATAATAATAATAATAATAATAATTATTATTATTATTATTATTAATAAACATACAAATTAATAAACATACAAATCGATTTGCGATAGTAAAATGGAGAAGGTGAGAGGTTGCAGATGCTAACATATTTAAAGATTTGTTTTGGAAATGTCGAGTCTTTCCAACTATGATGAAAATGTGTTTTATAAATGCTACAGGCCTGTCCTAATGGCATGCTAACTATGCACCATATGTGTTTTACATTGTTGTATCGCATAATACCTCTGATCGCTTTAAAGGCTGTGTGGTAATATTTATACATATGATTCCATTTTTGGTCAGTTAGAGAAAATGTGCAACATTTGCAGATCAATAGAAGCTATACTTAAATCCATTAAATTATTTTATATCATCTATATCATTATTTCACTCCGCTAATTTTTATGTTACAGGGAAAAATACTGAATAGAAAGGGATGTTGCCCAATTTGCACTGAAAGTGAGTAAGTTCAATTTTACCTTTCGATTTTTTTGTAATATGTATTATATGTATGTTTTGTATTATTAAAGGGATTCTACCATTAAAAACTTTTTTTTTTGTCGTTGACACGGAATAGCCTTAAGAAACGCTATCGTCTCCTAGCTTTAGATGTCTTCTTCACCCCACCGTTTGGTTAAAATTCCGTTTTCTGTTGGTCTAGGACAAGGGCATAAAAGCCTGTTGTCTGAAAAAGCACCTAAAAATCTAAAATTTGTCCCTGTATTGGAAATATTGGGGGTGATTTATATTGATCAGTGTATTGAATGCTGATCTTCATATCTGTGGCACCAGGGAAAATTGCACTTCATTCATAATGAGTCACACGTTTCTTTAAAAATCAGGAATATTCTCCGGCAGGGCCATCTACCTGGATTGAAATCTATGTCAACTTATAGTTGCTGTAGGTGTCAGGCATCATTTACATCAGTAAACTGGTATAAATGATGAAACATCTGGCGGGGACAACGTCCAGGGTCACACCCAACCTGTCCTACCCCTCAACCCTTCAGGAAAGTGATGACGGCATTGTGAAATAGTAAAAAGTGCACAAAAATGGGACTTTTCTTGCCTTATACGCCTGACCTATGCACAATGGAAGATAAATCTACCCTATTGCTCTTAGGCCCTTTTATGCTGTAGTGAAAAAGTGTGATTATTTGTATAGAAACCTATGCTCACACATATAAAGTGTGCATTTATTGTCATTTATTTGTAATGCAGAACCTGGAGTATGTACTGTATTTGGAGATCCCCACTACAACACCTTCGATGGGCGAACATTCAACTTTCAAGGAACTTGTCAGTATGTCTTGACCAGGGACTGCTCATCCTCTACCTCATCTTTTGAAGTTCTAGTAAAAAATGATGCTCGGCGGACCCATTCTTTCTCCTGGACAAAAACAGTAGATCTAGTACTGGGAGGTAGCACTATAAGTCTGCATCAGCATCTTACAGTTAAATGGAATGGAACTCGGATTTCGCTTCCATATGAAACACCTCAATTTCATATTGACCTTGATGGATATCTTCTAAAAGTGACTACCAAAGCAGGTATGAATTCATGGTCTAAGCCAAGATTTATAACCACCTTCTTTATTTACTAAATGATAGGAGAGAATAATACTAAGGTCCCTCAACCTAAAATAATATTTGTTTCTGGGATGACAATTGTAGTTTGAAGCCATTACAACTTGAGACCATAACTCTATGGAAGACTAACGGTAAGTTTGCATGGAGTTTTTGGTCAGGGTTTTGGTATTGTCAAAACCGGACCGGAAAATGCGTGAGACGTTTCCTGAGAAGTTTTTTGCCATTTGAAGTGTTTCCTGAACGCTTTTTTTGAGGAGTTTCCTGATCCATTTCCTCTTGGGATGTGGTCATGAATTATATTTAAAAAAAAAACGTCAGGTTTTTGCCAAAAACACTTCAGGTTCCACTTCAGGTTATTGACCAAAAAACCACGAACAGGAAAAACCGGCTCACATTGACTTGCATTGAAGTCGTGAGCCGTAAAATGCTCACGGCTTCAAAAAGAATGGACATCTCGCTTCTTTTTTGCCGCTAGTGGAAAAAAACGCTAGTGGAAAAGACTCAGAAGCGTTTTGTATAATTTGAATGGTGAAGCGTTTTTTTGGTTCAGGGTTTGGAGGCGGATTTCTGCCAAAACCCTGACCAAAAAACTCCGTGTGAACTTAGCCTAACAATTGCTTTCAAAGACACAAAAAAACCTAACAAAAAATAATCAAATAACTAATATATATATATATATATATATATATATATATATATATATATATATATATATATACAGTCCTATGAAAAAGTTTGGGCACCCCTATTAATCTTAATCATTTTTAGTTCTAAATATTTTGGTATTTGCAACAGCCATTTCAGTTTGATATATCTAATAACTGATGGACACAGTAATATTTCAGGATTGAAATGAGGTTTATTGTACTAACAGAAAATGCGCAATATGCATTAAACCAAAATTTGACCGGTGCAAAAGTATGGGCACCTCAACAGAAAAGTGACATTAATATTTAGTACATCCTCCTTTTGCAAAGATAACAGCCTCTAGTCGCTTCCTGTAGCTTTTAATCAGTTCCTGGATCCTGGATGAAGGTATTTTGGACAAACAATTTAAGTTCAGTTAAGTTAGATGGTCGCCGAGCATGGACAGCCAGCTTCAAATCATCCCACAGATGTTCAATGATATTCAGGTCTGGGGACTGGGATGGCCATTCCAGAACATTGTAATTGTTCCTCTGCATGAATGCCTGAGGATTTGGAGCGGTGTTTTGGATCATTGTCTTGCTGAAATATCCATCCCCGGCGTAACTTCAACTTCGTCACTGATTCTTGAACATTATTCTCAAGAATCTGCTGATACTGAGTGGAATCCATGCGACTCTCAACTTTAACAAGATTCCCGATGCCGGCATTGGCCACACAGCCCCAAAGCATGATGGAACCTCCACCAAATTTTACAGTGGGTAGCATGTGTTTTTCTTGGAATGCTGTTTCTTTTTGGACGCCATGCATAACGCCTTTTTTTATAACCAAACAACTCAATTTTTGTTTCCAAAATGAAGCTGCCTTGTCCAAATGTGCTTTTTCATACCTCAGGCAACTCTATTTGTGGCATACGTGCAGAAACGGCTTCTTTCTCATCACTCTCCCATACAGCTTCTATTTGTGCAAAGTGCGCTGTATAGTTGACCGATGCACAGTGACACCATCTGCAGCAAGATGATGCTGCAGCTCTTTGGAGGTGGTCTGTGGATTGTCCTTGACTGTTCTCACCATTCTTCTTCTCTACCTTTCTGATATTTTTCTTGGCCTGCCACTTCTGGGCTTAACAAGAACTGTCCCTGTGGTCTTCCATTTCCTTACTATGTTCCTCACAGTGGAAACTGACAGGTTAAATCTCTGAGACAGCTTTTTGTATCCTTCCGCTGAACAACTATGTTGAACAATCTTTGTTTTCAGATCATTTGAGAGTTGTTTTGAGTAGCCCATGATGCCACTCTTCAGAGGAGATTCAAATAGTAGAACAACTTGCAATTGGCCACCTTAAATACCTTTTCTCATGATTGGATACACCTGGCTATGAAGTTCAAAGCTCACTGAGGTTACAAAACCAATTTTGTGCTTCAGTAAGTCAGTAAAAAGTAGTTAGGAGTATTCAAATCAATAAAATGATAAGGGTGCCCATACTTTTGCACCGGTCAAATTTTGGTTTAATGCATATTGCGCATTTTCTGTTAGTACAATAAACCTCATTTCAATCCTGAAATATTACTGTGTCCATCAGTTATTAGATATATCAAACTGAAATGGCTGTTGCAAACACCAAAATATTTAGAACTAAAAATGATTAAGATTAATAGGGGTGCCCAAACTTTTTCATAGGACTGTATATATATATATATATATATATATATATATATATATATATATATATATATGCAGTAGGACCCGGCTTCACACAGGTATATTACATTTTATGTTTGTGTAGTGGCCCCATAAGAATTGTCCAATTTTGCACTGATGTATTTTGTATGTTGTTTGTGTGTATGTCCATTAGCGTCATGTGATTATGTGTATCTCATTTTGGATATCAGTGAAAAACCTGTGATCAGTTGTTATGGATACCTGGAGTAAAGCTGTATCTAATCTTTCCCCGTGTAGTACTGTGTTTAGACGCAAGTATCTAATCCTTGTTGGTGTGGTACTGTGTGCAGATGTGCACATCTAATCCTCCCTCGTGTGGTATTGTGTGAAGAGGCGCGTATTTAATCCTCCGGCAAGTGAAACTGTGTGCAGACATGCGTATCTAATCTTATGGCATGTGGTACTGTGTGCAGACGCGCATATCTAATCCTCTGGCGTGTGGTACTGTGTGCTGAGGCAGTCTCGTACCGTCTTAAACCTTCCCGGATACCTGAAGTATCTCTGTACCAAATTTGGTGAAGTCGTTTGGTTTGCAATAGAGAACAGACAGACAGACAGAAATTCATTTTTATAATATATATAGAGAGAGAGACAGACAGAGAGACAGAGGATTAATACAAAGTAGTCAAATAACTTATATTGATAAGCTCTGAAGATCAGTTTTTACTATCTTACTCTAGATTTACACCCGTGCCCGGTTTCCATTCTTCAGGCTGCTTAGGAAAAGCAGTCCTGTAAAAAAGCAGTTACCTGCGGAAACCTGGGGACCCCATAGTCTATAAGGTGGTTTGCTGGATTTACTCCTGGTTTCCACCTGAAAAATGCGGAGTGAGGGGGGAGACAGAAACAGAATGGGGGACAGAATCCCAGAACGGAATCCACGCGCAGGTGTGAACCTAGCCTTAGTTGTGTTTGTTTTCTTTACATGCATTCAGGTGATCTCAGGAGAGAGAAGGATAGACCATGTTGAATTGCAGCATGCCCAGTTCTTTGTTTTCATGACATATAAGCTGCAAGAGGTGCTTGGCATTGGCTGACTCCCTTCTCCCTATTGATAACACAAGCATTCTTGACAACACCTGCACGAGTGAGCATTAAGCCAGCAGTTGTTGAAGGTTTATGGCCTTAGAGACTGCTATAGATTGAAATTCTCTTATGAGATGTTGTGTTGCTCCTGCACCATGCTTTTCACTGCAGCTTTGCTTGTATAGGGTAACTGTTGTCTAAAAGTACAACCCAAACACAGGCTAGTTAAAAATAGTTTTTCATTATGGCTAAGATGGAAGGGTTATATAAACTCCAACACACTGAACCACTAAAGAGTTAGAGATTATCAGATAATGACTCGCATGTTGAGGAACATGAGCGCCTAATGGGACCTTGGCTATTCTGTTCGTAAACCACATTTTGATACAATGCAAAGAAACTGGCAGTTCTAACAAGCAAATGGGGCAGCTACTATGAGGGTTTGGAGTGAACTCGTTTTTGTTGGATAGTGTATTGGACACAGGAAGAAATAACGTTAAAACATCTGGTATATTTCCTGGATCAGCTCACTAGTGAACAGACAAGCAGGTCCACAGAATCCTAGAAGATGTGTTAAAGGCTTAAATATGTTTTGACAAAACTGATTTGGGACCATAATATCCTGGTTGTAGATAAACACTGAGTGAACGCTGAGAAATTTCTTATTAACATGTGTCAAATACATAGTGAGGATCCCTGGGAGATTTGGTCTGCAGAGTGCATTACTGTTCTAGACCAACATTATCTACTGTTAAATGTATTAAACAGCATGTAAAATTAATAGGGATATTTTTTCATGTAATGTGATCATTTCATGTCACATGGAACAATTATATAGTATTATGGTAGTATAGAAAATATAGGGTTACAGTTGTGTAGCCATGGAGACTTGAGCTTCTTGAGGCTGATAACATTTGCACCCTGTGATCCGACTATGACATATATTTGTGTAAGGGTGGAAATAGTTTTCTTTTTCTTTATTGAATCAAACTTTGACACAAACAACTTACAAACTTATCATGTCTTACGTGGTCTTAAAAATCACTGTCATGCCACCATGTGAACAGAGAATGCGCTGCCAACCCCTATGCATCTGGCCATGTAAAAGCCCTTTAACCCCTTAAGGACCAGGCCATTTTTTGGTTTCGCATTTTCGTTTTTCCCTCCTCACATTTCAAGAGCCATAACTTTTTCATTTTTCAGTTCACAGAGTCACATGATGGCTTATTGTTTGCGGGACAAATTGTACTTTGTAATGGCACCATTCACTATGCTGTGCAATGTACTGGGAAGCTGGAAAAAAATTCAGAATGAGGTGCAATTGGAGAAAAAAATGCATTTGCGCCATTTTCTTATGGGTTTAATTTTTACAGCGTTCACTGTTTGGTACAAATGACATGTTACCTGTGTTCTACGTGTCAGTACAAACGCGGTGATACCAAATTTATATAGTATTTGAAATGTTTTGATACTGCAAAATAGAAAAAAAAAATTGTGTCATCATGTTCTAACACCTGTAACTTTTTCATATTTCCATGTATGGAGCTGGTTGTGGTGTCTTTTTATGCAGGACAAGATGACGTTTCTATTGATACCATTTGGGGAAAGTTTTTTTTCACCTCCCATAAAAATTTGGATAAAAAGACATCATAGGCACTCCCCAAGATGGTATAAAGTATATGGCAGCTCCAAGAATTTTTTTTATTTTTTTTTTTCAAAAGTTTTGGGTTTTTTTTAAGGGGTTAAAATGTAAATAAAACTATATGAATTTGGTATCACCAGAATCATATCAATCCATAAAATAAAGGTTATATGTCATATTTTCGCTGCACAGGGAATGACATAAAACAAAGTCTGTAACAAAGCTGAGTAAACACAGTTTTTCTCCAATTCTACCCCATTCTAATGTTTTTCCAGCTCCCCAGTACATTGTATGGAATATTAAATGTTACCATTATGAAGTATATGTTGACCCGCAAACATTAGGCTCCATATGGCTCTGTGAACAGAAAAATAAGGATGTTTGGTAACCATGGACCTGTCATATGGCAATGTATCAATACCTATGTGCATAAATTTACCATTTATTATCCTCGGAAATCTGAGTGATATAACCCTTGAGGAAAGTGTATGGTTGCCAATAATGGTTGTCACCCACCTTTTCCAGACACGGATAAATGCACCAAACTATTGAATAGAATTTTCCATAACCTGTCAGACGGACATCTTTTTAACAGAGAATGGTTTTAATTTTAGCCTTGCAATGTATCAGTGGTGAAGTTCCATGTGCAAAATATCTTTAGAAATGTAGACGTATTGAGAAGTGAGGCTGCCAGGGAAGGATCCATTTTAATGTGTCCAATTAGTGTAGATGTCAGGAAGGAAGAGAGGGTTTGGTTCTGATACTTGCACTGTGAATAATAGAAGCAGTGATTACAATGTCACATAATTCTCATGCATTTTGTATGAGCCTTAAGCGCTTATGCAGAAATGTGCGATAATTCCTCACAGAGCTGGAATCTTTTGAAACTGCTATTCCTTGTGAAAACATTGCAGAAATTGTCAGTCACAAATGATCCATTATGGAGTATTAGTTGTAGGAAAATTTACACAGGGAGCCGTACAAATAGTATTTGCCCGTGAACAGTAGAAAAGTATTCAAATTGCTCCTTTAAGTATGAAAAGAGTTTCTGTGATCTTGTGTATTGCACAAATAACTATAGGTTATAGTCGTTAATACAATTAATTATAATAATTCATTAGACATTCCTTCAGGCATGTACATTTTTCTGTGTAAATAAAATACACAGGAGATTTCGGAAGGAAACTTTTTTACCTACCTGCTGAAGATCTTTTTTTTAGTACTTTGTATTTGAAATGTTTTTTTCTGAATACCATAGCTGTATATAAATACAACTAAGACTGCGTCTGGATTCCATTTGGGGTTTCCGTCCCCAAAATCTGCTTAAAAATGCAGAAAAAAAGTAATTTTTGGGGGGCGGAAACCCGCCGGACCGCATCCGCCTCAAAATCCTGACCAAAGAGACAGCTCCCATTGAAATCATTGCCAGTCAGTTCTTTTTTCCGGGAGCCGAAACAAACCAGAAGCAAGATGCTCATTCTTCGGCCTGAAGACCCTCCCTCCTCCCGACTAGGCCCATTCATTGGGCCTAATCCGGAGCGGATTGCGCGACTGGATGCTGGTGCAGTGCTACCCGTATACTCCGTCTGAACTTACCCTTATAGTATATGCGATAACCACGTTCTAAGAGGATTAGGTTTCCTTTCTTCTTGTCTGCTTAGGGAGCCCCAGGTGCAGGTGTGAACCTAATGTAAGACCTTATTCACACATCTGCATTTGAGGTCTATGACAATTATGGACTGCATACAAACCAGTTACTTTTAATGGACACATGCAAACATTCTTAATTTTGGCCCATTTTGTGGGCCATAGAGACCCATTAAAGTCTATGGGTTGATGAAAATCATGGACAACACATGAATTCATGACCTGTCTGCTTTTCACAGACCCATAGACATTGTGAGGTATATGAAATTATTGAATAAAAAAAGTTGATCTGTTATTCACGGACATAAGGATAAGGATAAAGTGAATGTAGCTTAAAACAAACACATATTCAACAAAAATCAACCTTGATGCAAAGTGTCCATAGTCTTTAAGATGGTTTCTGACTCTGAGACTTTGATACTGATTACTTATCATTAACACCTTGTCCATTACAACATACTCCCTCCTAAATAGACTAAATACACCAACACTATGGCAGTGCAGCCTGAAAAAGGTGGAAAAACCCATATTAGGGTCCATTCGCACGGAGTAAACACATGCTCATTTTGGCAAAATACACGTGTAAAAATAAGACTACCATTGACTTCAATGACATATTTTTACACATGTAAAAAAACACATCAAAATACACATGTAAAATGTCATTGAAGTCAATGGGAGTCTTATTTTTACACGAGTATTCTTTACACGTGTATTTTTTCAAAATGAGCGCGCGTTTACTCCGTGTGAATGGACCCTCACAGACCACTCCTTGCCTTGTCTTGAATTTCTTATAACAAAATGTAACAAAATGAATATACAGTATATACTCGAGTATTAGCCGACCCAAATATAAGCCGAGGCCCCTAATTTTACCACAAAAAACTGGGAAAACTTATTGACTCGAGTATAAGCCGAGGGGGGAAATGCAGCAGCTACTGGAAAATTTTGGGTGCAGTAAATGCTGGTTGCTGGAGAAGGGGAGGGGGTGTTTTGGTTGTCTGTCTGCCCCTTCCTTGATCTTGAGGACTGAGTTTTTTTTCCCCCACTTGGAATTCAGCCTGGCTGAATATAGGGTATCTGCAGTGCTCCTATTAACCCCTTCTCGATGGAACAGGAGCACTGCAGATACCCTGTATTCAGTAGACTGGGCACTCTCAGACACAGGAATATCTAATGTGTATGTTTCACAGTCATTTTCTACTTTTATATGTATTCTAGGGAAAAGAGGGATTTAGAACTTTTATTTACTTTATTTTTTTATTATATTTTTTTAAAAGTTTCTTTTTTTTCCCACTATTTTATAGGAGATTCTATACATTACTATTGCGGCTGGTCATAGACCCCCCCTCCCAAAAAAAAAAAAAAAAAAATTCTTTTTTTTTGCTTGACTCGAGTATAAGCCGAAGGGGGGCTTTTTCAGCACAAAAACTGTGCTGAAAAATTCGACTTATACTCGAGTATATACGGTACATTATATCTTTAATCATAAACAGTTTCATTTTTGATTATCTTTATTCATGTTCTCTATGTCCGCTCATACACTATACTCTATACAAATCAGGTTTCAGCTTCCATTCTCTAAAAGGTCTTTGATGTGAATCTGATTGGTCGCTATAGGTAACTGCTCCGCTTTTTCGTTGCGGTAGGCTTGATAAATCTTGCCAAATTTGTTTTTGTGTTTCTATCATTTCGACCATTTGAATAAAATTTCCTGTGGTGAATTTGAAAGCATTTCCTACACTAAGGAGTCATATTATCTGTGCTAAGAAGTTAAGGGTCTGCTCACATATTTTTATGACTTGACCTGCAATGTGGATACAAACTGTTTAACTCAGCGTTAAAATGGTCTAACAGATGTCAGTGAAAATGGGGTCTGTAATGAACACAAAGGAACCTTTTGAGCCTTTCCAATAAAATATGCGGATCCCCCTGAACTTTCTGGTAGTATTCTGTCCATGTCTGGGTCAGGCTTATAGAGAGCATTTATACATTGGCAAGGCTTTAACCTCTCTGTAGCAGCCTCCAGTGTGTTATATTGGAAATATAATTGTAGAATCGAGGAAAGGAGGTGTAACATTCATTTATTAGAACTTTTCCATATTAAATAGGGAACAGACAGAAAGTGAGCAGAATCAGGAGAATAATTCAGTATTTATGTCATCTAGTTAGCTTATAGGAAAGGCTGCTGGTGAAATATTATGTTTTAACAAGTGACTGTGGCCTTATTGGTTTTGTTCTTTTTTGTTTTCCACTTTATTGGTTTCTATTGGACACGCAGACTAAACTACTAGTTAAAGATTACTACATATAGTACAGTATTTCCAAAAATAATATTTTGTATACATTTAACAGGCTATGGTTCTTTCTTGTGCCCATGAACACAGTGAAATCCAGTATAGCTGAGCATGTGTCTTTGTGTGGTAGGCCTATAGTTATACATTAAAGACTATTCTTTGTGTAGTTTGCAAACAAAATATCTAGACGTGTTTAGAGTAAATGTACTTGATATCTGGAGAGGACACTTGTGAACTCCCAACTCAACCCTAACATAGTTTATAAATTGAAATGGCAGTCCTCCTGGGCACATATATGGTGGATTTTGTGTCTTTCTTGTTTCTTCTTCCCTCCTAGTCCACTTGTTATCTTCAAAGATCAGATCAGGACCCCACCAGTGGCAACGCTACTGTAATCGACCCCACTTGTTTCTGTCCCTGATAAAACCTCTCTTTAGTGATGATTGGGTTTTAGTGATGATTGGGTTTCCTATTTCTTACTACTTTTATCGCTGGCCTTCCATGAGGCCTTCAAGCTCCATTTGGCTCTTCTTGAATTCTGCAAAGTTATGTTTTAGAGACCTGTAGCAAAAATCTAACTTATCAGGTTTATCTTCCCCCCCAGTACTCCTACCCATTGTATTTCCTCTTGTGCTTTCTTCATCTCATTTGACAGGTTTACCTAAACATTTGGACCATCTCAATAAAGAACTGGTGTTGGTATAAAAACATTCATAATATGTATCTCAGCGTACATAGTAGTAGCATCTTTACATGTCTCTTTACATTCTCTGTCTACCATGTTGCCCACCAATGGGCAGTAGACATATTTACAGTATAGTCTTTGTATCCTGCATCCTCTCTGCACAGGAAACCATAAAGGATGGTCACTACAGCTTTTTACTTTGACCTTTTTATTAAACTACCCATTTTGCTGTGTTGAAGTGGGGATATTCCACCACTGTATGTTGACACTCATCTGTCAGAAAACTACATGATTGACAGGGTGTAAACCCAAATCTTCAGTATATTGTTTGCCCACCATATGCCCCACTTAGCGTCCTGTGGCAAAAAAGCATATGACGGTTTTGAACACAGCAGTGTGCTCATTTTTCCGCAGTGTGGAGATGGGATTCACTATAATCCCTTCCACTACACAATAACTGTAGAATGCAACGTTTGTTTCTGTAGCATTTCTGCCGCAGCGTTTGCACCACGTGGGGTAAACAGCCATAGACATGAAGATGTCAGTGACCCTATAGCCATCTTTAAGGCACCTAAAATAAAGAGTGAAATGATATACATCTCCGCAGAACGTAGCTTACTTCTATGTCCTAATTTGATTTAGCTCAAGGCCCCATTGGCAGAGTAATGATTATCACCAATCTCATTACTTTTAATATTATCCTATCCTTCTATTAAAACAAGCAAAGGGCAAAGAAAAGGGACAACAATTACCGAACCAGCAATTACATCAGACAATGCGTCAGAGCCAAATGTAGTCATATTACTTCCAAGTTCCAATTACCATTTAAAATTAACTTTATAATGTGTTCTAAACATGCTCTCAAAGGCATCAATCACTTTGACATGTCATTGGCCACAACACACGTGTCTTAAGAGAGTGGTAACTGTTCCAAGGGCCCTATTAATTAATTAGTGATAATGGCCACCACCTCTAGAACCCCGCCAACAACTTTAATGATAGTGTTTCATGAGCCTCTGTGGGATCTGCAGCTTCTTGAATGGGATCCTGAGAGATTTACAGAGCTGGAACACCTACAACAAGCAGTATTAAAGAAACCAAGCATTTAATCTGTTTCCACTTCGACTGGGGATTATTGAAATTTGCCCGGTGAGAGTGCTGATAGACCCCAGAATAAAACGCTTTAAAAAAAAAAAAGAAAAAAAACATAAACAAATTAAAGGGATTATTGTGCCTTTTATCTTATAATCAGATTCAGCAGCTGAATGTTTGTTATTAAAAACAGTGTAATTTTAGTTTGGAACAATCCACATTGTCGTGCATGAGAAACATCTGTGTGTTCTGGCCTGATGTATACAGTATATGTCTTAGCAGTTCTACAAACAGATATCTGTTGGAACCTTTAAGAAAACAATAAGTGCATGTAGAGACATTTGTAAGGAAGATTTATTATTATTCACTGGCAAATTGTTAAATTTTTAAACCTTTAGTTTATTTATTTTAAAAGACATTTATACTGCCGGGAACTTTATATGTCACTAGTTCATTCGAGGACTTTGTAGAAGGCGAAACTCTGATTGAAGTTAAAGCAGATACAGATCAAATAGCTATAATGGTTATACAATGCGTATACTAACTGGTGCAGCCCATGATATGTTTATACAGCAGTGTCACTATACTAAGAGAAACACGCAGCCTCAAATCACTTTACACTCCAAATTTGAGATTAAGTATTCACATATTAAATATCAATAACATATAGATTTGCCTGTTAAAATGAAATGTTATTGATGGGAGAGCATTCCTTATATTCGGAAAATCTTTAAAAAACAATTGGAGGACTTTATGTACTGCCCACTAAAATGCTAGCGTAAAAAAAAGTTCAAAAGTAGAGTTTTAAACCTTTTTGAGTTTATTTGTGCCGAAATATTGTGACATTTTGCATTTTATAAAGTCTCAATTGTTGCGATCTCACTTCATTAAGGGAATACCATAGAAAATGAAGTAACATTGCAGGAAGAGGTGTTACATGTATCCAGCAAAATGCAACAATTGGTCAATTTAAAAAGTGAATGAACTCATTTTAGTGACTGGTGAATGTCTCGGCACTTGGGCCTCTGTACTTTGATATACTCTTAAGTATCTCACAATATGCTTTTTGTATAGGAAAGGATTCTTTACATTTAGAGTACTCAAGCACTGGAGGGTCCTACTTAAAGTGGCACTCATGGCATATACTTTGCCAGCATTAAAAAGAGCTTGATGGTCATATAACTAAACTGACACGTATGCAAATAATTGAGGGAATGAGCAATAAATAATTGACCCGAGGAAAGGTGAGCTTGATGGACAAGTCTTTTTGAAAATGTAGAGTAACTGTGTCATATATGTTTAAAAAGAGTCTACCAGCTCTCCCAAGAATATTGAACTGTCACCACTGTATTACAGAGCACATTACAGTGATAAATAACATACCTTTGTTAAGTATGCTACTTTTGTGGATTTGGAGAAAAACAACTTTGAAGTCTTATGCAAATGAGGCAGTGCACTCAGGGTGGGCCTTCAACTATAAGAGCCTGAAGCTTCCAGAGCATATTATACTGAGGGGATCGGGTTATTGGGAGCATTTTATACTGTGTTGGGCTACTGTGGGGAATTTTCATGTGGGGTTGCTCTGAGGAGCATATTATACTGTATAGGGCTGCTGTGGAACATTATACTGTATAGGGCCACTGTGGAATAATATTCTGTTTGAGGCCACTGTGAAGCATTATACTGTGTGTGGTCATGGTGGGGAGCATATTATACTGTGTGGGGGCTCTTGGGAGTATGTTATACTGTGTGAGGCCACTGTGGAGCATTATACTTTGGGTGGGGGATCTGGGGAGCATATTGTAGTGTGTGGGTCCACTTCACTATTTGCATCACAGGCCATCTGATTTACAGCAGCCATTCAATTACAGGCTGTATAAAACAGTCTGTGCAATGACAATAGTGAAGTGGTTACAGCACTCACGAAAGCAGTATGGTCTCATTAAAGAGATGATCAGCAGGGGTCTCTTAGACAATCAGGACCCCCGCAGATCAGCTGTTTCCCAAATCACACAGCCCTCCAGCATTTTATACATGCCAGGCACTGTGCTGCTCTCTCAATGTTTTCTTCATAACCAGAGTGGTGGGCACTATAGCTGTAACCTTTTCAAGTATGTGAGATACCGCTTCAGTACCCATAACCTTTGCTATCTAGAATAAGCCAGTCAGAGTTTGGACATGACTTTAGTTATGCCACTGCCCTTAATTTGCAAAAATTTCAGTGTAGAGTATTTTCTGTCCTACTCTTCATTAATGACTAGGACTGGGATAAAGATTGCCCAGCTCTTTACCAACAATGAAAGCCTTACCAATTAATGTTTTATGACATGCTCTAGTGACTTGTCATAAATTACAATTCTTTTGGAAGAAAATGAAAGCGTTCACTTTAATAAACATTTTCACTTATAGCAAAATTTCTACCAAAAACAGTAAATGGTTGTGACGTATCGCCCCTTTCCGCCCCGGCGTCCGGCCCCACAAGGCGCGAGGACACGACCCGCACCTCAGCCACCCGACCGCAGCCGCTGGCCCACCCGGCCTTCGCTGCAGGCGGAACCCGCGATCGTCTTTTTAACTATACCGTCCGCTCCCACAAACCCAGAGAGTGGACCGGGCCTTATAGGATAATACGAGAAGAGCCTTCTAAAGTTTTAACATTTTATTAACCCAAGATGGTCGATACTAGGTCAGCCAGAAATACATATAAAGATATACCCTGGCGGTCACAAGCTTATACGGTTACAGAGAAGGTATGTTACAGTGCAGTGAGATAAAACAGGTTACAGAGATTAAAAGATTAGAAACAGAAACAGTCCTTAGGCACCTGGCGATTCCGCAGCCAACGCATGGTACCCACAAGGCAGGAGATACAGTCCATTAAAGTCTCTGGTGGGGGCACCGCAGCACCCCCCCACATAGCATATAGCAATAAAGAGAGTTTTTCCATACCGATTTAAAAAGTCCATAGTCCATAAATCCATGATCAGATAGACGTTACATCATAGTCCTCATAATTCCATAAGTCCATTAGCATTAAAGTAGTATATGGCTCTCCTTCAAAGTCCCTTGGCCGCATGGCAATCTTTGTCTCTCAGCACATGGCCACTTCTGCCCCGCCCTTCCCCCCAGCAAGGGGGGAGGGGGCCACACACAGAGCCAACTTGCTCACATGTGTCCAGATGAGAAGAACAGGAACAAGAAGAAAAAGCTCCGCCCCAGGTCACTCTTATATTGACCCTGGGCTCCACCCTGAAATGACATCATCAGGGCTTTCGGACCACCCTCTAGCTTGGCAATCAAATAACTATAAATGGTCATAATTCCTCATTACATGAATATACGGTCAAACAAGTGGCATGTCTTTGCTCACCGCAAGTTTCCCAGCATATTGACACCAAACATGATAACTCAATACCCTATGAGTAACGAGAACTGGGCCTGGGCTCTTCCCGGGCCCGTAGGCTTAAAGTTTTTGGGTTAAAAATGTGCGTTTCACTACTACGCACCGGAAGATCTAATTGTCATAATGGTAGCATCTTTCCCTGGCGCAATATCATCATAAACCTATAACTCTTTGAAGTTTTTCTACCACCTCAACCCGACTCCGCAGA
Source organism: Leptodactylus fuscus (assembly GCF_031893055.1). Taxonomy (NCBI): domain Eukaryota; kingdom Metazoa; phylum Chordata; class Amphibia; order Anura; family Leptodactylidae; genus Leptodactylus; species Leptodactylus fuscus. The sequence goes on from NC_134268.1 coordinate 144,539,316, forward strand.
GTCTGGTCACATGTGTTAGAACTTTCAGAGCCAGGATGGCCCCCAGCTAAGAATCAAGGAAGTTAGCACAGATATGTTAATGCCATGCCTAGGGTGAGACAATGGCTTTTGATCTTGGCAACTGGCCACAGATAATCAGATTCACCCATTTGGGTCACTAGCCTTCACATCCTACTGAGATAACAAGATTCCTTAGCAGGATGATGACTTACAAAATGGCAAATACAGACCAGATAAGTTATTCTCCAAGATATACAGTTGAGGGTCAGTCAACACAATAAAATACATAAGTAGTTATAAATATAGTTGAGAATGATGATTGGGGTCCGATTCATCACAATGGTCTTTCATCATTGTGAAAAACATTTCTTTATTTGCTTCAGGCTTCAGACTTCCAGTTTACTTATCCTTTGACTTCTTGGTTTGCAGTGCATTTTTTAGGTTTACTACTTATTTTAGTCATTGTAACGTGACATAATATTCTGTTGAATGCTTTCAGCACATTACCCTACACATACACCATACTTGAAGTGACATCTCTGCAATATTAGATTTGTAAACTTAGCTTTTGTACTTTGAGATTCTTCAGCAGCCATCAAACCACTTCTGTTCTTCACAAGTAATGACAAAGCTTCAGCCACAAATAACACATTTGTTCTATTAAGTAAATTGAATACAGCCTGTTGTAGAGTGTGGTTCACAAATATAGAGCATTTATATTACACATCTGCCTTGTGAAATATTCAGTACGTACTATGGATATGCACATTACTATTTCTGCATTCATATATGCATTAAAGACATATGTTGTGTTCACAGTCAAAAATGGATGCTCAGCAGGTTTAGAACTAAAAAGGAAAAGAATACGGCACTTAAAGTGTAGTCTCATAAGATAGTAAGGAATGTGTGCCATGCTGTAGTGATTGCACCCACCTTTTATGGTTGCTTTATGGACACAACACCTTGTTGAACAGGTATGGCTGCAGACAGTAAACCTCATCCGGTCAGTGAGGCCCTTGTCATATTGAATTATACAAGTATGGCCTCCTTCACATCTGCGTTTGTATTCCGCCCAGGGAGTCCGCATGAGGACCCCCCCCCCCGAATGGAATACCGAACGCAACTGCAAGCGGTGTGCCAAAGAAAGCACAAGGACCCCATAGTCTATAATGGGATCTGTGTGCTTGCCTAAAGATCTCTACTGGGATCATGCGGACAGGAAAGTAGTTTACGATCTACTTTCCTGTCTGCATGATTCTTGCAGGCAGCGTGCGGTAAGCTCATTATAGTCTATGGGGTCCATGTGCTTTCACTGCACAGCACTTGCAGTTGCGCTTGGTATTCTGTTCAGGGGGATCCCCATGCGGACTCCCCCGGACGGATACCAATGCAGATGTGAACCAAGCATAACTGTGACTGAGATGCAATTTCAGATAATGCTTATTGACATGAGTGGCCCTCTATCTGGGAAATAAGCAAGCTCCTTTTTCCTAATCTCTGTTAATCCCTTTGGATTTATTGTGCAAAAATTCTGTTTTAATTTGTTCACTAGTTTTGACAATTTTAGGTTAAATAGCAAGAAAAATCCAGCCTAATATAAAATGTATATGCAGCAAATAGCAGTGAATTAGGAAATAATATACAACATAAGGATTAATATGCGGCATTATGCTGAATTGGTCACAACAGATGTATTCGCTGTTTTGTTATTTCTAGATACATTTACATATAAATGTATTCATTGTTTATATTTTCAGGTTTGGAAATTTCTTGGGATGGAGACAGCTTTGTAGAAGTTATGGCAGCACCACACCTCAAAGGCAAACTGTGCGGTCTGTGTGGTAACTATAATGGACACAAGCGAGATGACCTCATAGGTAGTGATGGGAACTTCAAGTTTGACGTGGATGATTTTGGTGATTCCTGGAGAGTGGAATCTAATGAATTCTGTAACCGTCCTCGTAGGAAGACTTTGCCTGAGTTATGTCAAGGGACAGTTAAGGTGAAGCTCCGGGCTCACAGGGAATGTCAGAGACTAAAGTCCTGGGATTTTCAAAGCTGTCACTCCACAGTTGACTATGCCATGTTCTATCGGTAAGTTATATATAAAATTATTATCTCTTGCCACATGACTTGTGAAATACTTACTCATTTTTGTTATGAGGTACATTATTCTTTATACAGTCTTCCGCTTCTGCAGAAATAGTTTTTTTTTTGTTGAAAAAGAGGAGAGTGAGATTTCCCAAAAGGCTACCAATGGATTTACTGATACTGATGGCCCTCGTACTTGTTGTAGGACTCCCTGAATAATTTACCCTACTAGATTCAGTAAGCCACAGTGGGACACTAAGCTGAACTGTGAAGGATTACTTTTGCAAAAAGAGATATCCAGCACTTTTACATGAGCAGATTTTCTACTCGTAGAAAAGAGCACCTATCAATAATGGAAAATCTTCAGTGGTATACACTAACATGCTTATAGACTTTAATGTACACATTTATGCCAAATAATGTCCTTTCGGCATGCATCTAGATAGGTTACAATGGGTTTTTGCAGCTCCATATGTATTAAAAATTCTACTCAACTGTGACATTCAATACAATGTGCAGAAAAATTGCATAGCCAACGATGCTGTAGCATAGCCAAAACTAGCAACAAAGTGCAATTCTCTAGTTCGGCATGATCACACATGACCTTTACTTAAATAATTCAGCGCAGACGCCTATTTCAGGTTCAGCTAAGAGCCTTTGCCAGCTGTAAAGAGCGTCAGGTATAACATAATGTTATATACACACACCAGACCCCTCCACTTACACAAACTGATTAGGACTTATGTTACAAACCCACGCAATAATCTATTGTAGTCTAGTCATATGACCACAGATTCAACAGAAAAATCCAGTAACTTTAAAATTATTGAAAAAACCTCCTATCGACATCCAGAATACAGCTGTAGTGACTGTAGTGTGTTATGCTTTGGCATGTCATGTATGGAAATTCAGGTACAAGACTTCCAGTCATATGGTCTGCAGCTATGGCTGAAGTCATATGGATCCAAGCGCTGCCATATCGGAGGGGGTGTTGATAATGTCCTGGCTACAATAACAATTACATGTTAAACCACTAGGCGGCAGTAAGATTACTGTATGACATCCGTAAAGGACAATTAAATACTAGAGATGAGCGAACAGTGTTCTATCGAACACATGTTCGATCGGATATCAGGGTGTTCGCCATGTTCGAATCGAATCGAACACCACGTGGTAAAGTGCGCCAAAATTCGATTCCCCTCCCACCTTCCCTGGCGCCTTTTTTGCACCAATAACAGCGCAGGGGAGGTGGGACAGGAACTACGACACCGGGGGCATTGAAAAAAATTGGAAAAAGTCATTGGCTGCCGAAATCAGGTGACCTCCATTTTAGACGAATAGTGGATTTCAAATCCGGGTCATATGAGAATGTGAACTTTGTGACTATGAGACAGGGATAGCTGTACAGGCAGGGATAGCTAGGGATAACCTTTATTTAGGGGGGAATGTTATTAAAAATAACTTTTTGGGGCTAAGCACACACATTCAGCTCTACTTCATCGGGCTAATAGAATGCATTGGCCAGCGCTGATTGGCCAGAGTACGGAACTCGACCAATCAGCGCTGGCTCTGCTGGAGGAGGCGGAGTCTAAGATCGCTCCACACCAGTCTCCATTCAGGTCCGACCTTAGACTCCGCCTCCTCCGGCAGAGCCAGCGCTGATTGGCCGAAGGCTGGCCAATGCATTCCTATGCGAATGCAGACTTAGCAGTGCTGAGTCAGTTTTGCTCAACTACACATCTAATGCACACTCGGCACTGCTACATCAGATGTAGCAATCTGATGTAGCAGAGCCGAGGGTGCACTAGAACCCCTGTGCAAACTCAGTTCACGCTAATAGAATGCATTGGCCAGCGCTGATTGGCCAATGCATTCTATTAGCCCGATGAAGTAGAGCTGAATGTGTGTGCTAAGCACACACATTCAGCACTGCTTCATCACGCCAATACAATGCATTAGCCAGTGCTGATTGGCCAGAGTACGGAATTCGGCCAATCAGCGCTGGCTCTGCTGGAGGAGGCGGAGTCTAATGTCGGACCTGAATGGAGACTGGTGTGGAGCGATCTTAGACTCCGCCTCCTCCAGCAGAGCCAGCGCTGATTGGTCGAGTTCCGTACTCTGGCCAATCAGCGCTGGCCAATGCATTCTATTAGCCCGATGAAGTAGAGCTGAATGTGTGTGCTTAGCACACACATTCAGCTCTACTTCATCAGGCTAATAGAATACATTGGCCAATCAGCGCTGGCCAATGCATTCTATTAGCTTGATGAAGCAGAGTGTGCACAAGGGTTCAAGCGCACCCTCGGCTCTGATGTAGCAGAGCTGAGGGTGCACAAGGGTTCAAGTGCACCCTCGGCTCTCCTACATCAGAGCCGAGGGTGCGCTTGAACCCTTGTGCAGCCTCAGCTCTGCTACATCAGAGCCGAGGGTGCGCTTGAACCCTTGTGCACACTCTGCTTCATCAAGCTAATAGAATGCATTGGCCAGCGCTGATTGGCCAATGTATTCTATTAGCCTGATGAAGTAGAGCTGAATGTGTGTGCTAAGCACACACATTCAGCTCTACTTCATCGGGCTAATAGAATGCATTGGCCAGCGCTGATTGGCCAGAGTACGGAATTCGGCCAATCAGCGCTGGCTCTGCTGGAGGAGGCGGAGTCTAAGGTCGGACCTGAATGGAGACTGGTGTGGAGCGATCTTAGACTCCGCCTCCTCCAGCAGAGCCAGCGCTGATTGGCCGAATTCCGTACTCTGGCCAATCAGCACTGGCCAATGCATTCTATTAGCCCGATGAAGTAGAGCTGAATGTGTGTGCTAAGCACACACATTCAGCACTGCTTCATCACGCCAATACAATGCATTAGCCAGTGCTGATTGGCCAGAGTACGGAATTCGGCCAATCAGCGCTGGCTCTGCTGGAGGAGGCGGAGTCTAAGGTCGGACCTGAATGGAGACTGGTGTGGAGCGATCTTAGACTCCGCCTCCTCCAGCAGAGCCAGCGCTGATTGGCCGAATTCCGTACTCTGGCCAATCAGCGCTGGCCAATGCATTCTATTAGCCCGATGAAGTAGAGCTGAATGTGTGTGCTAAGCACACACATTCAGCACTGCTTCATCACGCCAATACAATGCATTAGCCAGTGCTGATTGGCCAGAGTACGGAATTCGGCCAATCAGCGCTGGCTCTGCTGGAGGAGGCGGAGTCTAAGGTCGGACCTGAATGGAGACTGGTGTGGAGCGATCTTAGACTCCGCCTCCTCCAGCAGAGCCAGCGCTGATTGGCCGAATTCCGTACTCTGGCCAATCAGCGCTGGCCAATGCATTCTATTAGCCCGATGAAGTAGAGCTGAATGTGTGTGCTTAGCACACACATTCAGCTCTACTTCATCGGGCTAATAGAATGCATTGGCCAATCAGCGCTGGCCAATGCATTCTATTAGCTTGATGAAGCAGAGTGTGCACAAGGGTTCAAGCGCACCCTCGGCTCTGATGTAGCAGAGCCGAGGGTGCACAAGGGTTCAAGTGCACCCTCGGCTCTCCTACATCAGAGCCGAGGGTGCGCTTGAACCCTTGTGCAGCCTCAGCTCTGCTACATCAGAGCCGAGGGTGCGCTTGAACCCTTGTGCACACTCTGCTTCATCAAGCTAATAGAATGCATTGGCCAGCGCTGATTGGCCAGAGTACGGAATTCGGCCAATCAGCGCTGGCTCTGCTGGAGGAGGCGGAGTCTAAGATCGCTCCACACCAGTCTCCATTCAGGTCCGACCTTAGACTCCGCCTCCTCCAGCAGAGCCAGCGCTGATTGGCCGAATTCCGTACTCTGGCCAATCAGCACTGGCTAATGCATTGTATTGGCGTGATGAAGCAGTGCTGAATGTGTGTGCTTAGCACACACATTCAGCTCTACTTCATCGGGCTAATAGAATGCATTGGCCAGCGCTGATTGGCCGAATTCCGTACTCTGGCCAATCAGCACTGGCTAATGCATTGTATTGGCGTGATGAAGCAGTGCTGAATGTGTGTGCTTAGCACACACATTCAGCTCTACTTCATCGGGCTAATAGAATGCATTGGCCAGCGCTGATTGGCCGAATTCCGTACTCTGGCCAATCAGCACTGGCTAATGCATTGTATTGGCGTGATGAAGCAGTGCTGAATGAGTGTGCTTAGCACACACATTCAGCTCTACTTCATCGGGCTAATAGAATGCATTGGCCAATCAGCGCTGGCCAATGCATTCTATTAGCGTGAACTGAGTTTGCACAGGGGTTCTAGTGCACCCTCGGCTCTGCTACATCAGATTGCTACATCTGATGTAGCAGTGCCGAGTGTGCATCAGATGTGTAGTTGAGCAAAACTGACTCAGCACTGCTAAGTCTGCATTCGCATAGGAATGCATTGGCCAGCCTTCGGCCAATCAGCGCTGGCTCTGCCGGAGGAGGCGGAGTCTAAGGTCGGACCTGAATGGAGACTGGTGTGGAGCTATCTTAGACTCCGCCTCCTCCAGCAGAGCCAGCGCTGATTGGTCGAGTTCCGTACTCTGGCCAATCAGCACTGGCCAATGCATTTCTATGGGGAAAAGTTAGCTTGCGAAAATCGCAAACTGACAGGGATTTCCATGAAATAAAGTGACTTTTATGCCCCCAGACATGCTTCCCCTGCTGTCCCAGTGTCATTCCAGGGTGTTGGTATCATTTCCTGGGGTGTCATAGTGGACTTGGTGACCCTCCAGACACGAATTTGGGTTTCCCCCTTAACGAGTTTATGTTCCCCATAGACTATAATGGGGTTCGAAACCCATTCGAACACTCGAACAGTGAGCGGCTGTTCGAATCGAATTTCGAACCTCGAACATTTTAGTGTTCGCTCATCTCTATTAAATACATAAAAAATAATTGATTTACGATGCTTACCCAAGGACACAATAGATGTCTACAGAAGTCCCTGTCACTATTATATACCCACTGGAATATATACAAGACAATAAATAATCAAATAAAAAAGAAACAATATATGGTATTTATGAAAACATACAGTCCTATGAAAAAGTTTGGGCACCCCTATTAATCTTAATCATTTTTAGTTCTAAATATTTTGGTGTTTGCAACAGCCATTTCAGTTTGATATATCTAATAACTGATGGACACAGTAATATTTCAGGATTGAAATGAGGTTTATTGTACTAACAGAAAATGCGCAATATGCATTAAACCAAAATTTGACCGGTGCAAAAATATGGGCACCTCAACAGAAAAGTGACATTAATATTTAGTACATCCTCCTTTTGCAAAGATAACAGCCTCTAGTCGCTTCCTGTAGCTTTTAATCAGTTCCTGGATCCTGGATGAAGGTATTTTGGACCATTTCTTTCTACAAAACAATTCAAGTTCAGTTAAGTTTGATGGTCGCCGAACATGGACAGCCCGCTCTCAAATGATCTGAAAACAAAGATTGTTCAACATAGTTGTTCAGGGGAAGGATACAAAACGTTGTCTCAGAGATTTAACCTGTCAGTTTCCACTGTGAGGAACATAGTAAGGAAATGGAAGACCACAGGGACAGTTCTTGTTAAGCCCAGAAGTGGCAGGCCAAGAAAAATATCAGAAAGGCAGAGAAGAAGAATGGTGAGAACAGTCAAGGACAATCCACAGACCACCTCCAAAGAGCTGCAGCATCATCTTGCTGCAGATGGTGTCACTGTGCATCAGTCAGCAATACAGCGCACTTTGCACAAGGAGAAGCTGTATGGGAGAGTGATGAGAAAGAAGCCATTTCTGCACGTACGCCACAAATAGAGTTGCCTGAGGTATGCAAAAGCACATTTGGACAAGCCAGCTTCATTTTGGAAACAAAAATTTAGTTGTTTGGTTATAAAAAAAAGGCGTTATGCATGGTGTCCAAAAAGAAACAGCATTCCAAGAAAAACACATGCTACCCACTGTAAAATTTGGTGGAGGTTCCATCATGCTTTGGGGCTGTGTGGCCAATGCCGGCACCGGGAATCTTGTTAAAGTTGAGGGTCGCATGGATTCCACTCAGTATCAGCAGATTCTTGAGAATAATGTTCAAGAATCAGTGACGAAGTTGAAGTTACGCCGGGGATGGATATTTCAGCAAGACAATGATCCAAAACACTGCTCCAAATCAACTCAGGCATTCATGCAGAGGAACAATTACAATGTTGTGGAATGGCCATCCCAGTCCCCAGACCTGAATATCATTGAACATCTGTGGGATGATTTGAAGCGGGCTGTCCATGCTCGGCGGCCATCTAACTTAACTGAACTTGAATTGTTTGTCCAAAATACCTTCATCCAGGATCCAGGAACTGATTAAAAGCTACAGGAAGCGACTAGAGGCTGTTATCTTTGCAAAAGGAGGACCTACTAAATATTAATGTCACTTTTCTGTTGAGGTGCCCATACTTTTGCACCGGTCAAATTTTGGTTTAATGCATATTGCACATTTTCTGTTAGTACAATAAACCTCATTTCAATCCTGAAATATTACTGTGTCCATCAGTTATTAGATATATCAAACTGAAATGGCTGTTGCAAACACCAAAATATTTAGAACTAAAAATGATTAAGATTAATAGGGGTGCCCAAACTTTTTCATAGGACTGTATACGCCATTTTTCTGTCAGATATTGGTGATAATATGGTGCATCTTTGGTACAAGGCCATTGCACCACAAATGCACCCCTTCCTTCTCTCGCCTCTTTCACTGAATGTGGGCAGAATGGGGTGAGCCCATTTTCAACCTATTAGTTTTGATCTCACCTTTACCATCATTAATCATGTTGCAGCACAATGTTGTGGCCAATACTACCGTATATAAAAACAGCAATAAAACTCATCTCTTTTTGAATATAACAATATGTCTCTATCCATAATATGGGCAGTAAACACTTCCAATTCATGTTACCCTATGGCAGACTTCTATATGGACCTTTGCATTTGAATGATGTCTTCTTTAAGGTTCAGACCAAGCCTAGTTGAGTAGAGACAGTCATTCTTTTCTATCATTCTTTGTTAGCTTAAGGACTTTTTCTGTACTAGTTTTCATGGCGCGTATTATGTTACACCATGAAGCCTTAAACCTCCCTTCAAACAACGTGTTCTGTCTGAGAATACCCAGTAGAAATAGGATTTTGGTACTTCCATGAAGCTTTCACAGCTTCCTTTATTAGGCAAATTTCCACAATTTTTGTGTTGACTTTACAATTGAAACTGCTTCATGTCATAATGTTTCACCTCAAATGCATTGGATAGAGTATCATGTTCCTTTTAGGACCTATAGTTATTTATTACATCACTTTCTCAAGGAATACTTCCTTGTTTTCACATTAATCTTACTTGGCCACAGATTTAAGAGATTTCCATCATTGGCACCATCTACTTTTTCCTTTATTGCTGTTTTTCACAGTAAAAAAAAAAGACATGCTTAGATTTTCTGGAGTAATATGATGATGGACAGATTAGAGAATAAAAGCCGTTATGGTTTTGCAATGCCACAGGATATAAGAGGAACGTGCTATAAAAATGCCACATAATACCAACATTATAATAAATGCTACAACTCATACACATATCCAGACTTTTAATGAAACGTTACCTGTGTGTCAGTGGTTCTGTATCATTCTGGGCACTTGAGTAATGTGTTTAGTTTAACCACTTTGGAGAAGAAAATATCTTACATTTATTCGGCTTCATTTGGTAACAAGTACCAGTCCTTCCAAAACACGCTCAGTATTGCTGCCCAGTTACTTCATGTACGTCTGTATTTCCTTACTGAAGCTTGCTTCTGGTAAACCTCAGTGTATTGGAGGTGACAGCATCATTTCTGCTCTATTATGTTTCAAAGGCATTTCTCCTCTAAAAAATCATAGCTAAAGAGTATTCCAGGACTAAAACAATGATGGCTTGGGATAGGGATCGGAACTCTTTGTACTCTGACAATCATTAAAAGAAGGGGGCAATTGGCCACAGCGGCTCATCCATATTATTGTAGTGATAATGAGGTCCTCTACAGCATCCCCTTATTGTGACTCCTCACTATGTGCAGTAATATGTCCCTATATGCTCCTCATTATTGTGAAAAAGTATTCTGTTTACTATGCACATCCATGGTGAGTTTAAAGGGGCTCTATCATTGGGAAAAGTCATTTTTAACTAATCACTAATCACTTGCATAGACTTTAGAAAGGCTATTCCACACTTACCTTTTGTATGTAGATTGCCTCAGTGGTTTTTGAATAAGTCTGTTTTTATTCATATGCTAATGAGCTACCAGCCAGCACAGGAAGTTCCCAGCAGCACTCGTCTCTATTATCTCCTATGTGTGTGTGCAAACAGGAAGCTGAGTCATCATCATCAGCGGCAGCCTGTGCTGTATACACCCATAGGAAACAATAGCAAAGAGGGTGCACTATGCATCGTGCACCAGTTTAATTAGCATATGAATAAAAACACTTATTCAAAAACCACTGAAGCAATTTACGCACTAAAGGTAGGTGTGGAATAGCCTTTCTAAAGGCTATGCAAGGATGTGATTAGTTAAAAATGACTTTTCCCAATGATAGAGCCCCTTTAATGTGTGCTTGAATTTATACACAGCTCCTGAACTGAATGAAGATAGCAGTGTATAGTATGGAGAGGAAGAAAGCAGTAGCCTAAGGTTAGGTTTTTTTCATGGCCGTCTTGCACATGAGAGAGCCCCGTTTTCACGGATCTTCCATACATTTGTAAATGGTCAAAAATAGGACATGACCTATATTTTATAGTCAGTTTTCTGGTATAGATTTTAAATTTGTAGGGTCATAAAGCCACAACTCTATTCCTGTGCACCGACTTTAATAAGAAAAAAAAAAAAAAAGTGTGATCAGCGAAAAAAGAGTAAAAAGTTACAATTGTGCTAAAACTTTTCTATCCTATATTTTGCTCAAATTTGTGCCATATTTGTTTTCTGACTCCCATTGTTTTCTATTAAGCTCTATTATTTTACTATCAGCTCTACCTATCACATAGCACAAGTAGTATATTCTGTAACACATTCCGGACCTTATAGAGAATGCATGCATGATTTCATGTGAACAATGTCTAGTGTTGTAATGCATACACGTAATGTTTTAGTAGACACAAGGGAAGTGTAGAAACAGCTGCTGTATTTTTTGTGTTTGAAATTACATTTCTCCAATGTAATACTTGTGAAGATGTTCTACAAGCTTTTACATTATCACCATATGGGAGCAGATAGTTAAATGTGAGAGAGCATTAAAGAAAACAGTCTACCAGATGTGGATACTTAAGGCACATCCTGACTTTATCACACTTATATAGAATGATCATTGTATGATTGTTGAATCTACTTTGCATCATATAGTAAGCATCAAAGTTAAAAAAGATGTTAAATAAATATATAACTATGGTTTGTCCTCAGGAGTGAACCTAGCCTCTCTGCTGCCTGAGGCGAACTATAGAAAACTCCCTTCTCAAAAAAAAAACTACCTGACCCAATCTTTAGATGTATGTTGGGGCCCCCATAATTAAATTAAAATTGTAGGCCACTTCCCATTTGCAGATCAGAGAATCCCCTTATTTGGCCCACTTACAGTATAGCGTCCTCTTTATCCCCTTCACTGACCCACACACAGTAACGCTCCATTTACTGGTTGACACAGTGTATTACTCCCTATATAGACCCCCACACAGTATAATGCCCCCCTTACTGGCCCTCAGAGATTAATGCCTCTTTTACGGGCCCCCACACAGTATATTTCCCCCAAAACAGTTTATTGCCCTCAGACCCCAGAGTATACTTAAACTCACCTTGCCTCACCTCTCCTCACAGCGTCAGTCTGATTGCAGGCTACCTCTTCAGGCCTATTGCTGATATCATGTTCCCCGAGGTCACATGCAAGGCCTGTGATTGGACCTATACAGTCATGTGGGGTACACCTCTGTAATTACGCCAGCTCCAAGGACCCTGTGATTGGGTCTCAGTGGTGACCCTGAGGCACATGATGTCAGCCAGAGGCCTGATGTCTGCAGATTGCTGGATGCTAAAGAGAGACGAATACAACTGTTTGACGTTTTTCCTCAACTTTGCTGGTGCCAAGCAAATTTGGTCTACTCTCTACCTGTTGGGTTAATGAATAAAACATCAGGTAGCCGCTGATGTTTTATTCGCTGATCCTTGCTCCTGTCCTGTCTGGTCTCCACTTATGTCTCCATGGTAGAAGAAGAAGAAGAAAACCTCCTGGAGAAAGAAGTAGACGCCAAACTGGACAGGTGCGGGGATTGGTGAGTAAAATATTAACATGTTGGAATAATCTAATAAGTAGAAGCCAATTAAAAAAAGGTTCCTGCTGTCACCTCAGTTCGTCTCATGGCAGGAGAGCCCCCGTTTGTCTTCCAGTAACATAAAGGTTTATGCTAACTGGATTCTCTTCTTTCGGATAGGCAGTCCTGAGTCTGACATAGGAGAGCAGAGGCATAACTTGAATCTCCTGGGCCCAAATATAATTTAATAATATCCTGAAATTGCATCCTTTCTGATGGTTATATAGCCATCTTGGCCGACGGCTTGGCGTGAATGTGAAGAAACGTATAATTGTATAATTTGTAGCATACACCTACTGCAACAGCAAGAAGAAAGTAATACAATAAATCAGGCTATTTTTTAGTATGTTAAATGTTTTACTGTTTTTCTAAATTCTCAACCTTGTTTATGGATTTCTAAGCGGCCGTAAACACATTAAACTAAGCCTATGGTTCACGGCTGCAGCAGAAATGAAACGTAACTGATCAGTAAGTGAAGTCTATAAATATTATGCTTTCCATTTCTGACCATTTGATGAAGTACAGAACCACAAACTGAAATGATGTGTTTATAGAAATTCCCACTGCAGTACAATGAATCCCCCCCCACCCCACCCCAAAAAAAAAAATTGATTCTGATCCAAGTTGTACTGAATATCAGCTCCCCAATCCTTTGGTAGTCATAGCAAATATATACTGTATAAACCTTGTATGTAGAATATCATATAGCAGCATTACTGCAGGTTTGCCTGATCTTCCTTCTTAAACTACAGTTACTGTAAAGATTCTAAATTTTAAAATCCATGATGAACGTCTTTCATTCTTGACTGAGCACAATGACTGCAGTTCACACTTTAAAGCACATCCTCTGTAAAATCTGAGGTTGGGTTCAAATATTCTGCAAGATTCATCCACAAAGCAAACGCTGATAAGTGGATTGAGGCAGGTTTCAGGATAGGCACTTTCATTGTTAACGTCCATGCACCAGTATATATACATAATAACACCATTTTGGTCTGGGATGTGGTCAAAACTATATTGTAGTGCAACTGGAATGTCTGAAACTGGTATAAAAATTCAGTTTTTTAGAGAAATTAAAACCTATTCCTCTTTTCTGCATCCAAATTACACTCAAAGCCATTGATGAAGCAGAGATTTAGCCATGGTCAAAGATTTGATGTGGTCTCACTGTATGGTCCAGTCTAGGCCTTGGCTAAAGAAAATACTTGCCAAAAACTACACCTATGTGAATAAAACCTTAGGCTATATTGACAAGCACTGGAGAGATATTGGCGCTCTCCTGCTCCCTGGACCTCTTCAAAGGGAAGGTGTCATCAAGAAATTACATACTGTTTAAATTACATTTTTCTATTAAAACATTTTTAGGAATTTTTAGTGATGTTTTGCTTAGTTTTATATTCTATTTTCTAGTTTTTTTTGTTCTAATAGTTTTTGTATTATCTGTATTTCTTATAAACAATTCTAAAATCTTGAAATTCCAACTCTTATCACTAAGCCTAGAAAAATTTGTGACTTCCTTTCTTATGGAGATGGACCATGGGCTATAAATACAATGATCTAGAGCGGACACTATTGATTTCTTTTGGAAGTTTTCTAAGCATGCTCTGTGACCTATGCACTACAGAGGAGGTAGTAGATAAGTTGTGGCAGGTGTATTCTGTGTCTTATCTACATATACATGACAGCTATGTGCTCATCACATGACCATGGACCGTAAATCATTTGACCATGGTCAGACTTTTATCCTCTAGAAGTAACAGAATGAATGACAGCAAGCCGAAATCTAGAAAACCGTGAGGAATTGATACAGAAAGTATGTTGGAAAATTGTATATCTTTTTATTGTACATTTGTTTGTCAATATTGGTCTGAAAGTGGCCAACCCCTTTAAGTATGTGCCTAAGAAGTGGGGCTCACATACAGTACTATATACAGTTGCACAGGCATGGGGGTCTTTATTTGTTATTATACTGATTGTCGAGAGTCCCGGGACCAGATCTCTGAAGATAAGACCTTATTGGTCTGCCCAAGAATTTCAAGGTCTTGAGTGGAGTAAAGCCAGCCACAGCCACACACTGATCATGACATGGCTGAACTGTCATGTTGAGTTCAGTTTAGCAAAGCCTCGATATATGCATGCTATATACAGACCTTATATTATAAACGACATTATGTTGTGAAAATAGTCCCAAATGAAAGTAGTCTGTATTAAATGGAATTGACTTAGCTGATCCATTTTACAGTATCGGAACTGTCCAGGATATGACATCTGTTATGCTCATCCTTAGACTTGCGCTCCACATATGTCCGTTTATCGATGATGCCTGAAGTTTTTCCTCTTCACCATAATAATGAGAAAATGATTTTATAGTCTATGACACACAAAATGTAAATCACTGCCAGAAAAATATTCTCAGATTGTGATGAGAAGCCTTGGATGGGAATTCAAAGTAGAAGGCCTCGCTTTGAATGTAAACCTGGTGCTTTGCAAGACCTGTTGACCTAAGCAAGTCTGTTTCCCCAGCCCTCCGCACATTTGTGTGTGTTCACAAAATTTCTTCCAGCAGCCTGGGACTGAATCTGAAACACATAATTCTCTTTGTATCAAGAGTTATCACAGCTGTAACATACTGACCCACTGCCAGAAGAATCACAGATGTGTCTCTTTCCCTCCGGGTATAGCATAAAATAAGAAATAAGGCTGGAGGGAGATTTTCACAAGAATCTGACCAAGCTCTAGTTTTGGACAATGATGTGTTCACCTGGGATAGCCTCTGGCTTTATTCCAGCCTTCATAGCGTATGATTCTTTTCAGACCTAGGTTCTTTTTCAGCCTTTGATTTCCTATATAACATAGTGGTGGCTACTTTTTTGAATGTTTGATAGAAAAACCATATGAATTGGCATTTGCCGTTCTAGTAATGGTTAAAGAATCTTTTTTCAGCAGCATCTGTGGAATGCTTTTAGAACCTTTGTTGTGCAACCTTTATGGGAAATTCAATTTACATTCAATTGCATTCAATAATATATTCCAGAGCAGCTATGATAAAATAGCTATCTAGTAGCAAGCAGCTGAGCTATGCTCTGTATCCTGACATGGCAGCAGATAAGAGACACCTGTAGTCATTTGTTACAGTAAATCTCAAGTGCTTTCTGCCTTGGTGGCATAACTTCATGTCAAATATGCATGCAATAAATTGGAGAGCTGAGTAGAAAATAAATAGTACATGAATTTACCGACTGATGTAAGACTTACGAGAGGTTTTGAAGCATGCCTGGCTGTGAGGCATACTTCTTCAATTTTAAATGGAGTATCTCTTTAAGGGCCACTTCACAAAGGGCATTTTTGGGATATTTTTGCTGGATTTTCTTTTCTTGCTTTCATATTTGTTTTTGTCAGAAACTGCAGATTGATTAAAAATCAATAGTGACATATAAAATGCATTAATATTTTTCTTGTCTGTATTTTAAATAAAGTTGCAGTCTTACGGCTCTACATTTATCTATTGGTCTAGTTCAGGGGTCAGAAGCATATTTAGCTTGCACAGCAGCCAGCAGGGGACCTGCAAGTATTAATAGAAGAGACTGGTCTGGGAGCTTCCCCTTCTCTTGCTGCCTTCTCTGCCCACCAATGAGAGGGGCAAGGAAAGCCCAGGAGGCAGAGCTCATCACTGTACAGAACAAGGACCAAGCCTGCTACAGTCATGAGCTCCTGCCGTCTGCATCCTGCAAAGGCTTCCCAAGGAGAAGGAGGAGAGGTCCTGCCAGCAAAGTGAATGTAAAAAAAAAACAAAACATATCAGATACCTGCTGGGGTTTCTATTTCTAGTAATGTCAGGTAATTGGGGTTATTATTAATTTTGTTTTAGTAACTCTATGTGCCTCACATTGATAGAAATTAACCCCATCATGTCCTTCACATTAACCCCTGTGTGCTTCACATAAGGGTTACTAATATGTGAGACATATGGGGGTACTAATAAAGGACCTCAATAAGGAAGATATTTACTTAATTATTACCTCCATTTGTCTCACATATCAGTAACCATTATGCAAAGCACACAGGGGTTAAAGGGATTCTATAACTGGGAAACCCTATTGTCTTTAGAAAGGCTATTCTTCTCCTACCTTTATTTTTCTGCTCCACACAGCCATTTTGGAGAATTTTCTTATTTCTTCTTTATTCAAATGAGTCTTCAGAAAGCACAGGGGGCATCCCTTGTGCTCAAAGCACATGCTCCTCCGAAGATCCAGTGCCACCTCTCTCTTCTTGTCCTGACACCTCTCCGCAGCATCAGCACCCGCCAAGTCTCTGTTTGGGATTCAAATCCTACGCTTGCTCAGTCAGCTCTGGCATTTTGCGTTGGACAGAGCCGACTGGACATGACCAATCGACCATTTTCATGTGGCCTTGTCAAAGAGGACGTCATCTTTGATTGTTTAATTTAAATCGGCACACGGCACAAAAAAGGTTGCCTACCCCTGCACTAGTCTATCTCATGGCTGACAATTATAATGTAGCCCAGAGAAAAAACACTACATATAGCTTTGTTAAACCAATATTGAGGTAAGGTTGTAACTCTACATTTGTCTTTAGTAGGTGTACAGTAAGTGACGCCGCACCTTTGTGTTATCATCAGCTCCGCTGATCTGTCTTGAGAGAACTGACTATATTTTCTTAAACAATACTTTTTTGTTTGTGGGTTTTTTCTGGCCTTTTGGTGCATTATATAGGTCTTTGACATTTTTCTGATGTTTTCCAAAAGGAAACTAAATCGGCTTCTGGTTCTTACCATAAATTATCCCCTATTTTCACTCTCAACTGGTTATTATTTGAGTATTGCAAATCCTGCAAATAAATGTTATTCTTTGTAGGTTATAGTTATTTTTTGTATGTGTAAAATGCTTATAAGATCTTATCTTGCAGTAATAAGACAGATCTTTTCACTGTGTACTATCAAAGTCTAAACATCATCCTGGGCACGGTGTAGACACACAAGTACAAGACAAGTTACAGCTACAGATCAATATCACAAGACCTGGACAAAGTTTCGACAAATGAGAATTTCCAATGAGTTACAGCAATAGTTTGAAAATCCCATTGAACTGATACACAAAGCCTATCAGAAAGTGTTTGAACTTTTCATTATACAACAAATATACTTTATTTGCTGAAAAGTTTGATATGGGATTGGTGACATAGAGTTTAGGTAATGTTTGGAGTCAGATACAGACCAAAGCACAAGTACATATGCAACATGTTATAACTCATAAATGTACAACATAAAGCTAGTCGCGTGTTATGAGACACATTGCAATGCTATGCACTAAATGAGCATCGAGAATTCATAGGGATGGATCCAAAGGTCAGTGTTCGGCCTAGTGTCCTCCTGATAATTTGTATGCAGCTGCTATGACAGAAAGTGTGTCAGGATCCCTAGTGTGGCATTATTGCTGAGCATACTGTATGAGTCTAGAAAGCCTAATGTCTAATTCACTTAACTTTCTATGAAAACAGACCTGCATGTATTTTATTCCATATTAAATGAAATGACTGGCTCAGGTGGAGTTGGCTTTGGTGTACAGGTGAGAGGGCCGGGTGATGAACATCTGGAGAACATAATATGAAGATGAAAGGCATGAGGAGTCATTGATGGTTAACTGAAAGTGATAGATGACAGAACAGATGAGAATTGTGTATTGATGTGGTATCCTTCTCTGCTACAACCAATAAAGTGATAACATTGTCAGAACCTGGAAGAAAATAAAGTACAAGCATAATTGGAACAACTGGGAATGTAAAATACATCCATGAAGATCGGGCTTGGATATGAAACTATAAAGGTCATAAGACATACATGAGATAAATCAATATACTAACATGCAGTGGATTTATTGAAGAAATTTCTGCTACTGGAAATCTGTATAAGTCCTTATATACACATGTAAAACATACATGAAACTGTTTTCGTCTTATGTGATATATTCTAAGTGCAAAGCAACAAAGCAAGTAGGATTTTATGGAAGTCTAAATTATATGTTTCTCCACTTACATCAAACCTCTTTAATTAATCTTGAAATCTTTCTTGTGCAACAGTTTGGTGCACATGATCCCCCAGGAATTAGATGGAATTCGTGCCAAACTGCCTGTGTAGACCAAGGTCCTTCAGGAGCTCTGCCTAAGCTAAGACAACAGACCTCAAGTATTTCATGCGTTATGTAATTTGGATTTGGATTTAGGTCTTAAGGAAGTTAAGTGGAAATATGATCCACCTCCAGGTGCTTTTCCTTCCTCTTGCTGAAAATGTTGTGTTGGTAGTGGCAGTACATCATTGTTATAAAAATATATTTTCGAAATTAAATAACCCTAAAAAGATTAGTAATATGTTTACATGGAACAAGTCATCATAAAATCTCATTGCTTGTTATTACTTTACATGGAGCACTGGCCAGTGCTGATCATGTACTGTCACATCTGGTCTCACTACTTTATTAACTATTACTGGGAGAATGATCACTAAAGAAATACCCTAACAGATAAATAATGTCCTTTAGTAGTGACAAGACCGGGAATACAAAAATACTATCGAAAGCCTAGCACTGCAGAATGGAAACCATCTTCTCTATACTGGGGTTCTCAATGGACATGACCAGTCCTTCTGGATTGAATGAGAGATACCACTAGTTATGGACATAGCTATAAGGGTAGGAGGAATTACAGCTTATATGGGTCCCACAAATAAAGGGGCTAATCTCCTCTTGGAGGTTCTGTACAGTGTAATTAGTTATTACTTTGCAATGGATGATGAAAGGGTGATTTTTGTCTTTTACCACTTATCCATAGGCATGCTGTCATTTTTTTCTTTTTTTTTTCCCCCGTAGACTGTGAGACTCAGACAGGTTTCACAATGTACTTTTTTTCCTATCACAATCTACACAAACATGGGGGGAACATACAAACTCCTTGCAGATGTTGTTCCTGGCAGGGATCGAACCCAGGACTCCTGTGCTGAGCCACCGTGTTGTCCCGTCATGCTGTCATTTTTTTCTGTCATCTCTATGAGACTGCTAAAGAGTCCGCAACGGTCCCACACTGGGACCTTTCTCAAGTGCAAGAAAGGTCCCAGTGTCGACCGATACGTGGTGTACTGCTTTTTCCAATAAAAGGACATTTTCCATCCATACAAGTTGCTGACAGACTGGATTGTTTTTTCTATTGCAAACCCTTTTGCCTGGAGAGGGGTTCCTGCCATGCAATTTGTGGGTTAATTCCCAGATTTGCTGGTGCAGCTGCAATTATTTTTTTTTTTTTAAATTTTATATATATATATATATATATATATATATATATATATATATATATATATATATATCGTTAAACGTAGGCAGTTTCTGTTGCTATGCCAAGAGCTCAACAACTGTTTAAAAGATCATCTGTCTAGGCCGGTGACTTCTGGTCATGAGGAAAGTTAAACACATTATGAGCAAGCACTGCTGAGATGATCACAGTATGAGTTGGCTGAGCAAGGTCCAGACTTCCATTGACCAGATTGCTTGGTTTATTATTACACTACAAGACTCCAAAGAACACACACACAAAGGAACCTCATCATAACATTCATCTCTGTGTGCTGTAGCAAAGTGCTCATTCTCTCCCTTTCATGCCATGAATATAGTGTCAATGTGTTCAGTAAATACCTACTTCCGAACAGTTGATATCCGGCAATGAGTTGCAGTGCATGTCAGGCATCACATTCCCTGCCGTGTTCTTTACAGATGCTTGTAGGGTCTTCCTAGTTTTGACATCTTCACGTAATATATTTTCCCCTTGGGGCACCATGCAACAGATTGAAGAATATAATCCTAAATAGACATGTAAATTGATTAGGAAGTGTGTTACTCCATTGGTGGTCTTTACATCAGTTTCCTCTAGAACAGAACACTATACTATGAATTGTATGGGCGAAATGTCCTCTTTACACATTTACACAAATCCATAAGACAGAGTTCATCTATAATAATATAAAGATTGAGTCTACTTAAATATATGTAAGGCCTCTATTGTTAGCTTGATCCATTTTTGAAGCTACTGTATTAGACCAATGGCTGCTTTTTATCTTATTCATCCACCAACATAAGCACATTAAAAGGTTTTTTTCCCCCATTATTTATATATAAATAATATGAACACCGAAAAAATAAAACCCAAAAGAAATGGGATCAACTGTAATTTTTTCCAGTTTCACCGGACCATGAAGTTTCCCTGTAAAGCATAGAAAATATTAATAGTACCATTAGGAAGTACAATATATCCGGTCACAAATAAGCCCTCATAGAATTCTATGAATGCAAAAGTATAAATGTTATGGCTTTTGGAAGGCATGAAATAAAAGACAAGTGAAAAAGGTCTTCACCATTGAGGGGTTAAACATTTAAGGAAGGTATATTTTTTCAACCACTTTGTATGGCACATATATAAGTAGTTGCCCCCAGAAGGGTCAAGATTCTTATTGTATGTTAATAAATGACACATTTTATCTGTATTTTGGATTTCAATTCATGTGAAATCCATTATGCATCCTTTGTCAAGCATGCATTAGAATAATTCAAGCTGTAAAAAAAAAAAAAAAAAAAAAAAAAAAATCTGCTGCAAAAATAAGTGTCGTCATGTATTTCAGATGGAAATGTAGAAGGGTAATCCCTTTCACAATGGGGCTAATTCTTGTGCAGACCTGCAGAAAACCTGTAGTAAAAATCAGAGATACAGCCTTGGATCTCTGTTGCGGAATTGGTATCATTGTCACACATACTGTATATCTGTTTATGGCTACTGCAGTGGTGTCTATTTCGAGTCTGTGGGACACTGCTGTAGTACCCGAAACCACTACTACTAAACATATGGTGAGCGGCGGAGCACCTGACATTCAACCAATGCTGGGATCTGCATCTGAAGGGTTCCCAACAGTCAAACCCCCCCATAATCTAAAATGGCGCGCCTATCTGTGGGACCCAGCCCTTAGAGGGAGAATGGTAACACACTGTTGTGAATTAGTTCCTAGATTTCAAGCTTACATTGGTATAAGAATATTATAATGTTTTCAAAGGAAATTGTCACCTACACCATTCAGAAGTCAGAAGAGGTGACAGGTCTTCTTTAAATTTCAGATAATATACCGTAACTTACAAACCTGTGTCTTAGCCTTAGCAATTCTATAGTAGTTCTGTTGATCAAAAAAAAAAAAAAAAAAAAATGGGAAGTTGCCTGTCTATATAGTGGGCTTGATACTGAAATCCCAGAGATTGTTTCAATAAATTTGTGTCACCAGTTAAAAAAAAAAAAAAGCGCCACAGAAAAGAAAAAATCCCATTAACTATATAGTCACTTAAGGGCCAATATGATGAAATGTAAGAATTTTATGTGCGCTCAGGGATTTTGGACTAGAGAGATGTTGGCAGCCATAGAGTCAGAATGAGATGGAGCGCTACGTGGGTGGGCTTGCACAATTTTCAAGTGGCCCTCGCCTGCTCTGTTCTTCCACTGCGATGTCCGGACCTCATTTCTATTGTAATGTATTCACATAGCATTGTTGCTTTAGTATTTTCATGAGTATAATGAAGCTGGAATGATTCTGACAAATATTATAAGAAGGAAATGAGAACCTTAATAATGGAACCTCCTGAAGTTAAAGATGATGGAAAAACACACATTGATATTTTTGATTTTCCAATCTCCGTCAAACTCATGAACACACATGTATAATATATATACATATATATATATATATAATATATATATATATATATATATATATATATATATATATATATATATATATATATATACACACACACACACACACACACACACACATTAGGTTTTTTTTTTGTTTTTTTTTTACTAAGATGGAAAAATGCCCATTCTACAATTCCCAGGACAATATGTTTTCATCAATAGGTAACTAACTCTGTAGAGAAATTTAGTTCCACCAGTTTTCAGGAGTATAAAAGTTACAAAGTTTGGTGTAGACGTTTTTGCATTAGTATTTTTGACTTTTACTTCTTACTTCTTGATGGATAAGACAAGTATGAAGAGGCTTGCATCTCTTAATACATTCAATGCATTTTACTCTAGTGTGTTTTGGTTTCATACTGGCCTCTGAAATATAAATCCTTAGTAAATTTCCTCCTATGACAGTTTCATAAGGTACGTATTAGCGCCACCCCCCAGATGCTGATTGACAGATTTCTCCCTATTCATGGCAGTATAAAGAAAGCTGTCAGTGAGCAGAGAGTGGGCAAGTGAAGTCTGCATTTCACGAATACATTGGACTCCAACTTCCTATTCTCGAAATATTGTGAAAAATATCGAGATTATCGTGTCCGTCATACTGTCTACATTCTGCTGTCAGAGCAGGTAGTATGGAGTAGGTGACAGGTTTCCTTTGAATGTACAGTATAATTATATTCCAATACCAGTGTGAGCCACCAGAGGGCAGCAGTTACTGACGCACATTCTGTACTGTCTGTTCTCATTGTTCAGATGATGATGAATTATTTCTGTCACAATGTACTGAGAGAGTAGTGTGCATTATTTACCAGAGTTATCAATAGTGTTGTTGCTTGTAACAGGGGATTCATATTTAGGGTTTGTTTATGGACATATTGAATTAGAAAACAAACAGACAGACATGAAAAATACTAAACTGAATGGTTACAGAGAATGCAGAAATGATAGAATAGCTCAGGGTCTGGTTTATAACTGGCTTAGATGCTTTATATGTACTCCAAAGAAAGAATCTAGTGTATAGACGAGCTCAATTCAAAAGACGATTGTTGATCATGGCTATGCTTCTAAGTACCGGCGTCCACCTTCAGGATACTTTTACTGCATCATCATTATTCTTGTATTTTTCATATCTCCTATTGAACCCTTGTATCCCAGGGAAAATGCGTTGAGATGGAGGATCTAACCATGGTGTTAGACCTTATCTGTATGAAACACGCTGTTAGTATAGTACACCTACTACGCTAAAAGCACACTCCTTAGAGCTCATTGTTTGGAGGGGTTGAGCTAAATTCATTATTGGGGCTCATTGCCTATAGTTCTTGAGTCTGGTTTAACATCTGATATTTGACCCTTAGGACTTATATATGAGCGTTCTGGTCGCTTATTAGTGACTATGCCACAGCTACACCACCAAGTTATAAACGTTACAGAGGTTCATATTGATCCTATATGGATGACTATTTGGTGGAAAGTGGCAACCTTGCAGCATTTACATTCTTTCTGTATAGGGATCTTACTAGTAATTCAACTCTGTATATTATTTAGGTGGGGGTTACTTATAGCAATGGTAT
Source organism: Leptodactylus fuscus (assembly GCF_031893055.1). NCBI lineage: Eukaryota > Metazoa > Chordata > Amphibia > Anura > Leptodactylidae > Leptodactylus > Leptodactylus fuscus. The sequence continues at coordinate 144,563,106 of NC_134268.1, forward strand.
ATTTTCTATTGAGCCGTGTGAATCTCTTTGGCTATATTTACCAAGCCATACATTTTCTATACTGGCTTTTGCTTGTCCCCACTATATTAGTGAACAGTGATACTTCTAACACTGGTCTAGCACTTTGGATGGGGTTCTGCTCTAACATATCCGGCTATAATATTGAAGGGTGGTTTTCTATTGAGGCTATAGTCATCATAGTTCACTACAAGCCCTGACATATACCAATGGATGTTGTTACCATTGTAATACATACCTAATTAGCTTGTGATGCTATAATGTACATTTATAATTTATTAAGCTTTATACATTCTATTTATAGCCCTCTTTGTTTTTTTTGTTTTTTTTTTAAATATATTGAATAAAAGTTATATTTTACTTATTAGTGCTAAGACTTAGTCTACTTTTTGGTTTTATATATGTACTCCAGTCCTGTTTAGACCAATCTCTCCCATTGCCCCTTGGTTTGAAAGGGCAGTCATTAGTGCTTAGCTTGTTTCTCAGCTTTTCCTGGTTACTGAAAGGCAAACGTGTCTAGGTGTACTTATTACAAAGAGTAAATTAACATAAAATGTGAAACCGTGAAAGCCCTGTTATTATTTTGCCCCCCAAACATGGTACAATACAAAACTTTAAAGGGGCTCTATCACTAGGAAAAGTAATTTTTAACTAATCACACCTTTGCATAGCCTTTAGAAAGTCTATTCCACACCTACCTTTAGTATGTAAATTGCCTCAGTGGTTTCTGAATAAGTCCGTTTTTATTCATATGCTAATTAGACTGTTCCACGATACATCGTGCACACCTCTCCCTGTTGTTTTCTATGGGAGACTGCTGCTGCTGCTGCTGATGACTCAGCTTCCTGTTTGCCTCACATACATAGGAGATAATAGGAGAGAGGAGGCTGCTGGGAACTTCCTGTACAGGCTGGAAGCTCATTAGCATATCAATAAAAATGCACTTATTCAGAAACCACTGAGGCAATTTACATACTAAAGGTAGGTGTGAAGTAGCATTTCTAAAGGCTATACAAGGATGTGCTTAGTTAAAAATGACTTTTCCCAGTGATAGAGCCCCTTTAAGGATACAGTGGAGACTATATTGAAAGTTCCTGAACCGGGTAAGACTAATTGAACAATATGGAACAGCACATACCTGTGTCAGCGGGCATAAGGGATCACCCATAATACAGCTGAATTTCCATATGTTCAACTCCTGCACTATGGTCTCCCAACTACCGAGCTCTTGCCCTACCACAGCTCTGGCCTGCTTCATCAATTTACCTGTCTTTTTTTTACATTAGTTGTCCTTGTGTTCCCTTCTAAAGTAGAGACTGCACTGAAGAAAGCCACAATCACAGACTGATAGAGAATTTCTAGTAAGTCGCTGTACACCTTGAGCGACTTCCGATGCCTAAGAACAAATAGTCTACTTGTTCCCTTCTTGAACACCTTTCCATCATTCAGTTTTAAGTTTAATTTATTTTCTCTTGCCTCTCATTGCTGACCAATGTAACATCAGTGCAAAAGTACCAAACTTTATTGTCATCTCCTTAATTTTGGCCACATTCATAATAAGTAAGGCCATTTTCACTACATGTTAAGGCTCCAACCTCTTCCTTGTATTTCTTCTCATTACCATCATTTATACAACCTACCACAGCTGAATTATCAGAAGTTGTACCAAAAATAAGGAGCCAGAATCATATTCAAAGTGTGACCATGATATATACCACGAAAAGAAATTGTGCTAACACCATTCCCAGTGGCACTACAAGATTACTCATCTCCCTCTTCAAGAAGCATTATTCCAAATGAATAAGTTACAGCCTCTGTGTGAGATATTCACATCAGTGACCGACATCTGATGTAGTTTCTGTGTGAGGAGCCAAGCAGAATAGTATTAGACGCACTGCTAAGACTGAAGAAAGTAATCCTAATGCTAGACCTCGATCCTCCAAGTAAACCCTGTGCAGTAGATGAATACGGGCAACTTCCACTGCTACATTGGCCAGTACGCAAACTGCAAGCAGTCCATGAATGTAGCACCGCATGCTCTTAAGTAAGATGGCACAAGGTGCTCAAACACCTTCATGTCCTGTGATGTGAGGCTGGCAGCTAGGTAGGGTATCACACTGATGTCTGACAGTGAGGGACGTGTCAGTCGTACCATATAGGGTGGGATTTAGTAAAATGACTGATGAATAGATGAAGCTTCTTCCTGTCACCCATGGCTTGTTACGGTAATTTTGAATATGCCGATATAAGGTTATAAAAGCCAATAATGTAACTTTTTAACAAAATAAAGCTTAATGATAGAGACCATTGGAAGGTGGAAAAAACTACCTGAGCGGTGACATACAGAGTGTGGTACATTTTCACACCTAATGGAATATACAGCATTTAATAACTCACACTATTGATAGCGAGTCACACCATAAATGTGGGTAATGTGTGTTCATTATGTATCTCTCTTCAGTGTTATCATCGTAATGCATAACATTTACCATATTCTTTATTTCTTCTATTTGTCTCCTTTAGATCGTGTGTCACAGACATGTGTGAGTGCCCAATGCATAAGAACTGCTACTGTGAATCTTTAATAGCTTATGCCAGAGCATGTCAGAGAGAAGGTGTGAAAGTTCCCTGGAAGCCTGAAAATAACTGTGCAGGTATTGTTAGCAGCTTTTTTTTGGAATGCAAATAATATTAACAGTTCTACTATTCCATTGTCACTTACGTTTCACTATGTTTTTCTTTCTTACTTAATATTAGAGAATGTATTTCTGCTGCAGAATAAAAGCTTTAAAAGGATTCAATCTCCCCCAAGCATATATAACTGCAACCACCATGTTACAGAGCACATTCGGATAATAAACAATTGTATGTTTCTTTTGTAGATTTGGAGGCAAACAACTTATGAGGGTATTGGTGCACTGGGGGCGGGGCTTCAGCACTGCTCTTACTGCTCAAGTTCGATGGATAATGTTGTAGTAGTGGGAGAATCAACGCCCACTACATGGGGTGGTGCAGGCATGATATGGTATGGGTTTGTGAGGCAAGAGCAGTGTACCAGGAAGATGAAGACCCGTCACTAGTGCATTAACCTTCACATTTGCATAAGACTTCAAAGTAGTTTTTCTCTAAATATAGAAAAGTGACCTACATAACAGAAGTAAGTTGTTTATCAATGTGGCCTGTGACAGATGAATAAGCTTGAGGATGATGGCAGACTCCCTTTAACACACCTCCCTTACCTCTTGAACCTAAAGATACAGAAGCACTAGGATTTACTATGGATACCGTAAACTTCACGGCACTTATTCTTTAATGAGGATTTCCATCCAAAGAACTTTTGATGGCTGTTGGCTCCAAATGAGTTTAAAAATATCTGTATACCCCTATGCACCTTTTTTGCAATGTGTAGCCTCAAATAGATGCAGTTACATGCCATGACAACAAGGTTATTATTGGTTGTATGATGAATGTTATGCCATGCTAAATGCATTTGCCCACATAAATCTTCAAAATTGACTGCTAGCTGCTTCCTTTGCCACGATGATCAATGATGCCCCAGATGTGCTCGATGGGAGCCAAGTCCAGAGATGTTGCAGGCCATGGTATCGTATTTAAGAAACATGGCACTGTTCTATTGAAAAATGGCTTCATGGTTCCCCATGAAGTGATGACTAAAAGAGTCTGGCTACTGTACATTATGTCACCCAACACTATAATCCCAAGAGTAGGATTGGGATGATATTCCCTTGAGAAGGCTTCTTCATGGCGCTGTCCACATGGTCTTGAGACCATTTGAACCTCCACTCCAGTTTTGCTGCACCATAATAACCTTTGAGAGAAGTTCAACCTTGAAAAAGAAAAAGAACCCATATACAACTGATAAGTTCCCTGTCACTTAAGTGGTATTTGTTGAATACCACTGGGCTGACATGCCATCTACTCATGTCACCGTTGCAGTGGGTGACAGTATGCAGTGCTTGACTATGGAGGTCATGTTTGTAAACCACCATCAGAGGCTGGCAGTCACCACCAGAGCGGTATCTCTGTACAGCCTAGATAAACTTTTACATGTTGCTGAGAGATGTAATGGTTATAATGAACAATACAGTTATGAGGAATCAGGTAGCTTTCATCTCAGAAAACCAGTATTGTTATCTGAATATCAGGTGTTTTGCATCCTGTATATTGTAATTGCTGTATTTCATTTTGACCACTGGAGGGAGAAGAGTCATTGCGGAAATGAATATACTGGTTATTAGTACATCAGTGCATATACTACTTATAACATATGCTTTACTACATTCTAGATAGGAGTGTGGAAAGAAAAGAGTTAATCACAAAGCAATAATCATTCCAAAGATAATTTACAACAAAGTAGCAAGAAATCATCATTAAATATAATGCATGCTGGTATGGCTAGTTCTAGTTGTGGTGCTAACATTAATATTATTGGTGGTCCATGGCTGTTGGGACCCTCACAGATCAGCTTTCTCCCAAAGCACACAACTCCTGGTATTGCTTACGTGCTGGGCAGTGTGCTGCTCACTTGCCTTGCTTTTAGTAGTTGGGACTAGAGTTGAGCGAATAGTATTCTATCGAATACCTCGCTCCCATAGGAATGTGTGTAAGTGGCCCAACACTAAGGGGTTAAGCGCATCAAATATTCACAGCGCTTAACCCCTTGGTGTTTGGCCATTTACACGCATTCCTATAGGAGCGAGGTAATTGATCGAATACTATTCGCTCATCTCTAGTTGGGACACCACTGCAGTAGCTATGTATCATCCTACTAAAAGTGCAGTGAATGAGCAGCGCAGCACCCTGCATGGAAGCAATTCTGTGAGCCATGTGCTATGACAGACAGCTGATCCACTGTGGCCCCAACGGTTGTGCCCGCCTATCGATATTTAATGGTATATCTTAAAGATACGCCATCTTTTTTAAAAGCTGGATAACCCATTTAATATTAATTTCAAGGTCTACAGATCTACAGTGGTTTAAGGTATTAATATGTTTGGTGGTGTATGGATGCTTAAGAGATTCATAAAAAAACAAAAAACTTGCAAGTCTTCAGTGGGTGATACCTTTTTTAATGGCTAACTCATAATGATGACAGACTGTGACGTTTCGAAGCTTACTCTGAGCTTCTTCAGAAATCTCTAAAAACACTTTCTGTAGGCTGCATATTTATGCACAACTGGACACATAGGGATAGGATTACAGGAGGGAGGGGGGAAGAGGCTTATTACTATATACATATAAAAACTAATAATCAATTCCCAGTTCCTAGGTTCTTTATCTTTATAGCTGTCTTAGTTCAGTGATTTGTATAAAATGACATGAACCCACGTGATGTATTCATTCCATTGTCCAGAGTCTTAAATAGGGTCATGCACTTGTATTCATAAATCAGTCACTGTTTTCTTGATTTAAAATTCCCTCTTAAAATCAAAATTTTCATGTCATTGATTTCATATCATATCATCATATCATATCATATTTCATATCATATCATTAGCGGTCTAGTGGTTGCTTTCTTCTTACCTGCAGCCAATAAGTCTGTGACATAGAGATCAGTGCATGAACCAATGATAAACTACATTTGGATTTTGCAGAACTTCCAAAACATATTTCAGTGTACTCGTAATAAAAAATACCAGAAAACTTCAGTTTCCAAAGGACATTCTTACCTGACATTATAATGTTTCAAGCCTGTGCTGTTTTCCCTTGCATGATAAGATATTAATGGTAGATCTCTGTCATCTGCCATTGTCACTGATATCTACTTAGGCTTTTTCCTGTTACCCTATAAATGATTTTTACCAGATTATACCAGACACAGCCATTACAGAATTGACATAATTGTGTTTGTTAATGAAGAGGGTGCAGTGTAGTGTCACAGCCCCTACAAACAGCTAATCAGCGGGTGTGCTAAGGTTAGCCATGGCCATCCATATTAAAAGTTCTGGAAAACTCCTTAAATTGATAGACTGAAAGTCATAAAATCCAATACTGTTTTAAGAAAAGGTCCTAGTATTGACTTTTCCCTGTAAATATTTTGCCGGTATCTTGAGATCTCAGTAGTAAATTGCTTTTCACTCAGCGTGTATATTGTACACATTGATAGCTTCTGAAAATACATAACCTTTTATGGGTTTTTTTGTGATATCTTTATATTCTAGATTATTTAGGAAATTAACTCTTTTGTAGAAGTGGCAGTGCAGAAATGTACCCTGTTTTGCTCAAAAGTCAAATCTCTGTACATGAAATAATTGGACTATTGTTAAACATAGCAAAGAAATTAATTGGTTTTCTGTAGCTTGCCAAGATCTGATTTATTATTACATTCTAGCAGCGGCGTGATACCAGCATGATAGATCACATTTGGCATTATGAAAAATACAGATAATAAATACCACTGCTTCCTGACCTATTCCTCTTCAATTATAGCTTATAGCTCAGCCTACACACGGCAGGATACTGTTATACTCTGACACATGGTGGTCGCTGGATGTGAGGCCACTGAAAAACCTATTTGTTAGATATTTACACGAGACACACGGTCGTCTGGAAGTGGGCACAAATCTAAGTGGGCAGGGGTTGCTTTGGTCTTTAAACCATCATTAATACTGTATAATGTTCAGAATTTCTGCATCACTCATGTAAACCATATAATCATATCTGCCTAAAAAAAACCTGTAAGTGTTTGCCATGTATTTTCACATGATTTGCACTTCTGCTGTCACAAAACATTGACAGAGGCCATACATTTCCAACATTCCTTGACCAGTTCTTTAAAGGGGTTATCCATAAAATAAAATGAGGATCCTGTTGCTGTCCTAAAGATCTTTGTTCTTCTTCAGGTACATAATTACAGGGATTATTCAGGAGTAGAAAACATGGCTAATTTCTTGGTCACATGACCAATGGACATCACGTCAGTGCCTAAGAAGAGAAAGTGGAGCTCTTTCTGAAAGAAAGCAGTCTTGTTTCTAATATTGGATGACCCCTTTAAGTACCTGAAAAAGAATAAAGACCTGTAAGACTACTCATGAGTCGTGAGCTTAAGAATCCTCTGTACATGGCTGAGGAGCCTAAACGTGTACAAGCAGTGGTGTAACTAAAGTCTTGTGAGCCCTGCTGTCTGGGGTCCCCTACTTCATCCCTGCAGCAAATTCTTGATAGTGATAGTTATGGGAGCTAAGGCAAACACCTTAGTGTGGTTATGGTAATCTGTGGGTCTCCTTGGTATATGGGCCAGATGGAAGCTGCAATCTTAATACTGATGCCAGTGCTAATGGGTCCCCTAAGGCTACTGGGCCCCAGTATGACTGCACCCTCTGCAATCCCTCAAGTTACACCCCTGTGTACAAATAACATTTCCCCAGAAGTCTTGTCTCTACTTGAGGTTGACCTCCAGCTCTTATATCGTTTGGTAAAATACAAAGTAATGCTAGAATGTGTCATTCTCTCCTGTGGCTCTCAGTAATGCCCATGTACCCTATAAGGCATATAGATAGGTATTGTACAGTAGAGGCACACTCTCATATCATACACTTTAAGTTATATGTGGGAATTGCCTGTTTAGTCTTCTTTTTCTCGCTGGTGGTTTAGATTATTGTGAAGTATAATTATTTCTTTCCGTACAGAAATTAACTTACTTTTACTTTTTGCTCAGTTTATGGTAAACCTATGGGATTGCAGGAACTGGCAATGCAACTGCAAAATTAGCTGTGGGAGTATAGATGTGACACGTAGCTGGGACATTGTAGGAGCCCCCTGCATAGTGATGAAGGATGTGACACATAGCGGTGACATTGTAGGAGCCCCCCCCCCCCCCACAGTGATATAGGAGTAATGACTCATGTATAAGTCTTTGAAACAAAAAATGACCATATCCCTTAAAATTATAAAAAATAATATTATCACATTAGGAACACGTTTATAGGACACACATCACTTTAGAATTTAGTCTGATGGAACAGGACAGTACTAAGTATGCATAGCAGGGTAGACTGGACTATGGATTGGGCATGCTTTAACAATACCCCTTATACTTACCTAGTAGATTAGTATATGCCCCAAAAGCTAACTGTCAAGTATTCAGAGATTTTCTTGTGGCCTATACTGTAAAGATAAGGGACATTTGGACATTTGAACAAATCTGACCTTGTGTATTAGATCTTGGCTATATGAACTTGTATCACGCACATGTTATATGCAGCGTATATTTGCTTTGCATGTTCTCCTATAATTATTTTTCACTTTTCTTGACAGGTTGAAATAAAAACAGATAGAAATCGGGATTAGAAGAGTTAGGTCAATTAAGGAGAATATAACGAAACATAAGTGGGGTAATAAGTACATCTGCGGATCGGGTGACTTATAGAAAGACTTGTGCAACTGGCTAGGTCACTCGAGAGCTATAGTGAGCTTTTTCAACAATCTTTATGGCTTGTTTTATTTGGCTATGCGATGGCATTTTTCATTGCTGGAAGGTGTTAATTTTAGTGGAATTGAATAACAGCTCGTGCTTAAGTGTGCCAGTGGTCCCTTTCGGCTCCTTTTTAAGAGGACTAAAACCATTTTTTCACATCTGCCTGATCGCACATGCACAGCCACTAACATCTGTCTTCTTGAAGCCTTTATTTCCTTTTTACCACATCCGACTTCATTCTGACAGCTGAAACACAGCAGCTTGAAGGATTCTCATTACTGTGAAAAAAAATCAGTCACTATTGGGTGAGGCATAGCCATGATGGATTCAAGATTTCCTTTTATTTCTTTCATTTAAGTTCGAAAACAGTTTCAACACATGTTAGTCCATTGGCACAACATAGCCCGCCAATGACAAAGTCCTGGTACCAATTTACGCAGAGACAAATAAGCATGTTTCCTGTACTTTGGACTATGTATCCTTCCAGCTCCTCCATAATAATTGCTAAGAAGTCTGAACATTTATCTCCAGCAGAATCTTGTCTTGTACATACAGCTCTGCGTGAGGCCAGGTACTTATTATTTCCAGCTTCAGTCAAGCTCATATGTGCCTCTACATGCATGATTGAATATATTATACATCAGGACTTATAGAATATTCCATATATTGAAAATACAGTGATGACAGTAATGGCTTCATCTTTTATATGAGAGCGATTGAACTGGAAGAACAAGAAAGGAACATTTATCATTGATCCCCTGTAATAAATGTGCGATTGCTGTAAGTCCCACTCCTGGGCCCCCCACCCAAGACTAGAATGGGGTCATGCGTCCCCCTGTTTTTTCACATCACAAGACCAGATGAGAAGTTGTCATGGGTGATTGAAGTTGTCATTGGGAATTCACTGAAAGAGTCCAATAAGGTCCTGAATGACTTTCTTTATATTAGTAGTATTAGGATTATGATTATTATTAGTTTTCTGACACTAGGATGTTCTTCTTGGAATTTATTTTAACTACCAAGTTTGGAGACCAGAATTTTTTCCCTAAAAGTAGGAAAATTGCATTTAACCTTGTGCGATTTCTCCTGTCTTCTAGATCATCACTGCAGAATAAGACTGGGCATTTTTCATCTTTACAACCAATGTTACTCTTTCCACTTATTTATTACATATGTTTTAAAACTTAACCAAGAACGGAGAGACAAATACTTTATTTTCTGTAATTTGACTGTCAAAATAGCCATTTGTGTTGAAGTCAGTGGTCTGAATAAATGTATCCAGCTGTGATCTCTCTCCTTCACCTGTAACCATATTGATAATATATTGGGTTAAACTGGAACACTAAAAATCATTAGAACAAATCATCCCGTACATTTACAGAACGATGTCCAAGATACTTTATCACTTTTATAATAAGTATGTGCCAAATAGAACAAATGGTGTCACAGTGACTCGAGAGCACATTCAATTATGTGACGGTGACAGAAAGCATTCTCTCATCGCACGTTTGTGGGTTCACTTCACTGCAAAGTCTAAATTGTTGACATTGTGAGAGTAATATAGACAGAATTGTATTTACCTCAGTGCCGCCTCTGCCCTGTGTAAATCACACTTTCAAATGTTTCATTTGCTTTGGCCATTTGTGTATTAACCTCTTGGAGCTCCTGCAACTGTTCTGCGTTCCCCTCTGGGTCCCCTGTGCTCTTTGGCAGGGAGCCTAAATAACAGTTTATTCTTTATGGTGCCCCGGCAGCTGCTAAAGTCAAGAAGGAAGAATCTTCAAGACTTGTTGACGTAGAGGCATTTGGTCAGACACAACTTATATCATTAAATAGGAAAGAAATGATTGCCTTTAATTATTGAATATTTATTTTAGTTATGGTGCGATAAGCCTGGAACAAAGCACAAAAATAAACCACTTTATATTAGTAAAGAATGTAAAAGGATGTTAGACTAGAAAAGGAGACTACTATTTTCCATGAACAGCGCTACTCTTTTCCATGGAATTTTTCATCAGGAGTTACAACTCATTCTTATTTAAGATAATTGGACCGACCTGTAATCACATGAGACCTGCATACTGTGCGACCCATTGGCATCCCAGTAACAAATATTCAGAATTCATTTCAGTTTTATGCTAATCATGTATTATGTCTAGATTTTATTTAAGCTAAAGCCCCACATTGTGAAAACGCAACTTTTTTGCTGCAGAGTTTGCTGCGGTTTTTTGAGCCAAAGCCAGGAGTGGATTGAGAAAATGGTAGCAGCATAAGTATTTCCTATATAGTTCCCTTTCCTTCTGTAGCCATTCTTGGCTTTGGCTCAAAAAACTGAAACAAAATCCCCTCAATATTCGACTACTCAAATCGAATATCGAACCATATTATAGTCTATGGGGGGAAAATGCTCGTTTCAGGGGTAGGCGACATTCGATCAAATTATACTTACCAAGTCTACAAGTGAGGGTCGGGCTGGATCCTCTGTGCAGTCTTCTCCGTGCAGCGTCCCCGCGGCATCTTCCAGCTCTGAATTCACTCTGCCAGGCATCGGGCCTGGGCAGAGCTGACTGCGCATGCCCGCACTACAAGCGGGCATGCGCAGTCGGCTCTGCCCAGGCCCGATGCCTGGCAGAGTGAATTCAGAGCCGGAAGATGCTGCGGGGAAGCTGCACGGAGAAGACTTCTAAAGGTAGGAGAAGAACCAGCGTTGATTGGCCGATTGTATAGCATTTGGCCAATCAATGCTGGTTCTGCATCGAACTTTTCCATTCAAATAGCGAGTGGTACTCGATCGAGTACGAGTATGCCGAATACCGTAATATTCGATCGAATACCTACTTGATCGAATACTACTCGGTCATCTCTAATCTTAACTCTACTGCTAGGTAATGAACTATGACCTGAGCTGATGGATAACTCAGCAGTTTTTTACTACTTTTTTGATAAAATTCTAATGGTCAGCTTCAAAGAACACATCAAGCCTAAGAGAACTCTAAATACTGTATGATGCTTGCTGTAGACTACTATGGGGAGAAAAATCAATTGTAGATGATGGAAAGCGATATTGATAATCATTTATTGTTTGTCTGTTATATGTATACAGGTATATTAATAACAGCAGCATAAAGGTTTGCTGTACCGAAAAATGCTTTTATAAGATAGGATGCATAAACATGGTAATAGTGGTAATAGTGAATCATCATGGATGTTTACAAATGTAGTATTTCCACTATGAAGAAGAATATGATGTTCTTATGATAGGATGTACGTTGGTTATATCAATTAAAATCATCATTGTCAGTAAGCACATTGGTGAAGTCATCTCTGGCCACCTGATGGCCAAAAAAAAAAGGTTTCCATAGAACAGTTAAAGGGATTGTCCCATGAACAACACTTATCCCCTCACCACAGAATTGGGGTACATGTATAATCAATGGGATCCATCTGCTGAGACCCCACTGATAACAACAATGGAGGTCCTTTGTTCTTTATTTTAATGGTCACATGTCTGCTGCTATTTGGACTGTCGGATATGGCAATCCCATAGACAGGAATAATCTACTTCACCAATGAGATCTTCTCACATGTATCTATGAAAAATCTGATATGAATGGCATTTTCCCTTAAAAAAAGACATTTTCAGTCTGTAACATATTAACTTGTTACATGCTAATTATAGTATTTTGCTTTCTTCTAGCAACCCAGTGTAAACATGGAGCAGTATACGACACTTGTGGTCCCGGATGCCTAAAAACATGTGAAAACTGGAATGAAATTGGTCCGTGTACGCGACCATGTGTGGCTGGTTGTCACTGCCCGGCTAATTTAGTACTTCACAGAGGAAAATGCATCAAGCCAGCGCTCTGTCCTCAGCGGTGACACAAATCTTTCATCAAGAACTTTTTAATGCTGATGTTTTTTCTTTAACCGTCAGCTAATGAAGGACTCAAGTGTTTGGACACGGAACTTGTAAAATTATTACATGCTGAAACATTCACACACATGGACTCAAGTGACTAATATAAATATGATATATAAATATAAATACAAAATTATACATCATTTATATAAGTAAAGAAAACCAATTTATTATATGTATATTTTTTGCTATAATGTTTATGTATTATTTTTAGGATTTTATCCTTTAAACTATTTGAACCATTGTATAAATAAAACAGATGTTTCTAATTGAATATTGTGGCATGAGAACATGTACTGCTTAGCCTTCATTCTACATTTGGAAGAAGACTTTTTGGGGCAGAACCCTTTGCCAAACTGGATTTATTTCAACACTCAGATTGAATTTAATGTTAGAACTGGAAACATGCACCTCTGGAGTGGAAGATTTGCCGAGAACCTGTTCTTATATATAGGCAGAAAAATATACAGCTTAACATAACTGACTGCTGTGGTGACAGAACTTAATGGTCTAAGAAATCAAGGAACCTTCTTTTTATTGTATTATGAAATATATATACAGTATATATAATATAATGTTAAATTATTTGGTACTTCAAACTCTAGTTTAGATTTATTAACTTAAATTGCTTTAATCTAAGCAAATAGGTAGATGTTTGTTTTATTCATATAGCATGTTCTATTTTCTATTATTTATGCAGGAAGTTATGTACAAAGCTCAGTATATGACTCTACGTGTTACACATGCCAGGATTAGTTACAGATCACATGAATGATTCATAAGTGAATCATTCATGTGTCAAGAGAAAATAACAGGTCTGATACATAATGGAATTTTAATCTTCTATCATTTTACAGTATGCCATACATCTAACTTTTTGAAAATCTTTATGGGTCTGACCATACTTGCATCATTCTCAGTCTTATTACAGGAATAATGCATTAGGTTGCAGGGCTATCCTTACACTCAAAATATTACAGCTCCAACAGAAATTTGAGGAACCTCATTATATGTCAATGAGATCCAGTTGGGTTTATTGAAAACAGATGCGTCGTGACTGTCATAGCTCCTTTAAGAAATTAACAGACACCAGACTTAAAGGGAGTCTAACACCTCCAAAATTGCTCCCAAACTGGTTATATGCTGTTTAGAGTCTTAGTATTGAGGTGCAGTCTTGCTTCTGAGAAAATCAATATTGAATCCGTATGCCAATAAGCTGTACGTTGTATGCAAGGTGTGACCATACCTGTAATAGCACCCATATTTGCCTATGGTCACCACAAGTGCTGCCCCTAACATGAATAATGACACATTTGATGGGTCACCGAACATCTCAGTTCCATTTGGATTAAAAGTTGATTTTTCTTGGAAGCACAATTGCACTTTGACACAAAAAAAGTATCATCACTATGTGACTAATATCCACCGTACCAGTATATACGTGGTTTACAAGTAATCCTGGTGGTGGTAGACTTTACGTGCATTACCTCTAAGGCAGAGAAGAATCGGGCTGTTACAATAAATCTTCGCCTTAAAAGTGCAATTCAGTAAGGTAGGGTTCACACTACCATTGGTGTTCGCTCAAGAGGTGTCCGTTTAAAAAAAAATAAAAAATGGACATCTATCATAACAGACACAAACAGACAGTAACTAATGGCTATCGGTTACTGTCTGTTATATGTCCATTGCCCATAAACCTCAATGTTAAAAAAAAAACAAAAAAAAACAACACTTACTGTCCATTTTTTCAAACAGACAGAAAAGTTCTGCATGTAAGATTTTTTTGTCCAGTTGAGAAAACGGACATGGTTGTAAACAGACACTAAAGGACGCAAACGGACACAAGATAAAATCCCATTGAAATGAATGGAAATTGCAAATGGACCAGCTAGTGTCCATCGCTAAAATCTTGTATGGAAAATAGCCACGGACACTGCTGAGTGGACACCAATGGCAGTGTGAATGCCCCCTAAGTTATACTTGAAGTTACACTTGTTATGTCAGTAGTAGGGGGAAGATGCTGGCTGATGGACGTCTTCAGTGCTGTTTCACTCCCAGGGGTAAGGAAGGATTGTTCAGATTGTTCTTTCTATGGGAGGGCACATTGAATTCCTGGATATATTGACAGATATGTACCTATCTATGTATGACAAGCTGGCCCTCTTTTCAGAAAATAAAGCTTATTTTTATATAATGAAAGTTATAAAATTTATCAAGCTCTTGTGACCAGTTATACATCCGCAAATACTGACTTAGTCTTCACTCACACAAACGATGTGCAAAACTGCCGTGAAAAATGTATATTACACGTTTTGCACCTGAACATGACCGATATAACATTTGTGTAAATATACAGTAACAGTACAAATATAAAAAGTGAACAGCATTTTCCTAACTAAATTGGTGCCGATTGGGCCTCTGGGCCAATTCATTTCTTAATACATATTTAATCCTTTCCCAACATTCGCCATAATAGTATGGCAGTAGCCATAGCCACCAGGTCTCCTCTGTACACATTGGAGACTCAAAGCTAATGCCTGAGTACAGCGTTAATTGTGATCGTGGACATTGTTTTATGCAACAGACTTCTTTTGTAGACATACAATAGAACACCTATGTATTCCAATACACTACAGCATTGGAAGAAAAATGGAAGGCATCCTTGAACCTACCTAAGCTGTGCCCAAGCACAGGGAGAGCTTTAGAGCCTGTCTTATACTAAAAGAAAGTAAACTAGGTTAATAAAGTACACTACCGTTCAAAAGTTTGGAGTCACCCAGACAATTTTGTGTTTTCCATGAAAACTCACACTTTTATTTGAAATAATAATTTTCTCCTTCAAACTTTGCTTTCATCATAGAATGCTCCATTTGCAGCAATATCAGCATTGCAGACCTTTGTCATTCTAGCTGTTAATTTGCTGAGGTAATCTGAAAAATTTCACCCCATGCTTCCATAAGCCCCTCCCACAAGTTGGATTGGCTTGATGGGCATTTTTGCATAAGAAGCTGCTCCCACAACAGCTCAATGGGGTTGAGATCTGGTGATTGGGCTGGTCACTCCATTACAGATAGAATGCTTGCTTCTTCCCTAAATAGTTCCTGCATAATTTGTAGGTGTCTTTGGGTCATTGTCCTGTTGTAGGATGAAATTGGCTCCAATCAAGCGCTGTCCACAGGGTATGGCATGGTGTTACAAAATGGAGTGATAGCCTTCCTTATTCAAAATCCATTTTACCTTGTACAAATCTCCCACTTTACCAGCACCAAAGCAACCCCAGACCATCACATTACCTCCACCATGCTTGACAGATGGTCGTCAGGCTCTTCAAGCAAAAGCACCGTGAAAATGCATTTTTCATTGCTTTCCCACTAAATTTTCATTTACCTTCTCCAGGCCATATAAGTATTTCCACAGGTAAAATGAACATGCCGCACTTTGTATAAGTTTTGAAAATGCAGCATTTCCATAGCATTTTATATCTTACAATGCGAGGATGAGATTACACAATCTCGTTCACCTTGCTGTTACTGTAAAACACAGTGTTTTTTTCTGCTCTGTTTCTGAAACGAGTATTCGCAACGCCTAAGCGTAGATACACAAATGGAGTTTTTTTATGCAGTTATGGCCAACCAAATACAGTAATGGATACCAAGCAAATGATAAATACTAGACTTTTTAATACTGTTTCTTATGCTTCAATCCACTACTAATTGTGGGTAAAAATCTGAACCAAGCACTACCACAAAAACTCTATGTATATTTCCAACTTTAGAGAGTACAGAGCCATTTATACCAATATATGAGTGTATTAGCCATTATCGGTTAAAGCTATAAAATCCTTTATCTCTGTAGTATAATACATGGGGAATACCATGACAGGGTGGAAGTGTATGGACTTCTGTATTTCATTCCAATACAGCAAAAAGCATGCAATGATCGTGAAGATTTGTGGTCATGACTAGTCACTGGTGTAAATGTGGGACATCGTTGGCACATCTTTATCATGCTTGGGAATCTAGTTTTACTTAAAAGTTTTTGACTCGCTAGACCTGCAGTTATGGATTCTCGGAAAAAGGGGTATGGTTTAAATGCACCATGCTACTCCAAAATTGTGTTGTAAAATTCAGGTTCAAAGTACGCCAACTAAAATTTGGTATTTACTTAGACTTAGACTTTAGGTTTAGTCTAAAAATATGTCATATTTGTCACCCAGAAACAGCCTAGGTTTTCCTGTCTATCTAGTAGGATATCTGGACCACATTGTATATCATTGCTAACAGGTTATGACTTAGGGCCCCTTCACACGGCGTAAGCGCTCGGCTCATTCTGAGCTGTACACGTGAGCGCTTCTAAACACTTCCCATTCACTTCAATGAGAGCACTCGTAAAGCCGACTTTACGCGTGCTCCCATTGAAGTGAATGGGAAGTGTTTAGAAGCGCTCGCGTGTACGGCTCGGAATGAGCCGAGCGCTTACGCTGTGTGAAGGGGCCCTTACAAGACAGCGATGGTAACCCGTATTTGCAGATAGTAGGCAGAGGCAGGTAATTCTATTTTTCTTTATGCCTGCCTTTGTGCCCAAGCATGTATCCAGGCTGAGTGTGCAGGCCTTGCTGCCATTTTATTTGTGAAGTAATTTCATTGGACTTGGCTATAAAGTATTTTAAGTATAAGTTGTTATTCCTTCCTCTGTGATTGTCACATGATTTTCAGCTTTACGAGGTTTGTTGCCATGGAAAGAAGAAAACTGGAAATATGGGCATGCACTGGATGGGCCACAAAAACAAGACCCTGTTTCAATTGTACGGTTTGTACAATAAGTTTGTTCATACTATAAAAATGTAAGAATGAAGGAATGTCATCATATTCTTCCCACTCAGTTAAGCGGGTGGCCTATGTATACATAGGTTAATTCAAAGAAAACACAGGGCTGGTTAACATACAGACCTTCCCATTTCTGCCAAAAGCAGTTTACGTGTTATGGTGCTGAAGAGGCTTAACAAAGAATCTGTGGCCAGTGTAAAAATGAAAACACAACCTTATGCTTGGACATCTGTTGTTCATGAAGAGAATTATGAGAAGCCTGAGGAAATTGATGAAAAACTTATTCCAAGACACATGTCAGCTAAATAACACGTCGACGTCTACTGTAAATTTCTACCTGATCCCATACCCAATATCATTTGTACAACAGAAAAGAATGGATAAATTGCAGCTGGCTACTGGATATGATCGTAGGCAGCCATTTGGACTTGTCATAATTAGAGATGAGTGAGTACTATTCAAAACGGCAGTTTCAAATAGCATGCACCCATAAGAATGAATGGACGCAGCTGGCACGCAGGGGGTTAAGCATCAGGACGCCGGCCCCGTCTGCGTGCTGGCCGACTCCATTCATTGCTATGGGTGCGTGCTATTCGAAACTGCCATTTCGAATAGTACTCGCTCATCTCTAGTCATACTACATCATGTACTTGGTTCCAACTAACGGAATGTGTTAATGTGCTGAATAAATCAGCAGGTACTGTCACATGGAACATGAAGTGGCTGCAGCTTACATCAATTTTCTAAGTGTTGGTGTTTGATGTGCAGCTACAGTATGAGGACTGTGTCCAATATTCTTTGGAGTATATACACTGAAGAGCAAAAGGGTAACAATGTTTTGAACCTTCCGCTTTCAGGCTCCATATCTCACCATCCACTACAGCTTGGAACATGAGACTACCATTATTTTATAAACAATTATCTTGGCTATCACATACATAGATTTGACTTGCAACTATTTAGCATATGATTAGTTATCCAGATTCCTGTCATGTAACTGCTTTGTTACTGTTTGGCTCCTAAAAATCTAAATTTTAATTTTTACTATTATGTAAATCCACCTTTGGCTCTCAGCACTGCCTGAATCCCTCTGGGCATTCAAGATCAGATTCAAGAATTTCTTGACTGAAATCTGATCCCAGGTCTCTTCTACACGTTTCTAATATTGGTGCGTAATGGTTGACTCACGTGGGTACAAATACTGCTTTTTCTTCAAATCAACCCACAAGTGTTTGATAGGGTTGAGGTCTGAGGACTGAGGGGGGCAATCCAGCACCTCTACTTCATTGTCATTGAACCATTTCTTTGCTACTCGCAATGTATGCTTCAAGTTGTTGTCCTGTCGGAACACTATGTAGTTCTTTTCATACCCATAGTACTCGAGTCTACGCAGTAACTTATGTTGTAGGATATTCACATTTAGCTCATCATTGAGACCACCATCAATCCTCATCAAGTATCCAATGCATTTGGCTGTGAAACAATCTCAAATCATCAGGCTTCCTACACCAAACTTGACAATTCCTAAAATCCATTAGCCCAATTTTTAATTGTTTCAGAGCCCAGTCTATTGAATTTCTTCTCATGATTCCAAATCACCCATTTTGAATCTTCTACTGTGCACTTTTTTTGTAAACTTGAGCTTCTTATGACAATATTAAAGTCAAGGCTTCTTCACCTTTTTTTGGTCCACCCTTCCAGACTTGTATAACACACATTGCTTGCATGGATGTCTGTGATCTCACCATTACCAAGAATACGAGCCACCTCCACTGTCGTGTTTGTCGCACCATAACTGATAGATCTTGTGATGAGCCAATTTTATTTGGAAACTATCTCCTCAAAATTGTCAAGTGAAGGTTTGTACCTCATGTTCCACAATAATGATAATTTATTTTTATTATACATATAACCCCTGAATTTCCATGCAAAGCCATCTAAGCCATAACCCTATTATATAAATATTTTCAATTGTCAAGTGAGATAAAAAAGAAAAAATATAAAACACGAATGTCAATATGACTGCAGATAAACATATGAACATACCATAGAGATAGTGGTCAAAAAATGAATCCAATACAATATCTATAAAATATATAAATTTTATTAAATAAATACTAAAAATTCATTTCAGCAGGGCAGATGGAAAAAGCAAATTGAACCATACAAACAAGAAAAGGACAACATAGTAATACAGTGTATGTACTAAATAATAGATCTAACAGAATATCTAGGATAAATGTACAGACACAAATATCTATGACTACACACCAGATAACATGGCATATGAGTATATCAAAGGATGATGAGGTAGTTATATGTCAGGGGGTATAATCAACAGTCAAGGTGACCTCTCTAGCAATATCAATACTATATGTGCAATACTGAACCAGAAATTGTACCACAAAATATGTGCTGGACAGAAGCAACAAATATATAAATGACCCACTGACTATGATAACCCACTGACTCGTAGCTAGTATAGACTACAACAGACCAATACAGGTATGAAGCAGGTATAAATATTTTCAATTGTCAAGTGAGATAAAAAAGAAAAAATATAAAACACGTTGAATGTCAATATGACTGCAGATAAACATATACCATATAGAGTTTCCAAAGAAACCTGAGGAGTCCTACTGTACTAAGCTATAACTACAATTTTGGTGAAGGCATACAGATGTTTTATCTGTTGGATTACACTGTAACATGTAACCTACGCCTCCATAAAGATTTCATGCACATAGATAATTCAGCATCGTTCCTTTCATCATTGAACGGATAACAATCTTGTATCAAGCTGTTTTGTGCATGTTGTTGTAGAGAAAGACTTCGTTTCTGTAAAAACTACCATAGTCTGATCTGAAAATAATCTCTGACACATGGTATATGAAAAGATCATTGTGGATGACTTGTATGAGTGAAAAGACCTATCTGCCTACATATAAGGAACAAAGTGGCAAAATAAACAAGACTGACGATTGATCTTTATTCCATGTCAACAATTTGTGTTGCTACGTTACCAGCACAGCGGCCGTCAAGTAAGAAAACCGGACTGAAATTGGTTAGTCAATACTTTGTGCCAGGAGCGCATTACTCAAGGAGGTTACATGATTTGGGAACCTTTCTGTGCTACCCTGTAATACAGACATGCAAGAGTTTGGCAAGTCAATAGTCCTGTAATAATATTGTAATTGCTGCTATATAGATTTATACAGTGAAGGAAGTTTCTGATGTAGGAAAAGACATACTAAACATTAGGGCACTGATGTAGGATCTGTGTAGTAACTAATACTATGCAATGTCAATATTACATCAATATTCTTAATGATTTTTGATATAAAATGACATTTAATTTTTTGACTCTCAACTTGAAATGATATTACGACAGCACAGTGGCTTAGTGGTTGGTACTGCGGTCATCCAGCATTAGGCTGCTACATTTCAATGTGAACAGGGCAACATCTACACAGGGTTGTACAGTGAAGGAAATAAGTATTTGATCCCTTGCTGATTTTGCCCTCTGACAAAGACATGAACAGCCTGTAATTTTAAGGGTAAGTTAATTTTAACAGCGAGAGAATATCAAAAATAAAATCCAGAAAATTTCATTGTATAAATTTTATAAATTTTATACATTTTTTTTTTTTGCATTTTGCAAAGAGAAATAAGTATTTGATCCCTCTGGGAAACAAGACTTAATACTTGGTGGCAAAACCCTTATTGGCGCGCACAGCAGTCAGACGTTTTTGTAGTTGATGATGAGGTTTGCGCACATGTCAGGAGGAAGTTTGGGCCACTCCTCTTTACAGATCATCTCTAAATCATTAAGATTCTGAGGCTGTTGCTTGGCAACTCGGAGCTTCAGCTCCCTCCATAAGTTTTCTATAGGATTAAGGTCTAGAGACTAGCTAGGCCACTCCATGACCTTAATGGGCTTCTTTTTGAGCCACTCCTTTGTTGCCTTGGCTGTATGTTTTGGGTCATTGTCCTTCCGGAAGACTCAGCCATGACCCATTTTTAATGTCCTGGAGGGACGGAGGTTGTCACTCAGGACTTTATGGTACGTGGCTCCATCCATTCTCCCATTGATGCGGTTAAGTCGTTCTGTGCCATTAGCAGAGAAACACCCCAAAACATAAGGTTTCCACCTCCATCCTTGACAGTTGGGATGGTGTTCTTTAGGGCATAGGCATTTCTCTTCCTCCAAACACAGCGAGTTGAGTTAATGCCATAGAGCTCATCGAGACAAAGATTGAGTTCTCTGTCATTAACTCAGTTCGCCTTGTTTGGAGGAAGAGAAATGCTGCCTATGACCCGAAGAACACCATTTCCCTCACTGTATGTTCTCCCCATACTGAGGTATTCACATGTGGCAGATTTGTTGGAGAAACTTCTAGGGCTTGCAGAAATCCATGTACTTGCAACTAAAACAAACCTATTATGATAAATGAATCTGAAATCGGATTTGTTGCAGTTGTACAAATTTCTGCAACAAATCTGCAGAAAGTGTGCTTTTAGCATTTATTAAAGGGAACTCTAGAAGAAAAACTCTACACATACTGGTTTTCTTGGGGTTGACTTTAACAGATTAGTTTGTGTCTCTTGAATGTATATGCTGAATAGAGATAAGCGAACAGTGAAATGTTCGAAGTTCGATTCGAGTAGCCGCTCAATACTTGACTGTTCAATCGAACATCGAACCCCATTATAGTCTATGGGGAAAAATACTCGTTTAGGGGGAAACCAATGTTTGACTCAGGAGGGTCACCAAGTCCACTATGACACCTCAGCAAATGATGACAACACCTCTGGAATGCAACTGGGTTAGCAGGGGAAACATGCCTAGAGGCATCTAACAAGCCCAAGTCACAATTTTACCCCAACATCACAGCCTATCAACTACACACTTTCCACACTCAAAAAACCCACTATGAAAGTGGAAAAATACCTGGAAACCTTTTTTCCTCCCCAATTGGATGGACAGAAACCCAAATTTTACTCTAATGAAACCTTAACAAGCACCTCTTTAAATCACTTTGCCCATGACAACCACATATGGAATAGGCAATGGGAAATCCAAGAGTACCCACCCTTAACTGTCATTGTGGATGTGTGTGTGTGTGTGTGATGTGGTAAGACCTTCCAAAATTCACTTTCCTGGCCCTTAACGTGAGCCCTTCCAAATTAGATTAATTAGTTAGATTAGTTAAATTATTAAATTAGTTAGATGCCCATAAACTGAGTTACCAGCAGAGATTAAGGCCCTTTAGGTGACTTCAACCTCTTGCCAGCAGAGTTTTAGGCTCTTTAACTTAGTTGAGCCTTGCACCAGCATTGTTTTTGGCCCTTGGGGTTAGTTGAGCCTTGCACCAGCAGTGTTTTTGGTCCTTGCAGTGAGTTGAGCCTCTAACCCTCAGAGTTTGGTGAAATCAGGATGGATTCAGCCTCTAACCAGCAGAGTTTGGTGAAATAAGGGTGGATTCAGCCTCTAACCAGCAGAGTTTGGTGAAATCAGGGTGGATTCAACCTCTAATCAGCAGAGTTTGGGGAAATCAGGGTGGATTCAGCCTCTAACCAGCAGAGTTTGGGAAATCAGGGTGGATTCAGCCTCTAACCAGCAGAGTTTGGGGAAATTAAAAAATGTTGCACCACTAGGTTAAAGACGGGGCCAGGCATGGAACATGTTGGAGGCTGGCAAGCTCCAGTGCTGCTACCAGGTTCCTGCCATTATCAGACACGACCATGCCTGGGCCCAGGTGCAGCGGCTCAAACCATATTACTGTCTCATCGAGGAGGGCATCCCTCACCTCAGAGGCAGTATGCAGTCTGTCCCCCAAGCTGATGAGCTTCAGCACAGCCTGCTGACGTCTACCCACGCCAGTGCTGCAATGTTTACAGCTCGTAGCTGGAGTCAATTTAACGGCGGCAGAGGAGGAGGAGGGTGTTGTTTCACAGCCCCTGCTGGCCCAGTTTGTGACCCAGTCCCAGCCTCAACTACATTCACCCAGTGTGCCGTCAGTGAAATGTAGCGTTCCTGTCCACATGCACTTGTCCACGTGTCGGTGGTCAAGTGGACCTTTGTGCAAAGCGCGGAACTTAGGGCTTATCTGATGTTGCGTGATATGTGCTGGTGTAAGGCGGGGACAGCACAACGGGAGAAGTAGTGACGGCTAGGGACAGCATAGCGAGGTGCCGTACTTGCTATCAGGTCCCAGAAGGCTGGAGTTTCCACAAGCCGGAACGCCAACACCTCCTGGGGCCAGGAGTTTGGAGATGTGCTCATTCAAGGCTTACACATGTGGGTGATTAGCGCTGTATTTTTGCCTGCGCTGAAATGTCTGAGAGATGGTGGGTTGTTGGGAGAGGACAGGAACAGGGGAGGATGAGGGAGAAGTCCCCAAAATGGCGGAGCCAGATGTTGCAGTGTCCTGACTGGTGCTCTGGACTGCAGCGCCAGCACTGGCAACAGCGGGAGAGGCAGTGGCGGCAACGCCGGACGACGATTGTCCTGTGTTTGCTCTCTCCCACTGAGCCCAGTGCTTGGATTCCAAATGACGGCGCATGGAAGTGGTCGAAACGTAGCTCTTTTCAGAGCCCCTACTCAGTTTCGAGTGGCAAATTGTGCAAACCGCACTATATTTGTCCTCTGCGCATTCCTTGAAAAATCTCCACACCATCAAGGAACGTGCCTTCGATGGGGGAGTTTTTCTGGGCTGGCTATGATAGGGAACATCTTCTGCCATTCTGGGTGTGGCCTGGCTTTGGCAAAGCAGCTGCACTCTGCCCTGGACATGCCTTTGCTTCTAGATACCCTCTTTGGTGCTGCACCTCCCTCAACATCGACACTGCTTTCCCCGCTTGACATCCCCCCTGTCCAGGTCGGGTCAGTGTCCTCATCGTCCACCACCTCCTCTGCCAATTCCTCTCTTGCCTCCTCCTCCTGCACACCGCACATGGCAACAGGCTGCCCTGATGGCAACTGTGTCTCGTCATCGTCACTGAGGGTGGGTTGCTGGTCAACCACCACAAAATCAACAGGAGATGGAGGAGACTCCAGTGTTTGGGCATCTGGACACAGAAAGTCGTCTGGTAGCTCCGTGGAATTGGGAAATGGAGGGACAGAGAGAGGGACAGTTAAAGGACCAGAGAACAGCTCCTGGGAGCAGGGAAAGTTGAGACTACTCTGCTGGGAAGATTGGGAATTTTGGGAGGAAGGCTGACCAGAATGTTGTGTAGGAGGAGGAGTTGAGGTAGAGGCTGACTGTCTGGTGGATAATGTGGTGGCATTATCCGCCAGCCATTGGAA
The DNA here is from genome assembly GCF_031893055.1 of Leptodactylus fuscus. Classification (NCBI taxonomy): domain Eukaryota; kingdom Metazoa; phylum Chordata; class Amphibia; order Anura; family Leptodactylidae; genus Leptodactylus; species Leptodactylus fuscus. The sequence goes on from NC_134268.1 coordinate 144,587,615, forward strand.
CACATGTTCCTGGTGCTCAGGCCTACTTAGGTTTGTGCCCTGCACCCTACTTAACGTGGCCATCAAGCCAGGGATTGTGGAGAAGCTCAATGCTTGCTGCCCCTGAGGAGTAGGCACGGAATGCGCTGTGGCTTCACCGCGACCTTGCTCCCCAGCAGCATTCCCATGCCCCCGGCCTCGTCCATGTGCCTTACCCCTAGCCTTGCGCATTTTTAGATGGTTTTGATGGTTTGGTGTGTACACACCGTGACAACCTGGATGAAACGTATATAGCCTGATAATTAGAATGTATGTACCACTGCTTTTTGAGGGGTACACACCGTGACAACCTAGATGAAACGTCTATAGCCTGATCATTAGAATGTATATCCCACTGCTTTTTTGGGAGTACACACCGTGACAACCTGGATGAAGCGTCTATAGCCTGAGAATTAGAATGTATATCCCACTGCTTTTTGAGGGGTACACAGTGACAACCTGGATGAGGCGTATATAATGTATATGGGCTGAGAATTCAGCCAATGGCTTTTTCCTAGTTTTTTCAATGTCCCTGTTGTCATAGTTCCTGTCCCAGGGAAGGTGGGAGGGGAATCGAACTTTAAGTGCATTTTCAACGCGGTGTTCGTATCGAATCGAACATTGCGAACAGCGTGATGTCTGATCGAACATGTACTCGATCGAACGCTGTTCGCTGATCTCTAAAGCTGAACTAAAATGCTACAGAAAGCACATTCTACATTTTTCTTAATGTCTTACGCTTGGGTTATGTCTCATTGTGGTAACAGGCGGCCTCTGGTGGGCACTGCTAGTAACAAGATGTGTAACCATTAGAGATGAGCGAACACTAAAATGTTCGAGGTTCGAAATTCGATTCGAACAGCCGCTCACTGTTCGAGTGTTCGAATGGGTTTCGAACCCCATTATAGTCTATGGGGAACATAAACTTGTTAAGGGGGAAACCCAAATTCGTGTCTGGAGGGTCACCAAGTCCACTATGACACCCCAGGAAATGATACCAACACCCTGGAATGACACTGGGACAGCAGGGGAAGCATGTCTGGGGGCATAAAAGTCACTTTATTTCATGGAAATCCCTGTCAGTTTGCGATTTTCGCAAGCTAACTTTTCCCCATAGAAATGCATTGGCCAGTGCTGATTGGCCAGAGTACGGAACTCGACCAATCAGCGCTGGCTCTGCTGGAGGAGGCGGAGTCTAAGATAGCTCCACACCAGTCTCCATTCAGGTCCGACCTTAGACTCCGCCTCCTCCGGCAGAGCCAGCGCTGATTGGCCGAAGGCTGGCCAATGCATTCCTATGCGAATGCAGACTTAGCAGTGCTGAGTCAGTTTTGCTCAACTACACATCTGATGCACACTCGGCACTGCTACATCAGATGTAGCAATCTGATGTAGCAGAGCCGAGGGTGCACTAGAACCCCTGTGCAAACTCAGTTCACGCTAATAGAATGCATTGGCCAGCGCTGATTGGCCAATGCATTCTATTAGCCCGATGAAGTAGAGCTGAATGTGTGTGCTAAGCACACACATTCAGCACTGCTTCATCAAGCCAATACAATGCATTAGCCAGTGCTGATTGGCCAGAGTACGGAATTCGGCCAATCAGCGCTGGCCAATGCATTCTATTAGCCCGATGAAGTAGAGCTGAATGTGTGTGCTAAGCACACACATTCAGCACTGCTTCATCAAGCCAATACAATGCATTAGCCAGTGCTGATTGGCCAGAGTACGGAATTCGGCCAATCAGCGCTGGCTCTGCTGGAGGAGGCGGAGTCTAAGATCGCTCCACACCAGTCTCCATTCAGGTCCGACCTTAGACTCCGCCTCCTCCGGCAGAGCCAGCGCTGATTGGCCGAAGGCTGGCCAATGCATTCCTATGCGAATGCAGACTTAGCAGTGCTGAGTCAGTTTTGCTCAACTACACATCTGATGCACACTCGGCACTGCTACATCAGATGTAGCAATCTGATGTAGCAGAGCCGAGGGTGCACTAGAACCCCTGTGCAAACTCAGTTCACGCTAATAGAATGCATTGGCCAGCGCTGATTGGCCAATGCATTCTATTAGCCCGATGAAGTAGAGCTGAATGTGTGTGCTAAGCACACACATTCAGCACTGCTTCATCAAGCCAATACAATGCATTAGCCAGTGCTGATTGGCCAGAGTACGGAATTCGGCCAATCAGCGCTGGCCAATGCATTCTATTAGCCCGATGAAGTAGAGCTGAATGTGTGTGCTAAGCACACACATTCAGCACTGCTTCATCAAGCCAATACAATGCATTAGCCAGTGCTGATTGGCCAGAGTACGGAATTCGGCCAATCAGCGCTGGCCAATGCATTCTATTAGCCCGATGAAGTAGAGCTGAATGTGTGTGCTAAGCACACACATTCAGCACTGCTTCATCAAGCCAATACAATGCATTAGCCAGTGCTGATTGGCCAGAGTACGGAATTCGGCCAATCAGCGCTGGCTCTGCTGGAGGAGGCGGAGTCTAAGATCGCTCCACACCAGTCTCCATTCAGGTCCGACCTTAGACTCCGCCTCCTCCGGCAGAGCCAGCGCTGATTGGCCGAAGGCTGGCCAATGCATTCCTATGCGAATGCAGACTTAGCAGTGCTGAGTCAGTTTTGCTCAACTACACATCTGATGCACACTCGGCACTGCTACATCAGATGTAGCAATCTGATGTAGCAGAGCCGAGGGTGCACTAGAACCCCTGTGCAAACTCAGTTCACGCTAATAGAATGCATTGGCCAGCGCTGATTGGCCAATGCATTCTATTAGCCCGATGAAGTAGAGCTGAATGTGTGTGCTAAGCACACACATTCAGCACTGCTTCATCACGCCAATACAATGCATTAGCCAGTGCTGATTGGCCAGAGTACGGAATTCGGCCAATCAGCGCTGGCTCTGCTGGAGGAGGCGGAGTCTAAGGTCGGACTTGAATGGAGACTGGTGTGGAGCGATCTTAGACTCCGCCTCCTCCAGCAGAGCCAGCGCTGATTGGCCGAATTCCGTACTCTGGCCAATCAGCACTGGCTAATGCATTGTATTGGCGTGATGAAGCAGTGCTGAATGTGTGTGCTTAGCACACACATTCAGCTCTACTTCATCGGGCTAATAGAATGCATTGGCCAGCGCTGATTGGCCGAATTCCGTACTCTGGCCAATCAGTGCTGGCCAATGCATTCTATTAGCTTGATGAAGCAGAGTGTGCACAAGGGTTCAAGCGCACCCTCGGCTCTGATGTAGCAGAGCCGAGGCTGCACAAGGGTTCAAGCGCACCCTCGGCTCTGATGTAGGAGAGCCGAGGCTGCACAAGGGTTCAAGCGCACCCTCGGCTCTGATGTAGGAGAGCCGAGGGTGCACTTGAACCCTTGTGCAGCCTCGGCTCTGCTACATCAGAGCCGAGGGTGCGCTTGAACCCTTGTGCACACTCTGCTTCATCAAGCTAATAGAATGCATTGGCCAGCGCTGATTGGCCAATGTATTCTATTAGCCTGATGAAGTAGAGCTGAATGTGTGTGCTAAGCACACACATTCAGCTCTACTTCATCGGGCTAATAGAATGCATTGGCCAGCGCTGATTGGCCGAATTCCGTACTCTGGCCAATCAGTGCTGGCCAATGCATTCTATTAGCTTGATGAAGCAGAGTGTGCACAAGGGTTCAAGCGCACCCTCGGCTCTGATGTAGCAGAGCCGAGGCTGCACAAGGGTTCAAGCGCACCCTCGGCTCTGATGTAGGAGAGCCGAGGGTGCACTTGAACCCTTGTGCAGCCTCGGCTCTGCTACATCAGAGCCGAGGGTGCGCTTGAACCCTTGTGCACACTCTGCTTCATCAAGCTAATAGAATGCATTGGCCAGCGCTGATTGGCCAATGTATTCTATTAGCCTGATGAAGTAGAGCTGAATGTGTGTGCTAAGCACACACATTCAGCTCTACTTCATCGGGCTAATAGAATGCATTGGCCAGCGCTGATTGGCCAGAGTACGGAACTCGACCAATCAGCGCTGGCTCTGCTGGAGGAGGCGGAGTCTAAGATCGCTCCACACCAGTCTCCATTCAGGTCCGACCTTAGACTCCGCCTCCTCCAGCAGAGCCAGCGCTGATTGGCCGAATTCCGTACTCTGGCCAATCAGCACTGGCTAATGCATTGTATTGGCGTGATGAAGCAGTGCTGAATGTGTGTGCTTAGCACACACATTCAGCTCTACTTCATCGGGCTAATAGAATGCATTGGCCAATCAGCGCTGGCCAATGCATTCTATTAGCGTGAACTGAGTTTGCACAGGGGTTCTAGTGCACCCTCGGCTCTGCTACATCAGATTGCTACATCTGATGTAGCAGTGCCGAGTGTGCATCAGATGTGTAGTTGAGCAAAACTGACTCAGCACTGCTAAGTCTCTGCATTCGCATAGGAATGCATTGGCCAGCCTTCGGCCAATCAGCGCTGGCTCTGCCGGAGGAGGCGGAGTCTAAGGTCGGACCTGAATGGAGACTGGTGTGGAGCGATCTTAGACTCCGCCTCCTCCAGCAGAGCCAGCGCTGATTGGTCGAGTTCCGTACTCTGGCCAATCAGCGCTGGCCAATGCATTCTATTAGCCCGATGAAGTAGAGCTGAATGTGTGTGCTTAGCACACACATTCAGCTCTACTTCATCAGGCTAATAGAATACATTGGCCAATCAGCGCTGGCCAATGCATTCTATTAGCTTGATGAAGCAGAGTGTGCACAAGGGTTCAAGCGCACCCTCGGCTCTGATGTAGCAGAGCTGAGGGTGCACAAGGGTTCAAGTGCACCCTCGGCTCTCCTACATCAGAGCCGAGGGTGCGCTTGAACCCTTGTGCAGCCTCGGCTCTGCTACATCAGAGCCGAGGGTGCGCTTGAACCCTTGTGCACACTCTGCTTCATCAAGCTAATAGAATGCATTGGCCAGCACTGATTGGCCAGAGTACGGAATTCGGCCAATCAGCGCTGGCCAATGCATCCCTATGGGAAAAAGTTTATCTCACAAAAATCACAATTACACACCCGATAGAGCCCCAAAAAGTTATTTTTAATAACATTCCCCCCTAAATAAAGGTTATCCCTAGCTATCCCTGCCTGTACAGCTATCCCTGTCTCATAGTCACAAAGTTCACATTCTCATATGACCCGGATTTGAAATCCACTATTCGTCTAAAATGGAGGTCACCTGATTTCGGCAGCCAATGACTTTTTCCAATTTTTTTCAATGCCCCCAGTGTCGTAGTTCCTGTCCCACCTCCCCTGCGCTGTTATTGGTGCAAAAAAGGCGCCAGGGAAGGTGGGAGGGGAATCGAATTTTGGCGCACTTTACCACGTGGTGTTCGATTCGATTCGAACATGGCGAACACCCTGATATCCGATCGAACATGTGTTCGATAGAACACTGTTCGCTCATCTCTAGTAACCATTCAATAATTTGCTTTATGTTGCCTTTATTGTCCAGACAGTCTACTGATCTAAAGAGGAAGTGTTCCTGTTTCTCAATAATAATAATGTATAGTTTTTATTTTATTCTCTATTCATGTATCACATATAGAACTTTGCACACAATTGCTACAAAGTGTACAATACTCTAGACCTGACAAAGTTCAAAATGAATATTTATCCTTACCATGCATAAAGATATCCTGATAATGACATACAGCAAAATCTATTTCCATGGATTCCCTGTGGCTTTGCAAACAAACTATAGACCGTGCATACCAAAGTGGTTATGGATAGTAGGGTTTCCCACCAATGATAAAACCATACAGATATAGAGAGTGAGAGAGAAAGAGAGAGAGAGAGAGAAGGAAGGGGATGCTGTCAACCACCGAGTAGGTTGACTAATCGGTTTAGAATTAGCAGAAATGTCAATGATTTTAATACAAATACTGAATGTAAATCTGAACCTACAAATCAATCTGTTCAGCCCCTCTGCTCTATTACATGTAACCTGCCGATTGGACTACATATTCATGGTGACATTTAAGAGTATTCCTGAATTCTGACAGACGAAATGTACGCACAGTGGAAAGATTTCAACCCATAATATGCATATTTCCCCTTTTTGTACATTTCGAGTGAAAATGATCTTTTATTGCTAATTAAAAACAGCGATCACTTACAGTATAATATATATATATATATATATATATATATATATATGAGCAGAAAGTCATCGGAGAAGTTGGAGAATTGTCCTAATGTACTCTTGCTTGGTTACATTGAATTCTAATAAAGCATTCTTGTCTATTTGACAGATTACAATGAGAAACCTGCGGCTGTTCGTAGACGCTTGTAGTACTGACCTTGTGTTGAATTGGCAGCCTGTGCAGAATCTTTGTTTTGTGCTCCCCATCCATCATAAGAAAAATATTTTGAGTCTTAAAGTCTAAGCTTTTTTTCATCATTAAATTTCAAGAGTCTTTTAATTTTTTTTTAATGTCTCCACTGATCTCGCTATATTGGGGCTTGTTGTTGTAAGATCAGTTGTAGTTTTACTATTTGAGGGTACACAAAATGTATTGATCATTTAATTTTTTTAAGGAAAGGCTAATAAGGGCCCTGCCTTTATTTTTATTTATTTTCTCTCTCTTTTTTTTTAATGTAGATTTTGAGCTCCATAATCTACATTTTTCCTATCAGTATGTCTTTGGAGTATGGGAGGAAATCAATGCAAACACAGGAAGAATATACAAACTCCTTGCAGATGTTGTCCTTGGCAGGATTTAAACACAGGACTCCAGCGCTGCAAGGCCGCAGTGCTTAGCCACTGAGCCACCATGTTGCCTGGGCCCTGTTTTTATTTTCTGGGTTTGCTTAAGCCATACCCTATGCAGAAAACTACATTAAACGTATTCTTTGTGTCACAGAACAGTCACCCAGATGTCTTTGGGTACATATTGTCTATCACCATATCATGAATATCCACCCTCCAACACGAGTGTGCCCAGGATTAAAGTAAATACCTGCAAAGTGTTACTAGTATTAAAAATACCTTCAATGTGCCACTAATTTCGGAGAATACCCCCACAACGCCTTTATCATCATTGGGCCTTCCCAGATAATGTGCACACTGAATAAAAGTATCTCATGCTGTGCCCTTGATGAAGACATCTCCCACAATTTCTTTATAAATACAATGCCCCTTTAATAAATTTATGCTTCACATTGTGCCTTACATTACTAAAGTAACCCTTAATACCCCTTTATACACCACTCATCTGCCACATCACTGCTGACATTCAGCCACTTGTGAGCTGCTCCTGCAGAACATCATAGTGCTGCCTGCACCACAAGGAGATGAATGGTAGTTATGTTCCGTTGCACTTATTAGCACTCACTGACATTGCATTTATATTCTGCATCTTAAGGACATAGATAAAATTGAGTTAAAAAAGTGTGATAAGGTGTAAGGTACCCCTTACCCTGTGACACAATGTGCAACCCCACACGTCACACTTACTGTATCCAAGGAGCAGGTCACATGTGTTGATATATCCCACACTCTCACTGTACTATCATCAAAGCCAAAACATAAAGACCAGAGATGAGCGAACAGTGAAATATTCGAGATTCAATATTCGTTTTAAGTAGAGCCTCAATATTCGACCACTGAATCGAATATCGAATCTCATTATAATATATGGGAAAAAATACTCGTTTCAAGGGAAATCACTATTTGACTAAAGGAGAGTCACCAAATCCACGAATAGCAGAAGGAGAGTGTTTAGGAGGAGCACTGTGCAGTTAAAGTGCATGGACTCCATTATAGTCTATGGGGTCCATGCGCTTTAACTGCACAGCGCTTGCGCTGATAAAAAGTAAGCTCCCTCGTAACTGCAAGCTGCCAGCTCTCTCGACTAGCAAAGACGAGCCTGCGGGAAATCAACGCTGGTTCTGCAGCAGGCTCATCCTTGCTAGTCAGGAGAGCTGACAGCTTACTGTTACGAGGAGGAGGAGGAGGCGGAGTCTAAGATCGGACCAGAGCAGTCATCATTGTGGTCCGATTTTAGACTCCGCCTCCTCACAGACGAACCTCCGGCAGAACCAGCATTGATTGGCTGAATGCTGTACACTGGCCAATCAATGCTGGTCAACTCATTCCTATCAGAAAAAGTAAGCTCCCTCGTAACAGCAAGCTGCCAGCTCTCCCAGCTAGCAAGGACGAGCCTGCTGCAGAACCAGCATTGATTTGCCAATTCATTCGGCCAATCAACGCTGGCTCTGAATTGAATATTTACTGCGAATAGCTAGAAGTATTCAATCGAGTACGAATATTTTGAATACCGTAGTATTTGATCGAATACTACTTGCACATCTCTAATAAAGATCTGAATAACCCACTGGACAGACCCATCATTTTAGGATATTAATTCTTTGATTTGCAACTTAAACAGGGGAGAACGCAGACTGCAGAGGCAGTGGCGTAACTAGGAATGGCGGGGCCCCGTGGCGAACCTTTACTGAAAAAAAGCAATGGTGCCGCACACTCACAAATTTAGAAAGTGTAGTGCAGACGTTAAAGGGTCCTTCGACCCCACAATCAGATTAATCAAAAAAATGTTGTCGCAAACCTTTGACATGGGCCCCTTCCAAGAGGGGTATGTGGGTGTGCAAGCTATATGTGAACAAGAGGGTGACGTGGGGTGCAGAGTATGTATGACCAAGAGGGGGGTATGGGTGTGCAAACTGTGTGCGAGCAAGAGGGTGATATGGAGCGGGGAACCCCTCATTCCACCACAATCTTGCTCACACACAGCCTGCACACCCATGTACCCCTCTTCCTCACAGCCTATATCCCATTCCCCCATTGTACACTGACCTGTACAATCCGGGTAGCTCCACCCACAAAAGACACTGAGTCTATGTTAGTAGATTAAAGGACCTTTGATGACGTCATGATGACATCACATCCCAGGTCCTTCAATCTACTAGTATAGATGCCGGCACAGGGCTTAGGAAAGCAGGCAGGAGATAGATGTTTCTCCTGCCCGCTGTCACTATGCAAGTGCCGGGAGGCAGCCGGGGCCTGGACAGTAGGCAGCCCCTGCTTGGGTACAGTAGTGAAGCTAGCAATTGCTAGCTTCACTTACTGTCAAAAGATGGACTGTGGAGGAGGCAGCTCCTCTCCACATCCATCTTCAGGCAGCCCCTGGCGCTGCAGTAAATTGGGCCCTACTCCAGCAGGTATCGGCCTATTAAAAAAAAAAAAATCTGCAGTGGTAGCAGCTGTCACCAGGCCCCCTAGAGTCCCGGGCCCTGTGGCAGCTGCTACCACTACTACCCCGGTACTTACACCCCGTGCAGAGGGTCCTGGGTCCCCTGTCCTCACTAATTGGCCTCAGTTGTCACATGGGGTGCAAGGCTTCTGGGGATCCCCCATACAGTATAATGTCTCACAGTAGCTCCTCCACATATTATAATTCCCTATAGTGACCCCTCCACACACTATAATGTCTCACATAGCCCATCCACACACAATGATGCCCTATAGTGGCCCCTCCACACAATATAATGTTCCATAAAGGCTCCCATAAGGAATAATAGCTCACAGTAGCCCCTTCACAAAATATACTGTCGCACAGTGGCCCTTCTACACACTATAACACCCTATAGTGGCCCCTCTGAACACTATAATCTCTTACAGTAGCCCCACTACATATAATAATTCCCTAAATTGGCTCCTCAACACACTATAATGTCCCACAGTGGCCCCTTAAAATATAATGTCTCACAGTACTCCCCCCCCCCCCCCACACACACACAATAATGTGCTATAGTAGTTAAAAATCAGAGACATGAGAGACCACTGAGAATGAATCTTGATGCAAAATGATGCTGGCATATCGTCACACGGGCATGCCACTTTTTATTGTAGGTTTGACTGTACTATTGAATGCGTCAGTGGACTAATTTTTTCTGGCTAACATTACTTTTGATTCCGATGAGGCATATTGTTATATTAATTCAATTTTCCCCCACTTTCAGCCTTGGCTATGTGTCGATATCACGTAGGCACAGCTTTCGTAAATAAATATTAGCGTCTAGATGTCCTCCATGTAGATGACTATATGAGGAGACATTGTTATACACATGTACTCCCCACAACAGAGCCTGTATTGCGGTTTCCCATCATCTGTGTAGCTATTACTCTGAGGCTTTGTAGAATTATATTATTTCAGTTTTTAAAATTTGTCCTTCTCTTATCAGACTCATTGTATCGAGATCTGCTCTTGGATATTATACCAAATGGGATCAAGCGCAGTGTTATGTGCAGACATCATTATATCGCCAACCCTAGTCAGGCAATACTTTGCTGTGAGCTGGCAGTTGTCATCCCTCTTCTGATAGGAGTATATGTCCGAACAAAACGTCTATGCTCTACTGACCAAGTATATGTGTCAGACTGTAGTAATATCAATTCTCGTCTGACAGCGAGAGGATATAAATGACACCCTCTAAATATGGCTAGAGTCATTGCAGATTCTAGGACATAAACTTTATACTCGTTCTATACAAAACAACCGGAGGAAAAATCCTCCAACTGAACTTTCAGTACAAAGTATAATTCTCAATACAACCAAACTGTTGAGGTTATATGCAGGGCCGGCTCCAGGTTTTTATGGGCCCTTGGGCGACAGAGCCTCAGTGGGCCCCCTTGTAAAGGAGGTGGGGGAGTCGAGACACTGTGCGTTGCAGATGAAGCGAGTGACGTCATGCAGGAGTGTGGCATCACCAACTCCATACCTCCCAATCTTTTAAAGAGTAGAAAGAGGGGCAAAATGTGCGGCGCAAATTTAGCTCCACCCACTTTTATGTTGATTCCACCCATTCTCATTCATTTATTATGTGCTCCCACACAGTATAATCCTCCTACAGTCACCCGTAAATTAAATTCCCCCTTCCATCTCTCCCCCAGTTTCATATACACCCTTCCTCTGCCCCCAGTTTCATGTCCCCCCTCCATCTCTGTCCCCAGTTTCATCACGTTCTCCCCCTTCATCTGCCCACAGTTTAATGTCCCCCGTCTCTGCCCCAGTGTCATGCTGTTCCCCCCCTCCCCTTCATTTGTCCCTTCAGTTTCATTGGGCCCCCTCCATCTCTGTCCCCAGTTCCATGCCGTTCTCTCCCCACCCCCTCCATCTGCCCCAGTGTCATGCTGTTCTCCCCCCCTCCATCTGCCCCAGTGTCATGCTGTTCCCCCCTCCCCTTCATTTGCCCCCCAGTTTCTTTGGGCCCCCTCCATCTCTGTCCCCAGTTTCATGCCGTTCTCTCCCCACCCCCTTCATCTTCTCCAGTGTCATGCCGTTCCCCCCCTCCCCTTCATTTGCCCCCCAGTTTCATGGGCCCCCTTCATTATGTTTCACCTTAATATGTAATACAAAACAAACACTTACACTCACCTTCTATCACTCACCTTCCATCGTTCCCCCGACGCTCCTCTCTCTCTCCCTCCAATCACATACGCGATGCAGGAGCTGTGAGATCAGCTCCTGCTTAGCTCCGGACCGGCTTGCGTGTGTAGGCGTGATGCGATGACGTCATCGCGCCTACACACGCAAGCCGGGCCGGAGCTTTAAAGCAGGAGCTGATCTCACAGCTCCTGCATCGCGTATGTATTCCAGCTCATCGGCGGACGGACGCCGATGAGCTGAAATTGTGACAGGCAAGTGCCGGGGGGCCCCCAGAGGCTCTGTGGGCCCCGTCACTTGCCCGACTATGCCGTGCGCTGACGCCGGCCCTGGTTATATGTACGAGTCTTTCCATATTGAAACTGAAAGATGCTAGTCCATGCCTCATAATCTCCCACTTAGATTACTGTAACACCCTTCTCCATGGCCTCCCTGCAAATACTCTCGCTCCCTCCAGTCCATCCTAAACTGCGCTGCCCGCTTAATCCACCTCTCCCCCTGTTCTTCATTAGTTTTTCCCCTCTGCCAATCCTTTCACTGGCTACCCATAGCCCAGCGAACTGAGTTCAAGCTACTAACGCTGACATACAAAGCCATCCACAACCTGTCCCCTCCATATATCTCGGACCTAAACTCCCGCTACCTGCCCACACGTAACCTCAGATCCTCCAAAGACTTCTTACTCTGCTCTGCTCTCATCCGCTCCTCACACAACCATCTCCAAGATTGCTCTTGTGTATCCCCCATACTCTGGAACTCCTTACTTAGATACATAAGACTGACCCCCACAATCACAGGCTTCAAGAAGGCCCTGAAGACTCACCTATTCAGGAAGGCCTACAACCCCCAATAACACTATCACCACACTGCCATCTGTACATCCTCTCCCCTCACCATCTGTCACTATCCCTCTTCCCTCATAGACTGTAAGTCCTTGCGGACAGGGCCAGTTGGTCATTGTTAGTTTTATATTTGTATATTTTGTGTACTGTATGTAAACCCTCAAATGTAAAGCACCATGGAATTAATATAATAATGTACAGCACCAAGGAATTAATGGGGCTATATAAATAAACACTAATAATATTGTATAAGGACCCAGTATGTCAGGATTAGGGTTTCAAGATCGATTTTAAAATCCGATTTCCGATCATTTTCCAGCCAATCTTGATCCTGATCGCGATCATGAAATTTGCTCAATCGCCGATCGGAATCCGATCCTTTCCGAACTCGATCCTCAACCCTAGTCAATGCTTCTCTATGGGAAAAGTCACCTGTAGGGTTGAGCCGATCTTGAGATAACCTCCAATCTCGATCCCGCTGGAAAAGATTGGGTTGGAATTCCGATCGCGATCGTGAAATTTACTCGATCGCTGATCGAGATCCAATCTTTTCCGATCCTGATCGCTCAACCCTAGTCAGGATATTTTATCTCAGGGGTCTCTTTTGTATCTAGATGTCTAAAAACCTTGGGATATTGTCACCCAATATTTAGTTGTTTTTTTTTCCAAAACTTGCTATAGCTGGGTGCAATATAGGAATAGTGTGTTGTAGAAGTAGAAAATACTGTCTCAAAAATATGTAAACCAATAGACAACAAATACAATATATTTTTAATAGTTATAACAACTATGAAAATTAGTTGCTATCCATTTTTTCCCCTTAGATCCATAGACTTTCATTGCATGAGCATCAGTGTGAAAAAACACGTGCTTCTGAATAAACCCATTGAAATGAATGAGCACTTATAGCTTCTGGAAAAAAAGATTAGTTTGCCTGGCCTGACATGAAAGAAATGACTGTAACACGAATTGCTGGTTATGATAGAAAGGTGTTGCAAATCACAGTGAATCACAAATTACTGTATATTGGATGGAATAGTCACAGATCAGTCAATAGTATCCATGCTAAAGGCAACAGACCCATGATAGCGGCCTTTCAGTACGAGTAACGCTCTATAAGGGAGCCTTCACACGATGTAAAGCTGCGCTCATTCTGATTGTAAAATCACATTCAAAAAGCAGCTCCCATTGACTTGAATGGGTGCCGGCATACGCGCGCTCCCCATTGAAATCTATGAGAGGCTTTTTTCCCTATGCTTTCAGTGTATTACGCGCGTATCACATTGAAAGCAATAGGGAAAAAAGCAGCCCATTGATTTCAACGGGGAGCGCACGTATGCCGGCTCCCATTCAAGTCAATGGGAGCTGCTTTTTACGTGCTCATTCTGAACGTGTTTTTACGATCAGAATAAGCGCAGCGTTACATCGTGTGAAGGCTCCCTAACACTACAAATATTGAACCAAGAGCTCAATTCATACACTTGCCCTCCAAATTCTCCAGATCTCAATCCACACAATCATGGAATGCGCTGGAAAAACTTGTGCCATGTCTTTCTGGTTACATGAGGGGCCCTACACCATATCAGGCAGGTGATTTTAATGTTTTACTGATCTTTCTATATTTTTTGTAGTATCATAATAGAACCACAAGGTGGTGCTAGCGCAGCCTCATTAGAATATCATTTTGCTTCTGAATCACTTGTGCTATAGACGTATCCTTGTTATATTTTAGAATTTAGTATTTTCATACTAAATACTTATTAAATCATATTTAATGTTAAATGGATTTATGGAGCCAGATAATGATGCCTGCAGTTTCATTGTTTCTGCTACCTACGTACTCACTGCACTATAACTGTTGTGTAGGAGGGAACACTTCGCAAGGTCACTCCCAAACACCTCTGGAATGATGAAATGAAAAACTTGACTTTAAGATGAAATATGACTTTACTCTGTAACAGCAGACAAAACAAAATAGGTTTTCAGTAGGAACCATGACAAAAAAAACCCTCTGTATCTGCAGAATATATTATTGATCAAACTTGTCATAGTGCCCCCTGGTGTTAGTTATGAGAGGGAACAGAAAGAACATCAGGAGCTTTTGATAAAATGATTTTAGTTGAAATCCCCTTCTGTATTGTCTGATCTAATGGAAACCTGTTCCCGCAGGCTAGTTTTCCTTTTTGTTTTTCATCTTTAGGTTCCAATAATCATAACAGGTTTATTTTTCTGGCTACACAGTCTTTAAAATTAATAAATACAATGAAAAACTTATGGCAAATTCTGACACCCACAACTGTTAAGGGGGCCATATTCTGATACCCCAATACTTCTTGTTATTTTCATCTATGGAGCAATGTGACGGTCATGAAAAGTAAGCTGTAATTGTCATGGCCATCATTGTCAGTGTGACGGTGAGATAGAGCAATACATAGGACGTCATAATAAGCATTATGTGTGATTAATATGATGCATTTAATGCACTACACTTTATAAACTTCAGGAGATGCTGTGCTCGGCTGATGACAGGGGCTGCAATGCACAGAACACAGCTCGAGGCTATTTAATAAGGCTGGGGCCACATGTGGCGTAAACAAAGCGGCAAAGTGGCGTTTTACAGTTCCTGCAAAGTGGATGTAATTCTAGTGAATCCCATCCACACATTGCAGAAAAATCTGTGCAGCAGAAATGCCGTGATCTCCAAAACAGTTGTATTTTCGGAAATTGCATTATGTCAATTATACTGACATAAATGCTGATGGTTTCCCTATAGGTATAATTGAAGCAGAAAGTCTTTAGAGTGAAAAGCGCTACGGGAAAAAACGCAATGCATTTCCGACATGTTTTTTCTATGTGGGGCCTTAGCCGAGGGGAGACAGTCTTTTTCAGTCATCAAAGCATGGCGGTTTTTCCATGCCCTAATTCAATGCGGTTTGGTATCCTGGACAAAGATGAAGTTAGAAGAACGAGACTGGGCTGGGAAACAGTTACAAGGTTCATTTGTTATATTACGTGTTAATATTGTGCTTGTATAAAGCTTGAATAAAGTTTGAAATAACCCCAGTTATAACATCAGATGATGTATAGGAGGTTTTTTTTTAATTAATTGGTATGGGTGGAGCTGCTACAGTGTTTGGATGAAGAGGGCAAGTCCCTGCAGTCTTTAGTGTTCATTCTGGGGGCCCATATACAGCTTCATGCAAATATTACCTGATACTTGTTATCACATTCCTAAAATGTCACCTACATAATTTTCTCATTATTGTTTTCCTTGCTACCTAGCTATTGCCTCTAAGGTCAAGCTGCCTGGCTTTTGCCTTGAACTAGGAGCCACTTAGCTCTGTGAATCAGGAATATGTTCTCACAAAGCAGCAGACGTCAGGCAGTAGAGAAATGCTACAAGATTATTGACTGGGGCCCATGCAGTGTCATTGAGAAGATGAAGCACCAAGGAAAGATATTGACAGACCTGACTCTGCACCTAGACATCACCTAGTGTAGTGTGTCTACAGTATCAAATCAAATCAAACAAGTTTTATTGGCACGTCCGAATAGATATTTGGCATTGCCAAAGCTAGTAAAGCGGGGGGAGTTGGGGTCGGGGATGTGAGTGGTGGGTATGGGGGGGTGGGGTGATTGATTTGGGGTATAACAGTCCGTGGAGTCTCATCTTCCTCTTACTTGGTGACCGCTATATGGGGAGGTGGGGTTGGGTGGGGTGGATGGTTTGGGGTATAACAGTCCGTGGAGTCTCATCTTCCTCTTGTTTGGTGACAGGTGGACACGTATTGGGAAGCGATCTCCACAGTGGCCTCTTCTTCTCCCAGTAGGATGTAGAGTTTCTTCTGCAGTGTGCAGATATGAAGTCTGGGATGTGGGCAGAGAGTCTTTGGTAGTAGACGGCCCTCTCAGCTGTGTATTTGGTGCAGTGTAGCAGGAAGTAGGTCTCGTCTTCTAGGGCCCCCTGGTCACAGTGCTGGCACAGTCTGTTCTCCCGTAGCTTGTACGTCTGCCTGTGTTACCCTGTCTCCATCTCCATATACAGTATATAAAAATTAACCAGGTATTTTCTAAAATAATCTACCCAGTATATTATACTAATGGATAGCATCTGTGAGATTCAGTATGGTAATTATCTGTATAAAATACAATGTGGATACTATACCATGCCAGGGGGAGTTGGATGCTCAACAGGCTGAGGGGCTGGTTAGTTTCACCTGTGATCCAGTCCAAACCTGCGCACAAAGGCCCTTTAAATATTTGACCACCATATCAGATATAATAGATAGATAGATAGATAGATAGATAGATAGATAGATAGATAGGTGGATAGATGGATAGATAGATAATTAAACATACATAAAGTAATGTGCAAATGTTTTAGGCAAGAGTGGAAAAATGCTACAAAAGTAAGGACGCTTTCCAAAATAGAAGTGTTAAAAGTTTATTTTTGTCTATTGAAGACCATTTAAGATTAACAAGTCTATGAGAGCTGAGCTTCAGTATGGGTGCCTAGCCACTATGCTGGTCACAGAGCCAATTGCTTCCGGCCCCATGAACTGTATAGTACACGCACTGAATGTACCTCTGAACAGCTGTCAACTCCCCACATTTAGATAGTTATGATTTGTCTTAAGGATAAGCAATAAATACAAATAATAATATAGAAAATACGTCTGCTTAAGCATTTCTTTATCCTTAAAGGGGCTCTATCACTAGGAGAAGTTATTTTTAACTAATCACACCTTTGCATAGCCTTTAGAAAGTCTATTCCACACCTACCTTTAGTATGTAGATTGCCTCAGTGGTTTCTGAATAAGTCCGTTTTTATTCATATGCTAATTAGACTGGTGCACGATAGATGGTGCACACCTCTCCTATTGTTTTCTATGGGAGACGGCTCCTGCTGCTGCTGATGACTCAGCTTCCTGTTTGCTTCTCACACATAGAAGATAATAGGAGAAATGAGGCTGCTGGGAACTTCCTGAGCTGGCTGGAAGCTCATTAGTATATGAATAAAAACAGACTTATTCAGAAACCACTGAGGCAATCTACATACAAAAGGTAGGTGTGGAATAGACTTTCTAAAGCCTATGCAAGCATGTGATTAGATAAAAGTGACTTTTCCCAGTGATAGAGCCCCTTTAAGAATAATGTCTATATTAGCTAACTATAGCGACATGAAAAGAGAGTGTTTCTAGAATAGCAATGGACTTGGAGAAGCTGCATATTCTTCCCTTTCTTATGTTTCTTGTACACAGAACATCCTATTTCTTGAGAAAAGAAGAGGAGGAGGTGGAACAGCTATTGATGCTGATGACACAGAACTAGAAATAAAGATGACTAACAGACTGAAATGTAACAGAGGAATAATAGACGGAGAACTTGGGGTTGATAGCAAAGTCATCCAGCAGTTCTAGGCAGCTTTCACCTTGGTGCAATTATCAACAAGAAAAACCTCCAGTAACTTTGAAGAGGTGTGATGTAGACCAGCACTTGTTATACCAAGCATGAAAGTCCTAGAAAAGCTCTTCAAATGAAATAGTATTTTATAAAGGCTACAGAAAGACAACTCTGAAGCCTTTCATGGGAAGTAAAACACTATTCACATGGTTTCCAATCAAAATCAATGTCACGTCACTTAGTAACAATAATATAAGAGGATTTCATTGTACTAGGCAGAGAACACGTTATAAGCTGTAAGGTCAGGAGGGTAACTGGGGAAGGGGACAGATGAGGCATTTGGCCTTAGTACAGTCAGAATGAAGGCCTGGGGGATGCTGGGGGCTCACCAGTGATTTTTATCCGGCCTTGAGTACAACATCAAGCCCGAGCCACCTGACAACACATGAAACTGGAGCAGTGTCATTGACTGTGGCTTCATGTATGTTATATTTGCTCCATTTTAATAGAAAATCTGATTTATCGTGCAGAAGTCATCATCTCCAGCACACAATATGCTAGTGATGCACATGGGGGTATCAGTGCTGGATAAGCATGGCATATTCGGAAAGGAGAATCACCCCTGCAAGGCACTTGGTTTAATCGTATACACATTTTCATGCTGTGAGATGACCTTTAAATGTTGTTATCCTTGCCGTAAAGGGTTAACAACATTTCAACATACAGTGTTCATAATAATAGTTACCCATAGTACCTAATTTATATGACCCTACCTTTATACAGTGCTGAAACAGTGGCAAATTGTTATACTCAATAGCATACAGTGGGAGATTTGTTAGCACTTTCTGGAAGTTAGAAAGCCTAAAGTTAGACCAGGCAGAAGATGAACCAAATGTATCAGAATGGCTCACACTACATGATATATTAGTCAAAGTCACAAAATAGGTTTCTTCTGGAACAATTTTGTCATGTTTTGAATGTTTGCACCGCTGACTGTTCATAAATAGGTGGGAAAATGGATGTAGTCATAACAGGTCCATGTTTTAGCCGGATTTACCGGCTTGAACTTCGTGCTGGGAGCAGAACGCTTGGCAATATAGCTATCTATGGTGTTAGGAGTCCCTGCCTCCCAGTGACATACTGTCTCGTATTGTAATTGGTGCAGGACAGTATATTGATAGGAGGCAGGGACTCGTACCATCAAAAATAACAAGGATAGTAGGAGTTCTGCTACCAGCATGAAGTTAAAGCCGATAAATCTGGCTAACACACTGACCGAATTTCACCTGTGTGCAGCTAGCCTTAGACTTAAAGATGCAACAAATTTATCAAGTATCCCACAATTTTTGATAATTTTGGCATAAATTATGGAAGTTCAATAAAACTGACTAGACAGTTTTCCCAAATATTAGGAGAAAAAATTCCCAGGAAGAAAAACGAGAGTTGCTGGTCCAGATGAATACTTTTATTTGGCATATACACAACGCATTTCAAGCAACCTAAGGCACTTTTTCAAGTGTAAATATGACGGCATAAAAAAATACAAATATTCTACCTATTTAAAACTAAAAAAAATGGGTAGTAACTAGAGATGAGCGAACAGTAAAATATTCGAAATATTCGTTATTCGTTTCGAATAGCTGCTCAATATTCGACTATTCAAACGAATATCGAACCCCATTATAGTCTATGGGGAAAAATGCTTGTTTCAGGGGAACCCACAATTCGACTCAGGAGGGTCACCATGTCCACTATGACACACCAGGAAATGATGCCAACACCCTGGAATGCAACTGGGACACAGGAGAAGCATGCCTGGGGGCATCTAACATGCCCAAATCACTGTATTACGTTGGGATCCCTGTCTGCTTGCGATATGCGAGAGCTGACTTTTTCCCATAGGAATGCATTGACAGCGTTGATTGGCCGAATGCCATACAGAGTACAGCATTCGGCCAATCAACACTGGTTCTGCCGGAGGAGGCGGAGTCTAAGATCGGTCCACAGCAGTCTCCATTCTGGTCCGATCTCAGATGTAGCAGCGTTGAGCGCACGCTGTGCTCTGCTACACCCTCAGATGCAGCAGAGCTGACTGTGTGCTGAACCCTGCTACATCTCAGATGTAGCAGAACTGGCTGTGAGTGGATCCCAATGAGATAGAGCCCCAAACAGCTGTGTGAGTGACATTCCCACCTAAATAAAGGTAATCCCTAGCTAACCCTGCCAGTACATCTATCCCTGTCTCACAGTCACATAGTTCACAGTCTCATATGACCCGGATGTTAAACCCACTGTTCGTATAAATTGGAGGTCACCTGATTTAGCCAGCCAATTACCTTTTCCTATTTTTTTTCGATGCCTCCGTTGTCGTAGTTCCTGTCCCACCTCCCCTGCACAGTTATTGGTGCAAAAAAAGCACCAGGGAAGGTGCCATAAAGGCCCAAAGCCTGTGCTAGCAGTAACAGGCTATTACTTCTAACACAGGCTTTGGGCCTATATGGTACTGCTAGCTTGGGCCTATATGGTAATATCCCAGACCATGTGACATCTGGGACATTACCATATAGGCCTGAAGCCTGCAAGAAGTAACATCAGTTCCCGGAGAGGATCTGATGTGTCCGACAGGCAGTGTCTGCTGCTAATGTCCGTTCAAAATCTTGCACGGACATTAGCAGCGGACACTAGCTGTGTCCGTGACATTTTTCATTCATTTCAATGGCGATCGGGTGCGTTGTTTTACATTCCGTGCCTGTCCTTAAGTGTCCGTTCCTAAAGATGTCCGGCTTTTCAAGCAGACAGAAAAAACCTACATGTCGGGTTTTGCTGTCCGCTTGAAAAGTCGGGCATCTTTAGGAACGGACACTTAAGGACAGGCACGGAGTGTAAAACAACGCACCCAATCGCCATTGAAATGAATGAAAAATGTCACGGAAACAGCTAGTGTCCGCTGCTAATGTCCGTGCAAGATTTTGAACGGACATTAGCAGCAGACACTGCCTGTCAGACAATGACGGTAGTGTAAACGCTCCCTAACATTGTTTATTATGTTTCCTTCCCTCCCCTGGGGCTCCGATTATTATAGTCGGGGGTCTGAAAAGACCCCCGAGTATAATAATAGCGGTAATGAGATCGTAGCCTGGACCAGGCCTACTCGCTGCCGGCCACCGCGGCCTATAGTGCAAGGGGAAGCAGGGGCGGCAGTGAGCAGGTCCAGGGAGGTTGGTAAATAGGCTGCTACCTGCTGGAGATACTCCAGCAGGTAGCGGCCTATTATAAAACAAACAAAAAAAATTATTATACTTACCGACATGAGCGCTGCTCCCGCTGCCGCCGCATCCTCTTCTCTCGGCAGTACGCAGCGTTTCAGCGTAGGGGGCATGATGATGCCACCTACGCTGATACGTAGACGTCTGAACCAGCGCAAGGAGAGCGGCAGCTCTCCTTGCGCTGGTTCAGAGAAAAAACAGTAAAAACAGTAAACAAAAACCAGTAAAAAAATAAATAAAAATCGCCCGGGCTGCCGCCCCCCTCCTTTCCGCCACCCGAGGCGCCTCACCTCGCCTCATTAGAGGTGCGGTGCTGCTTTTCTGTATGTGCACGTACTCAAATAAGTGTCTGCCAGATAGGCATGGTGACTTCCAATCCAGAAAGAAAAGCATAGGGAGACACCAGGCTTATCTGAATTATATGACACAAAAAAATCTAACAATAATATAACACCTTACTAAATAATATGTAGTAAATTTAAAAGAAAACACTAAGATCATTGCTGTCATTGAGACCTAATGGGCCTGAAGCATCTGTAAGCATTATCCATTTAGCTTCTTCTTTCAACAAAATTCTATTCTTATCCCCTCCAAATTTGCAGGGGAAAAACAAGTTAAGAGTGTTTTTCTTATGTCTCATCCATCCCCTGTGAAGAAGATGATCTTGAGTTTAAATCCCATTTCTGCATCAGTTACAAAATTCTGATGTCCAGTGTAATGTTATGGAGCAGAGTTATTACCATATGACAGTTGGATACAGTGGAAACATATGACAAGTCATGAAGTGCAAATATCAGCGTTTTACAGCAAATTACAGAACATAACCTCTTTGGATTTGAAGGCTATGAATACCTTGGCAATGATCTTTTTTAAAGTTCATCTGTTTTCTAAGTGTAAAATTAAAACCCCTGCATCAAGGCCATACCGCCATCATGGGATTACATTGACTTGACACCCTGATCTAGCCAGCATTAAATGGACTGCAGTTTAGAGAATCCACATTCCTATACATATCCATAACCCTGCGGCATGAGCTTTGACCCCGATTTAGTCTTTTCTTTCACTCTGCATGTTTTACGCATATATCATAACTGCACAGAATATAACCAGAATAGATTATTTATCTTGCAATGAATTTTCAGATCTGAATCTCATACTTCAGTGACTTTGGTTTGCCTGTGAATTTTTTTGTCCTGCAGTTAATCTTGTTCATTTTCAGCTGTGACATGGTTTACTATTTATAGCTTAAAATGCATTTGTTCATGTCAATGGTTATTGCTTTACAAGTGTTCTTTGCATTAAGTACTTAAGATAACACTTGCAGTTAACACAGTGTGACTAAACATATTGTAGCTCTGGGAATAATAATTGAGTTTGAAATTAAGCTTTTAATTAAACTTGAATTCCCACCAGTTTCCACTACTGTGAGACAAGAATTATGCATTAGCGCTAATAGCTATATATCTGAGTAAATTGATAATATTATTAGTGTTCCTACCGGGATGGAAATATACATGGTTACTGCTTCTCTTCTTTAAACTATTCCACTTCAAATTTCAAAGGGGAACCTATATTATAAACCCACAAAACACTATAAATAATCTTAAGGTAATAATACGCTCGTTATGTACTTAATCAGAGACATCTATAATAAAAGTTGTGGCTTTGTTCGTTGCAGATCAATCATGGTAAAAATCAAATCCCCATTGTTCTCATCAATAAAAGGACAAGTAGAATGTCTTGATTTTTTTTTATGATTGTATCTTATTAAGATAGTTATAGTTATGTATTATATAGCTATAGATAACATTCATGCAATCTTGTGCTGACCAGTAAATGATGGGAAAGTGTCTAAGCACACTGGGGCATATTTAGCTCTGTCTTTTTTTACACATTATTTTCTAAGGAAATGCGTCAAAAGACATGGATTTATTATAGATCCTCGACAATTTAGAATAAAAAAAATGTCCTAATTTTTTTCATGTATTTATGAAGCTTAATAACAAGATTATGATCCAAATATCACATGTAACTAATATAGTATAAGTCCTTTTTGCCCTCACACACCTGCCTGTTTGTGGTCATAAACATTATAATGATGTCCTCAGAAATGTGCAGTATTACACACCGCTAGAAAACTGACAGTGCGCTGAATTCAGAGCAATGTCAGCTTTCCCGATATGTGCCCCGGTGCTGGAGATGTTGATAGAGTTACTTCCAGCACCAATAGCTCTCCATTGTAAGAAAGGCATTCCTCACAACCCAGCAATGAGGATTATACCGATTAATCCAAATATAGTGTTACACTGTATTTTGAACAGGCTAAAAACGGAGGAAAAAAAAGGAGAAGCCAGCGGTAGAAAAATAAGGGGGGAATATTTTCTTACTTCTAATTATTTTTAGAGATGAGCGAACGGCGTTTAATCGAATTGGTATTCGATCGAATATCAGACTGCTTGAGATATTCGATTCCAATCGAATAACACGCAGCAAACGCACTAAAAATTCGTATCTCCTCCCACCTTCCCTGGCGCTTTTTTTGCAGGGGAGGTGGGACAGGAACTACGACAACGTAGGCATAGAAAAAAACATCAGAAAAGGTAATTGGCTGGCTAAAACAGGTGACCTCCACTTTATACAAAGAGTGGATTTCAGATTCGGTTCATATGAGACTGTTACACCGCTATATCTCAGGTATAGCAGAGTTGACACAGTGCTGCTACATCTCAGCAGCATTGAGCGCACAGCACTGCTACATCTCAGGTGTAGCAGAGTTCAGTGCACAGCCAGCTCTGCTGCATCTCAGGTGTAGCAGAGTTCAGCGCACAGCCAGCTCTGCTGCAACTCAGGTGTAGCAGAGATCAGCGCACAGCCAGCTCTGCTGCATCTCAGGTGTAGCAGAGATCAGCGCACGGCCAGCTCTGCTGCATCTCAGGTGTAGCAGAGCTCAGCACATGGCCAGCTCTGCTGCATCTCAGGTGTAGTAGAGTTCAGCGCATGGCCAGCTCTGCTGCATCTCAGGTGTAGCAGAGTTCAGTGCATGGCCAGCTCTGCTGCATATCAGGTGTAGCAGAGTTCAGCGCATGGCCAGCTCTGCTGCATATCAGGTGAAGCAGAGCTCAGTGCACAGCCAGCTCTGCTGCATCTCAGGTGTAGCAGAGATCAGCGCACGGCCAGCTCTGCTGCATCTCAGGTGTAGGAGAGATCAACACACGGCCAGCTCTGCTGTACCTCCGGTGTAGCAGAGCTCAGCGCACGGCCAGCTCTGCTGCATCTCAGGTGTAGCAGAGTTCAACGTGCTGCCAGCTCTGCTGCCTCTCAGGTGTAGCAGAGCTCAGCGCACGGCCAGCTCTACTGCATCTCAGGTGTAGCAGAGATCAGCGCAACACCAGCTCTGCTGCATCTCAGGTGTAGCAGAGCTCAGCACATGGCCAGCTCTGCTGCATCTCAGGTGTATTAGAGTTCAGCGCATGGCCAGCTCTGCTGCATATCAGGTGTAGCAGAGTTCAGCGCATGGCCAGCTCTGCTGCATATC
The DNA here is from genome assembly GCF_031893055.1 of Leptodactylus fuscus. Classification (NCBI taxonomy): domain Eukaryota; kingdom Metazoa; phylum Chordata; class Amphibia; order Anura; family Leptodactylidae; genus Leptodactylus; species Leptodactylus fuscus. Next base: position 144,612,107 of record NC_134268.1, read on the forward strand.
AGGTGTAGCAGAGATCAGCGCATGGCCAGCTCTGCTGCATCTCAGGTGTAGCAGAGATCAATGCACGGCCAGCTCTGCTGAACCTCCGGTGTAGCAGAGCTCAGCGCACGGTCAGCTCTGCTGCATCTCAGGTGTAGCAGAGTTCAACGCGCTGCCAGCTCTGCTGCCTCTCAGGTGTAGCAGAGCTCAGTGCACGGCCAGCTCTACTGAATCTCAGGTGTAGCAGAGCTCAGCGCACGGCCAGCTCTGCTGCATCTCAGGTGTAGCAGAGCTCAACGCACAGCCAGCTCTGCTGCAACTCAGGTGTAGCAGAGATCAGCACACAGCCAGCTCTGCTGCATCTCAGGTGTAGCAGAGATCAGCGCACGGCCAGCTCTGCTGCATCTCAGGTGTAGCAGAGCTCAGCACATGGCCAGCTCTGCTGCATCTCAGGTGTAGTAGAGTTCAGCGCATGGCCAGCTCTGCTGCATCTCAGGTGTAGCAGAGTTCAGTGCATGGCCAGCTCTGCTGCATATCAGGTGTAGCAGAGTTCAGCGCATGGCCAGCTCTGCTGCATATCAGGTGAAGCAGAGCTCAGTGCACAGCCAGCTCTGCTGCATCTCAGGTGTAGCAGAGATCAGCGCACGGCCAGCTCTGCTGCATCTCAGGTGTAGGAGAGATCAACACACGGCCAGCTCTGCTGTACCTCCGGTGTAGCAGAGCTCAGCGCACGGCCAGCTCTGCTGCATCTCAGGTGTAGCAGAGTTCAACGTGCTGCCAGCTCTGCTGCCTCTCAGGTGTAGCAGAGCTCAGCGCACGGCCAGCTCTACTGCATCTCAGGTGTAGCAGAGATCAGCGCACGACCAGCTCTGCTGCATCTCAGGTGTAGCAGAGCTCAGCACATGGCCAGCTCTGCTGCATCTCAGGTGTAGTAGAGTTCAGCGCATGGCCAGCTCTGCTGCATATCAGGTGTAGCAGAGTTCAGCGCATGGCCAGCTCTGCTGCATATCAGGTGTAGCAGAGTTCAGCGCATGGCCAGCTCTGCTGCATATCAGGTGTAGCAGAGCTCAGTGCACAGCCAGCTCTGCTGCATCTCAGGTGTAGCAGAGATCAGCGCATGGCCAGCTCTGCTGCATCTCAGGTGTAGCAGAGATCAATGCACGGCCAGCTCTGCTGAACCTCCGGTGTAGCAGAGCTCAGCGCACGGTCAGCTCTGCTGCATCTCAGGTGTAGCAGGGTTCAACGCGCTGCCAGCTCTGCTGCCTCTCAGGTGTAGCAGAGCTCAGTGCACGGCCAGCTCTACTGCATCTCAGGTGTAGCAGAGCTCAGCGCATGGTCAGCTCTGCTGCATCTCAGGTGTAGCAGAGTTCAACGCGCTGCCAGCTCTGCTGCCTCTCAGGTGTAGCAGAGCTCAGCGCATGGCCAGATCTGCTGCATCTCAGGTGCAGCAGAGATCAGCGCATGGCCAGCTCTGCTGCATCTCAGGTGTAGCAGAGCTCAGCGCAAGGCCAGCTCTGCTGCATCTCAGGTGTAGCATAGCTCAGCGCACGGCCAGCTCTGCTGCATCTCAGGTGAAGCAGAGGTCAGCGCACAGCCAGCTCTGCTGCATCTCAGGTGTAGCAGAGATCAGCGCATGGCCAGCTCTGCTGCATCTCAGGTGTAGCAGAGCTCAGTGCATGGCCAGCCCTGCTGAATTTCAGGTGTAGCAGAGCTCAGCGCACGGCCAGCTCTGCTGCCTCTCAGCTGTAGCAAAGCTCAGCGCATGGCCAGCTCTGCTGCATCTCAGGTGTAGCAGAGCTCAGCGCATGGCCAGATCTGCTGCATCTCAGGTGTAGCAGAGCTCAGCGCATGGCCAGCTCTGCTGCATCTCAGGTGCAGCAGAGATCAGCGCATGGCCAGCTCTGCTGCATCTCAGGTGTAGCAGAGCTCAGCGCAAGGCCAGCTCTGCTGCATCTCAGGTGTAGCATAGCTCAGCGCACGGCCAGCTCTGCTGCATCTCAGGTGAAGCAGAGGTCAGCGCACGGCCAGCTCTGCTGCATCTCAGGTGTAGCAGAGATCAGCGCATGGCCAGCTCTGCTGCATCTCAGGTGTAGCAGAGCTCAGTGCATGGCCAGCCCTGCTGAATTTCAGGTGTAGCAGAGCTCAGCGCACGGCCAGCTCTGCTGCCTCTCAGCTGTAGCAAAGCTCAGCGCATGGCCAGCTCTGCTGCATCTCAGGTGTAGCAGAGTTCAGCGCGCTGCCAGCTCTGCTGCCTCTCAGGTGTAGCAGAGCTCAGCGCACGGCCAGCTCTGCTGCATCTCAGGTGTAGCAGAGATCAGCGCATGGCCAGCTCTGCTGCATCTCAGGTGTAGCAGAGCTCAGTGCATGGCCAGCTCTGCTGCATCTCAGGTGTAGCAGAGTTCAGCGCACGGCCAGCTCTGCTGCCTCTCAGCTGTAGCAGAGCTCAGCGCACGGCCAGCTCTGCTGCATCTCAGGTGTAGCAGAGATCAGCGCATGGCCAGCTCTGCTGCATCTCAGGTGTAGCAGAGCTCAGCGCATGGCCAGCTCTGCTGCATCTCAGGTGTAGCAGAGATCAGCGCGCTGCCAGCTCTGCTGCCTCTCAGGTGAAGCAGAGCTCAGCGCACGGCCAGGTCTGCTGCATCTCAGGTGTAGCAGAGCTCAGCGCATGGTCAGCTCTGCTGCATCTCAGGTGTAGCAGAGATCAGCGCATGGCCAGCTCTGCTGCATCTCAGGTGTAGCAGAGCTCAATGCACGGCCAGCTCTGCTGCATCTCAGGTGTAGCAGAGCTCAGCACATGGCCAGCTCTGCTGCATCTCAGGTGTAGTAGAGTTCAGCGCATGGCCAGCTCTGCTGCATATCAGGTGTAGCAGAGTTCAGCGCATGGCCAGCTATGCTGCATATCAGGTGTAGCAGAGTTCAGCGCATGGCCAACTCTGCTGCATCTCAGGTGTAGCAGAGCTCAGTGCACAGCCAGCTCTGCTGCATCTCAGGTGTAGCAGAGATCAGCACACGGCCAGCTCTGCTGCATCTCAGGTGTAGCAGAGATCAATGCACGGCCAGCTCTGCTGAACCTCCGGTGTAGCAGAGCTCAGCGCACGGTCAGCTCTGCTGCATCTCAGGTGTAGCAGAGTTCAACGCGCTGCCAGCTCTGCTGCCTCTCAGGTGTAGCAGAGCTCAGTGCATGGCCAGCTCTACTGCATCTCAGGTGTAGCAGAGCTCAGCGCATGGTCAGCTCTGCTGCATCTCAGGTGTAGCAGAGATCAGCGCATGGCCAGCTCTGCTGCATCTCAGGTGTAGCAGAGCTCAGTGCACGGCCAGCTCTGCTGCATCTCAGGTGTAGCAGAGCTCAGCACATGGCCAGCTCTGCTGCATCTCAGGTGTAGTAGAGTTCAGCGCATGGCCAGCTCTGCTGCATATCAGGTGTAGCAGAGTTCAGCGCATGGCCAACTCTGCTGCATCTCAGGTGTAGCAGAGCTCAGTGCACAGCCAGCTCTGCTGCATCTCAGGTGTAGCAGAGATCAGCACACGGCCAGCTCTGCTGCATCTCAGGTGTAGCAGAGCTCAGTGCACGGCCAGCTCTGCTGCATCTCAGGTGTAGCAGAGCTCAGCACATGGCCAGCTCTGCTGCATCTCAGGTGTAGTAGAGTTCAGCGCATGGCCAGCTCTGCTGCATATCAGGTGTAGCAGAGTTCAGCGCATGGCCAACTCTGCTGCATCTCAGGTGTAGCAGAGCTCAGTGCACAGCCAGCTCTGCTGCATCTCAGGTGTAGCAGAGATCAGCACACGGCCAGCTCTGCTGCATCTCAGGTGTAGCAGAGATCAATGCACGGCCAGCTCTGCTGAACCTCCGGTGTAGCAGAGCTCAGCGCACGGTCAGCTCTGCTGCATCTCAGGTGTAGCAGAGTTCAACGCGCTGCCAGCTCTGCTGCCTCTCAGGTGTAGCAGAGCTCAGTGCATGGCCAGCTCTACTGCATCTCAGGTGTAGCAGAGCTCAGCGCATGGTCAGCTCTGCTGCATCTCAGGTGTAGCAGAGTTCAACGCGCTGCCAGCTCTGCTGCCTCTCAGGTGTAGCAGAGCTCAGCGCATGGCCAGCTCTGCTGCATCTCAGGTGTAGCAGAGATCAGCGCATGGCCAGCTCTCCTGCATCTCAGGTGCAGCAGAGATCAGCGCATGGCCAGCTCTGCTGCATCTCAGGTGTAGCAGAGCTCAGCGCAAGGCCAGCTCTGCTGCATCTCAGGTGTAGCATAGCTCAGTGCACGGCCAGCTCTGCTGCATCTCAGGTGAAGCAGAGCTCTGCGCACGGCCAGCTCTGCTGCATCTCAGGTGTAGCAGAGATCAGCGCATGGCCAGCTCTGCTGCATCTCAGGTGTAGCAGAGCTCAGTGCATGGCCAGCCCTGCTGAATCTCAGGTGTAGCAGAGCTCAGCGCATGGCTAGCTCTGCTGCATCTCAGGTGTAGCAGAGTTCAGCGCACGGCCAGCTCTGCTGCCTCTCAGCTGTAGCAAAGCTCAGCGCATGGCCAGCTCTGCTGCATCTCAGGTGTAGCAGAGTTCAGCGCGCTGCCAGCTCTGCTGCATCTCAGGTGTAGCAGAGCTCAGCGCACGGTCAGCTCTGCTGCATCTCAGGTGAAGCAGAGCTCAGCGCATGGCCAGCTCTGCTGCATCTCAGGTGTAGCAGAGCTCAGCGCATGGTCAGCTCTGCTGCATCTCAGGTGTAGCAGAGCTCAGCGCACGGCCAGGTCTGCTGCATCTCAGGTGTAGCAGAGCTCAGCGCATGGCCAGCTCTGCTGCATCTCAGGTGTAGCAGAGATCAGCGCATGGCCAGCTCTGCTGCATCTCAGGTGTAGCAAGGCTCAGTGCACGGCCAGCTCTGCTGCATCTCAGGTGTAGCAGAGCTCAGCACATGGCCAGCTCTGCTGCATCTCAGGTGTAGAAGAGATCAGCGCATGGCCAGCTCGGCTGCATCTCAGGTGTAGCAGAGCTCAGCGCACAGCCAGCTCTCCTGCATCTCAGGTATAGCGGAGTTGAGTGCACAGCCCTGCTACACCTGAGATGTAGCAGAGCTTTGTCAACTCTGCTATACCTGAGATCAGACCACAATGGAGACAGGATGTGATCAGACTTTGACAAAGGAGACCTATACGAAACGCGTCAGTCTGACGCCACATTCCTGTTCCTGTTTCGTGTGTGTTATTATCGATTTGGAGTTCAAATAATAAAGAAGAAGTTTTGTATTTCCGCTACGACCGGGCTGGAGTAAATTTTTATCTCATGGATTTGCTGTTTGTCTGCTTCAGACCGAGGGAGCGTACATCCGAGCCGGGTCCACAAGAATTTTAGTGGAAAGTGACGTATGGGAATTACATTTGGGACTACAAGTGGCTGAGTATACATTTTCCTTTTCCCCGTTTATCCTCTATGTACAATGGAGACTGCTGTGGACCGATCTTAGACTCTGCCTCCTCACAGACGAGCCTCCGGCAGAACCAGCGTTGATTGGCCGAATGCTGTACACTGTATGGCATTCGGCCAATCAATGCTGGTCAATACATTCCTATGGGAAAAAGTCAGCTCCCGCATTATTAGTGACATAATATACAGGGACTTGGGCATGTTAGATGCCCCCAGGCATGCTTCCACTGCTGTCCCAGTTGCATTCCAGAAGTGTTGTCCTCATTTCCTGAGGTGTCATAGTGGATTTGGTGACCCTCCTGAGTCGAAGAGTGATTTATCCTGAAACAAAGCTTTTTTCCCCATAGACTATAATGGGGTTCGATATTCGTTCAAGTAGTCGAATATTGAGGGGCTATTCAAAATGAATATTGAATATTTCACTGTTCGCTCATTTCTAATTATTATCAATGTGGGTCACACTAAGGGAGTTTTATTACTCCAGGGAGACTATTACCAATAAAAGCCCCACTGATGGCGAATTATCACTATTGACGGCATTATATAACTATTACCAATGGGGAAGCATTATTTCTATAGAGGGCATTATATACAGTCCTATGAAAAAGTTTGGGCACCCCTATTAATCTTAATCATTTTTTGTTCTAAATATTTTGGTGTTTGCAACAGCCATTTCAGTTTGATATATCTAATAACTGATGGACACAGTAATATTTCAGGATTGAAATGAGGTTTATTGTACTAACAGAAAATGTGCGATATGCATTAAACCAAAATTTGACCGGTGCAAAAGTATGGGCACCCTTATCATTTTATTGATTTGAATTCCCCTAACTACTTTTTACTGACTTACTGAAGCACAAAATTGGTTTTGTAACCTCAGTGAGCTTTGAACTTCATAGCCAGATGTATCCAATCATAAGAAAAGGTATTTAAGGTGGCCAATTGCAAGTTGATCTCCTATTTGAATCTCCTCTGAAGAGTGGCATCATGGGCTACTCAAAACAACTCTCAAATGATCTGAAAACAAAGATTGTTCAACATAGTTGTTCAGGGGAAGGATACAAAATGTTGTCTCAGAGATTTAACCTGTCAGTTTCCACTGTGAGGAACATAGTAAGGAAATGGAAGACCACAGGGACAGTTCTTGTTAAGCCCAGAAGTGGCAGGCCAAGAAAAATATCAGAAAGGCAGAGAAGAAGAATGGTGAGAACAGTCAAGGACAATCCACAGACCACCTCCAAAGAGCTGCAGCATCATGTTGCTGCAGATGGTGTCACTGTGCATCGGTCAACTATACAGCGCACTTTGCACAAATAGAAGCTGTATGGGAGAGTGATGAGAAAGAAGCCGTTTCTGCATGTACGCCACAAATAGAGTTGCCTGAGGTATGAAAAAGCACATTTGGACAAGGCAGCTTCATTTTGGAAACAAAAATTGAGTTGTTTGGTTATAAAAAAAGGCGTTATGTATGGCGTCCAAAAAGAAACAGCATTCCAAGAAAAACACATGCTACCCACTGTAAAATTTGGTGGAGGTTCCATCATGCTTTGGGGCTGTGTGGCCAATGCCGGCATCGGGAATCTTGTTAAAGTTGAGGGTCGCATGGATTCCACTCAGTATCAGCAGATTCTTGAGAATAATGTTCAAGAATCAGTGACGAAGTTGAAGTTACGCCGGGGATGGATATTTCAGCAAGACAATGATCCAAAACACCGCTCCAAATCCTCAGGCATTCATGCAGAGGAACAATTACAATGTTCTGGAATGGCCATCCCAGTCCCCAGACCTGAATATCATTGAACATCTGTGGGATGATTTGAAGCGGGCTGTCCATGCTCGGCGACCATCTAACTTAACTGAACTTGAATTGTTTGTCCAAAATACCTTTATCCAGGATCCAGGAACTGATTAAAAGCTACAGGAAGCGACTAGAGGCTGTTATCTTTGCAAAAGGAGGATCTACTAAATATTAACGTCACTTTTCTGTTGAGGTGCCCATACTTTTGCACCGGTCAAATTTTGGTTTAATGCATATTGCACATTTTCTGTTAGTACAATAAACCTCATTTCAATCCTGAAATATTACTGTGTCCATCAGTTATTAGATATATCAAACTGAAATGGCTGTTATAAACACCAAAATATTTAGAACTAAAAATGATTAAGATTAATAGGGGTGCCCAAACTTTTTCATAGGACTGTATGTGCACTATTATGAATCCGAACATGCTGAAGAAGTATTGGGACACTATTGCCAGTGGGGGCATCCTGGGGAAGGATAATTACTGTGTGGCACTAATTACTGTAGGGGGTTCTATATGTGACATTAATTACTGTAGGGGGTTCTATGTGTAACACTAATTACTTTAGGAGGCACTATGTGTGACACTAGGGTGTATGATATGTATCTGCGTGGTACTAGAATTTTCAAGTGAGCTATTTGGTAAAAAGATCATTAGAAAGGTCTTTGTGCAGTCCCTTCATGTATTTGTTCATTGTTATTAGATCTCCCCGAAGACGTCTTCTTTCTAAACTGGATATCCCAGGTTTGTTAATCCATCATTGTACTCCAATCCACCCATTTCCCTAACAATTTAGGCACCTTTCTCTGCACTCTCTCTAGCTTGATTATGTCCTTCTTGTATATTGGAGCTCAAAATTGCATATAATAGTCTACGTGAAGACACTGTTGGATCACTAAGATGGAGAGGATGATGGAAAAAAGTGAGGAACCTAACTTTACAGAAATGACTTGTGACACAAAAAAGCATTTATGACAGTATTGGCCAAATGGAGAAGATCAGAGATGGACGAACCTCACAAGAATCATTTTGTACCAACTTGTTCAGATAGAACCAGAAGGGCTATTATTATACTCTGAGATCTCTACAGACCTCAGTGTATCTTAAGTTAAGGCCCAAGAAAGGTAAGGAAAAATAACAAACACATATTCACCTGTTTCATCTCTTATGTGCATCCTTGTTACATGTGTCCCTGCTTCCTCTTCAGTGTTCAGCAATTACATGGAGCGGAATTCCAGGAGAAGTGAGGCAAAGTAAGTATAAGTGTTTGCATTTTCCCTCACCTCCCCTGCACCTCCACTTATAATACTGTTTGGGCTAAGGAGAATAACTCCAACTCTACCATAAGAATAAGAATAGGACTAGTGTCTCATGGTGAACCCCAAAAGTGTTGTGCTCGGGAGAACCCAAAACCTTTGTAACTTTCAGGACAAATCCGACTTTAAATATATTAGTTCACCCATCCATAGTGATTAAGAGGGAAGGTAATGTCTACAATCAGAGTAGATGTCACATCTGAGTCACTTGATGTAAAGGATATGTACTTTTGCTGTGTTTTTTGTGACTGTCTGACTAGTCCTTTTCTGTACAAATGCATTGGGGCTTGGGCCCGGAATCTTTTACAGCACTAGCAAGAACCCTGCCAAACTGTATGAAATAAATCCAATTTTCCAATATGTGCCTGTCTGAACAGTCACATGAGCCATTATTGTGATGTCCAAGAAAAAGAGAAAAATTTGGAGCTCACCGTGTATACTCTGATAATCCAACCGGGGTCAGGGGTGAACCTGCCCCTCTCGCCGCCCGAAACAAATGACAGAAAGCCGCTCCCCCCCCCCCGGGAGGAGGGTGTGTGGCAGAGCTGAGGGGCGGGGCTTAGAGAAGGGGGCGGGGCTTAGCACCATTGGCAGGCAGAGAGCAGGCACGGAGAAGACCTGCTCTCTTCCTGAGTGTGAGGGGAGGCTGCCGGAGCAGCGCTGCTTCAGCAGCCTCCCCAATCCACCGCTCCATGCTAAGCCAGTGCAGGACAGCTTGTCCTGGACTGGCTTTGGTAAGAAAAAATGCCACCCTCCCTGGGGCCCTGCCATAGCGCTGCCTGAAGCGCTCACTTCAGGTCGCCTCATGGGAGGTGCGGCGCTGACCGGGGTGCACGATCAGCTTTTCGGGCAACAAAGCAAGTTGAATGGATAATAAGAAAGAGATGAAGATCAGCATCACTCTGTGGAAAATGTAGAAAAACTTCTTTAATCCATAATAAGCGTAAAAAACATACAACGATGAAAGAAAAACACTAACAAAAACACATTAAAAAACGGTCTGTTGGGACTCGAAGCCCCAGAATCCAGACTGGTAAAGCTGCAAAAGAGGGTCCTTTGGAAAGGTGATTTAAAATTGCAGGTAAACTCTTTAAAGAGGATCTTTCACCTCCTCCACCAACTATAACTTTGCATTATTCAATAGGTGTCACTTTACTGATTCTGGCGCAGCTGGAATTTGTCTGTAGCGCCTGAGCAATTGGCTCTGTTAGCTTCACCACCCAATATGGTATTCAGGCTTTCCAATGTTCGGTCGGCAGTCCTGGGTAGGAGCAGACAGACTGGGATCACGTACATGACAGTAGAGAGAATAATTATCTTATTGGGTGCCGAAACTAACAGCATCTATTGATTTATTGAATAGAGTAGAGGCAAAACTCCAACGGTGCCAGAATCAGTGAAGTGACACCTATTGAAGGACGTAAAGAGATAGAGTTGATGGATAAGATGAAAGATCACCTTTAAGCAGTATTTTGTTATAATGGCAGTCCTATTCTCTTCTCTCTCCTTTCGGTACTTATGAGCAGCTGTATACTGGTAGGTCCAGTCCTTGGATACTTGGAAGACCTCTGGTACCGGAAATATATTATGTCTGCAGGAAGCTTCTTCTAGTCAAGTATGGCCTTGTGTATATTACTCATTACCATTGACATAATGATAGGTTCAGTGTAAATTGTATTGGTAGAATCATACATACAGTATAGAATATTTCTTCTTGTGATAGAAAGATACACAGTGAAAATCTGATCCCTTTCTAACTCTCTAACACAAAGACAGTCTTAGTAATGTCAAAGTGAGAGCAATAAATATGACTATGGGTAAACGCTTAGTAGCCGGTGGTAATAATAAAAAAAATAAAAATGCCTATTTGAAAACCTGCTATACTGTGGGATTCTTTATGCTTTTTAACATGGAAGAAAATGGTCCAAAACATTTCCCTGTTTAAACACATATAAGGTATTTTCACATGGAGAAAAAGGTCGTGGAAACTTTTTCCACTGTGTGAACATTCCGCGTAGCTAGCCACGTCGGGATGCCGATGCAGCATTGGCATTGCGTCGTGGCATTCTGCTCCTGTTTAGGCCCGAATAAATAGGCCTAAACAGGAACGTGTATGGAGCCGTGAACACCACAGCCGAATCAGCCATGCAATCTGCAGCAAGATAGGGCATCCCGCTTTTTTTCCCACTACTAGCTACTGGCTTTAATGGGAGCAATTTTTACAAGCGGATTTTGAGGTGGGCTCCGCGTAAAAATCCGCCTGCAAAAAACTCTGTGTGAACTTGCTCATAGGGCTTTTACAAACACTTAAAGAATGAGTAGTAGCATGTGCATGTACAATAAAGACCTTTTTTTTTTTTTTTTTTTTACAGATGCTGCTCATAAACACCCTTTATTAGGACAAACTGGCAATTTAACAAGCAGCAATTTTTGGGGTTTACAAGTAAAGAAATCAATAATTACAATAGAATTGACAAGGCCGCAGGATGTGATGTCCTGTATTGTGGCGGTGGTAGCAATGGTGGCAGCAGTGGCAGGACATTATGGAAAACAACAGAAAAAATAGGAGATGAAGTCTGGCTATGCTGTAGCAGCAGTATTGGTAAGCAGCAAGCGGCACTAAAGCAGGCAGTATAAGTAAAAACAGCAGTAGCATTGTTGTGTCAGTGATAAACAGACCCTCCATGTCAGCGATGGCAGATATAATCAGTGACATCAGCCAAAGCCAAATGCTTGTCGTTCCATACCTTCTGATTTTCACAAATGTGAGTTTTTTCCATGCTTATGGTGGACAACTTCATCTCCTTTGGTGTGACTACCCCACTAGCTTCACTGAATACCCTCATTGCAGGCCGGACAAAACAGTTGGTCCAATCTGATGCCCACTAGTCAATGGAATCAGGGCTCAATTTCATGGCACAATCTGTGTACAACTGAATCTGGTGGTGCAGGCAATACCAGTGCCTAACTGTTTGCTTATCTGTGTTGGCAGTGGTACTGTGAATAACTTGTATTGGTTTCTGCTGTTGCTTGCATTAGTAGCGCTGGCAGAGGTTGTGGAGTGGTGAGAGACCTCCTAGTTAGACATGTGGTCTCTTGTAATAAGCTGGCCACAGAAAATTTCCTTGTAATATGCCAACGTTGAGACCCTTTTGGAAGCTGTAAAAAATTCCTTCATTTTTTCTATATAGCAAGGATTTCAAATCATGGCTAACCAAAAGTCATCACTTTGCGTGATGCCAATGATATGCTTGTCAGCAGATATGCAATAGAGAATGAATCATATGCTCATCAAGAACCTGTTTTGGTTCTCAGTCCTACACTGCCTTGTTTGGTCTTGGCCAGCATTGTCATCTTCATCATCTCCACAATAAGGAAGCCTTCACACGGAGTAAATGCTCTCTCATTTTGGCAAAATATACATGTAAAAATACATGTGTAAAATGTCATTGAATTCATTGGGAGTCATATTTTTACATGTGTATTTTTTACATGTATATTTTGCCAAAATGAGCAAGCGTTTACTCCATGTGAAGGCTCCCTAAGGGTTCTCCTCAACATCTTCCAACCTCTCCTGGAGTCCAAGACTCAGATCCCATTGCTCATGCTCCTTCATTTCCTCCTGTACATACATGATCTGTGGTGGTACTCCACACCCCAGTGCTGTCAGAAAGATGTGCTGTCTTTTCTCCACCCCTGTCGGCATGTGTGAGAGCATTATTTCTCATATTAATATCAGATGGGTGACAATGACACTGTAGTTTTCCATACTGAAACATCTTGGGGACTTACTAGTCCAGAAGGGTGTCCTTTGACACAAAAATAATGGCTGAACTACCTAGATTTTTTTTCTGGCCATGTGCATTCCTCCTTAAAGCAACTATATGTTTTAATAAAATGCTGCTTCTTGCTAGTTGTATAGGGTGTAACAGAAAATTTGGTGGGTCCTATTTAAAAAAAAAACCTCTTAGAAGCTACCTTTTAGTAGTGTACCTCTTGGCAAGAGATCATTAAATGCTAGACATGCCTCTAAAATGCACTCAAAGACATTGAGGCAAATTCATCATTCCCTCTTTGTCAGAAAACTGGTGTAGAGGGATGATACTGAGGCGTACATTTGGCAAAAACCCTTTTCTGCAACAGATGTACGCCTCAATACCTGATCCGCACCTCACTCACCACATTGTGCCAATGTGGGCACTGTGGGGATTGAGGAGGGCCAAAGCGGTCCTACAAATGTATTTTTCACGCAAGTTTTCTGGTGTGAGGTATAATAGAAATCTACGCCAGTTCTTAACTGTGGTAGATTTAAAGTCTCTCAGTTCCTATGCCATTTATTAAGACTGTCATGGTGCCCATTACTGGTCCTGACATTGACAGCAGTGGTTTCATGAATGAGAAACCTGGATGGCTACAGACTGGAATCATACAGTCTTCAGCAACAAATCCAAGTTCTGTTTGATATCTGAGAAGAGTTGGGTTCAAGTATGTAGTCCTCATTGTGAGCACTTCAATCCTGTCTTTGCAGTGGAATGACACATTGCCCTAATTTCTGGTGGAATGGTCTAGAAAGCCATCACATATTACAGGCGCTCAACCTTTGTTGTGATACAAGTCACATTAACAACTTAGTGGACAATCCTGCAACCCTATGTATTTCTTTTCATGGCATGGCTTTCAACTGGCATTTTTCAGAAGGATAATGCTTTCCTACAGAAAGCAAGGGCTTCCCAGGTCTATCTCTTCCAGATTGTAACATTTCCTTGACTGGCTTAGTTGCCAGATTTATCGCATTCGAGAATTTTTCTAACTAGTAGGCATGTCTGGTTCATCTACTAGTGTGCATCTGTGGGCAAATGTGCCACAGAATACTGTACAGAACCTGCATCTCATCTTATTTTCAGGCTAGTGACAGCCGAACACAACACTAGAGCCTCCTTTCAATTGTAGTATTCCCCAATAAGCTTAGCCTTTTGTTCTAATATTGTAACCACTTACATATATCATTATTGCATTCATACATGTAAAGTTTAATTCAATTTCGACAATTCCTTTTTGGTGCATTTTTTTTCGAGTAAATATATATATACATATTGTGGTTTACTGATAAACTCACCACATTTCTCCACTGAGCCGTGAGCCATACGTTTTTCCGTTGGCTAACATTCCCCTAAATGACAGTCTTCTGTATGTTCTGCTTTACCTGTTAAATGCCCCCTATTGTTGTATACTGTGATGTTTAGGGTGGCCATAATATAACCTCAGGTGTTTGGAGTCATGTGCAGGCTGACCCAATGGACAGAATTGCCTGAAAATTTGTATGTGTGCTAATCAAAGCATGGGGAAACGGACGGCATGAAAAAATTTTAAATACCAAAACTCCCCACCAGGGGATAATGTGGCGCTGTACAGTAAACGTCCCTTATTCTCTATTCAGTCTCACTCAGTCGTCACGATGCCTGTCTCTTTGCCAGATCGTGCGCGTCTAGTGAGGTTGTTTTATGAGAATGCTGGGAACGCCACAGCTGCCCTGAGAGCTTTTCGTAATTTGAAAGACCTGCATACAGGTGCCGGCCCAATGTCTGTAACATCGCTGAGACAAATGATGAAACGTTTTGAGGCAACTGGGTTACTGGGGGTTATTGGGTTGAGTGTGCAACCAGGCCGTGACCCATACAAAATTAGCCTTCATCACCAACTGCTTCCTCGTGACAATGACACCCGCATGACATTTCCATTAATGTTTCTGGCCAGAGTGGAAGTGGATACCAATTGGCCATGGAATATCCTGTGGAGCGACGAAGCACATTTTTACCTGAATGGAACGGTCAACACACATAAATGTCGCATATGGGCCACCGAAAACCCACGTGCGCTCGAGGGGGTTCCGCTGGATTCGCCCAAGGTGACCATTTGGTGTGGGTTCACCTCATCGTTCATGATCGGACCGTTCTTTTTCGAAGATTTGGGCCCAACTGGGGTTGCCACCTGTTCCGTCACAGCAGCGAGGTACCGGACAATGCTGGAAACAGTGGTCGTTCCCCAACTCCAACAGTGGCAGTGTCTGCAGACGAGAAAGAGAAGAAAAACAAAGTCCCCGGCACTGAGCCGTTCTTTGTGTAATACCCTTGGTATATTGATGGATAAAAAAAATATAAACAATCAGGTGTCCGCTCACCTGGCTTGGTTGTGTCGAACACAACAACCAATAAACATAGTAGGCAAGAACCAGTAGGAAACTGGAAGGCAGCTGCTGATGGCCGTCACGGGGGACGTCAATCTGAGGTAGAGGGAAGGACCAGCCTTGCGGTCAGCGCTCACCAAATTTTTGATAAATGGAAGTCAACTTTATTAGGCACCACGCGTTCCGGGCAAACAGCCCTTTTTCAAGTGCAATATTAATCCCGTCACTATGGACAGTGTCTGCAGATGATCACCTTCATGCAGGATGGTGCCCCTCCTCACATTGCAAATCCTGTGAAGAACGCTCTTCGTGCACATTTTCCCGATGACAGGATTTTGAGCCACTCAATCCCTACAGAGTGGCCGCCGCGCTCTCCGGATCTCACTCCTTGTGATTTCTGGTTGTGGGGACACTTGAATGAGCATGTTTATCGGGGGAATGTTGAAACCCTGCCTGACCTCAAAGACCGCATCACGTTGGAAGTGCGCAGCATCTCACCAGAGATGTTACACGCAAGCGTTGAGCACATTCTGCATAGAATGACCATGCTCACCATGCATGATGGCTGCCACATTGAACAGTCATGCTAGTCGGGGGTCCAAATGGGACATCCCCAAGTATTGACAGACGGGTTTTGCGCCGCGCGCTAACTGTACAGCGCCACATTATCCCCTGGTGGAGAGTTTTGGTGTTAAATATTTTTTTCATGCCATCCGTTTCCCAATGCCTTGATTAGCACACATACAAATTTTCAGGCAATTCTATCCTTTGGGTCAGCCTGCACATGACTCCAAACACTTGAGGTTATTTTATGGCCACCCTGTATTTATGTTCATATTTATGTGGCCACTTCAACCACCTGTTCTTGTTTTGTTGGATTAAATGCCTCTAACTGGATATTCAGAAAATATTTTTGTTTCAGTCTGTGTTATCTCCTGTCTGTGTATATTACATGTATGTGTGTATACAAGTAATGTCAGGGGTGAGCATAAGATCAGACTCCCTGTCAATTTATGACCTGGTCCGGCAGCAAGTCCTTTGAAGTAGTAAGACCAGACCTAGTTTATAGCTTAACAATTCCCTCACTGCCAGGCTCACGCAGACCTAAGTGGGGGGAAATTGTGACCAGAGTTAACCTTAGAGTGATTCAACTTTTCCGGATGAAGATGCAATGCCCCATCTCCCACCTTAGAGAGAATGAAGAGGAAGGGGGCATAGGGGCACAATGACCTCATTACACATGGCACGCCCCTTGTGTCTGCTGGTGCCCAATCACAGGCCCCAGCAGTGAGGCCTGGAGAGCAGCATCTCAGTCACTGGCCGGAACAGCAATGGAGAGGAAGCTGAGCCCAGGACAGGTGAGTATAAGTTTTTTATTTTTTTTAATTTTGTGTCACCTCCCCTGGGCTGTCATGTATTGGAAAGGAGTCTGGCTAGGTTGTTTTCCATTAACAATAGGTATAGTGGTCGGGGAACCAGGCTTGGTTTTGATCGCACCCCCTGTGACCATGATCTTTACACCACTGGCTGGTGTACTTGCATCAGGCTCTGCAACCATACGGCCTGATGCAAGTGCACTGTGCACCCTATGGTTAAAGCAGCTCTGTATTTAGCCATTGTACTATACAAAACTGTTAGGTAATAGAGTGTTGGCCAAATGTATTGTCACCCCTGCAATTCTGTCAGATAATACTTATTTTCTTCCAGAAAATGATTGCACGCACAAACTGCTTGGTATTAATATCTTCATTTATTTGCTTGCAATGAAAAAACACAAAAGAGAATGAAAAAAAAGTCAAATCATTGATCATTTTACACAAAACTCCAAAAATGGACCGGACAAAAGTATTGGCACCCTCAGCCTAATACTTGGTAGCATAACCTTTAGACAAAATAACTGCGAACAACCGCTTCCGGTAACCATCAATGAGTTTCTTACAATGCTCTGCTGGAATTTTAGACCATTCTTCTTTGGCAAACTGCTCCAGGTCCCTGAGATTTGAAGGGTGCCTTCTCCAAACTGCCATTTTGAGATCTCTCCACAGGTGTTCTATGGGATTCAGGTCTGGACTCATTGCTGGCCACTTTAGAAGTCTCCAGTGCTTTCTCTCAAACCATTTTCTAGTGCTTTATGAAGTGTGTTTTAGGTCATTGTCCTGCTGGAAGACCCATGACCTCTGAGGGAGACCCATTTTTCTCACACTGGGCCCTACATTATGCTGCAAAATTTGTTGGTAGTCTTCAGATTTCATAATGTCATGCGCATGGTCAAGCAGTCCATTGCCAGAGGGAGCAAAGCAACCCCAAAACATCAGGGAACCTCCGCCATGTTTGACTGTAGGGACCGTGTTCTTTTCTTTGAAGGCCTCTTTTTTTTCCCTGTAAACTCTTTGTTGATGCCTTTTCCCAAAAAGCTCTACTTTTGTCTCATCTGACCAGAGAACATTCTTCCAAAACGTTTTGGGCTTTCTCAGGTAAGTTTTGGCAAACTCCAGCCTGGCTTTTTTATGTCTCTGGGTAAGAAGTGGGGTCTTCCTGGGTATCCTACCATACAGTCCCTTTTCATTCAGACGCCGACGGATAGTACAGGTCGAAACTGTTGTACCCTCGGACTGCAGGGCAGCTTGAACTTGTTTGGATGTTAGTCGAGGTTCTTTATCCACCATCCGCACAATCTTGCGTTGAAATCTCTCGTCAATTTTTCTTTTCCGTCCACATCTAGGGAGGATAGCCACAGTGCCATGGGCTTTAAACTTCTTGATGACACTGCACACAGTAGACACAGGAACATTCAGGTCTTTGGAAATGGACTTGTAGCCTTGAGATTGCTCATGCTTCCTCACAATTTTGCTTCTCAAGTCCTCAGACAGTTGTTTGGTCTTCTTTCTTTTCTCCATGCTCAATGTGGTACACACAAGGACACAGGACAGAGGTTGAGTCAACTTGAATCCATTTCAACTGGCTGCAAGTGTGATTTAGTTATTGCCACCACCTGTTAGGTGCCTCAGGTAAGTAACAGGTGCTGTTAATTACACAAATTAGAGATGCATCACATGATTTTTCAAACAGTGCCAATACTTTTGTCCACCCCCTTTTTTATGTTTTGTGTGGAATTATATCCAATTTGGCTTTTTGACAATTCTTTTTGTGGTTTTCCATTGAAGACAAATTAAATGAAGATAATAATACCAAAGAATTTGTGATTGCAATCATTTTCTGGAAGAAAATGAGTATTATCTGACAGAATTACAGGGGTGCCAATACTTTTGGCCAACACTGTATATCTGCTGTTACTAGATATTAGGACATACAGGATTGTATTTTAATTATGAATAATGACAATATCTGATACAGTCAATAGCTGCAGCAACATTAGATTAATTGTGAATTACATTAAAACTTTTTAAATGAAATAAAAGCTGCTACATATTTAGTACATTTATGGACTATAGAATCTCTTATAGTCATAAAAATAATTAAAGTCAGCAGATTAACTTGCATCTTGCACACTTAGTGCTGCTCACGCCTGCTGTGAATAACATGATAATTCTCTTCTCTTCATTCTGAATACTGAAATTCAGATATAATCATCACCAGATACCAGTAAGAAGTTCCTTTACATGAAATGTAGATGAAAAAAAATTGATTCTACGTTTGTGTCAAATTTTAAATAAATTCCATCTAGTTTTCTTTAGTTCAATTATTTCCCTCTGCCTACTCAGAATTTATTCTTGTTTCAGCAAATGGTGCAGCAAGTCCTACAAGTTAATCTACTTCTGTCTTAGATGTAAGAGAAATACAGTAAAATGAGTTAAAATTATGTAACATATAATATTCCGCTGTTCCATGCTCTGTGCGTTACTGAAAAAGGTTATCTCCGTCCTATCTGATGGAGCCAGAGGCCTAGGCGGCCTCATACCAGCAAGTCCAAGGACGGGGACCTTTTATATGCTTCCAAAGCTGCACAAATCTGGGAACCCAGGGAGACCGATCATTTCATGTGTGGGGACTCTCACTGAACAGATCTCTGGATGGGTGGAGGGTACTCTTAAACCCTTAGTGAAGGATACAGCCAGCTACCTTCAAGACACCACAGACCTATTAAATAAACTATCCACTATAGGTCTCCTTCCAGATTAAACCATCCTGGCCACCATGGACGTAGAATCCTTGTACTCCAACATCCCACACCAGGACGGTGTAAACGCCTGCCAGTTTTTCAAGGAAAAGCAAGGTATGAACGCTGAATCGGTGGTGAAACTCACAAAATTCATCCTCACCCACAATTACTTTTCTTTTGGTGACCATCTATTTACAGCAGACTGGCACCGCAATGAGGAGTAAAATGGCACCACAGTACGCTAATCTCTTTATGGCCAAGCTTGAGAGTGACTTCCTATCCACCTGCACCACCAGGCCTCTGTCCTACTATCGCTTCATTGACGATATCTTAATCATTTGGACTGGGTCTGAACAACAGCTGAAAACCTTCCATGAACAATTCAACCAGTTCCATCCCATCAACCTGACACTCAATTACTCCTTCTCTGAAATAAACTTCCTGGACGCAGTCATCAAGATACAGAACAACAAAATTGAGACATCGCTGTATTGGAAGCCGACTGACTGACCAACCTACCTAAGATGGGATAGCTTTCATCCTAAACACATACAGAACTCCATTGTCTACAGCCAGGCTATCAGATACCATCGCATATGTTCAAACCCTGCAGATAGAGACAAACACCTTGGAGGCCTCAAAAACACATTCTTGAGGCAGGGTTACCATCCAAGAACAATTGATAACCAAATCACCAGGGCCACCAGAATACCAAGATCGGATTTATTAAAATACAATCCCAAACAGGAAAACAATCGGGTGCCCTGGTCATCACATATAACCCAAACCTGGAGACGCTGAGAGGAATCACACGCAAATTACATCCACTACTACAAAAAGACCACCATCTAAAATCCATATTTCCAGACCCCCCTCTCCTGTTCTACAGACAGTCATCAAAACTCAGGAATATAGTTATTAGCAGCTCACTGTCACCTCCAACTAACACAGGAACATTTCTATGCGGACAGAAAAGGTGCAAAACATGCCCTCACATACTGACCACTGACAGGATAGAGATACCAAACTGTAACAGGGAATATCAAATCCGAGGTACAATCACCTGTAACACACCTAATGTAGTGTATTTAATAATGTGCACCAAATGTCCCACTGAAAATCTGTATGTTGGAGAGACCGGACAGCAGCTTAGAAAGCGTATGAATTCACATCGCCATACAATTAGAGAACGAAGAATGGACCTTCCTGTGTCAAAACATTTCTGCAATGAGAATCATAATAATACAGATCACATAAAAATTTTGGTTTTAAGAGGGAATTTTAAATCAAGGAAAGAGCGACGGATTTATGAGTATAAACTTATGACCCTGCTTCAATCACTGGAGAAGGGGTTAAATCTATCACATGGGTTTATGGCATCTTACAGAAATCACTGACCTGAGACCATGAGAACTGATAAGAACCTGGAATTATTTGCATTGCTTCTACCAATAACTAATAACCCTCTACCCCCCTTCCTCCTAGAATTCTATCCCTATATGTCCTTTTGTACATAAATATGCATCCTTCAGAAATGGTTTTAAATTTATTTGAGAAAGGAGCCTAGAGTTCCGAAACATTGTAATCTGTCATCATTATTAGTTAGCCATTAAAAAGGTATCAACTACTGAAGACTATCAAGTTCTTTTTTTTTTTTTTTTTTTTTAATATTTCCTGTGCGTTATAGTTAATGTTTACTCAGATTACTATTCCAGGGCAAGGTCTTGCTGTATTATAACAGTGAACATGGGGCACAACTGAAGGTGATGACACAGTACACATAGTGGTGAACCTAGCCTCTCTGCTGCCTGATCAAAAGACCCCCTCCATCCCCGGAATGAATACCAGGGGAAAGGGGGATTGTCCTTTGTCATGAAATTGCCATGGCTGCCACCCCCTCCGAAAGTGCCGCCTGAGGCGGCCACCTCACCTCGCCTCATTAGAGGTGTGGCCCTGACAACACAGCCAATGACATGACCTACAGTTCAGCCAGAATTGATAAATTCTGAGCTCAGTTTCTGTTTTTAGCCATGTATATGACATCTACCAGACTTTCATCACTACAATGTTATCACATAACTTATCTTCTACATCAAGAAGTAGATTATGTGTTTGGTCTCTGCTTTCACTTATTTATATGATGTTTATTGGAATTTTTGCAGTTAGATCATGTATTCACAGAACAAATGAGTTATCTCATGCATCAAGAGGCAGTTTCCAGGCTAAACCTAGATTCACATGACTGAATTTCACCCTTGCAACAATATGCTGGGAAAAGGACCCCTAGCATTATAGTTATCTATGATGCTCGGAGTTCTTGCCTCCTTGTGAAATAATATCCACAGGATAGTATATCACTGGAAAGCAGGGACTCCATAGCAGCATAAATAACTGTTCCCTGACACATATATTCTTTTCTCTTTCTTTCTCTCCAAACTTCTCTCAGCTGCTGAACCCTTCCATGGGCTAGAACAGTTTCTTGATCAGAGATTATATTACCTCTGGATGTAAATCCAAAGATAACTACAATTTGGAAACAAGCACAGAATAGTGCTTGAACCCTTGTGCAGCCTCGGCTCTGCTACATCAGAGCCGAGGGTGCGCTTGAACCCTTGTGCACACTCTGCTTCATCAAGCTAATAGAATGCATTGGCCAGCGCTGATTGGCCAATGTATTCTATTAGCCTGATGAAGTAGAGCTGAATGTGTGTGCTAAGCACACACATTCAGCTCTACTTCATCGGGCTAATAGAATGCATTGGCCAGCGCTGATTGGCCAGAGTACGGAACTCGACCAATCAGCGCTGGCTCTGCTGGAGGAGGCGGAGTCTAAGATTGCTCCACACCAGTCTCCATTCAGGTCCGACCTTAGACTCCGCCTCCTCCAGCAGAGCCAGCGCTGATTGGCCGAATTCCGTACTCTGGCCAATCAGCACTGGCTAATGCATTGTATTGGCGTGATGAAGCAGTGCTGAATGTGTGTGCTTAGCACACACATTCAGCTCTACTTCATCGGGCTAATAGAATGCATTGGCCAATCAGCGCTGGCCAATGCATTCTATTAGCGTGAACTGAGTTTGCACAGGGGTTCTAGTGCACCCTCGGCTCTGCTACATCAGATTGCTACATCTGATGTAGCAGTGCCGAGTGTGCATCAGATGTGTAGTTGAGCAAAACTGACTCAGCACTGCTAAGTCTCTGCATTCGCATAGGAATGCATTGGCCAGCCTTCGGCCAATCAGCGCTGGCTCTGCCGGAGGAGGCGGAGTCTAAGGTCGGACCTGAATGGAGACTGGTGTGGAGCGATCTTAGACTCCGCCTCCTCCAGCAGAGCCAGCGCTGATTGGTCGAGTTCCGTACTCTGGCCAATCAGCGCTGGCCAATGCATTCTATTAGCCCGATGAAGTAGAGCTGAATGTGTGTGCTTAGCACACACATTCAGCTCTACTTCATCAGGCTAATAGAATACATTGGCCAATCAGCGCTGGCCAATGCATTCTATTAGCTTGATGAAGCAGAGTGTGCACAAGGGTTCAAGCGCACCCTCGGCTCTGATGTAGCAGAGCTGAGGGTGCACAAGGGTTCAAGTGCACCCTCGGCTCTCCTACATCAGAGCCGAGGGTGCGCTTGAACCCTTGTGCAGCCTCGGCTCTGCTACATCAGAGCCGAGGGTGCGCTTGAACCCTTGTGCACACTCTGCTTCATCAAGCTAATAGAATGCATTGGCCAGCACTGATTGGCCAGAGTACGGAATTCGGCCAATCAGCGCTGGCCAATGCATCCCTATGGGAAAAAGTTTATCTCACAAAAATCACAATTACACACCCGATAGAGCCCCAAAAAGTTATTTTTAATAACATTCCCCCCTAAATAAAGGTTATCCCTAGCTATCCCTGCCTGTACAGCTATCCCTGTCTCATAGTCACAAAGTTCACATTCTCATATGACCCGGATTTGAAATCCACTATTCGTCTAAAATGGAGGTCACCTGATTTCGGCAGCCAATGACTTTTTCCAATTTTTTTCAATGCCCCCAGTGTCGTAGTTCCTGTCCCACCTCCCCTGCGCTGTTATTGGTGCAAAAAAGGCGCCAGGGAAGGTGGGAGGGGAATCGAATTTTGGCGCACTTTACCACGTGGTGTTCGATTCGATTCGAACATGGCGAACACCCTGATATCCGATCGAACATGTGTTCGATAGAACACTGTTCGCTCATCTCTAATTATTACTGCAACTTGAAAGATCACTTCACTTAAAATCTATAAGGGCAATAAGGACTGGTAAATGTCGAAGACAAAATGCTGCTATCATAAAGTGTGACACAAATTACAGATTTGCTTGTCAGGATGAGATTGACTTGTCTGACTTCCATCTTATACTGAGTCTATGAGGCTAGGCATGAAAAAAAAATCAATACTTATTCCTATAGTTACCCTACATATTGTATAGCTTTAGCAGAAAAGTGTCAAATGGAACAAACAAAGACAAATATAGGCAACAAGGACAATAACATATATTTAAGCTACACAAAATCTTATCCTATCTGTCTATCTAGCCATCTATCTATATCTCCATCCATCCATCCATCCATCCATCCATCGTCTGTCTATCTATCTATCTATCTATCTATCTATCTATCTATCTATATCTCTATCCATCCATCCGTCTGTCTATCCATCCATCCATCCATCGATCGTCTATCTATCTATCTATCTATCTATCCATCCATCCATCCATCTATCCTTCCATCGTCTATCTATCTATCTATCTATCTATCTCTCTATCAATCCATCCATTCATCCTTCTATTATCTATCTATCTATCTATCTATCTATCTATTCATCTATCATCTATCTATCTATCCATCCATTGTCTATCCATCCATCGTCTGTCTATCTATCTGTCTATCTATCTATCTATCTATCTATCTATCTATCTATCTATCTATCCATCCATCCATCCATCTAGTCTTCCATTGTCTGTCTATTTATCTCTCCATCCATCCATCATCTATCTATCTATCTATCTATCTATCTATCTATCTATCTATCTATCCATTCATCTATCCATCCATCTATCAATATTACACATCAGAAAAATCATTCATTTTAAACTTTTTTAACCCCTTAAAGCCGTATTGGTGGTGATAACTTTGGAACACTTTAACTTATCAAAGTGATTCTGAGAGCGTTTCTTTCATGACACATTGTACTTTGTTTTAGTGGTAAATTTTGGTCGATATGATTGTGGTTATTTATTAAAAAATTGAAAACTATATAGATAGTAATACTGCCTAAATGGCGTCATAAGTATCATTTACAATATCTTCTCTTTATCTTGAAATTAACTTTAATCATCTTTTAATATTTTAGATATTATAAGACTTAGAATAGGATTTTTTTTTAATTTTTCAAGAACATTTCCAAGATCTTCTTTCAAGGGACCAATCAAATTCTGAAGGAGATTTCTAAGGCCTCTAATAGAAACATAAATGACTCCATACTCAAAAGTACACTCCTAAAATAATTAAAAATTGAATTTAGGAAAATTCTTAACCCTTTCATTTTACAGGAATTAAATTAAAATGGATATGAAAATTATACATTTCAATTTGTTTCACTAATAGAGTCATTCAGTCATAGAATTTAAACATCCATAAGGGGTTAAAGGAAAAAAGGAATCCCACAATCTGTTATGCAATTTCTTCTAACTACAGAATTACCCTGCATGTTGATAGTCTCACTGCTGTATATGCACACAGTAGGCTACAGAACTGCACCATTGAGCTTTAGGAGGGCCAATTTTTTAGCAAAATTGGTTGCAAGTACCATGTTGCATTTGCAGTGTCTCTAAAGTGGAAACCCCCCAAAATTGGCCACATTTTGGATCCCTCATGGAATTTATCAAGGCATGTAGTGAGTATTTTTTGATCTGAAAGTTTTTATTCAAATTTTTTAGAAATAACAAAAAAGCCATAAAAAAGGCAAGCAATACAGAGCTAATAGTCAAAACAGTAACTATAGACCATGGGGAGAAAGGGGCACAATAAGAAAATAAAACCACAAGTGAAGAAAAAAAGAGGGAGGAAATAGTAATCATTTTGACCCTACAGGTGTTTCGCTGAATTTTTTATCATTGGGATATGAAAATGAAAAATTACTTTTTTACCAAGAAACCAAATTTTTTATTTTCACAAGGGGTTAAAGAAGAAAACGCACATCACAGATTGTTACACATTTTCTCTTGAGATTCCCCATGAGCAGTTGTAAAATGTGTAGGCACATGACGGTGATCAGAATAGAAAAACTGCTATTTGGCTTTTAGATGGCTGATTTTTCTTTAACAGTTTTTGGGCATGTCGCATTTGCAGAGCCCCTAAAATACCAATACTTTAGGGAAAAAAAAAAAAAAAGACCCAACTTTGGAAAGTAAACCCCTCACATAATTTATCAAGGGGTATAATGAACATTTTGATGCAATAGATAGCTTCCATAATCAAATGTGTAGTGGTCAATTCAAAATGAAATGTTCCCAGATATATGCTATTTCAGTGCTCAATATGTCATGCCCAATTTGTGTCACTGTGAACTGTCAGCTCTTCAGTTAGGGTGCATTCACATGTGGTTTTGTGGCGCTGATTTTGCCACAATAGCTCGAGTAAAGAATCAGCGCTGAAAAAAAGACTCCCATTGACTTCAATGGGTTCCATTTTCCGTGGGGAGAACAGAACCCATTGAAGTCAATGGGAGTCTTTTTTTCTGCACTGATTCTTTACTCGAGTTATTGTGGCAAAATCAGCAACACAAAACTCCAAGTGAATGCACCCTTATTGTGCTCTGTATACTGATTTTGAAAACACCTGAATTATGGTAATAATCTTTTGCATGGAAATACAACAGGGCTCAGAAATGCCAGAGTATCATGTGCATTTGAAGTCTAATTTCAACATTTACACTGCATTGGCGGGTATTTGCAAAGGTCCTGACATAAAATAAGTCACTCTAAAGATATGACCCCATTTTAGAAATTTCTCAGGAGGTATTATTATCATTTGGGACCAAGAGTTCTTCCAAAAAATTTAGGTGCAAATTTAAATTGAATTACATTTTTTAAAGAAATATTCCTTTTCAGTGTACAATATGTTGTACCCACTTTGTGTAAACAGAGACACAGACTCCTAAAAAGTTCAAGTGGGTTATCCTGGGTATAAAAAAGTTATATATTTGGGTGGAAACTGCTGTTTTGGCACACGGTAGGGTTCAGAAGTGAAGGAGCAGTGTGATTTTTGGATTTTGGAGTATCGTTTAGAGCCTTTTAGAGTATCGTTCACAACCTCACTGTTGCTACGACCCTTTAATAAAGTTCCTCATGTTGTGCTGATCCCCAACCATAAAATTATTTTTGTTGCTACTTCATAACTGTACTTTTGCTATTATGAATCGCAATCTAAATATCTGAAATTTAGGATGTATTTTCATTGTTACAATTTATTTTTTTTGCAGTAGTTGAAGATTTTATATTTACCTAGTAATTATAATTCATAGTTTATTTTCCCCCTCTAGCTTCCCCAGTTTAACCTGGGGGCAACTAGAATGCGACATTAAACTGGGGCAGCTGTAGAGGGACATTAAACCATGGAGGCAACTAAAGGGGGACATTAAAGTCCATTTGCCCCCAGTTTAATGTCCTTCTTCATCTACTTCTGCTTCACCACTGTATTCAACTCCTCTGCATCCTCTTGGATTCCTTGCACCTATCGGGTCCATGGGACACGACCCAGAATCTGGGATGGTTGGGAAGTAAGGGAGCTGTGTCTCAGTTCCTAAGACCATGGGGAAATTTGTGTTTTATGATGATCTTAGGCAACCCCTGTGAAATGGTCGTTTGATAACCAAAAGGGTCGCAAACTGGTTGAGAACTGCTTTTTTTAGAGGGACAGTTTATGCACAGATGAATTACTGTAACATCTCTGCCTGTTCGGGCCTCTGCGCCACCCTCTGCTCGCATGCTGCGGCGCCGGAGGCGTGTGCAGTTTGACAATCTGCTTAAGGTTTTTAGTTGCACTGTGTGAACACGGCTCTAGTCCTTAATTGGATTTGCACCACACCCGTCTTCTGCCAAGGTTGCCTCTGTTCATTAAGTGGTTAATCTGTCTTGCCTGTGATTGACAGCTTTTCTTCCTGTCAGGTTCTGGGCGGGTTCTTCCTTCCCTATTTAGTCTTGGCTCACAGTCACACTGGTGCCGGTTATTGCCCTTGCTTTCTGGTATCGCTTGCTGTTATTTACTTGTATGCTTATCCTTGACCTCTGGCTTTCCTACTGACTATTCTCTTGACTCCGATTTGGCACTGCATCGCTCTCTTGTTACCGAACCCTGGCTACCTGACCTCCCTTTGTTGTTGTACGTCTTGTCTGCGTTTTGTGTTTCACGTATTCAGGGAGGGATTGTCCTCGTGGTTGTCGCCTATCACCTAGGATAGGGTCTGGCAATAGGAAGGGAAAGCGGGGGGCTTCAGTTTAGGGCTCACTGTCCCTTGTGCCCCTCCCTCCAGGGTTCACCAGCGGCTTCTGGGGAATTATCATCTGGCTATTCCCTAACAAAATAACCGGCCTAAAACCTACATCCATTGCTTCCCTACAGATAAGCATGGATCCTATTCAGTGCCTTGCAGCAAAGTTGGAGGGATTGACAGGCCTGGTAGCTGAGCTAGCTAAACAGGTTCAGACCCTTACTGAGGCTGCTGCACCATCCCCAGCTGTTTTGGCACCTTATAAGGTCAAGATGCTACTCCCGGACCGTTTTTCAGGGGACCGTGCAAAATTTGAAACTTTCAGGGAGTCTTGTCGCCTGTACTTCCGTGTTAATCCACATGCTACTCAGGCCCAAATGGTGGGAGTGGTTATATCTCTTTTACAGGGGGACCCACAAGCTTGGGCCCTTAAACTCCCTGCTGAGGCTGAGGAGTGGGTTGACCTGGAAAATTTTTTTAAGTCCCTGGGCTCTATCTATGCTGAGCCAGACCACATTGCGCTTGCGGAATCACAACTCCTCACCATGCGGCAGGGAAAACGCTCTGCAGAGGAGTATTGCTCTGAGTTCCGTAAGTACAGTGTAACGGCAGGTTGGTGTGAGTCCGCACTAAAGGCTCACTTTAAACAAGGGCTATGTGATCGTGTTAAGGAGCTCTGGGTTGGTCACCCAGATCCCCCGACTCTTGAGAAGGCCATGACTTTGGCGGTCCGTATTGACCGCAAGATCCGAGAAAATTTAAAAGAGAGAGTAGGGCCTGTTGCCTCCAAGTTTTCTGTCTCTTCCTCTCTCTCCTCTGATAAACCTACCTTTCCTCCCGTCACTTCTGGTGAGGAACCCATGCAACTGGGAGCTGTGGACGCCAGAACACGACGAGAACATCGTCTCAGGAATAACCTGTGCCTGTACTGTGGTTCCTCTGGTCATGTCATCCGTGACTGCTCTATCAGACCCCTGACACCTGCGCAAAGACTTCAGTGCCTGAGTGGTAATCGGAAGAACCACTCAGGCAACCAGGTATTTGGTGGGAATAAGATGTTGTTATCTGTGTCTTTGTCCTCTGGGGACAGATCTGTTTCTGGCAAGGCCCTAGTTGACTCTGGGTCTGCAGCAAATTTTATTAAATATTCAGTTGTTGAATCTTTGGGCATTGAGCTTTTGCCACTTGATACACCTATGTCTGTTGCTGGAGCAGATTCTACTCCACTGGCCAGGGGTAAAGTCAGTTTTAAAACCCCCTTGATCTCTTTGCAAGTGGGTTCTACACATTCGGAGGTCATAAGCCTTTTTGTTATGGAGAATCTCTCTGCTGATGTTATTTTGGGGTTCCCCTGGCTGAAGCTCCATAACCCTATTTTGGATTGGGGTAAAAAGGAGTTGGTAAAGTGGGGAGATCAGTGCTCATCCCACTGTATTGCTTTACATTCTGTTGATTGTGTCAGTGAGGAGAAGGTCTCAGCTACTAAAAGTTGGGAACGCTCCTCTGGTATTAAAACCTGGTGGTATCAGAAGCACCAGGTGAATAAAAAATGTTTGCCTGGTTCTCAAGCATCTGTGGTTCAAGTAGAACCAAAATACAAGGCAGGGAAAACTCAGAATCCCTCTAGAACTGGTTTGTCTGGTGAGGGTCCGGTGGCCCCTCATAAAAGGGGGGGTACTGTAACATCTCTGCCTGTTCGGGCCTCTGCGCCACCCTCTGCTCGCATGCTGCGGCGCCGGAGGCGTGTGCAGTTTGACAATCTGCTTAAGGTTTTTAGTTGCACTGTGTGAACACGGCTCTAGTCCTTAATTGGATTTGCACCACACCCGTCTTCTGCCAAGGTTGCCTCTGTTCATTAAGTGGTTAATCTGTCTTGCCTGTGATTGACAGCTTTTCTTCCTGTCAGGTTCTGGGCGGGTTCTTCTTTCCCTATTTAGTCTTGGCTCACAGTCACACTGGTGCCGGTTATTGCCCTTGCTTTCTGGTATCGCTTGCTGTTATTTACTTGTACGCTTATCCTTGACCTCTGGCTTTCCTACTGACTATTCTCTTGACTCCGATTTGGCACTGCATCGCTCTCTTGTTACCGAACCCTGGCTACCTGACCTCCCTTTGTTGTTGTACGTCTTGTCTGCGTTTTGTGTTTCACGTATTCAGGGAGGGATTGTCCTCGTGGTTGTCGCCTATCACCTAGGATAGGGTCTGGCAATAGGAAGGGAAAGCGGGGGGCTTCAGTTTAGGGCTCACTGTCCCTTGTGCCCCTCCCTCCAGGGTTCATCAGCGGCTTCTGGGGAATTATCATCTGGCTATTCCCTAACAATTACACTGTTGTACCCAAGAAACTTTATTCCATGTGTGGGTATAACTTGCTGTTTGACATCTTACCACTTCACACCATCAGCTGCACATTCATGTCTAGAAAATAAATTAATTCATCACTTGGAGTTTAAAAATGCTGACTACACCACTGGATAAACCCCTGCAGGGGTGTAATTTTTTAAAATGGAGTCACGTGTCACAGGATTCGACTATACTGGCATTTCAGGGGCTCTACCATAGCGGCATGGCATCCAAAAACCAAAAATCTAAATCTGTGCTCAAAAAACCAAATAGTACAATCTCCATTCTGTGCCCGGCTGTGTCCAAACAGCAGTTTATGCCCACATATACCATTGTTAACTATGTTATTTTGGGTACAACATTGTCACGCATGTGGGTAGAAACTGTTGTGAAAGAGGGCTGTGTGGTTTATGGAGTGTAGATTTAGATCTTTGGGTTTTGGATGACATGCCATATTTGCATAGCCCCTGAGGTGCCAATAAAGTTGAATGCACAGCGGATAGTTAAAAGTGAACATGTAAGCTGTGTGGAGTATTTTGGGTGCACGAAATTCTATATATCGTATATACTCGAGTATAAGCTGAGTTTTTCAGCCCAGTTTTTGTGCTGAAAAAGTCCCCCTCAGCTTATACTCGAGTCAACCGCATGGGGGATATTGTTGTATACACTCCAGACACTGTATTGTTTGCACGATGTAGGTTGCACTCACATTCTACTGCGGATGTCCAGCCAGAAGGTCCAAGGGGAGTGCAGCGGGATGCCCTCACTGTCCGGCTCCTGCAGCAGCTCCAGGCTGGTGATGGTTCAGGTGCAACTGCTCCTTCAGCTGCCGCCAGTCCGGACCCACGGGGAGTGCCAGCATCGTCACTAACTGTGCAGAGAATCAGTAGTTTCGGCGTCGAGTCCACAGGAAGATGGCGCTCCCCGCGGGTCCGCACCGGCGGCAGCTGAAGGCGGAGAGCGAGGAGCAGCTGCACCTGAACGATCACCAGCCTGGAGCTGCCACAGGAGCCGGACAGTGAGGGCATCCTGCTGCACTCCCAGTGGACTTTGCCACCAAAACTGCTGACTCTGCGCAATTAAGTGACAATGCTCCACAGGAAGATTGCACTCCGCGCGGGTCCGGAACGTGCCGCCAGAACTGCTGACGCTCTGCGCAGTTAAGGGACGATGTTGCCAGGGTCCACAGGAAGATGGCGCTCCCCGCGGGTCCGGGCCAGTGGGAGCTGAAGGCAGAGAGCGACGAGCAGCTGCACTTGAACCATCACCTGAGCAGGCAGGCCATTTTCAGCCATTAGTGTGGTCCCATTATCTAGAAAGATGTTGGTCCCATTGGTAGGACCTCATGAATATATCCATGAATGCCAAAATGGGACTATACCTTTGATGTGCCTTTACATGCCCATATTATTGGGCTAATTATCCAAAACTGCTTTCAGAGGAGCGCTTATTCTCAAGAATTGACATGTTTAAAGTACTGTGGTATTGATCGTTCCTCCCTCTTGCATCATGCAGCAGCTTGTGTAAAAGGCTGATGTGAATGAGCACTGGTTGACTTTATATTGACATTATATTGCTGATCAGTGCTTGTCAGCCCCTGCATGGGCTTTGTAAAGAAGCCATTAGGGTTATAACTTTGTATGTTGGCTGTATTCAAAAATGAATAGGATTTTTAATAAGGGAATTACTGTATAATGAAAGACTCACACAATTAAAAGAAAAAACGTGGAAAAAGGTTTATTATACTTAGCTTCGGCGAAGGAAACAGATCAAATCAGAGTCTGAGGAGCCTTTTCCACCCTGATGTAGACTCGGCAATATGGACACAGCATGTATAATTCAGTTCCAGTGTTGAAGCTCCTTCCAAAGTTAGTACATGGCAGCTCTTATATCTATGGTTAGATGGGAAAGACAGTGGCCTCCTTCCAACTAATTTGAGCCAGTCGTCTCTCCCTTCAGCTAAACACAATAGACTCTGAGGTGTCTGGTGCCAAGAAAGATGAATAAGCACTTCAATTGTAAAGATGAACAAACACTTCAATGGGGCACTCCAATAAATATCAATGGCCCAAGGACTGTAAATAGACACGTGGTCAAGGACATCCCCAAGCAAAAGAAACATAAAGCATGAGCAGATAAGATTCTAACAAAGACAGCAAATCAAATGACGCACAATCCCCATAGTGTAACAAAAGGTCAAACGAAGTTTAGATTAGCTAAGCCAAAGATACATGGATAGTGTATACAGTATGTACTTGAATAAATGAATAAAACTAAATATTATATGTGTATAGAAGCCATATTACTCTGAAATGAGACATAAAACTTTAATCCCTCTTACATTGGCCCAATTATCAGTGTATTCAGAGGAGAAAATAAGGAGGGCATCTGAAGCATATCCCCCCCCCCCAAGGACACTTGCCCACATAGTCTATATTTTTGAGTGACAAAAAAACCCCATAGTAAATTCAGAGTGATTTCAGCTCTTCTTTGTATTGTTGCTGGTGATGTGGAACAAAGTTTCAATTACCTGAAAAGTTGATGAGAACTAAGGAAAGAAGGTGGAGATTGTAATGATAGCATGAAATACCCAATTTTTCTACACCATTCCTTAATAAAAAATAAGAAGATTAGTCAAAGGTCACTGACAACTATGACATTTTCAAAATGAAGAAATAGTGACCCCTTTTTTTTACAAAATTATATAAATGAGCAGTGTGATGTTGGAGGTGTTGCTGTCAAGATAAGTAGAATAACATTATGCTCATTTCAATTGTGTTACGTCCCTGGGTCTTCTCATTGCCACACACCACATCCTCATTCTTCTTACCCCAAGCAGTTCCTTAGGGTGGAAGCCATCTCTCTTCTATTTAAAAGGCCTGTACAGGCACCAGCAAATGTGGTCCACAAATCCTAATTCTACCTCCTGCACAATGTCTAAGCAATGGTTCTATGTACCTGACCCAAACATGTGTTCTGCTTGCCTGCTGTTTTAAATGATCTGACTATCCATCACTGACCTGGCTCTTTCCTGCCTATGTACGTATGCTGCCTTCCCTATCAGCTTGACTTGTGGTGCTTCTGCCAGGACCATCCCCATATTAGGGTTAAGGGTAAATAGGCCACTTAGACAAGGCTCATAGGAGTGGCTCAAAGTGAAACCAGTAAGCTGACATAGGGGGTTCACAACTTATTGCCCATAATATATACACAAACACAAAGATGATGTAGTAAGGACTCTTCAGGTGCTAAGATGTATATACATATCCGAGCCTTTCAAACCATGAATCAGATGTTTACATAAATGTGCATTTACCTCATTTTAAGGCTTTTAACCCCTTCTCGCCAATGGCATTTTTTGATCTTCGGTTTTCGTTTTTGACTCCCCCTCCCCTTCCAAACCTCATAACTTTTTTTTATTTCTCTGCTTTCAGAACCATATGAGGTCTTAATCTTTGCGAAACAAATTTTTCTTTATGACGCTACATTTATTTATTCTGTACAATGTACTGGGAATGGGGGGTTTGAAGAAAAAATGCATCTGTGCAATTTTCTTATTGGATTAGTTTTTACAGTGTTCACTGTGCAGTCAAAATGACATGTCACCTGTATTCTATGTTTCGGTACGATTCTGAAGGTACAAAATTTATATGGTTTTATTTACATTTTAACCTCTTAAAAAAAATCCAAAACTGTGCCAATTTTTTATTTTTATTTTTCTAAAAATCATCATATTCTAGCACCCGTAAATTTTTTATACTTCCGTGTATGGGAATGCATAGGGTGTCTCTTTTTGTGGGGTTGGGTGTACTTTTTAGTTCTACCATTTGGGGGAATTTGTATTGCTTTGATCATTTTTTATTACAATTTTTATCAGAGGCAAAACAATGAAAAAATGGTAGTTTGGCACGTTTGACTTTTTTTTTCCTGCTACTGCGTTTACCGTACAGGAAAAATATTTTTTATAGATTTGTAAACCAGGTGTTTTTGTATACAGGGATACCTAATATGTATGTGTTTCACAGTATTTAAGTACTTTTATATGTGTTCTAGGGAAAGGGGGGGGGGGTGATTTGAATTTTTAAGATGTTTAAATTTTTAAATATTTTTTTAACTTTAAAAAAAAAATGTTTTTGCATTTATTAGACCCCCCTAGGAGTCTTGAACCCCAGGGGGTCTGATCACTAATGCAATGCTTTACATTATTAATTCATTGCAATACATTGAAAAAAATGGTCATTTCTTTTGCAGGCTGCATAGAGTAGCCTGCAACAGAAATGCACTGCAGACAGGCTGGGGAGCCTTTACAAGGCTCCCAGCTGTCATGCCAATGTGATGACAGCCCCGGAGCTTGCTCCAGGCACCGGCGATCACCGGAAAAATGGCGGCACCCATGTGCCATGGTCAGCTTTGACCTAGGCGCCAGAAGGGTTAATGCCAACGATTGGTGTGGGAACCGATCGTGGGCATTACCACATGTTGTCTGCTGTATGATACAGCAGGCAGCTATGGTGGCCGCCCGACTCCTGGGGTTCCACCATACTAGTATGGTGGATGTCGGGAAGGGGTTAAGGGCCAGATATTTTTGCATTGCATCCTAATATGTAAAATCATATTTCAAAGTGGATGCACTTTGTTTTTTTCGCATAACTGTGTTTGTCACAGATGAGACCAAGTTTTGATTTGCTTTATAAATACATAATTCAACACTTTCTAAAAAAGAACAGTCAGGATTCAGAAAGACTTTGAGATTTGGCATTTGTTGATGAGACAAATTCAGTTTTTTTTGGCAGCATTTAAAGTTTTGACGCTTCAGTCTTCCAAATGACAACATGTAGTTATTGCTAAAATTACATTACATTTGAAACAATTTGTAATGTTTTGTACTACAATGGATATATAAAAATGAAACATAGGGTCAATTTGGGTCATTTAATCCCTTCTTGCTGGTGGCATTTTTCCATTTTTGGTTTCACAGAGCCATATGAGGGCTTAATGTTTGTGGGACAAATTGTTCTTCATAATGGTACCATTTATTATTCCTTACAATGCACTGAGAAGCTGGAAAAAAAATTCAGAAAGTGCATTTGCACAAATTTCTTATGGACTTTGTTTTTACAGAGTTCACTGTGCAGCCAAAATTACATATCACCTGTATTCCATGTTTCAGTTCAATCCGGAGATACCAAATTTGCATACCGTATATACTCGAGTATAAGCTGAGTTTTTCAGCACAGTGTTTGTCCTGAAAAAGCCCCTCCCGGCTTATACTCGAGTCAAGTAAAAAAAAACAACAAAAAAAAAAAACACTGGGTGTCTATAAAGGAGGAAGGGGAGGTGTTCCTCACCACTCAGTGTCATCACTGGACAGTAAAGTGCACCCCCTTACAGTATAGCACTACACACATTCCCAGTTAGACTGTCAGGAACGCCCTTCTGACAGTGAAGACCTATTGGTAACAGCACCGATATCTCTTCACCCAAGGAACATAATGGGAAAGCCGACAGAGTGTTGAATTGAGTGCACTATCAGCTTCCTAGCAGTATATAATACCACATGTGCCTGAGGACATGAAAGGTCCTCTTTAACATACAGCTTCTGTTTTTTACATATATCAAGTGCATAAAGTGATCTCTACTATATTCACATAGATCTAGTTTATCCCACTTTGGATATGGGATGCTGAAAGTGGATCATCATATGAAGGTGATTTGTGACTGAAATGTCGACAAAGGAAATACTACCTAGTGCTCTCCTTTGATTTCTATGTCTACTAAGATACACCAAATACATTGTTTGCATATTCTGCTTGCCAGGTCTAGTGTGAAGCGGTCTAAACTTAGAGTATAATAATATTACCCTCTCTCTGTATGTCAATTACAAAATGTTTTACCTCCATTGAACCCTTTAAAAAGCCTGATTTTACAATAAATAATAAACTTCTTGTTAATCTCTAATTGCAAAAGACATTAAGTTCCTGCCTATCTTATAATACAATGTTTTGTATAGTGTTTGTATAAACACTGAACTTCAGTATGACTGTAAATGTAATCACATAGCTTAGAGATGCGCTGAAGCTTACAGAATGGGACAATGATCTCAAAGAGGAAAGAAAACAAACAAGATTGGATTTATTTTAAAACATCGTAATGAATACTAGGAAACATAAATAGATTTTACAATTACAGGAGACATAAATAAATGGAAAAAAATAAATAAAAAGTAATTCAGCAAAGACGACTGGTTCAGAGCGGATAATTCAAGACTATATTGAGCATTGTAAGATATGGTATACTTGGGTTGCTTATATGGTTCATATTCTTACCAACACATGACCTATAGAGTATTATTGGAGGACTCTGCTTCTTATAAACAACTGGAAGTTTATTGAGGTCTTCATGGAAAGTAGATACTGGAAAAACTTACAGAATAATAGATATATCAGTCAATTCTATTAGGCTTACATGCATGTAGTTGTAGTTTATAAACCTGGAACTTCATTTGGCTTTTAGATGTTCATCCGTGCATCCTCACACAATATGTCTCATCCCCCATCATCTTGTAACTGTTAGACTCTCACATGTGTGTCTGTCAATCATTTATATCAATAATGAGGTGTATCCTTTGGTTATCCTATAGCCACTCTATATGGATAACTCCAATATAACTCACCCCTGACATGCCCATGCGTTCCAAGATAGAAGTATGTTGTAAGTAGTGTATAGAGTAACCCCTTTATTACTTTGAATATTGTAATCCAATAATATTTTATATTTCCTCCTCTTTACGCTGATATACATCTGTCTGAACCCTCAAAATACACAAATTTATCTTTAGACAGTGTTTATTAGAAAATATTGAAACTAGATCTTCTTTCTTCTTTTTGAATACATGAAGTTAATTTTCATAAATACATTTCGAAATAATAATTTTATCAAATTGCAATAAATTATGACATTGATAAATGTTCTGATAAAATGTAATCAAACAGAAAAATAATTGATTACCTAAACTGGATGAAAGCGTCTTTCATCCTCTTCTTCTGGTTTATCATTGTTGTAGTTCTTGACTTGTTAAAGTCTTTTAGTTGCTAGGTTTCCAAAATTCTTAGTATAGTAGATCACGTTGAGCAGATACAGTAATAGCATAGTACAAACAAAGTTCATGTTATGAAGCTGTTGATATAACAACAATAAAATCTGTATAAAGTATTTAAGAATTCTGATATCTGTGCAATAATACACATCTCTGTTAATATAAACTGTTCAGGAATTCTCTACTTTTTGGAGCAATTATCTTGGCCACTTGTCACTGTGAAACAACTGTGACTTTTTCGAAGTAGCACTGCAAGTGTTAATTTTGAACCAATCCTTGCGTATTTAAAGCACATTCCACACCTCAGTTCAGTTAGAATATTACAGTCTTTCATATATCAATAAAACACAGTATCTGTGTTAGGCTTATCATTCATAACTAGAGATGAGCGAGTAGTGCTCGATCGAGTAGGTATTTGATCGAATATTACGGTATTCGAAATACTCGTACTCGATCGAGTACCACTCGCTATTCGAATGGAAAAGTTCGATGCAGAACCAGCATTCATTGAAGTGTTCATCATAACATTGGACTTGATTGAATATAACTTTTCTGTCCCTAATCATACACCAAAAATAGATTTTAGAATATCACAGAGTACCATATCACTTATTTATATATCATACTGAGGATTATATGCAAAATATTAATATGATATATAACAATATTATTATTCATATTTATATGTACACACATACATATACAGTGGGGAGGGGAAAAGTATTTAGTCAGCCACCAATTTGTGTTCGTGGGTTCTCCCACTTAAAAACATGATGTCAGCCTGAAATTGACATCATAGGTAGACCTCAACTATGAGAGACAAAATGAGAAAACAAATCTAGAAAATAACATTGTCCGATTTGGAAAGAATTTATTTGCAAATTATGGAGAAAATAAGTATGTTAATGACAGGCCTCTCTCATTTTTTTATGTGAGAGAACTTTCCCAATTGGTGGCTAACTAAATACCTTCTTTCCCCACTGTATATGTATATATACAAAGATATGCACATATACAGTACAAATAGGTTGAAAGTCAAAAAATGTTTGTGCAAGTTTTTAAGACTCACTCCTGGGAAATATTTCCTTTGGTGTGATTATAACATACACAAAATTTCATATCATTGCAACATTGACATTCTGGTCTTCTTGATTTCCCTTTACAAATTGAATGTACTCATGAGTGCAATAGAGAATTCTGCGACATCATTCATGATTTTCAATCCGGTGACTTTTGAGGATGCATCGATATAACTTGCGTTACTGTGCCACAGACAAGGATCTTGATGAAGAAAATCTCAGTTTATTTTGAGTGAAACAAACTGTTTTTTGTATTGGATTATACGAAGTGATGAATCTTCTTGTGAGACATAAGGTCTATGGCAAGCTGCACGCGAGTTGTTCAGTCATCGTTGCCTCATCTCTGCAGAGCCAGTACCATCTCAACCTTTTCTTCAGTTGGAACCTCACTGTCAAAAAAGCCATACACACCATAATTTCATTGAGGTGCCCTGATGCTGTCAACTGCTGAACTTGCTCAGTTTCCTCGTTTCTTTGTTTCTCTGTTTCCACGACAACCTTTTTCTCTTTATAAGTTTCTTAGCATCATGAGCAACATTTAAACAAATCTTCAAGTTTAGTAACTAATCCCTTCACCTTGGTTATCTTGGTTCACCGTTAAGCATTCTTCTTGAGACTCTTCCATTGACCAAACAGACTCCTCACTTTACTGATCACGCGATATTGTTGCCTTGTCAGGATTCTTGATTTTTTCCAGAACCGAAGTACTTCGTTGGCTGTGACGGCAGCACTGGTACAGGTTGGTTGTGATTCTGTACAGTGCAGGAAATAAAACCTGCACCAACACCTGCCGATTTGACGGCAGCTTACAAGCGGTAATACCATCTGCTGTCCCTGCAATTAACCACATTCATCTACTGCTGCAATTCAAAGACGCCATTGTTACATCCGCTTGAACTTCTGTGCCATCCGCTCACATACTGCGATGCAGAAGGCTTGTTCAGTTTTGACTTTTTTGCTTTGGGTTCTTCTTGTGTTGTCTGAATATTGTCCTATTCCCTCACCTTGGTAATTAATTTACCAGCGCACCAATCTCCTTCACCTTGGTTTCCCTCTGCCCTTCTTGTCTTGCCTGTGTGATTGACAGCCTATCTTCCTATCCGGTTGGGGGCAGGTTCTTCCTTCCTATTTATTTTCTTTTAACATTCACTTTGGTGCTTGCTATTACCTTGTATGTGCTGACATTACTCTTGCTGTTTTGTTACTTGTATTCTTATTCTTGACCTCTGACCTTTGAGTATTCTCTTGGATTCTGATTCTGTACTGCATTTCTCGACTGTTACTGGACCCTTTGATAACTGACCTCCCTTTGTCGTTGTTTGTCTTGTCTACGTTCTGTGTTGTCACATATATAGGGAGGGCTTGTTGACCAGTTGTTGCCTGTTGCTTAGGACAGGACTGGCAAGCAGGAAGGGATAGCGGGGGACTTCAGGTTAGGACTCGCTGTCTTGTATTTTTCCTCCCCCCAGGATTCAACAGCAGTTACTGGTTTATTGCTCCTATAGCAGCTCCCTTACAGCTATTTTTTCTGACGATGGTGACTAAACTTGTGAGCAGCCTAAATAGTTTTGATACAATTGCTGCAAATCACCCTAATATCGCTCATCAAAACTTGCAAATTACTATTATCAATTAAAGTAAGTGAATTTCAGGCAACAATTTAAATAGAAACATAGTGGGAGTGATGTAAGCTGCTGTGTAAATGCTTAGAGATTAGTGTTACCTAAAACAGTGACTAATACTAAATGTTGTCTGTAATGTAACAAGTTTATGCTGAAATAGGAAAAATAAACTAATATTAATAATATTAAATATTCTTTACCCATTACAAATAAGTAAATTGGAGAGTGTTTCAAGGAGCGGTGGGGTCCTTATTGCTGCTCAATATTAAAACTACCCAAATCCTATTTTAACAGCTATTACATGTTCAAAGGCTGACATTGAGCCACCTATTAAACAGAAATTAAACAGAAATGATATTTTAAAGGATATTACAGATCATTGTTTGTAACAATTATATTGGATGAGGGCTGGTTTACATCCGCGTTTGGTATTCCGTTTGATAAACAAAAAACAAGTGTTATAGAACAGCAAGTTATCATTAAAATTGCACGTCATATAGTATATGTACCATGATATTCTATAGTAATATGTACAGGTATGATAAATAGGAGTCTAAAGCACTTGATAACCATACCATAGAAAAGCATTATGATCAAAATCATTAATGACTTCACAAACTTTAATCAGTAAATTTAATTATGAGTAAGGACAAATTCCAGCAGCAACAGAACAAACTCATTATGATCAGACAAATAAGTCCACCAACTTTTCAGAAAAAATTCAGTTGCTTGGTACAGATATACCAAAAACATCAACATATCCAAAAATAGATGTGCTTTAAAATGTAATCATAAATCTTGTAGCATAACCACTAGAGATGAGCGAACAGTGTTCTATCGAACTCATGTTCGATCGGATATTAGGCTGTTCGGCATGTTCGAATCGAATCGAACACCGCGTGGTAAAGTGCGCCATTACTCGATTCCCCTCCCACCTTCCCTGGCGCCTTTTTTGCTCCAATAACAGCGCAGGGTAGGTGGGACAGGAACTACGACACCGGTGACGTTGAGAAAAGTAGGCAAAACCCATTGGCTGCCGAAAACATGTGACCTCTAATTTAAAAGAACAGCGCCGCCCAGGTTCGCGTCATTCTGAGCTTGCAATTCACCGAGGACGGAGGTTTCCGTCCAGCTAGCTAGGGCTTAGATTCTGGGTAGGCAGGGACAGGCTAGGATAGGAAGGAGAAGACAACCAACAGCTCTTATAAGAGCTAAATTCCAGGGAGAAGCTTGTCAGTGTAACGTGGCACTGACGGGCTCAATCGCCGCAACCCAGCTTTCCCAGGATCCTGAATGGAATACACTGTCAGTGTATTCCCGTATACCCGATATATACCCCGATACCCGTTCCAACGGTGTGCCCCCCCACCTTCACCCCAGAAATACCCTGCAAGTCCCCTAGCAATAGAATTGGGGCTATATACACCCACAATTTTTACTACTGGTATACAGTGCCATTGTCTGACTGGGAATTCAAAGAATATATTGGGAATACAAATACCCTCATTTCTTGCTACTGCCATATAGTGCCAGTGTCTGACTGGGAATTCAAAGAATATATTGGGGTTACGTGCACCCACAATTTTTACTACTGGTATACAGTGCCATTGTCTGACTGGGAATTCAAAGAATATATTGGGAATACAAATACCCTCATTTCTTGCTACTGCCATATAGTGCCAGTGTCTGACTGGGAATTCAAAGAATATATTGGGGTTACGTGCACCCACAATTTTTACTACTGGTATACAGTGCCATTGTCTGACTGGGAATTCAAAGAATATATTGGGAATACAAATACCCTCATTTCTTGCTACTGCCATATAGTGCCAGTGTCTGACTGGGAATTCAAAGAATATATTGGGGTTACGTGCACCCACAATTTTTACTACTGGTATACAATGCCATTGTCTGACTGGGAATTCAAAGAATATATTGGGAATACAAATACCCTCATTTCTTGCTACTGCCATATAGTGCCAGTGTCTGACTGGGAATTCAAAGAATATATTGGGGTTACGTGCACCCACAATTTTTACTACTGGTATACAGTGCCATTGTCTGACTGGGAATTCAAAGAATATATTGGGAATACAAATACCCTCATTTCTTGCTACTGCCATATAGTGCCAGTGTCTGACTGGGAATTCAAAGAATATATTGGGGTTACGTGCACCCACAATTTTTACTACTGGTATACAATGCCATTGTCTGACTGGGAATTCAAAGAATATATTGGGAATACAAATACCCTCATTTCTTGCTACTGCCATATAGTGCCAGTGTCTGACTGGTAATTCAAAGAATATATTGGGGTTACGTGCACCCACAATTTTTACTACTGGTATACAGTGCCATTGTCTGACTGGGAATTCAAAGAATATATTGGGAATACAAATACCCTCATTTCTTGCTACTGCCATATAGTGCCAGTGTCTGACTGGTAATTCAAAGAATATATTGGGGTTACGTGCACCCACAATTTTTACTACTGGTATACAGTGCCATTGTCTGACTGGGAATTCAAAGAATATATTGGGAATACAAATACCCTCATTTCTTGCTACTGCCATATAGTGCCAGTGTCTGACTGGGAATTCAAAGAATATATTGGGAATACAAATACCCTCATTTCTTGCTACTGCCATATAGTGCCAGTTTCTGACTGGTAATTCAAAGAATATATTGGGGTTACGTGCACCCACAATTTTTACTACTGGTATACAGTGCCATTG
This sequence comes from Leptodactylus fuscus, assembly GCF_031893055.1. Taxonomy (NCBI): domain Eukaryota; kingdom Metazoa; phylum Chordata; class Amphibia; order Anura; family Leptodactylidae; genus Leptodactylus; species Leptodactylus fuscus. The sequence goes on from NC_134268.1 coordinate 144,654,303, forward strand.
TCTGACTGGGAATTCAAAGAATATATTGGGGTTATAAATACCCTCATTTCTTGCTACTGCCATATAGTGCCAGTTTCTGACTGGTAATTCAAAGAATATATTGTGGTTACGTGCACCCACAATTTTTACTACTGGTATACAGTGCCATTGTCTGACTGGGAATTCAAAGAATATATTGGGGTTATAAATACCCTCATTTCTTGCTACTGCCATATAGTGCCAGTTTCTGACTGGTAATTCAAAGAATATATTGGGGTTACGTGCACCCACAATTTTTACTACTGGTATACAGTGCCATTGTCTGACTGGGAATTCAAAGAATATATTGGGGTTATAAATACCCTCATTTCTTGCTACTGCCATATAGTGCCAGTTTCTGACTGGTAATTCAAAGAATATATTGTGGTTACGTGCACCCACAATTTTTACTACTGGTATACAGTGCCATTGTCTGACTGGGAATTCAAAGAATATATTGGGGTTATAAATACCCTCATTTCTTGCTACTGCCATATAGTGCCAGTTTCTGACTGGTAATTCAAAGAATATATTGGGGTTACGTGCACCCACAATTTTTACTACTGGTATACAGTGCCATTGTCTGACTGGGAATTCAAAGAATATATTGGGAATACAAATACCCTCATTTCTTGCTACTGCCATATAGTGCCAGTTTCTGACTGGTAATTCAAAGAATATATTGGGGTTACGTGCACCCACAATTTTTACTACTGGTATACAGTGCCATTGTCTGACTGGGAATTCAAAGAATATATTGGGGTTATAAATACCCTCATTTCTTGCTACTGCCATATAGTGCCAGTTTCTGACTGGTAATTCAAAGAATATATTGGGGTTACGTGCACCCACAATTTTTACTACTGGTATACAGTGCCATTGTCTGACTGGGAATTCAAAGAGTATATTGGGAATACAAATACTCTCATTTCTTGCTACTGCCATATAGTGCCAGTGTCTGACTGGGAATTCAAAGAATATATTGGGGTTACGTGCACCCACAATTTTTACTACTGGTATACAGTGCCATTGTCTGACTGGGAATTCAAAGAATATATTGGGGTTATAAATACCCTCATTTCTTGCTACTGCCATATAGTGCCAGTTTCTGACTGGTAATTCAAAGAATATATTGGGGTTACGTGCACCCACAATTTTTACTACTGGTATACAGTGCCATTGTCTGACTGGGAATTCAAAGAATATATTGGGAATACAAATACCCTCATTTCTTGCTACTGCCATATAGTGCCAGTGTCTGACTGGGAATTCAAAGAATATATTGGGGTTACGTGCACCCACAATTTTTACTACTGGTATACAGTGCCAATTTCTAACTAGGAATTCAAAATGTGCAAGGCTCCCGGAAAGGGACGTGGACGAGGCCGTGGGCGAGGTCGGGGGAATGGTTCTGGGAAGCAAGGTAGCAGTGAAGCCACAGGGCGTCCCGTGCCTACTCCTGTGGGGCAGCAAGCATTGCGCCACTCCACAGTGCCAGGGTTGCTTGCCACATTAACTAAACTGCAGGGTACAAACCTTAGTAGGCCCGAGAACCAGGAACAGGTCTTGCAATGGCTGTCAGAGAACGCCTACAGCACATTGTCCAGCAGCCAGTCAGACTCTGCCTCCTCTCCTCCTATTACCCAACAGTCTTGTCTTCCTTCCTCCCAAAATTCCGAAGCTTTACAGAACAATAACCCAAACTGTCCCTGCTCCCCAGAGCTGTTCTCCGCTCCTTTCATTGTCCCTCAACCTGCCTCTCCACGTCACGATTCCACGAACCTAACAGAGGAGCATCTGTGTCCAGATGCTCAAACACTAGAGTCTCCTCCATCTCCGTTCGATTTGGTGGTGGATGACCAGCAACCCACCCTCATCGACGATGATGTGACGCAGTTGCCGTCAGGGCATCCAGTTGACCGGCGCATTGTGCGGGAGGAGGAGATGAGACAGGAGTTGGAAGAGGAAGTGGTGGATGATGAGGACACTGACCCGACCTGGACAGGGGGGATGTCAAGCGGGGAAAGTAGTGTGGATGTTGAGGCAGGTGCAGCACCAAAAAGGGTAGCTAGAGGCAGAGGCAGAGGTCAGCAGCTTAGGCGAAGCCAGGCCACACCCGGAATCTCCCAAGATGTTCCAGTTCGTACCCAGCCCCGAAAAACTCCCACCTCGAGGGCACGTTTCTCGAAGGTGTGGAGTTTTTTCAAGGAATGCGCCGAGGACAGATATAGTGTTGTCTGCACAATTTGCCTCTCGAAATTGATTAGGGGCTCTGAGAAGAGCAACCTGTCCACCACTTCAATGCGCCGTCATTTGGAATCCAAGCACTGGAATCAGTGGCAGGCAGCAACGGCAGGACAAAGGCCGCCTGCCGTTCACGCCACTGCCACTGCCTCTGCCTCTGCCACTGCCACTGCTGACTGTGCTGGCGATGCACTCCAGAGGACGAGCCAGGACACCACTTCATCTGCCTCCGCCACTTTGTTGACTTCTACCTCATCCTCCCCTGGTCCTGTCTTATCTCCTTCTCCTGCACCATCAAAGGCACCATCAGGCGTTTCTTTACAACAACCCACCATCTCTCAGACATTGGAGCGGCGGCAGAAATACACTGCTAACCACCCACACGCGCAAGCCTTGAACGCCAACATCGCTAAACTGCTGGCCCAGGAGATGTTGGCGTTCCGGCTTGTTGAAACTCCCGCCTTCCTGGACCTGATGGCAACTGCGGCACCTCGCTATGCCGTCCCTAGCCGTCACTACTTCTCCCGGTGTGCCGTCCCCGCCTTGCACCAGCACGTGTCACTCAACATCAGGCGGGCCCTTAGTTCCGCGCTTTGCACAAAGGTCCACTTGACCACCGACGCGTGGACAAGTGCATGCGGACAGGGACGCTACATTTCACTGACGGCACACTGGGTGAATGTAGTTGAGGCTGGGACTGCTTCCCAAACTGGCCCGGTGTACCTCGTCTCCCCGCCTAACATTCCTGGCAGGGACACGAGAAGAACACCCCCCTCCTCCTCCTCCTCTACCGCCTCCTCCTCCGCCACCGCCTCCTCCTCCGCCACCGCCTCCTCCTCCGCTGTTAGATTGACCCCAGCTACGAGTTGGAAACGTTGCAGCACTGGCGTTGGTAGACGTCAGCAGGCTGTGCTGAAGCTGATCAGCTTGGGGGACAGACAGCACACTGCCTCCGAGGTGAGGGATGCCCTCCTCGATGAGACGGCAATATGGTTTGAGCCGCTGCACCTGGGCCCAGGCATGGTCGTTTGTGATAACGGCCGGAACCTGGTAGCAGCTCTGGAGCTTGCCGGACTCCAACATGTTCCATGCCTGGCCCACGTCTTCAACCTAGTGGTGCAACGTTTCCTAAAGAGCTACCCCAATGTTCCAGAGCTACTGGTGAAAGTGCGGCGCATGTGCGCCCACTTTCGCAAGTCGACAGTAGCCGCTGCTAGCTTAAAATCTCTCCAGCAACGCCTGCATGTGCCACAACACCGGCTTTTGTGCGACGTCCCCACACGCTGGAACTCAACGTTTCAGATGTTGAATAGAGTGGTTGAGCAGCAGAGACCTTTGATGGAATACCAGCTACAAAACCCTAGGGTGCCACAAAGTCAGCTGCCTCAGTTTCACATCCATGAGTGGCCATGGATGAGAGACCTTTGTGACATCCTACGGGTCTTTGAGGAGTCCACAAGGAGGGTGAGCTCTGAGGATGCGATGGTGAGCCTTACAATCCCGCTCTTGTGTGTTCTGAGAGAATCCCTGATTGACATCAGGGATAACTCAGATCACACAGAGGAGTTAGGGATAGCATCCGATCCGTCACAGCTGGAGAGTAGGTCCACACATCTGTCCGCTTCACTGCGTTTAATGGAGGAGGAGGAGGAGGAGGAGGAAGAAGAGTTGTCCGATGATGTGATGGTGATACAGGAGGCTTCCGGGCAACTTCGAATCGTCCCATTGTTGCAGCGCGGATGGGTAGACATGGAGGATGAGGAGGAAATGGAGATTGAACTTTCCGGTGGGGCCAGAGGAGTCATGCCAACTAACACTGTGGCAGACATGGCTGAGTTCATGTTGGGGTGCTTTACAACCGACAAGCGTATTGTCAAAATCATGGAGGACAACCAGTACTGGATCTTTGCTATCCTTGACCCCCGGTATAAAAACAACATCTCGTCTTTTATTCCGGTAGAGGGGAGGGCCAATCGCATCAATGCTTGCCACAGGCAATTGGTGCAGAATATGATGGAGATGTTTCCAGCATGTGACGTTGGCGGCAGGGAGGGCAGTTCCTCCAGTAGGCAACCAAGTTCTCACCGGTCCACACAAACGAGGGGCACACTGTCTAAGGTCTGGGACACCTTGATGGCACCCCCTCGCCAAAGTGCCGCCACGGAGGGTCCTAGTGTCACCAGGCGTGAGAAGTATAGGCGCATGTTGCGGGAATACCTTTCCGACCACAGCCCTGTCCTCTCCGACCCCTCTGCGCCCTACACGTATTGGGTGTCGAAGTTGGACCTGTGGCTTGAACTTGCCCTATATGCCTTGGAGGTGCTGTCCTGTCCTGCCGCCAGCGTCCTATCTGAGAGGGTGTTCAGTGCAGCCGGTGGCATCATCACTGACAAGCGCACCCGTCTGTCAGCTGAGAGTGCCGACCGGCTCACTTTGATAAAAATGAACCACCACTGGATAGAGCCTTCATTTTTGTGCCCACCTGTGTAAAGCACCCCAACATGAAACTCCATGTCTGTACTCAACCTCTCCAATTCCTCCGCATCCTCATACTCATCCACCATAAGCGTTGCACAATTCTGCTAATACTAGGCTCCCTCCAACATGATTTCCCCCAACTCTGCTGGTTAGAGGCTCCCTCCACCCTGATTTCCACCAACTCTGCTGGTTAGAGGCTCCCTCCACCCTGCTTTCCCACAACTCTGCTGGTTAGAGGCTCCCTCCACCATGAATTTGCCCAAACTGGGCTGTTTAGAGGCTCCCTCCACCATGAATTGGTCCAAACTGGGTTTTTTAGAGGCTCCCTCCACCATGAATTGGTCCAAACTGGGCTGTTTAGAGGCTCCCTCCACCATGAATTTGCCCAAACTGGGCTGTTTAGCGGCTCCCTCCACCATTAATTGGTCCAAACTGGGCTGGTTAGAGGCTCCCTCCACCATGAATTTGCCCAAACTGGGCTGTTTAGAGGCTCCCTCCACCATGAATTTGCCCAAACTGGGCTGGTTAGAGGCTCCCTCCACCATGAATTGGTCCAAACTGGGTTTTTTAGAGGCTCCCTCCACCATGAATTTGCCCAAACTGGGCTGTTTAGAGGCTCCCTCCACCATGAATTGGTCCAAACTGGGCTGTTTAGAGGCTCCCTCCACCATTAATTGGTCCAAACTGGGCTGGTTAGAGGCTCCCTCCACCATGAATTTCCCAAAACTTGGCTGTTTAGAGGCTCCCTCCACCATTAATTGGTCCAAACTGGGCTGGTTAGAGGCTCCCTCCACCATGAATTTGCCCAAACTGGGCTGTTTAGAGGCTCCCTCCACCATGAATTGGTCCAAACTGGGTTTTTTAGAGGCTCCCTCCACCATGAATTGGTCCAAACTGGGCTGTTTAGAGGCTCCCTCCACCATGAATTTGCCCAAACTGGGCTGTTTAGCGGCTCCCTCCACCATTAATTGGTCCAAACTGGGCTGGTTAGAGGCTCCCTCCACCATGAATTTGCCCAAACTGGGCTGTTTAGAGGCTCCCTCCACCATGAATTTGCCCAAACTGGGCTGGTTAGAGGCTCCCTCCACCATGAATTGGTCCAAACTGGGGTTTTTAGAGGCTCCCTCCACCATGAATTGGTCCAAACTTGGCTGTTTAGAGGCTCCCTCCACCATGAATTGGTCCAAACTGGGGTGGTTAGAGGCTCCCTCCACCATGAATTGGTCCAAACTGGGCTGGTTAGAGGCTCCCTCCACCATTAATTGGTCCAAACTGGGCTGGTTAGAGGCTCCCTCCACCATGAATTGGTCCAAACTGGGGTTTTTAGAGGCTCCCTCCACCATGAATTGGTCCAAACTTGGCTGTTTAGAGGCTCCCTCCACCATTAATTGGTCCAAACTGGGCTGGTTAGAGGCTCCCTCCACCATGAATTGGTCCAAACTGGGTTTTTTAGAGGCTCCCTCCACCATGAATTGGTCCAAACTGGGCTGTTTAGAGGCTCCCTCCACCATGAATTTGCCCAAACTGGGCTGTTTAGCGGCTCCCTCCACCATTAATTGGTCCAAACTGGGCTGGTTAGAGGCTCCCTCCACCATGAATTTGCCCAAACTGGGCTGTTTAGAGGCTCCCTCCACCATGAATTTGCCCAAACTGGGCTGTTTAGAGGCTCCCTCCACCATGAATTGGTCCAAACTGGGCTGTTTAGAGGCTCCCTCCACCATTAATTGGTCCAAACTGGGCTGGTTAGAGGCTCCCTCCACCATGAATTTCCCAAAACTTGGCTGTTTAGAGGCTCCCTCCACCATTAATTGGTCCAAACTGGGCTGGTTAGAGGCTCCCTCCACCATGAATTTGCCCAAACTGGGCTGGTTAGAGGCTCCCTCCACCATGAATTGGTCCAAACTGGGGTTTTTAGAGGCTCCCTCCACCATGAATTGGTCCAAACTTGGCTGTTTAGAGGCTCCCTCCACCATGAATTGGTCCAAACTGGGGTGGTTAGAGGCTCCCTCCACCATTAATTGGTCCAAACTGGGCTGGTTAGAGGCTCCCTCCACCATTAATTGGTCCAAACTGGGCTGGTTAGAGGCTCCCTCCACCATGAATTGGTCCAAACTGGGGTTTTTAGAGGCTCCCTCCACCATGAATTGGTCCAAACTTGGCTGTTTAGAGGCTCCCTCCACCATTAATTGGTCCAAACTGGGCTGGTTAGAGGCTCCCTCCACCATGAATTGGTCCAAACTGGGTTTTTTAGAGGCTCCCTCCACCATGAATTGGTCCAAACTGGGCTGTTTAGAGGCTCCCTCCACCATGAATTTGCCCAAACTGGGCTGTTTAGCGGCTCCCTCCACCATTAATTGGTCCAAACTGGGCTGGTTAGAGGCTCCCTCCACCATGAATTTGCCCAAACTGGGCTGTTTAGAGGCTCCCTCCACCATGAATTTGCCCAAACTGGGCTGGTTAGAGGCTCCCTTCACCATGAATTGGTCCAAACTGGGGTTTTTAGAGGCTCCCTCCACCATGAATTGGTCCAAACTTGGCTGTTTAGAGGCTCCCTCCACCATGAATTGGTCCAAACTGGGGTGGTTAGAGGCTCCCTCCACCATTAATTGGTCCAAACTGGGCTGGTTAGAGGCTCCCTCCACCATTAATTGGTCCAAACTGGGCTGGTTAGAGGCTCCCTCCACCATTAATTGGTCCAAACTGGGCTGGTTAGAGGCTCCCTCCACCATTAATTGGTCCAAACTGGGCTGGTTAGAGGCTCCCTCCACCATGAATTTGCCCAAACTGGGCTGGTTAGAGGCTCCCTCCACCATGAATTGGTCCAAACTGGGGTTTTTAGAGGCTCCCTCCACCATGAATTTGCCCAAACTGGGGTGTTTAGAGGCTCCCTCCACCATGAATTTGCCCAAACTCTGCTGGTTAGAGGCTCAATCCACCCTGATTTTCAAAACAAATGTTGGTGCCAACCTCAACTTACTACAAGGGCCAAATTCACTGCTGGTGACAAGCTCTCCTCACTGCAAGTGCCAAATACACATGTTTCAAGGTGTTTTCCTACTGTCAGAGAGGTGGTATTGAGTGTGTAAAGTGTGTAGTTGTTAGGCTGTGATGTTGGGGTAATAGAGGGTCTTTGGTGTGTTAGATGCCCCCAGACATGCTTCCCCTGCTGTCCCAGTGTCATTCCAGAGGTGTTGGCATCATTTCCTGGGGTGTCATAGTGGACTTGGTGACCCTCCAGACACGGATTTGGGTTTCCCCCTTAACGAGTATCTGTTCCCCATAGACTATAATGGGGTTCGAAACCCGTTCGAACACACGAACATTGAGCGGCTGTTCGAATCGAATTTCGAACCTTGAACATTTTAGTGTTCGCTCATCTCTAATAACCACTTTACTTTTCTTCATTAATTTATTAACTATCATTGTGTTCTTTATTAGAGACACAATACTGACTGACATTTGATAACCTTGACCCACAATTTTTTTTTAACATCTGGTTCTTCACGCTCCTCCGTGAGTTCTTGAACCATGAAGATACAAACAACATTCAAAAAATTCTAAACTCAAAAGACTAAATTAAAAATACATTCCTTTTTCCAAATTAAATGTATATATCCAGTGGTAAAAGAAACAATACTTGCTATCAATAACGTTACACACCAATGATAAAATATTTCTTACTTAATCCAATTAACCCTGATAGACATTTGACATTTGTCCATATTAAATAAATAGCTTTTAAAAAAAGAAAAAGAATATAATGAAAAGTTACCGGTAATTCTTTTGCTATAAAATATTCAAAAATACAAAAATATTTTCACTTAAATATCTTCACATTTTTGACATCTTTACATGACAAAGTGGGGGCGAAACACGTGTTGGGGCTGTTCGTGGAGGTCACGGTGTCACTATATGTAAGATACTGGTGAAATTTTTATGTATTAGTTTATATCTATGTTTATTTATAATGTTTTCCCTTTTGAGCACTGTGGTAGCTGGGCCTGTGTGGATATTTAGCTATATGAGACATGGTGTATATATAACCTTATGGGGTACCCATCTGTATATTTATTTATCTAAATTTGGCTATTCCTCTGCACAAGCGGGCTTTGAATTGTAACAAGAGACAAGTAATTTGATAGGATGGTGTGCACACCTTTATAGGGGCCCTATTTATTTATTTATACATGTTTGTCTCTTTATACAAGCTGACCCTGGATGATAATGACTGTTTTGCTGCATGAGGGGTTATTTCATATATTTATACAGTATTTGATGATGGATATATGTTTATTTATTCTTTTTCATGCAATGCATATTTGTGACACTGTGACCTTGCCTTTATATCCCTTGTTTTTAGCTAGGATTCTTTTAATTGATTAGTTTAGTGTATTCTAATAACATTTTTGACATTAAAATTTATGTGTTGCAAAAAACTTTTGTTTGATTGAAGAACTATTCCTGATAGGTGAAGTGTATGCTATAGTAGGGGTAGTCTGTGTATTTGCCTAGATTATTGGAATTGTATGTTGAAGAACATTTACGTCATGTTTTCATGTCATGCGAACTGTCACTGACACTGTTATCTATAGCTATAAAATATGTGCATTTCCTTTTGATGTAACTCAAATATATATTTTATAATGTGTATTTAATATAGTGGACCAAATAGGACAAAAATAAATATTAGGCGTCTTTATCTATGTTTTATTTTATTTTTGTTTGGGTATATCCTTGATTTTAAAGAGTTCTATCTATATACCTCACAGAACTGCAGTTCACATTTGACAACATATGACGTAAAATTGTCCAGCGACAACTGGCCAAAAAGGTCACCAAGTCACAATGTGCTCCTGTGAATCAACTGATCACATGTCACATGCTCTTACCACATGGAACAAACATTTTGTTTCCTCACCCAATGGAATATACATGAAATGCTGAAAAAATGCATAAAGTAAGTTATTTGTTATTCCGTTTGGGGAGTTCGCATGGGGACCCCCAAACTGAATACTGAACGCATTGACAAGTGGTGAGCGTATGAAAGCACATGGACCCCATAGACTATAATGGGGTCTCTGTGTTTTCCGCACGGTGTCCGCACCAAACATGCGGAGAGGAGATTAGTTCATGAAGTACTTTTCTCTCCGCATGACTCGTGTGGACACTGCGTGGAAAACACACAGACCCCATTATCTTTTTGTTTGGCTACATCCCTGAATGTGCTCCTGTGAATCAACTGCTCATACAGTATGTCACATGCTCTTACCACATGGAACAAACATTTTGTTTTCTCATAAAGTAAGTTATAATTTAGTTTCCTTTAACATGCATTACTGTTAATAACATCATATTGATATGTTTATCTGATTTTTAGACATTTAATCAGACAATAGATTTTGTTTAAGTATAATAAAAGACTATTGAAAGATTCAATGGATGAAATGTTGCTTTTTCACATATGAAACAGAGATAATTTACAAACAAATAAAAACTGATACCATAATAATTTAACCCATGGAAAAGTTTACTAACTTTATTGAAATATAATGCTATATGTTATTTTTGTACAAATTTATTTAATCTTTCTCTGCATAAAGAGTGGGATGGGACCAAACATACTTGTCACTATTTAGAGTAAGACCAAGTTACTTTTACATGACACTTTAATGTATAATATAATACAATATAACATAATACAGTATACATATAATATTGTGCTCACAATATCATAATCAGGACTATTTCATAAATATCATCATATAACTCTCCGAATTGTACCTGATTATTTAATTAATCTTCATATCAAAGTGATCCATCTTTATACAAGCCAAATAGTAATTATACCAATAAGACAGTAAGGAATTTAGATATATTCTTTTCAACCAATACCCAATCATTGCCTAAGAAATTCTCTATCAAGAATTACTTAATGTGTCCTTATTTAGGAAACCGCAAGTTGCTTGGTCCATTTAGAAATCCCTGTTACTGCATTTTCTGTATTTTTTCTCTAATAAGCAAGGTTAAGCAAGTCAAAGATAACATTTCTAAGATGGGTGATTGTAAAAATCTAGAGTTGTAACCAATCCCACATTTACATTTTCATCAAGTCTGTTACCAGGCGAAACACGCATTGGGCATTGCACTGTTCATACTGGTATAGTACACAGTCTAGTCGCATTAATATGACCACCTGTCTAAATTCAGAATGACCACCTTTTGCAGAGCGGACCGCTGCGAGACGTGCAGGAAGAAAAGGGATGTTGTGATGATGTTCACTGGGATGTTGAGCCATGCCAACTCCAGTGCCATAGCCAGCTGCGCTAGGTTACGCAGTTGAGCATCCATGGCGTGAACAACCCAATCGAGGTAGTTCAACAGATTCTTGATTGGGTTCAAGTCGGGGGAATTTGCTGGCCAAGCGAGTACGGCAAACTCTTCCTGGTGATCCTCGAACCACGCGCGTACACTGCGAGCTTTATGACACGTTGCATTGTCCTGCTGGTAGATGCCATCATCCTGAGGAAAAACAATTCGCATGTAGGGGTGAACATGGTCCGCAAGGATAGATGCATACTTGTGTTGTTCCATCGTGCCTTCCATGATGATGAGTGCACCCAGATGGCTGAGGACACGTGCCTTCTGCGATTGGTTATTTAACGTTGACGTCAAAAGTAGGCAGTGGTCACATTAATATGACTGGACTGTGTATTATATGGTATTATAAATTTATATGCACATGTGGACAAAATTGTTGGTACCCCTCGTTTAATGAAAGAAAAACCCACAATGGTCACAGAAATAACTTGAATCTGACAAAAGTAATAATAAATAAAAATAGTTGACAAGCCACAAAGCATCTTGGAGAATGTCCTATGGAGATATGAGACAAAAATCAAACTTTTTGTCAAGACACATCAGTTCTATGTTCACAGATAGAAAAATGAAGCAAATCTTGAAAAGAACACTGTCCCTACTGTAAAACATGGAGGAGGCTCTGTTATGTTCTGGTGATGCATCTGGCACTGGGTGTCTTGAATCTGTGCAGGGTAGAATGAAATCTCAAGACTATCAAGGGATTCTAGAGAGAAATGTGCTGCCCGGGTCAGAAAGCTTGGTCTCAGCCACAGGTCATGGGTATTGTAACAGGATAATGACCCAAAACACACAGCTAAAAACATCCAAGAATGGCTAAGAGGAAAACACTGGACTATTCTGAAGTGGCCTTCTATGAGCCCTGACCTAAGTCCTTGAGCTTCTTTGGAGGGTGCTGAAACATGACATCTGGAAAAGGTACCGGTCGTATTCCCCCTGCATTATCATATGTTTGTACAAATACATGTCTTTTGTGTGATTTTAAAATCATTCAATACATTTTGTATTTTCTTGTAAATGTGGGATTGGTCTTTTTTTGTAAATTATTACGTATATGTCCCACACATTGTGTTATTACTGTAGTGGTTGCAATGAGCTCTTAATACATCCGAAATGTTCATCATTTTGCATGATCATATTATACGGTTTATGTACAGCATGTCAGTGTACAGTGTACACACTGTACACTGCTGACTTTAGGCACAACTCATCCAGCTGTTACTTACAGAAGTACTCCGATGACTCTGCTATAGTAGGCCTTATCACTGATGGCGATGATAGGGAATACAAAGACTTAAACCAAGATTTTGTTGAATGGTGCCAGCAGAACCAGCTCAGGATTAATGCTGGGAAGACCAAGGAGATGGTGGTGGACTTTAGTAAACGGAGAAGTTCTCCGACCCCGGTGGAGATCCAAGGAACATGTATTGAGATAGTGAGGACCTATAAGTACCTGGGCGTGCTCCTCAATAATAAACTAGACTGGGCTGATCACCTGGAGGCGCTGTACTGAAAAGGTCACAGCAGACTCTACCTGCTCAGGAGGCTGAGGGTTTTCGGAGTCCGGGGGCCACTTCTTAGGGCTTTCTTCAACTCTATGGTTGCTTCAGCCATCTTTTTCAGTGTGGCCTAGTGGGGGATCAGTATATCAACCAGGGACAGAAATAGACTTGACAGGCTGATCAGAAGGACCAGCTCTGTACTGGGGAGCCCCTTGGACCCAGTACAGGTAGTTGGTGACAGAAGGATACTGTCCGTGGTGACCTCCATGCGGGAGAACAAATCCCACCCCATCTATGGGACCTTGATGGGACTTGGCAGCACTATAAGTGATCGTCTGCTTCACCCCAAGTGTGAGAAGGAGCGCTATCGCAAGTCCTTCCTTCCAACTGCGATCAGGCTGTACAATCTACATCACACCAAGCGAAGATCACTCCGTACAGAAAACTAATGATTATGATTATGAAGTCTTCCTTCTTTCTTCTTCTGTTCCTTTGCTGCTATGGACTCCTAGTATATCTTTTCTTCTCAGCATATGTGTGTCTACTTTCATAATATATTACTGTGTATTATCCTGTATCTGTATTACTAGGCTGCTGTAACATACTGAAATTTCCCCATTGTGGGACTATTAAAGGATAATCTTATCTTATCTCTCTTATCTCATTTCCTACATTCCTCATTTAATTTTTCAGTTTTCTTTCTAGATAGACATGACATTGTCGCCTGATTAGACAAATTTCTATGCAACTTCATATTTTCAATTGCCTGTATTCCTCCTACACTAGCTTTGTGTATCTGTGATAACTTCTGTGTCTGATTTTCTCTAGCTATGTCTAATAAACTTGCAGCTTTAAATAGTAACGTCCTATCTGATGCAATACTAAGAGTGACCAGATCCAGGAATCGGAATTTCTTTACAAAAGATCTCACCATAAATGGAGAGTACACATTTTCAATAACGGCTTTATATGTCCTTTCATGCATATGTGCAGTCATTTCTGCCAATTTCTTTTTCATTCAGAATGTCAGATGTTGGCATGCTGTTACCTCTAGTACACCAGATTTAATCTGTCTACATCATTATCCTGTAAGCACTTATATGACTCAGTATCGTATGACATTTTTACAGATAAACAACTAGAAAGGTCTTCAGGGAGCCATATTCTAAATATAGTATATAATATTGAAATAGACAATTAAAACATATCTGTTTTCCAAAAATTTCTGAATTTCTACATACATGGATTTTTACATCATACACGGGAATGTCTTTGCCCAGATTGGTCAAATGTTTCTGCAGCTTTCATTTTAAACTATTTTCTTTCATTTGTAATTCCTTTTCCTGTAATAACTTATCGGTGCCTGTAATACTATGGTCACCTTAAGTAGAAATTACAGCCATGTTGAGGTCTGCCTGTAGAGATTTCTCAGTCTCTGTAACCACATGCTCACATACTGTAGAAGAACTACTAACATCCTCCATATAATTTGTCTGTTCACATTGTACATACAGATTTCTCCATGTTATCTCTAGATCTAACTTCTCACTAGGAAAGTAGATACGGAAAACAGTCTATTCTGTTAAGCTTACATAGTTGTCCATAGTCAGCTCTTCATTGTAGTTTAGAGTTTATAAACCTGGAACTTCATTTGGCCTTTGGATGTTCATCTGCGCATCTTCACACAATGTGTCTCAACCACCATCATTTCGTAAGTGTTGAATGACGTGATTATAAAGACAATCTATTAAATTCCTTCTCTACAATGTTTAGAGAAATATACAATGTTCTAATATACAATTATTTATCAACTGCCTAACTACTAGTATGAAGAGGTGCTGAGAAGCCATGACTATGAAAAAACTTGTTAAAGGGGTTTCCCATGAATTAATTAGGGATGATCTATCCTTAGGATTGATAATCAACATTTCAATGATGGAGATCAGATAATAGGGACACCCACAGATTAACTGCTCAAAGTGGCAGTGACACAGTGGCATAACTAAAGTCTTGCGGGCCTGGGTGCAAACTTTACCCCCTTCCTAGACTGAATTCTTCATAGTGGCGGTTACGGGCACTGAAGCAATATTTCAGATACTTGAAAGAGTTGCAGCTTTATCAAGAATACAATGAGTTTCACCCCCTGCGACCACAATCATTACCCCACTGAAGTGACATGACGTTCATTCATCTCAACCCCTTTTGCAACTCAGTCCTATTCAAATGAATAGGGCTGACCGGGACTACCAAGTACATCCCCTATACGCTGTATGGCACTTTGTTTAGTATTCAATGAAAAGGCCCTGTAGCTCACCTGAATAATGTCTATTATCAGATGGATAACTCTAAAGGTGTCCAGTTGTTGGACTTTCACAGTCAATATTACCATCCAAAAAACAACCTTTAATAAAATGACATTGATATATAGTATACCCTTTAAACAGCTCCCAAAATGCCAAATAGAGAGCTAAAGAGAAGGTATTTTCTGCATCATATGATCCTTTTCAGTGAACACTTCTGAATAGAACCATGATGACCATGATGACATCAATTTCACTTCAGTTTCTGTGGAGTAATGGAGAATACCCCATAATCCATTTTAGGAGGAAGATACAAAAGTGGATGATGTTACATTTTCAAAAACATTTGATATATGTGTATCATTACAGACAATCATCTGCCTCCAAAAAAAGGATGAATTTGTGACTGTTTTTTAAATTTAAAAAAGCTTAAAAACTCCTACAGTGCATTTTTACATAGATGGTTTGTAACCACCGTTTACTTATTCACACTATATGGACATAAGTAATGGGACAAATCTCTTCATTATTTCAGATGTATTATTTAGTCTAAATGTCACTGGTGTATGAAATCCAGCACCTAAATATACAGTCTGCCTTTATAAACCTTTGTGAAAGAATGTATCCTTCTAAAGAACTCACTGAATTACAGCCTTTAATAGAACGTCAATGCTGCAATAAATTAGATTGTGAATTTTCTTCCCTCCTAGTTATTTCACAATCAACTGTGAGCAGCGTTATTGAAATTCGAAGCATTTAGGAACAAAGTGGCAGACCACATAAAGTTACAGAGTGGGGTTACCAAGTGCTGAAGTGAATAGTACATAAAGGTCACCAAGTCTCATCTAACCTAACTGAAGAGTTCAAAGCCTCTGTCATTAGCACAAACCAGCGCCCCACTAGGAACTTCTTGGCATGGGTTTCCATGGCTGAGCAGGTATATCAAACCTTATATTATCAATCACACAACCAAGCCTACCACTACTGAACTCTGAGGCAATGGAAGTGTGCTCTGTAGAATGATGAATGACAGTTCTCTCTCTATCATTCGGAAAGATGAGTCTGGGATTCCCTGAGTGGATGCTGTTTTAGCTGAGTCCATATTAAGGCCTATTGATTTAGAATGGGAAGTCATACAAGGCCTATGGATTTAGAATAGGATGTCATAAAATCTGTGGTAGGCGTAATGTATTGATGCCACAATATTGTTGTCCATAGAGTGTACGTTGCTGTTGATGAGGATGAGGCAGGATGAGCGGTGACACAGGAATGCTGAGCGTCATGTCGTCATGATGCTCAACGTGTCCATGTGACAACTATTCCTATTCCAATTGAAAAACGGAATGCGCTTTACTCTCAGCATTTTTTGGGTGGAAACCCGGCGGGCCCCACTATAGTATTTGGGTTCAGCGGGTTTCCGCAGGTGACCACTTTTTAAGCAGATTAGGTTTGCATTTTTTGGGTCCCCAAGCCAACCCGAAGAACAGAAACCCAAACGCAGGTGTGAACCTAGCTTAAGCCTGACTTTCTTGCCTTATCTCATGCGCTTCTTAGATTTTGAGACAAATATAGCAGAATTTGTTAGAAGAAGTTTGTCAGAGGAAGGAGGATCACGAAACAGCCTGATAAGGGCAGAAAGAGGCACTTCTTTCTGATAAGACATATGTTATATGTTTCTTGTATGTATTTTGTACGTTGCCTGCACTATTCATATATGCAAAGTTTGCCGACACACACATTTAATTTACCTATGATAAATTCTAGATAAGTTTAGATTAAAATAACAAAAAAGCATTCATAAAATATTTATTTCAATGAAAACCTGCCTAATATCTCCATGTATCTATTGATCTAATGTAAATAACACTCTGCACATACTCACCCCTGACTAATTGTTGCAGACACCTCAATGAAATGGGGTCATTTATTATGGCCAATTAGTCATCTCTCCAGTTTTAGGCACAGATTGAAAATTGTTGATGTTACTAAGGAGACATGTGGGAAAATACGTCTTTTGCTCTGTTTAGCAAGACTTCCAGGAACATAGGACAAAACCCATTATCAAATTATCAGCAAAAAGGAGCTGATTTATACCATCATTCTCCTTTCTCTCAAATCTGGGACATTTTTTTTTTGTTAAGATGGGAAAAGTTATACTGCTAATGTACTAAAAAAAACATTGTGGTAGTGTGAATAAGTTCTAGAAGACTTGGCAACGTGTCACAAAATCAAATAATTTCATTTCTTGAAAAACTGGTATAAGGAGAGAACAAAATACAATTTTGTGAGGGTTGTTTTGTCTTTTCCATTTATAACGGCCCAGACTTACTAGTAGTTAGACACTGTAAACTGCTGATGATAAATCTGGGCCATCTTTAGACCATCTAGTCTAAGTTTATGCCACTTTTTTGTGGCTTATTTTGAGTTAAGATTTCATGACACTATTTTGGCTTTTTGTGGTGTCTTTAAGTCACCCTCCCTTTTTATTAGAATCAAACCCACATATCTAGCAAGTAAAAAAAAATCATAGCCCAAACTATATGCACTACATTGTGCCATAGATGCGCCAAAGATGCGTCATGTTTACCCCAGTGTCTAATGATAAATAAATCCGGGCCTGTTTGGGTTTAAGAGCTCATATGTCGGCAGCCCACTACCTGGCTTGGCAGGGTAATACCTTTTTGGTGGGGTCATGACCACATGTGGTTGCTGCACAGTGGCCAATTATACAGCAAAGCAATGAGCGCTGACCCAACATACAGTTAAGTCTGGTATGTACCAATGTGATTTAATTAGGCTCTAATGGTGATTTCTAAAAGCTCAGTATTGGCACTGGGCATATGCCACTGTATATATATATATATATATATATATATATATATATATATATATATATATATATACACATATGTTTTTTTAGAAATTACATTTGGTATCACCATAACTGTTTTAAACTACATAATAAAATAACACAATATTTAACATTATATACATTATTTAACCAGTAACAACATGGGGTCTGAACTTATTATACATGGTTTGAGTATGTGGCTAGCGAATCACCTTGTGAAGAGGTTACCCCTTTTCGTGACTCTGGGGACAGTCCATGTTCATTTGATTGACACAAAAGTACACAGCTCATTATAAGACGGATGTCTAATTACTAAGCTGTAACTGTAACACACGGTATATCTTGACCATGGGCTGTCCATTATATGACCATGGACTGGTTTTTACTCACTGGGAAAAAACAAATGACAGCAAGCAAAGTAAAATAAATAAATAAAGATATATATTGGGAAATTGTATAACTTTTGGCTATACAAACAATAACATTTATTTGCTGAAACTGGACAACCCCTTTAAAGTCATCCTATGGATATGGCATACAGGGAACAACACCTATGCCCAAAATAGGGGTTCCCTGTTTCTGAACGGTGCTATGGATATATTGAATAGAGACACTCCACTGCTCCACTGACATACTCTTTTACTGGAATTTGGTGAAATTTATGGTACTCTCCCTTCACAAAGCAAAGCTCACAATGTCCCAAGCTTGTGTGGACTTCACAAACAGCATGTCAAAGTGCAGTCCCTTCAGTCCACCACCTTGCCTTTATTCTGTGTCCTGATTCCTTATACCAAATTCAACAGAATCAGATATGTACAGGGCAAAACACAGTCCTGTCTTGTTCAGTGTTTCATTGTTAGGATAAGTAGCAAGAGACAGCACAATAGCAATGTAAATCATCTTCCCCTTTTCTTAAACCACTTGTGTCTGGTGTTTTCATTGAGATTGCTGATAATTAGAGATGAGCGAGTAGTGAAATATTCGATATTCGTTTCGAGTAGCCCCTCAATATTCAACTATTCGATCAAATATTGAATCCCATTATAGTCTATGGGGAAAAAACGCTCGTTTCAGGGGAAACCACAATTTGACTAAGGAGGGTCACACAAAGTCCACAATGACACCTTAAGAAACGATGCCAACACCTCTGGAATTCAACTGGGACAGCAGGGGAAGCATGCCTGGGTGCATCTCCGGAGTAGTTGAGCAGAGCGCACGGCCCAATGTAGCAGTGCTGGACAATGTACCAGTGTCCGATGTAGCAGTCCGATGCAGCAGAGCTGAGTGTGTAGCAGGTCCAGCTCTGCTGCATCGGACTGCTACATCGGACACTGCTACATCGGCCAGCACTTAGGGTTGAGCCGATCTTGACATTTCAGGATCGTTTTTAAAATCCAATTTCCGATCATTTGGAGATTGGATTTTAAAAATGATCCTAATCACTACACAGCATGTAGTCCAAAAATTGTTGGACCCCATGCTGTGTAGTGATTAGTCCATATTAACGTAGAAGAAAGAAGGTTTCAAAGTATTTTTCCACTTTCCATAGAGGTTCTACTGAGTTTGGAAAGTGTCTAGTTGATAGGCTGTGATAATGGGGTAATCCTGAGACGTGTTAGATGCCCCCAAGCAGGTTGACTGCATCTCCGGAGTAGTTGAGCGTAGCGCACGGCCCGATGTAGCAGTGCTGGACAATGCAGCAGTGTCCGATGTAGCAGTCCGATGCAGCAGAGGTGGACCTGCTACACACTCAGCTCTGCTGCATCGGAATGCTACATCGGACACTGCTACATCGGTAGAGCTGAGTGTGTAGCAGGTTCAGCTCTGCTTCATCTTGGCATAGGAGTGCATTGACCAGCGTTGATTGGCCGAATGCCGTACTTCTGTATGGCATTCGGCCAATCAACGCTGGTCAATGCATTCCTATGGGAAAAAGTCAGCTCACGCATATAGCAAGCTGACAGGGATCCCGACCAGATAGAGCCCCAAAGAGCTGTGTGAGTAACATTCCCCCCTAAATAAAGGTAATTCCTAGCTAACCCTGCCTGTAGATCTGTCCCTGCCTCACAGTCACATAGTTCACAGCCCCAAATTAGTCGAATGTTAAATCCACCATTCGTCTAAATTGGAGGTCACCTGATTTAGTCAGCCAATTCCTTTTTTCCGATTTTTTTTCAATGCATCCATTGTCGTAGTTCCTGTCCCACCTCCCTTGCGCAGTTATTGGTGCAAAAAACACGCCAGGGAAAGTGGGAGGGGATACAAATTTTTTCTGCGTTTGCCTCGTGGTATTCGATTGTAATCGAATACCTTGAATGGCCTGATATTCGATTGAATACCTATTTGATTGAACGGTGTTCGCTCATCTCTAGTGTGTCTGTATTGGGTGGGAGGGACAATACTGGTCTGGAGAGTGATATGACTCTGACATTTCAATCATTAAACATATATGCAGCAACGTTATGATATATTGATTGTTGTAATGCTTTACCTTTTCAGTATATCATGTTTATACAATATATCTTTTTGATGAACTAAGTCTTTTAAACATCTTGAAGTCTTGAAACACAGAGGCAATTCCCTCTTACCAGTCCTTTATGCCTTTAGACTTGGACACTGCACTACTTTTCGGGAGCCCTCTTCCTCTCTTGTATAAACAAGAAAATTGTTGCATGTGTTATTACTAGAGATGAGCGAACAGTGAAATATTTGAGATTCGATATTCGTTTCGAGTAGAGTCTCAATATTTGACTACTCGATCAAATATCGAATCCCATTATAGTCTATGGGAAAAAATGCTAGTTTCAGGGGAAACTACTATTCGACTAAAGGAGAGTCACCAAGTCCATGAGTAGCAGGAGAGTGTTTAGGAGGAGCGCTGTGCAGTTAAAGCGCATGGACCCCATTATAGTCTATAATGGGGTCTGTGCGCTTTAACTGCACAGAGCTTGCAGTTACGCTGATAAAAAGTAAGCTCCCTCGTAACCGCAAGCTGCCAGCTCTCGACTAACAAAGACGAGCCTGCGGCAAATCAACGCTGGTTCGGCAGGAGGCTCGTCTTTGCTAGTCAGGAGAGCTGGCAGCTTGTTGTTACGAGGCAGCTGACTTTTTTGTCATAGGAATGCATTGAACAGCGTTGATTGGCCAGTGTACAGCATTCGGCCAAACAACGCTGGTTCTGCTGGAGGCTCATCTGTGAGCAGGCGGAGTCTAAAATCGAACCACAATGTATAGCATTCGACAAATCAACACTGGTTCTGAATCGAATATTTACTGCGAATAGCTAGTAGTATTCGATCGAGTATGAATATTTCGAATACCGTAGTATTCGATCGAATACCTACTCGATCGAATACTACTCGCTCATCTCTAGTTATTACTGGTATTTGAGGCATACTGAGCAGTCGAGCAATACATGCTGGATTGCAATTGAATGAATGAGTGAGCTATTTCGATTTCCTTAGCTCTAGATGGAGAACCAAAAGAGTATGGGTTAAAACCTAAACAGATGTCATCACTAAGATGGTTAGAGAAAATCTGTAAAACTCTACAGAATTTTTAACTACTTATATTTGCAAAAATGTTTAAGTTTCAGTTATCTACAAAGATAGATACAGTCATGATCATGGGAATACCTCTTTAACTTGACCTTAGGAGACCCAAGTTTTGGATTAATTAAGGTAACTACACCATGACTGTTTGAGGCCAATGGGCTACTGGAATATGAATATTGAAGGTTAAAAAGAGCTAAAGACAAAGTGTCTAGATTTTCTTTTTTTAAATTAAACAATATTTCACTTTAACTTCTCCATTCATGCATGTATCCTTTCTAATAAGATATACACTCTTTGTAGCATGTGCTAGCTTTCTCACATCATTAAATGCCAGATCCTCAAGATACATAGTATTCCTCACTTCTTGTAATAACCTGGTTCACGGAGAGCAAAGGCTAAATATTGTAATTTTTGCAGCTTTGCTTTAGAATTGTCAGAATAATGTACATTACTGTCATGGCTATATCTCATTTTCAGCTTTTCATGCTCTAGGTGTCCATAGCCATTGTTATTCTGTATCTCTCTATTTGTAATTTTTCCTTATGACGCAAAACATTCATGCAGTCATGTCACTGCAATCTATCTATTCATCTATCTCTTAAAGAGATAACAATAATGTTTTATTGTTTGTTGAATGTTCTTTATGTTATGAACACTTGAAAAAATCCATGACAAATTTAGCACATACATGAATCAGGCACTTGTACCGTTCTTTACTGTTTGTTTTTATATATATAGAAAAAAAAATATATAGCACCAGTGACTTTCACACCAAGGGCATGTCTCCATATCATATGACATGACTCATACTCATACCTCTCAACTTTCAAAGGACTGAAAAAGGGACAAAATATACAGCTCATTATGTATGTCGTGACAACTTTGAACCCACCCACTGTCACATTAACTCTGATCATTCCTATATATTTCTCTTTGTGCCCTCACATAGTATAAGGCCCTATAGGGGCCCTGACATGGTATGCTCACACATGTCCAGCTCCAGTTGCCCTCACAGTATAAACTTCCTCTCCTGGTGCACACATAGTATAATGCCCTTATTCAGTTACCCCCATAGTATAGTATCCTTCTACAGCTGCATGCACAGTATAATGTCTCTCTCCACCTGCCTCTACAGTATAATGCCTCCCTCTAGCTGCCCTCATAGTATAATGTTCCTCTCCTCAACCCCCCCCCCCCTCACAGTATAATAGATCAAATAAGAAAAAAACTAAACAAATAAATGACCTGGAGACTTCAGGGAGCAGAAGGCATGATGTAAGTGCCATCACCATATCACTCCTACTTTTCCCAAAACACTGAGAGTAGATAGGGGCTGGATTGTGAATCAGGGATCAGGCAGCAATGTACTCAGAATCTCAGAATTTGCTGAAACTAGGACAGCTGGGAAGTGTGCATATTAGCCCATAGACACTTGCATTCATAGCCTCACTGACATACACACAGTTTTACACAAGGTTTCCATAGCAACAAAAGCAAATATAGCACAACTGGCTTTTTTTTACCTCAAGGAACTTCCTTCATATCACATCACATGACCCATATTAACCAAATAGACCCATATTAACCGAATAGAATCACACAGGTACTTCATTCTTAGCCTCACTGACATACACCATTATCCGAGGATTGCAGCATTCACTCTTTATCAGTCGTTATCAGAGGATTGTTTGTAAACATAAATACAGCACCCAATGATTTTCTCTATCACCTATTAGGGAATTGTATCCAGAGGGCACTACTTATTTCAGGGTTTATGGCCAAAATATCGCCAAAACATGGCCTAAATTACACAAGTGGAAAATTGGCCTTTGTGTGGATTTAATATTTTTGGTTGTAAACTTTACTACATAATCCTACATAGGCACAATGGACTAGTTGTCTATTCCAGCTAATCAGATTAGTAGTTTCATTTTCAAAGGCGCTTTGGACAGATGACTGGATTGATTCTTATAAGCTACAGCCTCATTTTCTTTTCCAACACTTGAGATAAATCATCCCTTGTTGAATTTTATGCTTTTTCAGTAAATATTAAAATTTTCATTCATAATTCTTAAAAAGGGATGGCATTTTCTATGCAATGCTCCTAACTTTGGTGGAACCCTTTTAACCTCACACATTATAAGTAGGAAGTTAGTGCAGGCTACTTTCTTCAAGATATATACTGTATATATATATATATATATATATATATATATATATACATATATATATTACCGTTCAAAAGTTTTGGTAGTGTATATATCGTATATATACACTAGTTTATATAGTGTATATATACAATTGTGTGTTTTCCATTGAAACTCACGCTTTCATTTATCAAATGAGTTGGAAAATGAATAGAAAATATAGTCAAGACATTACCAAGGTTAGAAATAATGATTTTTATTTGAAATAATAATTTTCTCCTTCAAACTTTGCTCAAACTTTCATCAAATAACGCTCCATTTGCAGCAATTCCAGCATTGCAGACCTTTGACATTTTAGATGGAGAAATTTCACCCCATGCTTCCAGAAGACCCTCCCACAAGTTGGATTGGCTTGATGGGCACTTTTTACATAACATATGATCAAGCTGCTCCCACAGCAGCTTAATTGGGTTGAGATCTGGTGACTGCGCTGGTCACTCCATTACAGATAGAATACCAGTGGCTTGCTTCTTCCCTAAATAGTTCTTGCATAATTTGGAGGTGGCTTTGGGTCATTGTCCTGTTGTAGGATGAAATTGGCTCCAATCAAGCGCTGTCCACAGGGTATGGCATGGTATTGCAAAATGAAGTGATAGCCTTCCTAATTCAAAATCCATTTTACCTTGTACAAATCTACCACTTTACTAGCACCAAAGAAACCCCAGACCATCACATTACCTCCACCATACTTGACATATGGCATCAGGCTCTTCCAGCATCTTATCAGTTGTTCTGCATCTCACAAACGTTCTTCTGTATGATCCAAACACCTCAAACTTCGATTTGTCTGTCCATAACACTTTTATTCAATCTTCCTCTGTCCAATGTCTGTGTTCTTTTGCCCATATTAATATTTTCTTTTTATTAGCCAGTCTCAGATATGGCTTTTTCTTTGCCACTCTGCCCTGAAGGCCAGCATCCCGGAGTCATCTCTTCACTGTAGACATTGACACTGGTGTTTTGCGGGTACTATTAAATGAAACTGTCAGTTGAGGACCTGTGAGGGGTCGATTTCTCAAACTAGAGACTCTAATGTACTTGTCTTGTTGCTCAGTTTTAGTACACACCATTGTAGGAAATCTTCAGTTTCTTGGCAATTTCTTGCATGGAATAGCTTTCATTTCTAATAACAAGAATAGATTGTCAAGTTTTCACATGAAAGTTCTCTTTTTCTGGCCATTTTGAGAGATTAATCAAACCAACAAATGTAATGCTCCAGATTCTCAACTAGCTCAAATGAAGTTCAGTTTAATAGCTTCTCTAACCAGTAAAACTGTTTTAGCCTTCTTATACAGTTAGTAAACACAATGTACCATTAGAACCCTGGAGTGATGGTTGCTGGAAATAGGCCTCTAAACACCTATGCAGATTTGCATTAAAAACCCGACATTTGCAGCTAGAATAGTCATTTACCACATTAACAATCTATTGAGTGTATTTCTGTTTCATGTTATGTTATCTTCATTGAAAAAAGAACTGTGCTTTTCTTTCAAAAATAAGGAAATTTCTAAGTGATCCTAAACTTTTAAACAGTAGTGTATATGTATATGTATAAAAATGTAGTTTTCCATCCTCCTTACTACAAATTCTTTGTGACTAATTACCATATAGGATGAAAGTAAACATTACTCTATAATGTTCTAAAAGAGTGGATCTACATTAGTCAATAATTCCATATTCAATTATTCCTTTGCACACAGGCAAGCATGCAGTTTGTCAGGCTTGACAGTCAGATTGCTGGAAGCTTCCACAGAATCACTCCGTGTTCCGCACTGAAATTCTTCATCCTTCCTCACATAGTACATCATGGAAATGTATGCCTTAATGCACTACAGTGCCTTATGGTAGTTTCACATGTTCAGAAGCTCAGCGGGTGACATTGAGAGTGGGTGTCAGCTGTAATGTTCCATGGCCACAGCTTTGTGATCTCCTAATAAGGATCATTTTGCAGGATTGATTATTTAGGCTTGTTTGCCTTTTCTTATGCTGTTTTATGCTTCATTACTTCAGTATCAGAAGATCATTGGTTTGTGTCCTGTATAGGGACAAAAAAATACGTAAAAAAAAAAATCACCAGAATTAAATTACCGTAATAAATAAATGACCAACCATAAAATGCCCCTTTTCCCATATACAATATAAAAAATGTAAAAACATAAAAAATCTATATAAACCACAATACATATGGTGTTGACTCATCTGTAACAAACTGTAGAATAAACATCAGTTACCAAGGCGGTGAACATCATAAAAAAAGATTACATTATTTTGCCATATCTCCTCACAAAACATGGAATAAAAGTGATCAAAAGTGATCTTCACACAAAAAATAAACAAAAAATAAATTCTCTATATATCTTTTAGTCACAGTCTTGTGGTCTTGATCGGTTGCCAGTGGATACAACCATGAATGCAGGACCTTTCTAAGGTCAGAAAATCAGCCATGATTTCTTTATTGTGGTCGGGATATCTTCTGATACATGTAGTGTCCCTGCCTGATAACCCAGCTGCAATATGAAAATCATAGCTGGGTTCCTGACAAGTCCCAGACCATAGAAAGTTTCTACATTTGGGGCCTTATTCATTGGCAACTGATCAAGACAATAGACTCTCACCACTAAAGAAAATCTTTAAAACTCTGAATTTTTAACTACTTATATTTGCAAAAATGTTTAACTTTTAATTATTTACAAATTTAGATATGATTATGTTCATGGGAATACCCCTTTAACTTTAATAAATTGATAGCTAGACATAGTAGACACCGGCTCTGGTTCTCTTCTGAGACATCATGAGGACAGAGGAAGAAGAAACAAATTGGCGGACACCATAAGGAGGCTAGGAAGAGGTGAGTATAAAAATACTGTTTTTCCATAAATAATGCCACTTAATAGCCTTAAATGGGTAAGCTTCACATAATTTTCATTTTACATAAATATATTTAAAAAATAATGATAAATAAAAAAAAGGCTAGACATGTCTCAAGACTGATGGTATTGAGAGTTGTAATTAAAAGTGTTTATCATCTCTTAAAGTCGGAACCTACAGATACCATGACTTTCTGGGTTTCCACTGCTGAGACACCCAGAACTGATCCTTGAAACAATACAAATCTTTGCAGTCATTTTGCTTCTATTATTATTTTGATCTTGAAGGTTTTAAGTTACAAACCCTTGAGGAGAAGAATGACTTTTCAACTCCTTCTATATTCCAACTGAACATCATCTTAAATGAAAACGACAGATGCACATAAAATGTCAAGGGAACTAAATTGCAATATAGTGTATTGTTACAGTTGTGTAGAAAAAAAAGAACCTTTGGATCTTATTCAGTATCTAGTAGAATGAAAATAATACAATAATGTTATGTGCTGTAAACATGCCAATATAAAACCTTGAAATATAACAATATTATTGCAGAAAATATTAGTGATAAAAGGCCAATAAGACTTAAAGGGATTTCTTGTCTCAGGATTTCAGCTACTTTTTCCTCTCCACTGTCCTTACAGCATGATTCCCTTGTTTGTTGTAAACTGCAGTTATCTCTAGACTTACATACACAGAAGCACTGTTCCTTATCAGGGCTGGAAAACAGAAAGCATTAAGCAACAAGAGATACAGATGCAACATCCCAGACGGCTACTGCTTTAAGTGTTTGTCTGTTTTGCCTTTGGGTTATGTTGGTCTGTCCCGTCTTCTATGTTCTGTGTTACTTGTTCCTATTCTGCAGCTTTCCCCTTATTTCGCCCTCACTGTTCAAACACTTGCCTTGGTTCAGCCCTGGTCAATCATAGACCACTGGGTAGGGTTGTATGAGACCAGTTTCCATGGCGATCCTTGGTCCAGAGTGCAGTTAGTTCCAGTCTAGACTTTGTACAGTGCACAGGATTCCTGCAACCCAGTTACTGGATTGTGGACCAACAGTCAGCATTGTAGCCTTAAGGAGGAACATCTTACGCCCAAGCCTCAACTAGAGACCGCCCTGAGAAAGGAGTTGCATCATCCCCAGCATCCTAGATTGGGAGTGACATGAGAGGAGGAAGTAGTGGTGAACTTTATCACAGAGCCTGTAACATCCCTGGGAAACCTCCCATGACCAAGGCAGGGGATTTTGACAGTGAACTACAACCCCATCTGCAAACTCGCTCCGTTTGTGCTAAATAAACTGTTACCTGGTTTTCAGTGCACTCCTGGACTCCTGAGTTGTGCCTGCTTCACCATCAGGGCCCTTTTGATTAACACCACACTGGCTCAGAGAGGAGAGGTCCCCTCTCCCACTCGAAGCACCCTGGGGAAAACTACTACTACCATCACCATCCGGTAGAGTTGCAGGACCTCTTTTGATTGTCTCTGACCCTAGAGTGGTACTGGAGTGGTTGCTGGAGTGTGCTTAACCTATCAGGTGGCACAACATCGTCAGTAAAACTCCCATCCTCCAGTCTCCTCCATCTGGGTTGCGGTACAGAGAGAGAGAGAGAGAGAGAGAGAGAGAGAGACAGAGACAGAGAGAAAGGGAGGAGAATATATGAACCTAGGAAACCAGCTGTACACACTAAAGAAAGAGGTTTAGTTGTATCAGGCATGATAGATAAAGCAATATATTGGGTAAAGCACTTCAATTAGCTTAAGCTACAATCTGAATATGATATTAATATGATAATTTTTTTCTTTTTTTCCAAAAATTGGGTCAAATTTTGGGGGTTTACAATGTTCTGGCACCTCAGATGATCTGCAAATGCAACTGCAACATGATACCTGATAACTATTCCAGTAAAATCTTCCCTCCAAAACTCAAATATTAGTTTGTGGTATAGACACGATTTTGGATGTAAGACCCTACTTTGGGAACATACTATGTGTCTCAAAACTATATTTAGTTTTTCCCTCTTATGTGCTAGGTTTGTTTTTATCTAAAAATTCATTGTAAACAAATCAGAGTACCAGTACGTAAAACCATATCATTCTTCCTAACACATTGTTGACTACCACCATCATGTCTGAACCAGTACTTAATCCTTCACGCATACCTCCATCAAAAAGTTACTCCAATCCTATTCAAGTACCAAACAAGATACCAATATCGACTTCTATTAATTCCAACGATCTCCTTAATGTTGGTCCTTCCAGCCATACCATAATGTTGTAACACCAATCCAGCTCAGTTTAATTATCTACCTGCAAACACACTACGACCTCCACTACCTGTTCTTATCTTGATGTCATTGCTACCAGTATACACAGTATACAGTATAGTGCACACACTATTCCTTTGCCTTGCCTTCCACCTCCTTTGCTTTTTCCATTCTACATACCACACAGAGTACCAATATACTTTCTTAGACCTTAGCAAGCACCATTCAAGTTCCATCCTACATGACTCATTACTCACTGCGTACAACACCACAATTTCATCTGGCCCACAGTGTATCATACACCTAGTCCCAGATCCCATATTAGAACCAAGGTTTCTTTTTTAGACTGTCCATCAGCCATATCACCGAAGATATATCATGTTCAGGAGCTATCGGTCACCATTAAATCAATTCATTTATCGGATATGGATACAACATTCACGACAACACAAAAAAACTCTCCAGATTTTTCCAACCATTTCAAACACCAAAAAGATTGATAAAACGAAAACTAATAGAGGGTGCAGAGGAACTGGGATAGGAAAAAGACTTTGATGACACAAAAAATAGTCCAAATCTGAAACGCAATAAATCGCAATGACAATAAAAATCTTTTATCTATTCAACCATGTATTCACTCCTGCTGAAATCAGACTGCTCACTAAAGGACTGTTGTTTTATCTAACATCAATGGACTAAATTTATTTTTAGATCAAAAAACCTGTACCAGAAAACTGATGTCAAAACAACACTTTTCAATATTAGAAAAATTGAACTGTATGGTTGAAAATAACACCTCCGATAAAACATATATTGCAACTTTTCAAACTACTCTGAAACCAGTAGTCATATACGACACAAAGGTAGTCATATAGACACTTTATGTTCTTTAGTGTCAGATAAATTTAGAAAAATCAGCTCCCGCCATGTTCTTACAAAAAATAACATCTACAATAAAATGAAAAATAACAAACTTACATGGGCGGATAAAAAGGCCCTTAGAAGTTTTGTCTAAAACTCTGATATAATAATTTGTAGTATGGATAAAGATGGAGGAATTGTTCTATAGAATCAAACATATTACCTGACAGAAGCACGAAGAATCCTTTCTGGTGCAAAATGCATTTAGATGGTATGGGTGACCCTAGATGTGCCCTCTATTCTAATATCTCACATAATAAAGGGCTATGGGCTGTATTGTGTTTCTTATATTATGATGCTATATTACCACAAATACAAAAACTATTTTTCCTGTCCAGCATCATATTTATTCTTCAAAAAAATGTCTTCTCATTTGAAACCCAACTTTAGGAACAGCACAGAGGGACCGCTATGGGCACATAATTTGTGCCAAGATTCACAAACCTCTATATGGGGAGGTTCAAAGACTTATTTATCTATAAACAGCAATGGTCCAAAGACATTGCGTTTGATTGTAGGTACCTCGATGACCTACTTATTATCTGGAAGGTATCATGACCTGATTTGGACAGTTTCATCACTCACTTAAATTTGAATGACTGGAGCCTGAAATTCATAGGGATAACATCACAATCTCATTCTGAATACTTAGACCTGATGTTGAGCACAGATGGCTCTTAAGTTCTAACAAAAACTTAAACAAAAATGAATGGGAATGGCCTCCTGGACTTCAAAAGGTGACATTTAAAAAAATGGAAACTGAATGTTCTGCATAACCAATGTCTGAGATATAAACTGTACCTTACAATCAGATTACGTAAAACAGAGCAAAGTCATGACAGATTGCTAAAAAAAGCTAGCCAAAAGGAGTCACCAGAAAGGTTTATAATAAAGGAGAAGCCCTAGCTCAAGGCGAATACCTAATCTCCAAATGGTGACTGATAATCAAAAATATAATTTCCTCACTGCATTTAACCAGTCTCATACCTAGAGAAAAAATTTGTACAGCTTATTAAATGATCCTTTCATTGGCTCTTACTTCACAAACTAACCAAATATCAACTATAGAACAGAAAAAAACATAAAAAAAAACATTTTCGCACTAGAGATGAGCGAGTAGTACTCGATCGAATAGGTGTTCGATCGAATACTACGGTATTCGAAATACTCGTACTCGATCGAGTACTACTAGCTGTTCGAAGTTAAGATTCGATGCAGAACCAGCGTTGATTGACAGAATGCTATACATTGCCAATCAACGCTGGTTCTTCTCTTACCTTTAGAAGTCTTCTCCCTGCGCAGCGTTCCCGCGTCCTCTTCCGGCTCTGCATTCACTCTGGCAGGCATCGGGCCTGGGCAGAGCCGACTGCGCATGTCCGCTTGTAGTGCAGGCATGCGCAGTCGGCTCTGCCCAGGCCCGATGCCTAGCAGAGTGAATTCAAGGCCGTAAGAGGACGCGGGGACGCTGCGCAGGGAGAAGAATCCAGCCCGACCCTCACTCATGGACTTGGTAAGTAGAATTTGATCGAATGTTGTGTACCCCTGAAACGAGCATTTCCCCCCGTAGACTATAATGGGGTTCGAAACCCGTTCGAACAGTCGAACAGTGTGCAGCTGTTCGAATCGGATTTCGAACCCCGAACATTTTAGTGTTCGCTCATCTCTATTTAGCACCCAACAGGCTCCGGCCAGTAAACCATACACTGATCCAAGAACTTCCATCTAAAACAAACAAAGGCACATTTAGATGTGGCAAGAAAAGATGTCACTCTATATGTCATGGAGCCATTGAGTTTAATAATCTGGCCACAGGTGTAACATTTGTATCTTAGGTGCATACACATATGAATCGTGTTATGTAATATACTTAATTGAATGTGGATACAACCTTCAATATGTGGGTCGCACTACACTCCCACTCCCTATTCATGTTCGTATTAACAAGCACAGACTCAACGTTTCTAAAAGCTATCTGAAAGACAGTGTGTTGCAACATGCGCTTTCATAATAGTGATTTCAAGGAGTTCAATGTCTGTCCTACTGATCAAATACCAGAGACTGCATATAAAAGGTTTGAAAACCTCAAATAAAGAGAGATGTTTTAGATCCTTGCCATTTATCAATGTCCACACCAAGGGGTTCCTTACTTATAGTCGCTATAGATCTGAATCCCCATATTTTTTTTATATTTATTTTACCATGCTTATTACCAGCTCCAGGCTGTTTCCTCTAGTAGTCTATATCTAATTTAGAGTGGATTAGATTATATGTAAATGCTTAATCGTAGACATGACATCATTTGCAATTGTGTATAAACCATTATGGGTCTTGTACAAATAATATTCAATTATTTACTTTATTTACTATTCTTTACACATGTATTGAAAATGTGTACTTATTCTTTTATGATACAGTTATAGTTATTTTTCATAATCTAGTTGTCATTTTTACCTAGTTGGCCGTTGTCTAATTATATGTATTATACTGTATCTTCCAATTGTTACCACATTGCATCAATTACCATCCACATGTGAGATATTTTCATGCTCAGAAGAAATTGCATAACAAATTGTGGAAAGCATTTTCTTCTCTATCTCTTGTGAATGTGTAAATTTTAGGACTAAATTAAAATATGTAAATTTCACCTCCTTTTTGTTTTAATCATTGTGCTTAAAGGCTTAAGAACCTTTTAAAATGTTCTTTTGAAATATCTCAGGAATGCAGTTTTGAGAATGGGGTGATTTATGGTGATTTTCTATTACAGAACAGAAGCCTTTCAAAGCCCCTTCAGAACTGAATTGATCCCTTAAAAAATGGGTTTTTGAAATGTTCTTGAAAATTTGTAAAACTGTTGGTTGAGTTGTAAGTCATACAATTTCTGGAAAGACTAAAGAGTGTTAAACGTTTAATGCCAACATAAAGAAGAGATTTCTTATGTTATATACATCTTATATGTATCATTATATTATATCATGAAGTCATTTTTTTTGGTATAACTATCTACCGTATATACTCGAGTATAAGCCGAATTTTTCAGCCCAGTTTTTGTGCAGTTTTGGGTTGCAGTTTGGGCACTCCTTCTTTAAAAGGTTCGCCATCATTGCTTTATATGGCGGTAACTTTGGAATGATTTAACTTATTAAAGAGATCTTTTTCAGTAACACAATTGTACTTTGTGTAGCCGTAAATGTTTGTCAATATGTTTTGTGTTTAATTATGAGAAAAGTAGGCAATTTGGCAAAAATTTGTAAAAAACAAAACAAAACATAAATATTAGAACTTTGAAAGTATCTGCTGTTTATATACAGTATATTCTCGAGTATAAGCCGACCCGAGTATAAGCTGACCCCCCCTAATTTTACCAAAAAAACCTGAGAAAACTTATTGACTCGAGTATAAGCCTAGGGGGGGAAATGCAGCAGCTACTGGAAAATTTCAAAAATTTAAATGGTCAGAGTTTTTGGGTGCAGTAGTTGCTGGGTGCTGGGGAAGGGGAGGGGGTGTTTTGGTTGTCTGTCTGCCCCTTACCTGAGCTTGAGGACTGGGGTTTTTTGTTCCCCCACTTGGAGTTCAGCCTGGCTGAATATAGGGTATCTGCAGTGCTCCTATTAACCCTTTCCCGATGGAACAGGAGCACTGCAGATACCCTATATTCAGTAGACCGGGCACTTTCAGACACAGGGATACCTAATGTGTATGTGTTTCACAGTCATTTTCTACTTTTATATGTATTCTAGGGAAAGGAGTGATTTAGAACATTTTTTTTTTATTTTCTTGAATCTTTTTTTTTTTTTTTTTTTTGCACTATTTTATGATATAGTGGCTGGTCATAGACCCCCCCCCCCCCCCTAAAAAAAAAAAAAAAAAAAAAAAAATTTCTGACTCGAGTATTGTTCTTTTTTATGTGATTAATAAATGGGGAAAAAAGGGAAAATACGGTTTGTCTCTTTGCTGTTAAGATAACATTTTGTAGTAGGGTTAAAAATGTGTAGTAAGGTTAATAATTAGAGATGAGCGAACAGTGTTCTATCGAACTCATGTTCGATCGGATATTAGGCTGTTCGGCATGTTCGAATCGAATCGAACACCGCATGGTAAAGTGCGCCATTACTCGATTCCCCTCCCACCTTCCCTGGCGCCTTTTTTGCTCCAATAACAGCGCAGGGTAGGTGGGACAGGAACTACGACACCGGTGACGTTGAAAAAAGTAGGCAAAACCCATTGGCTGCCGAAAACATGTGACCTCTAATTTAAAAGAACAGCGACGCCCAGGTTCGCGTCATTCTGAGCTTGCAATTCACCGGGGACGGAGGTTTCCGTCCAATTAGCTAGGGCTTAGATTCTGGGTAGGCAGGGACAGGCTAGGATAGGAAGGAGAAGACAACCAACAGCTCTTATAAGAGCTAAATTCCAGGGAGAAGCTTGTCAGTGTAACGTGGCACTGACAGGCTCAATCGCCGCAACCCAGCTTTCCCCGGATCCTGAATGTAATACACTGACAGTGTATTCCCGTATACCCCATATATACACCCCAAATCCCCGTTCCAACGGTGTGCCCCCCCACCTTCACCCCAGAAGTCCCCTAGCAATAGAATTGGGGCTATATACACCCACAATTTTTGCTACTGGTATATAGTGCCATTGTCTGACTGGGAATTCAAAGAATATATTGGGGTTATAAATACCCTCATTTCTTGCTACTGGTATATAGTGCCATTGTCCGACTGGGAATTCAAAGAATATATTGGGGTTACAAATACCCTCATTTCTTGCTACTGGTATATAGTGCCATTGTCTGACTGGAAATTCAAAGAATATATTGGGGTTACAAATACCCTCATTTCTTGCTACTGCCATATAGTGCCATTGTCTGACTGGGAATTCAAAGAATATATTGGGGTTACAAATACCCTCATTTCTTGCTACTGGTATATAGTGCCATTGTCTGACTGGGAATTCAAAGAATATATTGGGGTTACAAATACCCTCATTTCTTGCTACTGCCATATAGTGCCAGTTTCTGACTGGTAATTCAAAGAATATATTGGGGTTACGTGCACCCACAATTATTGCTACTGGTATATAGTGCCATTGTCTGACTGGGAATTCAAAGAATATATTGGGGTTACAAATACCCTCATTTCTTGCTACTGCCATATAGTGCCAGTTTCTGACTGGTAATTCAAAGAATATATTGGGGTTATAAATACCCTCATTTCTTGCTACTGCCATATAGTGCCAGTTTCTGACTGGTAATTCAAAGAATATATTGGGGTTACGTGCACCCACAATTTTTGCTACTGGTATATAGTGCCATTGTCTGACTTGTAATTCAAAGAATATATTGGGGTTACAAATACCCTCATTTCTTGCTACTGGTATATAGTGCCATTGTCTGACTGGGAATTCAAAGAATATATTGGGGTTACAAATACCCTCATTTCTTGCTACTGGTATATAGTGCCAGTTTCTGACTGGGAATTCAAAGAATATATTGGGGTTACGTGCACCCACAAATTTTGCTACTGGTATATAGTGCCAATTTCTAACTGGGAATTCAAAATGCGCAAGGCTCCCGGAAAGGGACGTGGACGAGGCCGTGGGCGAGGTCGGGGGCATGGTTCTGGGGAGCAAGGTAGCAGTGAAGCCACAGGGCGTCCCGTGCCTACTCCTGTGGGGCAGCAAGCATTGCGCCACTCCACAGTGCCAGGGTTGCTTGCCACATTAACTAAACTGCAGGGTAGAAACCTTAGTAGGCCCGAGAACCAGGAACAGGTCTTGCAATGGCTGTCAGAGAACGCTTACAGCACATTGTCCAGCAGCCAGTCAGACTCTGCCTCCTCTCCTCCTATTACCCAACAGTCTTGTCCTCCTTCCTCCCAAAATTCCCAAGCTTCACAGAACAATAACCCCAACTGTCCCTGCTCCCCAGAGCTGTTCTCCGCTCCTTTCATTGTCCCTCAACCTGCCCCTCCACGTCACGATTCCACGAACCTAACAGAGGAGCATCTGTGTCCAGATGCTCAAACACTAGAGTCTCCTCCATCTCCATTCGATTTGGTGGTGGATGACCAGCAACCCACCCTCATCGACGATGATGTGACGCAGTTGCCGTCAGGGCATCCAGTTGACCGGCGCATTGTGCGGGAGGAGGAGATGAGACAGGAGTTGGAAGAGGAAGTGGTGGATGATGAGGACACTGACCCGACCTGGACAGGGGGGATGTCAAGCGGGGAAAGTAGTGTGGATGTTGAGGCAGGTGCAGCACCAAAAAGGGTAGCTAGAGGCAGAGGTCAGCAGCTTAGGCGAAGCCAGGCCACACCCGGAATCTCCCAAGATGTTCCAGTTCGTACCCAGCCCCAAAAAACTCCCACCTCGAGGGCACGTTTCTCGAAGGTGTGGAGTTTTTTCAAGGAATGCGCCGAGGACAGATATAGTGTTGTCTGCACAATTTGCCTCTCGAAATTGATTAGGGACTCTGAGAAGAGCAACCTGTCCACCACTTCAATGCGCCGTCATTTGGAATCCAAGCACTGGAATCAGTGGCAGGCAGCAACGGCAGGACAAAGGCCGCCTGCCGTTCACGCCCCTGCCAGTGCCTCTGCCTCTGCCACTGCCACTGCTGACTGTGCTGGCGATGCACTCCAGAGGACGAGCAAGGACACCACTTCATCTGCCTCCGCAACTTTGTTGACTTCTTCCTCATCCTCCCCTGTTCCTGTCTTATCTCCTTCTCCTGCACCATCAAAGGCACCATCAGGCGCTTCTTTACAACAACCCACCATCTCTCAGACATTGGAGCGGCGGCAGAAATACACTGCTAACCACCCACACGCGCAAGCCTTGAACGCCAACATCGCTAAACTGCTGGCCCAGGAGATGTTGGCGTTCCGGCTTGTTGAAACTCCCGCCTTCCTGGACCTGATGGCAACTGCGGCACCTCGCTATGCCGTCCCTAGCCGTCACTACTTCTCCCGGTGTGCCGTCCCCGCCTTGCACCAGCACGTGTCACTCAACATCAGGCGGGCCCTTAGTTCCGCGCTTTGCACAAAGGTCCACTTGACCACCGACGCGTGGACAAGTGCATGCGGACAGGGACGCTACATTTCACTGACGGCACACTGGGTGAATGTAGTTGAGGCTGGGACTGCTTCCCAAACTGGCCCGGTGTACCTCGTCTCCCCGCCTAACATTCCTGGCAGGGACACGAGAAGAACACCCCCCTCCTCCTCCTCCTCCACCGCCTCCTCCTCCGCCACCGCCTCCTCCTCCGCCACCGCCTCCTCCTCCGCTGTTAGATTGACCCCAGCTACGAGTTGGAAACGTTGCAGCACTGGCGTTGGTAGACGTCAGCAGGCTGTGCTGAAGCTGATCAGCTTGGGGGACAGACAGCACACTGCCTCCGAGGTGAGGGATGCCCTCCTCGATGAGACGGCAATATGGTTTGAGCCGCTGCACCTGGGCCCAGGCATGGTCGTTTGTGATAACGGCCGGAACCTGGTAGCAGCTCTGGAGCTTGCCGGACTCCAACATGTTCCATGCCTGGCCCACGTCTTCAACCTA
Organism: Leptodactylus fuscus; assembly: GCF_031893055.1. Lineage (NCBI taxonomy): Eukaryota > Metazoa > Chordata > Amphibia > Anura > Leptodactylidae > Leptodactylus > Leptodactylus fuscus. The sequence continues at coordinate 144,691,447 of NC_134268.1, forward strand.
GTGGTGCAACGTTTCCTAAAGAGCTACCCCAATGTTCCAGAGCTCCTGGTGAAAGTGCGGCACATGTGCGCCCACTTTCGCAAGTCGACAGTAGCCGCTGCTAGCTTAAAATCTCTCCAGCAACGCCTGCATGTGCCACAACACCGGCTTTTGTGCGACGTCCCCACACGCTGGAACTCAACGTTTCAGATGTTGAATAGAGTGGTTGAACAGCAGAGACCTTTGATGGAATACCAGCTACAAAACCCTAGGGTGCCACAAAGTCAGCTGCCTCAGTTTCACATCCATAAGTGGCCATGGATGAGAGACCTTTGTGACATCCTACGGGTCTTTGAGGAGTCCACAAGGAGGGTGAGCTCTGAGGATGCGATGGTGAGCCTTACAATCCCGCTCTTGTGTGTTCTGAGAGAATCCCTGATTGACATCAGGGATAACTCAGATCACACAGAGGAGTTAGGGATAGCATCCGATCCATCACAGCTGGAGAGTAGGTCCACACATCTGTCCGCTTCACTGCGTTTAATGGAGGAGGAGGAGGAGGAGGAGGAAGAAGAGTTGTCCGATGATGTGATGGTGATACAGGAGGCTTCCGGGCAACTTCGAATCGTCCCATTGTTGCAGCGCGGATGGGTAGACATGGAGGATGAGGAGGAAATGGAGATTGAACTTTCCGGTGGGGCCAGAGGAGTCATGCCAACTAACACTGTGGCAGACATGGCTGAGTTCATGTTGGGGTGCTTTACAACCGACAAGCGTATTGTCAAAATCATGGAGGACAACCAGTACTGGATCTTTGCTATCCTTGACCCCCGGTATAAAAACAACATCTCGTCTTTTATTCCGGTAGAGGGGAGGGCCAATCGCATCAATGCTTGCCACAGGCAATTGGTGCAGAATATGATGGAGATGTTTCCAGCATGTGACATTGGCGGCAGGGAGGGCAGTTCCTCCAGTAGGCGACCAAGTTCTCACCGATCCACACAAACGAGGGGCACACTGTCTAAGGTCTGGGACACCTTGATGGCACCCCCTCGCCAAAGTGCCGCCACGGAGGGTCCTAGTGTCACCAGGCGTGAGAAGTATAGGCGCATGTTGCGGGAATACCTTTCCGACCACAGCCCTGTCCTCTCCGCCCTACACGTATTGGGTGTCGAAGTTGGACCTGTGGCTTGAACTTGCCCTATATGCCTTGGAGGTGCTGTCTTGTCCTGCCGCCAGCGTCCTATCTGAGAGGGTGTTCAGTGCAGCCGGTGGCATCATCACTGACAAGCGCACCCGTCTGTCAGCTGAGAGTGCCGACCGGCTCACTTTGATAAAAATGAACCACCACTGGATAGAGCCTTCATTTTTGTGCCCACCTGTGTAAAGCACCCCAACATGAAACTCCATGTCTGTACTCAACCTCTCCAATTCCTCCGCATCCTCATACTCATCCACCATAAGCGTTGCACAATTCTGCTAATACTAGGCTCCCTCCACCCTGATTTCCCCCAACTCTGCTGGTTAGAGGCTCCCTCCACCCTGATTTCCACCAACTCTGCTGGTTAGAGGCTCCCTCCACCCTGCTATCCCACAACTCTGCTGGTTAGAGGTTCCCTCCACCCTGCTTTCCCACAACTCTGCTGGTTAGAGGCTCCCTCCACCCTGATTTCCACCAACTCTGCTGGTTAGAGGCTCCCTCCACCCTGATTTCCACCAACTCTGCTGGTTAGAGGCTCCCTCCACCCTGATTTCCCCCAACTCTGCTGGTTAGAGGCTCCCTCCACCCTGCTTTCCCACAACTCTGCTGGTTAGAGGCTCCCTCCACCATGAATTGGTCCAAACTGGGCTGTTTAGAGGTTCCCTCCACCATGAATTGGTCCAAACTGGGTTTTTTAGAGGCTCCCTCCACCATGAATTGGTCCAAACTGCGGTTTTTAGAGGCTCCCTCCACCATGAATTGGTCCAAACTGGGTTTTTTAGAGGCTCCCTCCACCATGAATTTCCCAAAACTTGGCTGTTTAGAGGCTCCCTCCACCATGAATTGGTCCAAACTGGGCTGGTTAGAGGCTCCCTCCACCATGAATTGGTCCAAAATGGGTTTTTTAGAGGCTCCCTCCACCATGAATTTGCCCAAACTGGGCTGGTTAGAGGCTCCCTCCACCATTAATTGGTCCAAACTGGGCTGGTTAGAGGCTCCCTCCACCATGAATTGGTCCAAACTGGGCTGTTTAGAGGCTCCCTCCACCATGAATTGGTCCAAAATGGGGTTTTTAGAGACTCCCTCCACCATGAATTTGCCCAAACTGGGCTGTTTAGAGGCTCCCTCCATCATGAATTGGTCCAAACTGGGCTGCTTAGAGGCTCCCTCCACCATGAATTTGCCCAAACTGGGCTGGTTAGAGGCTCCCTCCACCATGAATTTGCCCAAACTGGGCTGGTTAGAGGCTCCCTCCACCATGAATTGGTCCAAACTGGGCTGGTTAGAGGCTCCCTCCACCATGAATTTGCCCAAACTGGGCTGTTTAGAGGCTCCCTCCATCATGAATCGGTCCAAACTGGGCTGTTTAGAGGCTCCCTCCACCATGAATTGGTCCAAAATGGGTTTTTTAGAGGCTCCCTCCACCATGAATTTGCCCAAACTGGGCTGGTTAGAGGCTCCCTCCACCATTAATTGGTCCAAACTGGGCTGGTTAGAGGCTCCCTCCACCATGAATTTGCCCAAACTGGGCTGTTTAGAGGCTCCCTCCATCATGAATTGGTCCAAACTGGGCTGGTTAGAGGCTCCCTCCACCATGAATTGGTCCAAACTGGGCTGTTTAGAGGCTCCCTCCACCATGAATTGGTCCAAACTGGGGTTTTAGAGGCTCCCTCCACCATGAATTGGTCCAAAATGGGTTTTTTAGAGACTCCCTCCACCATGAATTGGTCCAAACTGGGCTGGCTAGAGGCTCCCTCCACCATGAATTGGTCCAAACTGGGGTTTTTAGAGGCTCCCTCCACCATGAATTGGTCCAAACTGGGGTTTTTAGAGGCTCCCTCCACCATGAATTTGCCCAAACTGGGCTGTTTAGAGGCTCCCTCCATCATGAATTGGTCCAAACTCGGCTGCTTAGAGGCTCCCTCCACCATGAATTTGCCCAAACTGGGCTGGTTAGAGGCTCCCTCCACCATGAATTTGCCCAAACTGGGCTGGTTAGAGGCTCCCTCCACCATGAATTGGTCCAAACTGGGTTTTTTAGAGGCTCCCTCCACCATGAATTTGCCCAAACTGGGCTGGTTAGAGGCTCCCTCCACCATGAATTGGTCCAAACTGGGTTTTTTAGAGGCTCCCTCCATCATGAATTGGTCCAAACTGGGCTGTTTAGAGGCTCCCTCCACCATGAATTGGTCCAAACTGGGTTTTTTAGAGGCTCCCTCCACCATGAATTGGTTAAAACTGGGGTTTTTAGAGGCTCCCTCCACCATGAATTGGTCCAAACTGGGCTGGTTAGAGGCTCCCTCCATCATGAATTGGTCCAAACTGGACTGGTTAGAGGCTCCCTCCACCATGAATTGGTCCAAACTGGGCTGGTTAGAGGCTCCCTCCACCATGAATTGGTCCAAACTGGGGTTTTTAGAGGCTCCCTCCACCATGAATTTGCCCCAACTCTGCTGGTTAGAGGCTCAATCCACCCTGATTTTCAAAACAAATGTTGGTGCCAACCTCAACTTACTACAAGGGCCAAATTCACTGCTGGTGACAAGCTCTCCTCACTGCAAGTGCCAAATACACATGTTTCAAGGTGTTTTCCTACTGTCAGAGAGGTGGTATTGAGTGTGTAAAGTGTGTAGTTGTTAGGCTGTGATGTTGGGGTAATAGAGGGTCTTTGGTGTGTTAGATGCCCCCAGACATGCTTCCCCTGCTGTCCCAGTGTCATTCCAGAGGTGTTGGCATCATTTCCTGGGGTGTCATAGTGGACTTGGTGACCCTCCAGACACGGATTTGGGTTTCCCCCTTAACGAGTATCTGTTCCCCATAGACTATAATGGGGTTCGAAACCCGTTCGAACACACGAACATTGAGCGGCTGTTCGAATTGAATTTCGAACCTCTAACATTTTAGTGTTCGCTCATCTCTATTAATAATAAAAATGTGTAATGGGGGTGGATTCTGCTGCTTTATCCCATTCAGGGACAACTACACTCCTGAGGGATGTTTGGTTTCATTTGAGATACTTCCCCGGATGGCCACCTTCACTCCAGCTGACCATTCTGTTATCAGCACAACTTGAGGGACCTTTGTCCCCAGTATTGAACTGCGTTATCTAAAATATATACTTGGACCACTTCTATATCTATAACTCTACCCACTGAATATCTGAGAGTCTGACGAATGCCATGTTTACCCGAAAACGTTCACTGATCACTCTGATTGTACATTGCTATGGATAATTAAGAATTTGCTTTATACCTATCGGAGTGCTGGTCTATTGTTCTGATATATTACAGGTTGGAACCCTACTGAAGTACCCTATAACACACCCGCCTGCAACTAGTTGTTAACTTAATCAAATTGGAGAGCTCTTCAGTATGGACACATCTGTATCCATGTGTACTGTTTGCATATGCACTGGATAGTAAGCATTTGTGCATAAATATAGTGGTTATGTATAGGTATGCATACAGTATATGCAGTGACATTGGGTGATTATTTGGGCACTGTATTACAGTACTATTTATGAACTGAATGGTTTGCTGTTATATCATAAAATAATGAAGAATATAGAATAGACAAATAATGGCTGAGACTAGAAGTTCTGCATCTGTAGTCACACAGAATACCTGCAACCATTACTAAATAAAATCAAGTTATCGTAACTAACTGGAAGTGCCTGACAATTGGGGAGTCAGTAAAGCAGATATTAATGCCATTGCTCCTGAATGTATATGTACAAAATACCTAAAAAAAAAACTTGGACTCCAGTCTTAATAGGCTACCTCATAGGCCATAAAAATCATGTGTGACTATGACTTGACTATATAAAGCACAACTTGACAAAGCGACAAACCCTCACTATAGGCCTGATTTCACACTGCAGTATATTACATCAGTATTTGTAAGTCAAAAACCACCTTTCACATTTTTTGAGCCCACTCATGACTTTGGTTTACAAATACTGATGCAAAATACTGACCAAAATGCTATTATATCAAAGTGGCCTTTTTTCAAACAATTTTATCTTGACAATAATGTACTTGCTCACAAAGCATTCTGCCCTTTATTTTTCCCTTGTTTCAGTCTCTTTATAATCCCTTTGTTACAGGTGCAAGATTAAATGCTGAGAATGAAATAAATATATTAAGGCATTGTTGGTAGTTTTTGTTTCAACAGAACATAATGACAAGAAAAAGCAGCTCTGACTAATACTCCTTTCATACCGACTAATATTTCCTTTCAACTCCTAAATGTCAGTTCCCATTATCTGGCACACAGTAAACATCTTTATTTCTTAATTGGCTCATATCTTTATATCTCGGTTGCACTATTGATATGCCAGAAGGTTATTTCCATCTATCTAGACTAAATCCGAACACATGGCACCTGTCAAATAAAGCAGGTACAATGTAGTATGGAGACCAAGTACAGGTAGGCTCCACAGATGACCTACAGTGTTGGCCAAAAGTATTGGCACCCCTGCAATTCTGTCAAATAATACTCGTGTTCTTCCAGAAAATCATTACAAGCACAAACTCTTTGGTATTAATATCTTCATTTATTTTGCTTGCAATGAAAAAACACAAAAGAGAATGAAACAAAGTCAAATCATTGATCATTTTACACAAAACTCCAAAAATGGGCCGGACAAAAGTATTGGCACCCTTAGCCTAATACTTGGTAGCACAACCTTTAGACAAAATAACTGCGAACAACCGCTTCCGGTAACCATCAATGAGTTTCTTACAATGCTCTGCTGGAATTTTAGACCATTCTTCTTTGGCAAACTGCTCCAGGTCCCTGAGATGTGAAGGGGGCCTTCTCCAAACTGCCATTTTGAGATCTCTCCACAGGTGTTCTATGGGATTCAGGTCTGGACTCATTGCTGGCCACTTTAGAAGTCTCCAGTGCTTTCTCTCAAACCATTTTCTATTGCTGTTTGAAGTGTGTTTTGGGTCATTGTCCTGCTGAAAGACCCATGACCTCTGAGGGAGACCCAGCTTTCTCACACTGGGCCCTACATTATGCTGCAAAATTTGTTGGTAGTCTTCAGACTTCATAATGCCATGCACACAGTCAAGCAGTCCAGTGCCAGAGGCAGCAAAGCAACCCCAAAACATCAGGGAACCTCCTCCATGTTTGACTGCAGGGACCATGTTCTTTTCTTTGAAGTCCTCTTTTTTTTTCTTGTAAACTCTATGTTGATGCCTTTACCCAAAAAGCTCTACTTTTGTCTCATCTGACCAGAGAACATTCTTCCAAAACGTTTTTGGCTTTCTCAGGTAAGTTTTGGCAAACTCCAGCCTGGCTTTTTTATGTCTCTGGGTAAGAAGTGGGGTCTTCCTGGGTATCCTACCATACAGTCCCTTTTCATTCAGATGCCGACGGATAGTATGGGTTGACACTGTTGTACCCTCGGACTGCAGGGCAGTTTGAACTTGTTTGGATGTTAGACGAGGTTCTTTATCCACCATTCACACAATCTTGCGTTGAAATCTCTCATCAATTTTTCTTTTCTGTCCACATCTAAGGAGGTTAGCCACAGTGCCATGGGCTTTAAACTTCTTGATGACACTGCGCAAGGTAGACACAGGAACATTCAGGTCTTTTTTTTTTTTTTTTTTTTTTTTTTTAAATGTAGATTGTGAGCCCCACATTGAGCTCACAATGTACATTTTTCCCTATCGGTATGTCTTTGGAATATGGGATGGAAATCCATGCAAACACGGGGAGAACATACAAACTCCTTGCAGATGGTTTTATGCCCTTGGCGGGATTTGAACACCAGGACTCCAGCGCTACAAGGCTGCAGTGCTAACCACTGAGCCACCATGTGGCCCCTACATTCAGGTCTTTGAAGATGGACTTATAGCCTTGAGATTGCTCATGCTTCCTCACAATTTTGCTTCTAAAGTCCTCAGACAGTTCTTTGGTTTTGTTTTTTTCTCCATGCTCAATGTGGTACACACAAGTACACAGGACAGAGGTTGAGTCAACTTTAATCCATTTCAACTTGCTGCAAGTGTGATTTAGTTATTGCCACCACCTGTTAGGTGCCTCAGGTAAGTAACAGGTGCTGTTAATTACGCAAATTAGAGAAGCATCACATGATTTTTCAAACAGTGCCAATACTTTTGTCCACCCCCTTTTTTATGTTTGGTGTGGAATTATATCCAATTTGGCTTTTTGACAATTCTTTTTGTGGTTTTCCATTGAAGACAAATTAAATGAAGATAATAATACCAAAGAATTTGTGATTGCAATCATTTTCTGGAACAAAATGAGTATTATCTGACAGAATTGCAGGGGTGCCAATACTTTTGGCCAACACTGTATACCGTGGATTATCCACGTAATGTGCCAGAAGAAACTAAGGGACAATTATAAAAGCATAATTGTATATATATGGATAAGTAAAAAGGGATTTGCAATAGTTGCTCTACTCACAGCTTTCACTACATTTTTTTCCGGGAGAGTAAAAATACTCCTCTTAGCATTTTTGCAAAGTATTTTTAGCCAAGGAATATTATGTAATTCACAGCCATAGAAATAAATAAAATATAGTCATATAGAGATTACAATATCATCTGTACAGGTGTCACAGACAGTATACAGTATTTACAGGGTGAAAAACATCAAATGTGTATTAATAAGCAAAACTTTTTGCTTCTCTTGAGGAGAGCACTGGATGGACCCAACAAGTCCAATAACAAGGATCCATACTTGCAGCCAATAGTTGGAAGAGAGTAGCCAGCTTTGTTTTTTGTAACAAAGAATATTTTCAGATTTACCTCTACAATATACCTCAATTTTTTTGGTACCCAACTGATCAAGCGTGCGTTGTTGTTCACTTATCATTATTATTTATTTCGTAGTTTTTATCATTTTTGTTTTGGGGGGCACAAAAAATTTTATTTTGTGTTTACTGTTTTGTAAAAATAACAAGTCTGAACAATTTTATATTATCACAGTTAGTGTAGCATCAATCTAAGTTCACATGTGAATTATGTGTGGTGTAATTTGGTCTGGAAAAGAAAATGCTTCCTAATTAGAAAGTGGTTTTTGGACCTTGAGGCTTTTTTGGAGCATTTTCTGGAGCGGTTTTTGATAAAAAACCGTTTCAGAAAATGCCAGGCGGTTTTCCCCCTCCCGGGCAGTGAATGGACCGTAAAAAAACGCATCACGGTTTCCGCCTCTCATTCACTTCTATCGACTTTCTGAGGGGGAATCCGCCTCAAGAAAGGTCATTTCGCTTCTTTCTTCCGCTAGTAGTAACATACCGCTAGTGAAAAAAGAACGCTAGCGGTCTCCATAGACCACCATTGTGAGGGGGTGGATTATCACGTGGATTCTACGCCATAATCCGCGCCCTCTGTGCCCATGTGAATGGGCCCTTAGAAGTGTGGTATCAGACATTATCTCAGTCAGTGAACATTGTATAGAAGGAGTTTATCTAATGTTCCCACACCTACGTAAGTGCATCGTATTTCTATGTAGTTTCTTTGCGTTCATAGTCTTATACATATACAGTGGGGCAAAAAAGTATTTAGTCAGTCACCAATAGTGCAAGTTCCACCCCTTAAAAAGATGAGAGGCGTCTGTAATTTACATCATAGGTAGACCTCAACTATGAGAGACAAAATGAGAAAACAAATCCAGAAAATCACATTGACTGATTTTGTAAGAATTTATTTGCAAATTATGGTGGAAAATCAGTATTTGGTCAGTAACTAAATTTCATCTCAATACTTTGTTATATATCCTTTGTTGGCAATGACAGAGGTCAAACGTTTTCTGTAAGTCTTCACAAGGTTGGCACACACTGTTGTTGGTATGTTGGCCCATTTCTCCATGCAGATCTCCTCTAGAGCAGTGATGTTTTGGGGCTGTCGCTTGGCAACACGGACTTTCAACTCCCTCCAAAGGTTTTCTATAGGGTTGAGATCTGGAGACTGGCTAGGCCACTCCAGGACCTTGAAATGCTTCTTACAAAGCCACTCCTTCATTGCCCTGGCGGTGTGCTTTGGATCATTGTCATGTTGAAAGACCCAGCCACGTTTCATCTTCAATGCCCTTGCTGATGGAAGGAGGTTTGCCCTCAAAATCTCACGATACATGGCCCCATTCATTCTTTCATGTACCCGGATCAGTCGTCCTGGCTCCTTTGCAGAGAAACAGTCCCAAAGCATGATGTTTCCACCCCCATGCTTTACAGTAGGTATGGTGTTTGATGGATGCAACGCAGTATTCTTTCTCCTCCAAACACGTAAAGTTGTGTTTCTACCAAACAGTTCCAGTTTGGTTTCATCAGACCATAGGACATTCTCCCAATACTCTTCTGGATCATCCAAATGCTCTCTAGCAAACTTCAGACGGCCCCGGACATTTACTGGCTTAAGCAGTGGGACACGTCTGGCACTGCAGGATCTGAGTCCCTGGCGGCGTAGTGTGTTACTGATGGTAGGCTTTGTTACATTGCTCCCAGCTCTCTGCAGTTCATTCACTAGGTCCCCCTGCCTGGTTCTGGGATTTTTGCTCACTGTTCTTGTGATCATTTTGACCCCACGGGGTGAGATTTTGTGTGGAGTCCCAGATCGAGGGAGATTATCAGTGGTCTTGTATGTCTTCCATTTTCTAATTATTGCTCCCACAGTTGATTTCTTCAATCCAAGCTGGTTGCCTATTGCAGATTCAGTCTTCCCAGCTTGGTGCAGGGCTACAATTTTGTTTCTGGTGTCCTTTGACAGCTCTTTGGTCTTCACCATAGTGTAGTTTGGAGTCTGACTGTTTGAGGGTGTGCACAGGTGTCTTTTTATACTGATAACAAGTTTAAACAAGTGCCATTACTACAGGTAATGAGTCGAGGAAAGAGGAGACTCTTAAAGAAGAAGTTACAGGTCTGTGAGAGCCAGAAATCTTGATTGTTTGTAGGTGACCAAATACTTATTTTCCACCATAATTTGCAAATAAATTCTTACAAAATCAGACAATGTGATTTTCTGGATTTGTTTTCTCATTTTGTCTCTCATAGTTGAGGTCTACCTATGATGTAAATTACAGACGCCTCTCATCTTTTTAAGTGGTGGAACTTGCACTATTGGTGACTGACTAAATACTTTTTTGCCCCACTGTAGCTGACGGATAGTATGGGTTCCTGCTGATATCTAGAATAGTTGGTGAATATGGAATCTTCCATTTCTGCGCTAGAGTTGTGGATATGATAAAGTGACACATTACAACTCTATAGGAAGCAGAATATGTGTTGCTATCTATTTTCAACAAGCTCAACTCTCACTGGTGTGAGATGTAGTTGGGTTATAAATAGGAAGGCTAATGTTTTTCTATGACTACATTCCAAGACCAATAATTTCACTATTGCTATATGACAGACAATTGATTTATGATACCATTTAGGGGTACATATACTTTTTTATTCCAAACTCATTTTATTTATTTTAGTGAAATAACAAGGAATATCATATTTCCCATATGCCAGGATATTAGATCTGTGGAGCGCTTGTACATCATTGGGGGAGATGGGCTAGTGGTAAGAGGTAGAGAATTAGAGAAAGGTTACGCGTGGTCATTCAGTCGCAATTCAATATGTCATAATGATACAGGCAGCTAAGTATAGTGCATTTAAAGGACTTCTCTTGATGACAGAACCTATAATAGGTAAAAAGTAAACATTTCAAATTCTACTAGAAAGGCGCGGTTCACATCTGCGCCCGGGGTCTTCGTTATGCAGGTTTCCGTTTCCTGCACGAAACTGGACAGGAGACAGAAACCTTCAGGCATGTTTAAAACCCATTCAAGTGTCCGGCCGTGAGCGCATGTGAGCATTTTATGATCTCCACGGCGAAACCGTTATTTTTTTTAACCGGACACAGAGTGTGACATGCAGGACTTCATCCCTTACTCATAGCTCATAGCTCTTCCCTCAGATCCAGCACAGATAGTCCAGAAAATCTTTGAAAGATTATCGGATTCTGCTTTATCTGAAAGGGTAAAAATATTCGTCTTTGCTTCTAATTCAGTGACACCCACTTACTATATGCTCCTTAAAATCCATAAATGTCTCAGTTGTCCACCTGGATGAACCATTGTGATCAGAATGGGAAGCTTAGTAGAGCAGGCTTGTACTTATGCTGATTTCTTTTTACAGCCCCTTTTTCTAGAATGTCCATCTTTTTTTGAGGTATTCTATGCACTTCATGCAGATAACTACTTACACAAGTATTGCTGATTGGGCACTGTTGGTTTTTTTACAATGTGGAATCTTTTTATTTAATCAGACATATCTGATTTCCTGAATTTCCAACTGGATTGCATGTTGGAAGAGTCCTTACATGTGTGGCAACTGTGTAACTTGTCAGTATGTGGAATCTATTAAACAATTTAGTCAGAAAAACTACAAGAATTATAAGTCACTGTTTGTTATCTATGCTTTCACTTGAACTTGATTTATGTAGGTTAAATCTCACAAGAATTAGGTGTAAACCCTGCAAGAAGCACTTTGCATACAGAGGGAACTGCAGTTAATGCCAATCTAGAACCCATTACAGCAGACATCAGCCATTTTATTCTGAGGGACAGTGGATTACATTTCCCTATAACCCTTACTCCAGGAGGAGGAGGATTAGAGAAAGGGACTGATTGGCTGAGCAGAGGATTATGGGAAAGGTCTGCACAGGAGAGAAGAAAACCACATGGGCTGCAGGAAAAGGCTTCTTCCAGCTTCTGTCAGGGGGCACATAGCTTTTCACTGGGTAACCCAGGACATAGAGACAGTCCTGCCTGCCCACCAGCTCACTCTGAAGGAAGAAGCAGCCTTCCTGTAGCAGCAGCACCACCTGTCCAGACTGACCAAACTCCCAGGAGGTACCCAGTGCTACATCCAAGAAGACTCCTGCCTCATCCTCCATTAGTATCCTCTCATGTGAAAGCTGCAGCCCCCAGTGATACTCCAGGCTGCAGCCCCCAATGATACTCCTGCTTGCAGCCCCCTGTGATACTCCAGGCTGCAGCCCCCAGTGATACTCCAGGCTGCAGCCCCCAATGATACTCCTGCTTGCAGCCCCCAGTGATACTCCAGGCTGCAGCACCCAGTGATACTCCAGCTTGCAACACCCTGTGATACTCCAGGCTGCAGCTCCCAGTGATACTCCCACTTGCAGACCCAGTGATACTCCAGGCTGAGGCACCCAATGATACTCCAGCTTGCAGCACCCAGTGATACTCCAGCTTGTAGCCCCCCCGTGATACTCCAGCTTGCAGCCCCCAGTGATACACCAGGCTGAGGCATCCAGTGATACTCCAGGCTGGCACCAGATTCCCTGCAGGAGCTAGTGAGTAGACTTTGCTGGAATTTACTGTACCGCTGTTAGAGAGTTTACAGTATTGTTATAGAAATGATCTGCTGTGTCTATAGTGCACCAACATTTTCTTATCATTGCTGCAGCCATTAGTAATTCTGCATTGTGCAAGCTGTTACCTGCAGTATGATTGTATGTGTGTGATGATTATCATCTGTGGGTCACTATCATAAACCTGTGCTATTCCCTATAGTCTATTATACCCGCCAGGCCAGGCACATGGTCCATTCCCACACTAGAGGGACTAATAATATAAGAAGTACTTGTGCATTGCCATTTGAATCACTGAAACATTTCTTTGTTCATATCTATCATGCTTGCCTGGTTTATTACAGGAAGGGTAACTTCCCATTATAAATCAATTAAGTTTTACCCTCATCATTTGTGACTGTGTACTGAGCTTAGGTGGGGGATTCCCGAATCAACCCCTAGCAGAAGAGGCAGACCTTCCTGAATTCCTACAGAGTTCCTAGCAAGATTTGGGTGGAGGCATTGCACCATAGTGAGGTGAGAACTACAACACACCGTGCCTATAGAGGTTGGCCAAAGGGGTGTTACATATGGAAATGCATGGGGCCGGCTCCAGGTCTTGAGGGATAGAGCTTCAGTGGGCCCCTTTGCAGCATTACTCATGTGGCAGCAGTGTTTTCATCTAAAAGGTGTTGAAGCAAATAACACCTGAAGTTGGTCTCCTGGAATGATGTCTTCCATAACCTCGACCTTTGCATTGCAAATCTTAAAAACAGTGGGTGAAAGCTACAGCTATGATTGACATGCCCCCAGTATAATGGACATATGTCCCCATGAATTATAATGGCCTCCTTATACCACTAACAATACAATGTTTCCCTTTTACCCCAAAAGTATAAATGTACTATTTATGCCCTCATAAAATTCACTGGTTCCTTGTCCCTCCATACAGTACAACAGCCTCCTTATAACCCCATAAAATTCCCCCACCAGATAATGGTCCCTCCTGTCCCTATGCAGTATAACGCCCTATATAATGACCTGTTGAGCCCCCTTTATCTCCCATGTATAACCACCTTATATTCCCATAATAATAAATACAGTAATAATACATTTTATTTATATAGCATCAACATATTCCACACCATTTTACAATTTGTAGGGTTCAAGTACAGACAAAATGAGGCATTACAGAATAATCAATTCATATAATCGGATAGAGGGCCCTGCTCACAAGCGCTTACAATCTATGAGGTAGAGTAGGTGATACAAGAGTAACAGGGACAGTATAGCTTATACAATGGTCCAGCCGTTTTTGTGATAAAGTTTAGTTTTACCATGCATATAAATTAATCTGTATGAGCCGTCACAGGTCAGTGCTTACTTATTATTTATTTTTCTTACTTATATAGCTCCATCATATTCCGCAGCACTTTAAAGACATTGTCAGTCACTTTCCCATATACAGCTCACAATCTACATTCCCTATCAGTATGTCTTTGGAGTATGGGAGGAAATCGGAGGAAACCAACGCAAACAGTCAGTGTCCTTTAATGTTCACATTGTGCCTGGACATATAAAGTTAAAGTCCAATACGGCATCATATCCTCTGGGATAATTAAGAGAGTGTGAACAATGGAGGGTTAGTTTTATGGATTGTAACCATGCAAAGGTTTAGGTTAGTAATTGTGAAAAGCAAGTCTGAAAAGATGAGTCTCTAGGAATCGTTTGAAGCTATATTTTTTTCAGGCAGGTCTTATTCTCCCATATATTGCTACTTTATATTCCCTACAAACAATGTTGTTGGTCATGTGATGTTGTTATAAGTATGTTCTGTATTTTCTTTTCTGCTTATTTATCTTGCTTTGTCTGCCTAGCAACAGTGAGATAGTAATGGAGGAGGAGCTGAGTTTAGGGGAGGAGTTGCTAGACAGGAAGCCATGATGGAGGCGTTGAATAAAGTGTTCTGATCTATAAAAGTAACTATCGCATAGTGGACTTACTCCAGAATACCTGCATCCTCACTACAACACTACAGGTGGTATTCTAAAGCTGAGTATTGGCTAAAAAAGTAGGCCCTGTTACCATTATTCATTGTACCAGACCCACATAAGTAAATAGAGACTGTCACTGTATGTCTTGTTTGTATTGGTGGATGTCTTCTTGTATATTGTCATGTTTTTACTTAACATAAATAAAAGTTAAGTCTAAGGGCTAGTTCATACGTAGTTATTTGGTCTGGATTTTGACGTGGGAAGCCGCGTCAGAATCCGAACCAAAATGCGCCTGCCACGGCTAGCCGCGACTGTCGCGGCTTCCAACAGCTGCAGTTTTCCACTATGGGCTAGGCCAAATGAATTCCGCCATGGAATCTGCGACAAGATAGGGCAATGACCAGCTCCCATTGAAGCTCCTATTCTCTTCTTATATTTCTGGATCTCTTAGCAGCATTTGACACTATTGACTATCAACTCTTCCTCACTGTGCTCTGCTCTGTTGGCTTCTTGGACACCGTACACTCTAGATTCTTCTCTTATCTCTCAGACCGCACTTTCAGTGTATCATTTGCAGGCTCTGTTTCTTGCCCTCTTCCCCTTGCTATTGCAGTACCTCAGGGCACAGTCGTAGGCCCCCTACTCTTCTTTCTTGATACTGCCACTATTGGAAAACCATCACCAAATTGGGATTCCGGTACCATCAGCTGACGACACTCAAATGTATTAATCATCCCATGACATAACCTCAGTTACACAGAACACTATTGACTGTCTCTCTGTTGTCTCAAATATCATGTTTTCACTTTACTTGAAAATTAATCTCTCAAAGACTGAATTACTGCTGTTTCCACCATATAACAGAACTAAACCTGTATCTCCATTTCAGTCTTCGGCCTTACCATAACTTCCAGGCAGTATGCCCGTTGCCTCGGGGTTATGTTTTACTTAGATCTTTCTTTCATCTATTAGTCTAAAAGCTAAAGTGATGCTTCTGGTCTGTGCTAGTCACTAAATTGGATGCTTATTTAATACAGACTACAACAGTGGTGTAATTAGGAATGGCGGGGCCATGCCCCCCCCCCCCCCTGACCGACGCTGAACCCTGCACACAGTATTATGTCCCCATAGTGGCCCCATTGCACAGTATTATGTCCCCATACTGGCCCCAGTACAAAGTATTATGTCCCCATACTGGCCCCAGTACACAGTATTATGTCACCATACTGGCCCTAGTACACAGTGTTCTGTCCCCATACTGGCCCCAGTACACAGTATTATGTCCCATTGTTGCCCCTGCACACAGTATTATGTCCCCATACTGGGCCCAGTACACATTATGTTCCATTATGGACACCCATGAACAATTATACTCTGGAGTCTTTTCAGACCCCAGAGTATAATAATCGGAGACCCAGAGGGATACAAACATAACAAACTACTGTTACTTACCTATCTCCCGGCTCCGCTGCATTCTCCGTCGCTGTCGGCTATCTTCCGGGACGTCATGTGACCGGGGCCCTGTGTCGCGGGTCATATGATGTCACGCAAGTAGGCCGAAGCCTTCCCAGAGCCTGGAGAGGTAAGTAACACAGTTTTTTATGTTATCTTACCTCTTCCGGGCCTCCGATCATTATACTCGGGGGTCCGAAAAGACCCCCGAGTATAATAATGCTTGTGGGACCCGCGCCGTCACTTACCGATCCGGGCCCCTGCCAGGATCGGTAAGTATATAGGGCCCATTACTGGCTGGAGTTACTCCAGCCGGTAGCGGCCTATTAAAAAAAAACAAAAAACGTAGCGGTAGCTGCTATCGCCGGGCCCCCTAATGTCCCGGGCCCTGTGGCAGTTGCCTCTGCTGCTTCCCCGGTAGTTACGCCCCTGGACTACAATATAAACTTACCACCCTCATCCACATGGCTCTCCACAATGCTGCACCTACCTACATTTCCTCCCTCATTTCTGTCTATCGCCCCACCCAGGCTCTCTGCAAACTCAATGACTTAAGACTAACACCCTCTATTATCAGAACCTACCGCTACTGTATACAAGACTTCTCTTGAGTTGCACCACTTCTCTGGAGTGCTATACCCTGGACAACCAGATTAATGTCCAATTTCTACAGCTTCAACCACAAAGGAAAGACATATCTCTTCAGACAGGCCTATCAAAATTCCTAACCTACACCCCTCTACAATTAGAATTCCAAAAACAAACCCTTCTCGGTTCATGCTACTGCATTACCCTACCTGATATGTCATATTAGACGGTAACTTCCAGGCACCATCTTCATATTAAAAAACCCTGACTGGTGATGGCTCATACAGCTTTATTTATATATAATGAAAGCAACCTCTATCACAAAAATAGCTGGACCACTGTATAAGCAATGCTACTGCCAATGCCATCCCTGCTACCTCTTGTGTCACCCTCTCTACTTCTTGTGAACAGGGCCCTTAGTCCCATTTTCAGCTCCCATGTACTTGAATGGAAGTTATGCTGCAGTGACTCAGTTCAGCCACTACACAGATACTGGAGTTGTCTGCTTCCTGTTCTATTGTCTATATATCAGCTGCTCAGAACAGCTAATAGGTGAGAGTGCTGGGTGTTAGACCTCCATTGATCTGATATTGACAACCTATAGTTATGATAGGTCATCAATAGGTTTAGCCTGGAAAACCCATGTAAATCTGATTCACCATATCATTGAATTATTGAATTAATGTTAGTTCCATAATTTAACTAGTTTTTCTCTTTTATTATTATTCTTTGTTGTAGCACACTTACATTTTCCCTATCCTCCCCTCCTGGCTTAGAATTGCAGGTTCTCATTTCAGGCAATTAGATTCGGCTTTCATTCCGATCTACACTTTGTGGAGCTGAACTTTTATACTGGATAATTTCTTTCATTAATTGGTCATGTTTGCATTTTTTGTCTTTTCCTATCTTATCACACAGTGTACACATATTTCCACTTTTATACTTTCTTGGTTTTAGTTACCTTTTTTCATGGTCCTGTGGACACTTTTCTAAGTTTGGACACTGAATACTCCTATTATATTTAACACAACTTTCACTTCCTACTTAGAGGCACCCTTTCTTTGCTGTTTCTATTTTTATCACCATACTTTTTTTTTTTAATCAGTATAGGTCCATTATTATCCATTACCTATCCTCAGCAGTGCTAACAGAAGTGCTAATAGTTTCTGCAACAATAAGATTTCCTCACTACTGCTCCTCAATTATGGTGGCAATTATTGTGGATCCTGGCTTTCACTGACCTTTCACATTATGTGGATGAGATGATATGCACCGACAGAATCAGCTTGTGACACTATGATACAGCTACCTCTGAAAACTAGATACAGAAAAAGCACACTTGAACTCTTTCTTTATGAAAATATCAAAAATGACTCTTACATTGACTTTTCGTACAAATGAGCAATGGAATTCCAGATGCTTGGGAACCTGCTTAATAAAATGGTATATTTTCTTTTATAGAGATGGTCTGCTTGACCAGGATTATATATTTATATATTGATTTACCCTGCTTTTGTGCATATATCCAACACTGATACCCCCCTTTATTGTCTGGCTATTTTTGTCTATTTTTATTTTTGTCATATATATAAATAACCTGGCATTTTGGTGTCAGCCTGGACTTTACATTAGAGCTGTTTGGCAATTATGGCAATTATCTATCAGGATGACATCATCCATACGGTTACCTGTTCTTGGTGTAAAAGTGGATGTCTTGCCTGCCCCTAGAGATGTATATGGAGTATAACAATTGCTGGGTATAGTAAGTTACCTGGTGAGATTTTCAATTAGACGTGTGAGAAAGTGAGGCAGCTAACTGACAAAGATGTACAAAAGTCAGTACAGTGAGTTACTGCACACATGGCAACCCTACAAAAAGATCCACAACAGGAAGTAATAGCACAATCTAATGCCGCAGACACAGGTCTTGAAGGCACACTAGTCCTGGATATAGTAACATGTTAGATAAGTTTGGATTAAGAAACAAGTCCATAAAGTCCATAAACTTACCGCGTTGATCCAGAGGAAGGCAAAAAATTCCCACAAGGCTGACATCAATTGTCCCATGAGAGGAAAAATTCCTTCCCAACTTCAAATATGGCATTTGGACTAAGTCCCTGGATCAACATCCTGTCCCAAAAATATCTAGTTTCTCTGACCTATGATATTCTTACTCTTAAGAAAAGCATTCAGGCCCCTTTTGAAATTGTATAAGTTATCAGTCATGACCACATCATGCGGTAATGACTTCCATAGTCTCCCCATTCTTACTGTAAAGAAGCCCCACCTACGAATACAGTAGAACATGTTTTCATCTAAAGAAGGATTCCCCCTTCTCATGGTTACAAGTCTCGCTGTAAAAATATCATTGAGAATATCTCTCTACTGTCCATTCGTTATTAAGTTGTCTCTTTTTCCAAACTTAACAACCCCAAGTTTAACCCTTTTTTGTCATCTGTTGTACAATTGTCGGATGTCAGATTTATGTTAAACAACATAGATCGAGTGGCAATACCAGAGGTACCCGGACTGATGACGGACATTAACTTAACCTAATGCCTCATGGGTGCCACCAGCTAAATCCAGAGATCTGTTACTATGACAGCCGTGAGCCTATTGAAGGATCCCTGGCTTTCATGATATGACTGCTATTACAGGCTGCTCTATGCTGCTTGCAATACAAGTACTCAGATTCTACAATGCACTGCAATGCATTAGCATTGCAGTGCATTGTATTAGTGATCATATTCCCTGGGGTCTATAAATAAAAGTAAAAAAAAAATACATAAAAAGATATAAAAGTAATTCAAATCACTCCCTTTCTCTAGAACATATGTGTGTGTATATATATATATATATATATATATATATATATATATATATATATATATATTAATATTACATGGTTAAAGTAAAACACATACATATTAGACATTTCTGTGTCCAAAAATATATTTCAAATACAGTGAATGCCAAAGCAGGAAAAAAAATCAAAAGAGCCCAACTGCCTTTCTATTTTTCCTGTCTCACTTCTCCTGTTCACTTCAAAACATCAAGCATTCCCCAAAATGGTATACATGAAAAGTACATCTGGCCCTGCAAAAAAGATGTCTTATGCAAAATACATAGGGGATTGAAGCAGCTTCTGATCACTGCTTCAATAGGTATACTCTGCAATATTGAAGTATATAGGAGACTGTCAGCCCGTGCAGACGCATAGGCTGACAGTCTCCAATAAAAGCAGGATCAAGCAGGTATGTGGAGGGACAGCAATGGGGCAGACCCAGGGCCACTGGTCAGATCCCGGACTGCCAAATAGGAGCAGCAGCACCCCCCAAAATGTTGTGGGAACCCCAATATACAGATGTTTGACTGTGGCATCTCAGGCACCATACTATTACAGCAGATGTCGGGAAGGGGTTAACACGATTTGCTGCAAATAATTCAGATCATATCATATAGCATTAAAAAAAATTCGGCAAAGCTACCGAATCGAATTTTTGAAAATGACATCTCTACGAAGTACTATTTATCCTGCAGAACATACAGTGCTGTCAATGGAAAAATAAAAACATTATGGCCTGGGAAAGTGTGAAGTCAAAAACCATAATCAATAACCTAAACATGGTGGCTGCTGGAAGGGGTTAATTCTGAGACACTGTGAATATACATTCCTTTACTAAGGGCATGATATTATTGAGTTATCAGGCTAAGAGCTCTATTTATAAATGTACACAGCTTGTATTGTAGAATTTGGTCACAAATCTAAACACTAAATGTCATTGTTAGAGTAGGAAAGTGATTTCACTATTTTCCAACCATTCCCTTTCTCTATCGAGTCCATCTCCTCCTTTAGCTAATGACTGAGAAGGTAAAAATACATTTTGCTCTAGGGCAAAGTATTATCCCGGATGCCTTACAATAATTTGTTTCAACCAATAAAACAAAAATAATTTGACATGTAAAGGTCATGTCAGCGCATATGCTAATATGAATGACTGTATATTATCACATTTTATTCTAGATATATATCCGTTATAAGGATGAAAGATATTAAACAGGAAGACTTTTAACCTTTAGGAAGTATTTGAATGAAACATGTTTTAAACTTTCTTTATTCCACAAGAAATAGCAGAGGGCACAAAAATATTTTTAAATTAACTATCTCTGTCTTTCAGCTTCCAGAAAAAGCTGAACTAAAGCAGCCAAAGGCAAGAAATTGACAGGTATATATCTCTATTCCTCACTTTCTTTTGGAAAAGAAATGAATAAAATATATAGTAAAGTTTATTAAATTATATAATGTATTGCATTATTATTGGCTATCTGTACGTATGCTAAATTTACTTGTGGGAAAGAATAAATATTACATTGACTTCAGTTTCAGATTTTTTTTGGGCTAAAATAATATGTAGATACCACCATTAAAGCTTGCTAGGCTGATTTGGGTGGAAATAGATGAGAATCTTATACGTTTGGGGATAACCCAACTTTTTCCGGATGACCATTAGTATAAGGAAGGAACTCCAGCATGGCCAATCCTTTGTTCTCCAAGGATGCAAGCACTATCAAGTTCAGAAATATATGTGCACATTTATTCTCCATATAAAATCACATTCGTGACTGAGTTTTTAACTAGATATATGTCTAATTCTTTTATAACTAGTACTTCAATCTTAGCAGCATATGGAACCTGAGAATCTAGGTGGTTTAAAACAAGATACAGCTATTTTAAGTGACCATCCCCTTTGGCATATGATTTAGCTTTGCATGTTTGCAATACAAATGTTTGTGGACCAGTTTGGCAGCCAATATAGAAGGAGGGGAACCTAATGTTCTACACTGAAACACAGATCAGTATAGGGAGGATAGAAAATAAAAAAAAGTGGAACAAGGGGCTCTTACAATTGGCACCCAAGTAAAAATTATAATAAACTAAGTGAAAATTCTTTTTATCTTTAATAACAGAATATTTCTTAAAGACTGACCTTATACGGTAGGAAAAATATCTTTGTAACGTGTTAGCCAGTGGATATGAAATACAAATTTTTTGGAAAAGTCTTCAGTAGTTGATACCTTTATTAATGGTTAACTTAAAAAATGATGACATATTGTGAGTTTTCGGGATAACTAAAATGGTCCCTTCATCAGGCTGGTATAACACAATGTCTGAAGGCAAGCATATTTATACAGGAATAGAGTGTTAGATGCAAAATAGATGGAAAGCAGAATATGCAAATAAACAGTAAAAAACCCCATATATATCAGTTCACAGGAAAGTTCTCTGAGTTTATGGTTCATTTGATCAGTCATGTGGTGTCTAGTTGTTGTAAAACGTCATAAAACCCTGGTTTAGCCCTATTTGGAGTGTGTCAAAGGTCATCATGAGTTTATATTCCCAAATCCTCTGATGTTTCCTGTTTTTGAAATTTGATCTTAAAACCAAGATCTTCATATCATTGATGATATTATGATTTTGATTGCAGAAGTGTTTTGGCACAGGGAGGTCCATTCTCTGCTCTCTAATCGTATGTCTGTGAGTTCATCCTTATCCTAAGTGTCTGGCCTGTCTCCCCTACATAAAGGCCCCTAGGACACTCGGTACACATTATTAAATACACCACATTAATTACACTTGTAGTCCTGATCGGAGTTCTTTATTTTTTCCGTGGTCAGTATGTGAGGGCAGGTTTTGGTGATTAGAAGCTCACTGTCACCTCCAACTAACACAGGAACATTTCCGTGCGGACAGAAAAAGTGTATCTCCATTTTTCATATGGTGACCAGAAGGTGTTCCATTACTATTGCATAAAGAATGCGGGATAGTGGGAACCCTGATGACTCCCATTATGTATGGTAAAAAGTCCCTCGCAGATAACGAATGTGGAAATACAATCTAAATGGTATTTTAGCTTGAAGGTTTCATTTGTTGTGAAGCTCGTCACTTCACATATTCGATTTTTAATCGATTTACAGCTATTACGACCGCAGCGGTAACTCCCTTTAGGTAGTGTACTCGCTGTTGAAACAGTAGATTTTAGTGGACATAATTTGCTCGGGGCCACAAGACTTTTCAAAGTCCTGGCCCTTCTGAACGTAAAACCAGGTCTGGGGGGAAGAACTTTCTTAAGGAAGGGATCATTATGCAAAACTGGCCAATACTTGTTTATTACATTTTTTATGTATTGATGAGACGAGCTATAAGTCGTGATAAAATTTATATCATAATTTTTGGAAGCCGAAGTTTGTTTGGGGATTAGACACTCTGACTCATATGACTTTCTTTAGAACGTGCAGCTATTATTATTTTATCGTAATAACCTTTTTCCCGAAATCTTTCAGAAAGGATTGCACTTCTGCATCCCTGGTACAATTACGTCTGAAATTGACCAAAGGGAACATTTTGTTTCCATCTCCTATAATGGAGACTACGAAAATCTAACAGACTGCCCGTCTCATAGTAGCGCTGGCGACTATAAAGAAGAAGGCATGTGGTAGACTGAGTAGCCATATCTCTGAAATCCGCCCTTGCCGCTATAATGCGGCGAAGGATGGAGACAGAAGGGGCATGACTCAAACTATCAGACAATGATTGGATCCGAGATACCAATGCATTCTCCCTAGCCATCCTATCTTTCTTAAGACAAGTGGCTAGGGCAATACAGCGTCCCCTCATGACTGCCTTGTGGGCCTCCCACAGAGTGGAGTCGGAAGAGATAGATCCCACATTCTCAACAAAATACTCCTGAAGCTGGGAACGAAGGGTATCACTAGAGGACTGGGAATGGAGAAGGGATTCATTTAAATGCCAGTGGCACCTTCTAGAGGAGCCAGGAGTGGCGGGTAAAGAGAGCAGGACAGGGGCATGATCGGACCAGAAGATAGGGCCAACCTCCGCAGATGTTAGAAGGCTAAGGGCCAGGGTATTGCCAAAAAAGTAGTCTATCCTAGAGTGCCTTTTGTGGGGATGGGAGTAAAAGGTGTAGGCACGAGCGTTGGGATTGTGGAAACGCCAAAAGTCATATAAGGCGGAAGATCTAATAAATCTACGGAAATCTCTGGCTAAACGGAGCTGTGGGGCGCTCGGGGCACCAGCCGACATAGTCAGCTTATCTGAATGTTCAGAAAAAAACATATTAAAGTCGCCACCCAGCAGCAGGGCGGAGCCAGAGAAAGCTTGTAAACGTTTCAAAACCTTGTGGAGAAAAGGGATCTGGGAGATGTTGGGTGCGTGGATGTTACACAGTACAACGGGTCTACTGAAAAGGAGGCCTTCTAAAATTATACAGCGGCCATCCGGGTCCAGGTGGGAAGCTGAAACAGTGATAGGACAAGATTGGGAAAGCAAGATAGCTACTCCACCCCTACTACAAGAATTAAAAGCAGAAAAAGAGACAGGGTAGTAGTGGCGTACAAAATTGAAATTACCAGTGTGCTCAAAATGAGTTTCCTGCAAAAAAGCCACATCCGCCCGGAGGGACCTAAGTTCTCGGAGCACCATGTGTCTTTTAGCATTGGAGCCCAGACCCTTGACATTCAATGTGATGCACTTAGCCATAGGGGAATAAAATTAGAGATACCAGCAAATGAACAAGGAGAAGAACACAGGCAGACCTCACCCAATCCAGAAAACGGGACCTCAAGGGGCAACAGCAGGAGGCAAGGGACTCTGTACAGAAAAGAGGGGGGAAGGAAAGGAGAAGGAAAAAGGGAAAAACATAGCACACAAAAACTACAAATGAGCATTACAATAACTATCATGGACAGGACTAACTCTCCTATCCTGGGGCAAAATTACGAAAAATAAAACAGATTGTGGTAAAACAACCAAGTGGGTCCAAGGCCAAGGCCCACAACTGGAGGAAGCCCCTTCATTAGGGAGGTGGGGCAAGACCATCAAGAGATGGACTAGCAATGCGCTGTAGAACATAGCAGCAGAGAGAGCGGAGCAAAAACAGCCCTCCGCCCTGCCCGCTACCCAGTGAAATCAAATCAAATAACCCAAAAGAAGACCTGCTTAAGGAAGGAAAACAGGATTAGCAGAAAAAAATTCTAGAACAGTGAGGTATGCAAAACAGGTGAGGAAGCAAAGAGTTATCAATGTGGAGGCAGTGGACCCGCTCCCTGATGCCCCGGCGTTTCGCCAGTGGAAGGGGCCGGGCGCTTCTTCGCCTTCTGTTGGTCCAGACCAGCAGCAGAGGTGGGGGGGAGCGGACAGCTCCCAGTCAGTCAGGCCAGGAGGAGGGACCACAATATCCAGTGTAGAGCAGAAGGTTTGTAAGTCCGAGCAGGAGCGTAAAGTAGCAGAACGTCCATTAGCTCTGGCAGTGAGGGTGAAAGGGAAGCCCCATCGGTACGGGATCTGGCGCTCACATAGGAGTTGATGGAGCGGCCACAGGAGGCGCCGTTTCTGTAGGGTGATCCAAGAGAGGTCCTGATAGAGCTGGACCTTCGGTCCATTAAAGTCAATCTCTTTCATAGCTCTAGCCTTAGACAGAATAGTTTCCTTGAGGGCAAAGTCGTGCACACAGCAGATGGCATCCCTTGGAGAAGGGCCCGAACCCTTAGGGCGTAAAGCTCTATGAGCCCGATCCAATTTAATTTTATGGGTAGGGGGCTCCCGAAGAATAAAGTTGAAGATTTCCTCAAGGGTAACATGGAGATCCTCGTCCTGAGTGGCCTCAGGGAGTCCTTTAATTCTAATATTGTTCCATCTACCCCTATTATCCAAATCTTCTACATGCCGCTGAAGCTCAAGGGACAGGTGATGTTGGGACAGGACAGAGTCCTGCAGGTTGGCAATATAGGAACGGGTCTGATCATGGTCATCCTCCAAGGTCTCCACACGAGTTGCAATGTGATGGATATCCTGCCGTAACGCAGAAATTTCAGCTCAAATTTCAGTGCGAATCTCCCTGCGACAGGCTTCTGTGACTTCGCTAATCAAGGCGCGAGTAAGGAACTGGAGCCACTCTGGAGGGAGAGGGTGTTGAGGGGGATCATCCCCTGTCAGTTGCAAAGCTTGGGAGATAAGTGGCAGTGAGTGAGGGGATACAGCCGCATAAGGAGACATGGAGGGGGTAGTACTTATATAATCTCAATCCCTCCATGAGTGAGCAGGCAAAGGAGCCTTTAGGAGCTGGGTCTGAGGCTGGCATGGAAGGTGTGGGGGAGGGGATACCGCATGGTTAGACCACAGATCAACAGAAGGAGCTACAGTAACAGATCCAGAGGGATGTGCCAGGACAGCAGGTTGAAAGTCTTGTGCCAGGAGGGGCTGGGAGTGCAGCAACGGGATATCAGCCATACCTTGTGTGCACACAGGAGCCAGCAGGGAGGACAGCAATGGAGCCGCCATCTTGTGGGACCCGGAGGTCGGAGAGCCAGCTGTAACAGTGGCCGTCGGAGCAGAGGCAGCAGGAGATTTAGTAGTGGAGAGCGGAGACCCTGCAGGCGGTGTCTTTGCAGCAGCGGCGGCAGTGGAATGCCGAGTCGGGTATGCGGTGCTTGGGAGCAGCGCAGGATGTGCCAGTGCGGCCTTCAAAGATGGCCGTTGTCTAGCCAAGACCCGCGTGGATGCCGGAGCGGTGAGCAGGTATGCAGAGATGCCGGTTTGCCCAGAGGATGCAGAGGACCGGGAGGCTCCTCCAGAGGAGGTTTTCTTCCCCATGTGGGGGAAATGCAGGCTCATTCGGGTGCTAATTACAGCAGGCAGGGCAGGAGCAGCTTCAACACCCGTCATACTCCATGCAGTCGTAGGCCACACCCCCCTAAAGTGCTTTTAATTGCCATTAAAACTAAATCATGAGATATTTTACTGTATAGGCTAGTCACGTCCAAAGTTGCCCATCTATATGTATTTTTCCATTCCAAGGAAAGTATTTCCCAAATCAACATTGCTGAATCCTTTAGATACGAAGGTAATTTCACTACATATCTCTGCATAATATATCAACATAATGTGAAAGGGTCAGGGCGTTGAGACCCGATATAATAGGCAATATAATAGGCAATATCTTTATGCACCTTAGGAAGGTGATAAAAAAGTGCAACCATCGGATTTTTTATATCGAGAAAAGCTTTCTCTTTTTTGGTTAATACACCCTGAGCATAAGCCTCCTGAACAAGGGCTTTATACTCTTCTAGATGTATTTTGGAAGGGTCAGAAAGAAGGGGGGAGTAATATTCTTTATCAGACAAAATACGTATTGCTTCACTCATATAAGCTTCTCGATCTTGGACAACTACTCTTCCTCCCTTGTCCGCTGATCGAATGACAATTTCTGTATTTTTCATTAGAGATCTACAAGCTTGCCATTCGGCAAACATAAGTTTTTTTTGTTTTTTTTAAATAAATTTTTATTTAAAGGTAAATGGCAACATACAAATGGGAAGAATCAGCAATGAGTACAAATTGATGAAGTTTACAGTATAAACAGCGTAAACAGTATATATACAAGGTTAAGAGCTATTGACAAGATAACATTGAGGTAATAATTTTGATATGAGGTGAATTTAAAGGGATTCTACCATTAAACTACTCTTTTTTTTTCTAATTACCATGTTGGAATCGGCCGGCGGCCATTTTTGGGTAGCCGCTCTTGCAGTTCAATACAGGAGCTGGCCGGCGGCCATTTTGGGGTGGCCTCTCTATGCTCCTGTATAGAACTACAAGAGCAAGAGAAGCCAGAAGAGGCGGAGTTGCTGCAGAACAAGTAGGCGGCGCAGGAAAGAGTTCCCGGCAGCAATGGGGACGCACTCATCGGTGTTTCAGTGCTGGGGCCCGCCCTCATTGCTGCGGAGAGCTCATTTGCATACCGGTTAAAACTGGTATTTCTACGGAATGGCGCGGCAGAGACCACGTCTAAAGGTAGGAGACAAATAGCCTTTCTTAAGGCTATTCCGACGTGTTCATTAGAAAAAGTAGTTTAATGGTAGAATCCCTTTAAGAACCCAGAGTTGTGACGTGTATGTAGAAAAGAAAAAAGAGATATATCTCGAGAAGGTAAAGATTTTGGATTACATTAGTGGCATCTGGTGGGGGGGCAGGGAAAAAGGAGGAGAGTAGGGGGAGGAGGGGTAAAGGGTGAGTGATGATTTAAAGTGGTAGGTTGTGGATGAGGCTTCATGTAGAATGATAAAAGACCAAGGTTTAGTTAGATGATTTAGGGGTATGGGCAGGTGGGGACTGGGTGAAAATGAAACGTGAAACATATAAGAAATGCTGGGGTACAAGTATAAACGTAAGAATACGTAAGGGGGAGGGTACCAGAATGGGCCTAGGCCCGCTGGGACCAAAGGGGATAAGTAAAGGTATAGAATGCTTGTTTCCCTAACAAGCAGTCACAGATTCAAGTTCTGCCATGGAGACCACAGTTTTACAAATTTGTTGTGTCTTCTATCTCTCTAACTAGATATTTCTTCAAATCTCATTATTTGATTCATTTTTTCAATCCATTCTAGTCCAGTCGGAGAAGACGGGTCTAACCATTTACATGGTAATAGAGAATTTGCAGCTGCTAGCATGTGAGAGACTAGATTCTTTTTCGAGGGTTTGTAATCCAATGAAGGGAGGGATAGGAAAACCATCTCTGGAGTGAGAGAGAAAGTTGGGTTTGTGCATCTACGAATTAAGGATTGGACGTTTTCCCAAAACTGTCGTATGTCCGGACTCTACCACCAAATGTGTAGAAGGGAACCAACTTGTTGTTGACATCTCTAACATTTGTCTGAATTGGATAATTTCATCCTATGTAACCACTGCAGTGTGTGGTACCATCTAGTGAGTAATTTATAATGGTTTTCTTGCAAGCACACACGTGGAGAAGCCGTGAACATGCGACAGAACAGAAGAAACTTGTTCCTCGGAGAGCGAGATTTGTAGATCTATTTCCCACGATGAAAGGTATGCAGGTTTAGAGATTTTGGGAGGGTTAACATACTTAGAGAGGACCTGGGAGGTCTTGCAGAGAAATTTATTATTAGCTGCAACAGTCCTTTCAAAGGGGATGAAATTTTTCCTGACGGAGTGGGTTTGAAACCATTTGTGGGCCGTTAGTCTGAGATGAACGCTGTGTAGGAAGTGTAAGGGCTCTACAGATGTCAGAGAGATTAGTTTTTATGTCCGGGATCCCTTAATCATTCAAAATATCAAATACTTCATAGTAACTGAGTTTATGCCAAAGGGTTTCTGGAATATTTCCAGGTTTGTTATCCCAAAAAGGGAGAGTACCTATGGGGGTGAGAGGTGAGATATCAAGTGCCAAGGAGTCCAAGAGTAAACTCCAAGTTTCAGCAGCTCCAAGTAACACTTGATCCATATTCTTGGACTTGTGACCCAGTTTAGTGTGTAGCCATAAATCAGCTAATGAGGAGGGGCCAAAAGTATTTAGCGAGAGTCAAAAGATAGTAGGGTTTGTTTTGGGAGTGGCCAGTTGAATCCAACATTTTAGTTGGACTCACATAAGGTTATTTTGAGAAGGTTACTCTCTTTTTAAGATCCCTAAAGTCTGCTGCTACAAGTGAGTAGAACATTTCTATCTTATTTCCAGGATGGTGAACCGGATGAAATTTTGATTTTGGTTTTAGATCAGTGTGGATAGTGGATGGTTCAATAGGTTCCCTTAGATTGATTGATGTGGCTAGAGATGTGGTTTCATGATTTCTACTATTTCCCAAGGTAAGGTCTTGATCCTGGGACTTTCTCATATTAACTAATGAGAAATGTCTTTTCAAGGATAACTTTTGGGTGCAGGCATTGAGATCTAGAAACAACTTGACCTCATTTGGAGCCTGTGTAGGGCAAAATGAAAGGCCTTTTGATAGGAGATTTATTTCTGCACTGTTAAGGATGTGTTTGGAGAGGTTGAATATGCATCTTGGGAGACTTTGTTCTTCTTTCTGTTGAGACTGATCTGGTCTGTCCCTAGGGAACTTGCCTCTGCCCCTGGTGCCTCGTCTGCTTCTATTTCTGGTGATGGTGAATGGCTGGTATTTGCTAGTTTCCTTTTTTGTTGTGTTGGTATGAAATAATCTGCTATTTTCATTAAAAGTGGTTTCTCTTGTACATGATAGGAGGTTAATGGAGTCAATTCTTGAGGTAGGGCTAAAAAAGACACCTTGGTGATGGTGTTGTTCTGGAAGGTGGTATTGTTGAATGATATCTCCTGAAGTGGCATGGCATTCTGTGCCGAGGTGCTGGGTATAGGGCTATCATGAGTAGTGATAAGAAAGTCTTCTAATTCCATAAGGGTAGAGGTATTACTGGTGTCTAGTGGTAGGGCAGTTTCCAATAGATGGGTGGGTGAATTATGAGTGGTGGAAAAATTACTGGAGGATGGATACTCTGCTGGTGTGTGAAAGAGATTTGGGGAGAGAGGACCTGATTAGGGCGATTATATCTTTTGGGTTGTTCTTTCTAGAGCCCAGCTTCAATGGGAGAGGAGGTCTCTTAGCTTTAGTTGCGAGGGCTCCTTTTGATAGTCTCATAAATGTAGTGGTTGGTATGTTTGGAGCACTGTTATTCGTGGTATTGATATTTGATACTTGATAGGCTTATCATGCTTCCCATATACCAAAGAGGGCACAATGCTACTTGGGATAGGTTGTACTTATGATGATCTAAGCTAGAGGGTTTCTTCTGGATCTTATTTTTGGGTTTATCATGAAAGCTATTAACAAAAGTTAACCCTCGATTACTATATGAAGAGGATCTACAGAAATTGGGAGTTTTTGGAGTCCTCATAGTGCGGATAGATGGATTCTGCAGTTTTTTTTTATTTTTTAGACCTCTTATCTGAAAACCTAATGTTATCATTTTTATAGTCATTTCTATCTCTTTCTAGCTTGCCCGTCTTGTGTTCCAGAATCTTCCTCTCAATGTTGAGAGAGCTCGTGCACAAGACTTGGTTCATTCTTGTGAAGCTAGGGTGATCGTTATGTGTTTCCAGCTCCAAGGTTAGAGTAGCAATTTCTTGACCTAGAGTATTAGCTAGGTGTTGGCGCTTCTGGGAGACCCATTCCAGAAGGCCTTTGCTACATTGTTTTAAATAATCATTCCATTCCTCAGTGAATTCAACAACATTAGGAAATGGAGAGTCCAACTTAAAGCAAAGACCTCGAGGTACTAAATTCTCATCCAAATAAATAAGGAGAAACTGATGGTCTAGGGAATGTAGAGTCATGTAGAGTTTACTAGCTTGTATACAAACCGGTATACTGCCTGATCAATATGGATGATCCAGGAACAAACAGTCATACATACCAAAAATTGGTACCAATAAAAACTACAATTTGCCCCACAATTGAAAAGCCCTTACATATCTTTGTAAAAAAAAAATAAATGTAAACACGTTATAGGGGCAGAATATGGTGACCCCAGGAGAAATTGTTTATTTTCAAAAATTAAATTTTTTTTAGTAAATCCAGTTTAAATAAATAAAATAAAATCTATCTATCTATCTATCTATCTATCTATCTATCTATCTATCTATCTATCTATCTATCTATCTATATGGTATTTGCCATAATTACAATGACTCACAAAGCTGATAAATGTCTGATGTGTATGGACAGCTCTATCTATCTATCTATCTATCTATCTATCTATCTATCTATCTATCATCTATCTATCATCTATCTATATCTCTCATCTATCTATCTATCTATCTATCTATCTATCTTTGTACAGAACTTCAATCATATTCATTCTATCCAACATTGAAATGAAAGTGTAAATGAATGAAGATAATAAGCATGGATAATTTATGTAATTGTAGATTAGAAACATATAAAATGACACACCGAGGTGCGTATTGTGAAAGGTTTTTAAGTGGATCATTGGAGAAATGCTTGAAATGACTTTGAAATGTTACATTAAATAGTAATACATTTTGTAAATGGCATTGCTTTACCCTTACATTTTAAAGCTGGAAAACAGAGTTGCTATTAAGGTTAGATTATAATTTAGGCATAAAAATAAACATTCCTGGAATAAAATATTTATTTATTGTGTCTTCGACGCATTGCTTGTTAATACACCACATGTTTTTTTTTAATTACATGGTTTTACAATATCGCATATTCATCACTACGAAATATAATTTGCATATGAATAAGTGACAGCTCCTTGACAAATGTACTGTCAGAACATGTTCACAACTGCAGATAGATTTTAGAACATCTGTCACATTTTATGAGTTTCAATCAATGTTCTAATATATTCTCAGAAGTGAGTTCCATTAAATGACGCTTCCTTTCTGTGACTTCTTTTACTGTTCCCTGTTGCTGAATGAGGCTAAATGTTGGAATAAGAACTTTGAACTATCAGTATTAAAGGCAAAATAGGTTTACCTGACTACTCATATCTTTTTGTGGCAGATGTCTTTTGTTATCCTTCCACAATAGCAGCTATACAGAGAATTGTGCAGAGACCGAGACAGGGATATTTAATTAGTCAGTACATTGGATGAGGATATGTTTTTGACAACAAAGGCAAAAAGTAAAATTGACAGTAGTGTTTATAAAACGAAACAATATGGTGTCAAAATACTTGCAACAAATAGGTCTGAACATCTTTTCATAATTGTGAGTATTGTTGCTTCCACTGAATGAAACAAGGCGAAGAGATATATTCAGTCATTTCTCTCTGGATTTTGGTTCACCATTGTGAGGTTTAAAAAACACACATTTGGTTAGTTTGCAAACTAAGAAATCTCTATTTCTAGCTTTTTTTTTTTTAAAGAAAGAAAATCCTTCAATCAAAATGATAGAATCTGTCATGATGTAAAATATGTAAAAATATATATTTAACGTGACTGGCATATATATTTGGCATTTATATTTAACGTGACTCATATAAGGCATGCTGACTAAATGTATTTGCCAATTACAATAGGATAAACAGGACATGTCAGCATGGAGCCTCCCCAGGCCTGTCAAGTCAGAGTTATACATGAAATTCAGACATTTTTCATAATGAACATCTGCAGCAAATGTGTTAGGAAATTGAAAATCTGCAGTATGTCTAAAATCCCCGTTTTTTTTCAACATGGAACTACATTATATTGTATTCTGTAGCTGCAAGTAATCTGACACAACCTGTCCTATGGTTGTTGTTTTTTTTGTTTTTTTTAGAAATTTTAACAAAATTGTGTATAGAACATGACCCAGAATATAGAATTAGACACGTTTGTTAGAAGAGGTAAGAAAAAAGTTTAAAAATCTGTTGTAAATTGAGAAAAAAGCTCTTCGTTAGGTTAGGGCGACACGGCGACATTTGTCACGCATCTTAAAATTGTACTATAGTTGCACAATCAAAAATGCAATGCATGGCAATTCTATGGCAACATCACTCCATAGACATAAATAGTGTTGTATGTGAAACTGTCTCCCACGGTCACTAAATTTGCTTTCTTTGTAGTATTTGCTTAAATTTTGCTTACTGTCCAGATTATTGCCTGTATTGTTAAAGCCACATGGCGACATTTGCTGTGCAATTCATCATATTAAAATATAATTGAATTAAAAAATACAGGCAATAATTGGATAGCAAGCAAAATTAAAGTAAAGATTACAAAAAAGCAATTTTGTTTGTGCACAAGTACCTGTTGTAATTGATATCTATTGGAGTGAAGTTTCTTGTGACATATTTCGATTTTGTGTGACTGTTGCATTGCAATCACAGCATCTCAAGTGTCACATGCGACACGATAATAAATGCACTGAATCTTTAGATGTGCAATAAATGTTGCCGTTTAGCCATGTGTGTTTGTGCAACTGAGTAAGTTCATTTCAATCTTTAATGTATAAAATAAAAAAAAAAAAAGAAATCAAGCAATCCTACCTCATAGATGCATGCATATAGCAGCAAAATCATGTTGCGCAACATTGCTGCAACATATCATTGCATAAAATTTGCGTGCCAAATGTTGCTGTGTAGTCTAAGTCTAAACCACAGTGGGAGCCATTATCACTAGTAGACATCACCAGTAGTCTCAGGACAGGTAAGGCTGTCGAAACAATGATAGTCATACACAGCCTACTCTATTTTCATTCACTCTATCTATTCTTGTCCAACTCAGATTTGAGTATATGTTTGATGGTACTAAGCACACACATTCAGCTCTACTTCATCGGGCTAATAGAATGCATTGGCCAGCGCTGATTGGCCAGAGTACGGAACTTGACCAATCAGCGCTGGCTCTGCTGGAGGAGGCAGAGTCTAAGATCGCTCCACACCAGTCTCCATTCAGGTCCGACCTTAGACTCCGCCTCCTCCAGCAGAGCCAGCGCTGATTGGCCGAATTCCGTACTCTGGCCAATCAGCACTGGCTAATGCATTCTATTGGTGTGATGAAGCAGTGCTGAATGTGTGTGTTTAGCTCAACTACACCAGTGGAGTAGTTAAGCTAAGCACACAGATTCAGCTCTGCTTCAATCAGCGCTGGCCAATGCATTCTATTAGCTTGATGAAGCAGAGTGTGCACAAGGGTTCAAGCGCACCCTCGGCTCTGATGTAGCAGAGCCGAGGGTGCACAAGGGTTCAAGCGCACCCTCGGCTCTGATGTAGCAGAGCCGAGGCTGCACAAGGGTTCAAGCGCACCCTCGGCTCTGATGTAGCAGAGCCGAGGGTGCACTTGAACCCTTGTGCAGCCTCGGCTCTTCTACATCAGATCCGAGGGTGCGCTTTAACCCTTGTGCAGCCTCGGCTCTGCTACATCAGAGCCGAGGGTGCGCTTGAACCCTTGTGCACCCTCGGCTCTGCTACATCAGAGCCGAGGGTGAGCTTGAACCTTTGTGCACCCTCGGCTCTTCTACATCAGAGCCGAGGGTGCGCTTTAACCCTTGTGCAGCCTCGGCTCTGCTACATCAGAGCCGAGGGTGCGCTTGAACCCTTGTGCAGCCTCGGCTCTGCTACATCAGAGCCGAGGGTGCGCTTGAACCCTTGTGCAGCCTCGGCTCTGCTACATCAGAGCCGAGGGTGCGCTTGAACCCTTGTGCACACTCTGCTTCATCAAGCTAATAGAATGCATTGGCCAGCGCTGATTGAAGCAGAGCTGAATCTGTGTGCTTAGCTCAACTACTCCACCGGTGTAGTTGAGCTAAACACACACATTCAGCACTGCTTCATCACGCCAATAGAATGCATTGGCCAGCACTGATTGGCCAGAGTACGGAATTCGGCCAATCAGCGCTGGCTCTGCTGGAGGAGGCGGAGTCTAAGGTCGGACCTGAATGGAGACTGGTGTGGAGCGATCTTAGACTCCGCCTCCTCCAGCAGAGCCAGCGCTGATTGGTCGAGTTCCGTACTCTGGCCAATCAGCGCTGGCCAATGCATTCTATTAGCCCGATGAAGTGTCGGGCTAATCGGGCTAATAGAATGCATTGGCCAATCAGCGCTGGCCAATGCATTCTATTAGTGTGAACTGAGTTTGCACAGGGGTTCTAGTGCACCCTCGGCTCTGCTACATCAGATTGCTACATCTGATGTAGCAGTGCCGAGTGTGCATCAGATGTGTAGTTGGGCAGAACTGGCTCAGCACTGCTAAGTCTCTGCATTCGCATAGGAATGCATTGGCCAGCCTTCGGCCAATCAGCGCTGGCTCTGCCGGAGGAGGCGGAGTCTAAGGTCGGACCTGAATGGAGACTGGTGTGGAGCGATCTTAGACTCCGCCTCCTCCAGCAGAGCCAGCGCTGATTGGTCGAGTTCCGTACTCTGGCCAATCAGCACTGGCCAATGCATTTCTATGGGGAAAAGTTAGCTTGCGAAAATCGCAAACTGACAGGGATTTCCATGAAATAAAGTGACTTTTATGCCCCCAGACATGCTTCCCCTGCTGTCCCAGTGTCATTCCAGGGTGTTGGTATCATTTCCTGGGGTGTCATAGTGGACTTGGTGACCCTCCAGACACGAATTTGGGTTTCCCCCTTAACGAGTATATGTTCCCCATAGACTATAATGGGGTTCGAAACCCATTCAAACACTCGAACAGTGAGCGGCTGTTCGAATCGAATTTCGAACCTCAAACATTTTAGTGTTCGCTCATCTCTAGTTCTTATATATCCAGGACCTGGATTTTACTGACCTATCATCACAAACCACTGGGGGAAGGGGGGTGGGGTGTTCCCAGCAACACCACCCCTGTTTTTCTCATTGGTGGATTAAATTGAGGCAATAGTTATAGTTTCTAAAATGCTCTCTGGATCATCTATGTTGATGAGGCAGTACACTGGTTTGTATACGTTACTCAAGATAAAGATAGTTATGAAAACCAGGATGCCAGTCTGCATTTCCCATTCCTATATCTCAAATGTGCATATTAACTAAAAAGCAAGTGCAATCTCTAATATATACAGAGCTTGTATATTCATATAAATAGTGATATTTACATCCAAATCCACGCTTATTCCGTGTGAAGGGCCCTAGGGTGACTAAACTAAGCTCTCCTGATGAAACTGGTTAGAAACACCATTTCGCAGGGGAAACGTGTTTAGAGTTTTAGAAGAGGCTTTGTGCATATTAGTTTGTTATTGCTGATTATGCTACTTGCCTCTATTAAGGAAACAGAAATATAAAAATTGTATATCCTGTATATGAAGTATTACTATTAGCTATTAAAGGTATACTTGGCTGAATTATCCTGGCTTTGGCACCTTTGTTGTCCTATTTCAGCAATGAATTGACTAGCTGAATTTGGACCTATATGTAACACTACCAGACTCTTAGGTCATTAATCACACAGAAACACCTTCCAGCTATGATATACAAAGAGTCACAGTGTGTGCTCAGTTTTTGGATGCCGATAGATTGATGCACTTGACTCTTTGTTTTATGTATTTGAGATACATTTTAATATTGACTAATAAATACATTTGAGACATCGCTATTTTGTGACTTGGATCTTTCAGTAGAACCATATACCCCTTGTGACAATATTTAGTCTATTACAAAACCTAATGTAGATAATACTTAAGAATTATCTTGAGGCTGACAGTATTTGAGATAACTGAGCCTCTCCTAATCTCCTTCCCCTGTATTTTTACCCTGACACTGGGGTTTAGCGATTGATAGGTGTACCCCTCTTATAAATAACTGTGGTTCTATTTCCCTTCACATGTTATCCTCATCAGTCTGCTGGAAACATAAATAATAGTAGAGTCAATGTGCATTAGGCGGGTGTTTAACAAGTGCATTATCTTTATAGGTCTTTTTTATGTTTTTTTCACATCTTTATTAATAAAAGTTATATTTTAATTTTATCTAGCGAGACCTATTTAACAAGGATTTTTGATATATGAGATTTAGAGGATAGAGTCCTTTGGAGCCTCAATTTTCCTGTTTGGATTAAATAATTGATCTTTTGAAATACAGAAAAATTTAACTAATCACATAGCAATTAAAAATTTGTCACTGTGTTAAACATATAGAAATTAACCCCTTAGCGGCCCATGACGTAACTGTACGTCATGGGTCGCATGGGGATGTATGGAGCGAGCTCACACGCTGAGCTCGCTCCATACAGGGCAGATGCTGGCTGTATCATACAGCTAGGACCTGCCAACTAACAGCAGCGGTCGGTGCCCGAGCCGATTGCTGCTGTTAACCCTTTACACACTGCGGTCAAACGTGCCTATTGAAGGCTTCCAGGCTTGTCTCTGCACTAGATCTATTAGACGATGCCAGAGGCATCGTCTAATAGAAGTGCTGCGATTTTCCTATTCACTGCAATACTGTAGTATTGCAGTGAATAGTATGAGCGATCAGACCCCCTAGGTTTCAAGGTACCTAAGGGGTCTGATCATAAATGTATAACAAGAAAAAAAAAAGTTTTTAAAAGTATTGAAAAAATTAAAAAAATATAAAAGTTCAAATCACCCCCCTTTCCCTAGATCAGCTATAAAAGTAATTAAAGAACATTAAACATAAACATATTAGGTATCCCCGCGCTCCAAAATGCCCGAACTATTAGAATATTAAAACATTTATCCCGTACTGCGAACAACGTAGCGGAAAAAAAAAAAAGCCAAATAGCGTTTTTTTCAACACTTTGCCTCCTATAAAAAATTGGATAAAAAGTGATCAAACCATCAGATCTTACCCCAAATGGTATCAATAGAAACTTCATCTTGTCCTGCATAAAAAGACACCACAACCAGCTCCATACATGGAAATATGAAAAAGTTACAGGTGTTAGAACATGATGACACATTTTTTTTTTCTATTTTGCAAAGTTCATCATTTTTTTAAAAGTATCAAAACATTTCAAATACTATATAAATTTGGTATCACCGCGATCGTACTGACACGTAGAACACAGGTAACATGTCATTTGTACCAAACAGTGAACGCTGTAAAAATTAAACCCATAAGAAAATGGCGCAAATGCATTTTTTCTCCAATTGCACCTCATTCTGAATTTCTTTCCAGCTTCCCAGTACATTGCACAGCATATTGAATGGTGCCATTACAAAGTACAGTTTGTCCCGCAAACAATAAGCCATCATATGACTCTGTGAACTGAAAAATGAAAAAGTTATGGCTCTTGAAATGTGAGGAGGGAAAAACGAAAATGCGAAACCAAAAAATGGCCTGGTCCTTAAGGGGGGGGACTTGGTGACCCTCCTGAGTTGAATGGTGGGTTCCCCTGAAACGAAGCATTTTTCCCCATAGACTATGATAGGGTTCAATATTCGTTTGAATAGTCGAATATTGAGTGGCTATTCGAAACGAATAACAAATATCGAATATTTTATTGTTCGCTCATCTCTAGTCAGTAGTAGATTTAGATGTTTGAGTTCCTCATGCAGGTAAGCTGTATGTGACAAAACAACAATTGCCTTTAAGATTTTCAAGGTGACAGGGTTTAGCAACACAAAGCTTGTCTGTTTCTGTTATAGTAGGTAAGGAGAAGGCTTCAATTCAGTGTGTTCGGCACAGAAGTCACAGATTATATGTGATCCCCAGGGCTCCTTACCATTGTTACACTTTTTAAAGATCTGTAAGATGACAGTTATGTTTGTCATATCAAAGTATTTTAGGAATATCTGCAGAGATTTACTTTGTGCTTTCAAATACTGTGTGCTAAGATTCCTGTCTGTTTAATCAAATAAGCTCTTCTCGCTTTGCTATTCTTGTTCATAGAGTTTTATCGACTGTATGTATTGACCTTCATGGAAAAGTTAGCACCATACATTCTATTTTGCGCTGAAACCAGGAATCAATGTGTTTTTTGAGGATGTGTCAGATTGATGATCTATATTGAGCGATGTTGGACTGGAGTGCTGATGGTCCACTAGTAAAATTGATTCTGGAGTCCCACAGTTCTGGAATATGTGATCTCACAAACAGCAGCACACGGGGGGCTTTGTGGTTACTGGTCGGCCTTACTCTGGACATAGATATCATCTCTGTCATTTATTGAAACTTGGGAATCAGTGAAAACACTGGTAACTCAACACCTACTGAGTCATTCTGCTTGTCCTCTGTGTGATTCACTGACACAAGCCAATCACATGTGCTACAGATCAGTAAATTGCGATTGCAAGTGATAATGGCTCAGGAAAGACCATGGTAAGTTGAAGATATTGTAACCTAACACCATTATAAGCTGTATACTGTGTTCTTATTCCTATACTCAATGCAATTGTGTGTGTTCTCTCTTACTACCTTTGCAGATACTTAACTATACCTAAGTACTATTTTCAGTTTTTTCTTTTAATTCAAACATTTTTTCTTAAAAATGTTACAATAATATTTTTTTATTAATGAATCAGCGCATAACCTTCAGACAGAAGCAGACTGGTCCAAGTAATAGATAATTCTACAAACATAGTTTACAAAGTTTATGCAGTATTATGTATAGTTCAATACAAAAGTTACTTTGCTTATGAACAATTTGAAGATGCTTGACTAAGTTTCAACCTCATGTGGCCAGCAGAGATTAAACATTTTTTTACTTGTAATACTGTCAAAACTAATTATTTGTTCTTGACATATAATCAATGTTTATTTGGCACAATGACCTGCTAAAACATGTTGAGAAATTGAATCAATGAATATTGCAATGGATAACATAATGTGCATGAAAAGTGCTGCTTGAATGAAAATATCTAGACCATGTTTTTTTCAAATTAAATTCTAGGGAAAATAGCTCAAGCAGATAAACTAGAACCATCAGCATTCTGGTATAGCAGATTTAATAGCAAGAGCTGCAAGAGCTATAACATTACAGGATATTGAAACCTCAGTTAAACGATGTTATTTGGATTTGCTCTTGTTAGTTTAACTTAGCTTCTCATGTCTCAGATTGAATTTATGCTGAGCTTGATTCATGTGACATTACCTTTTAGATATTGATTTTGCACCTATATGTATTTCTCTTTTCCACCCCGGGTTTGCTAACATTTATGATTCCAGTAGCAATCAACTTTGCATTACTCTAACAAGACTGAGCTCATATCTAAAGTCACAACACAACCAAGAACAAATGAAGCATATATATATATATATATATATATATATATATATATATATATATATATCTCATTGCTTTTAAAGGTGCTATTCCTGGTAATAACACTTGTGGCCTAAGTGTGAATGAGGTACATATTACTTCTGATGCACTAAAAGAAAGAATTGTAATATATACAATATATGGTGCTCTATGGTTGTAAAGGACTCTATATTAAATATCCCTGGTTAATTAGAGGATGACACCTCACATTGCATGGCCATGTTATTAGAGACACCCATCTAGTAGTACATAGAATCTTTTGACCTTCTGAACTGTAGAACGTCCTTGTGGCATGCACAGGTATTGTACACAGGTATCAGAGGACCCAAGATGTGCCAAAACAATCCAAGAAACATCTGTGATGTTAAGTTGTACTTTGAGACAGTTCATTTTATTTGCAGGGTAGGTCCTTCATTCATCTGGATTACATGACTTGTCCAGCAAATCTTATGGGTTGCTGGCCAGCGTCTACTTCCTCCTTTTCTCTATGATTATGCCTGTACTGTGACACAGTTGCAGTGTCCTAGTGGAGCACTATTAAAAGGGTTAATGGATGTTTTTACTTGAGCATTTTGAGTTATTTTGACATGTCAATGATATTGCCAATTTAGTGTAATAGAACTTTAACTCAGGACTGGAGCTGTGGACAGAAAAATTCTCCCTTCTCAACTTGGTAGATCCTTAGAAAGTTCTAGCTGGAGTTGAGTAAGCCTATGTGGGCTTCTTGCACCTCTTGCCCTGTGTCAGTATGGCAGTTGGAATTTCTGGAACTGGAGATGACCTTGAATTATGCTCTGCTCATTTTTGATATGTATATTTGAAAAAGATGTGAGGAGAATTTTCAACTGGCATGATAGCTACTACTGAGTATAAAGAGAACATACTTTTATAGAAGAAAAAGAGAAAAAAATTCAGGACAGGGACCAAGAACTTAAGTAACAAACCATGAGATACTTGCAGCTCTACTCATTGTCTCCTAGCTGTTTTAATCCTACACCTCACCACTAAGGAAACCTCAACCACCATCAGCAAGGAGACATTATCATAGGGTGTGCCAAGGTAGTAAATTTACCACCAGGAAGGTCCCCTCCCTAGCTACAGTGAATCTAATGGTGACTAATAACAACAGAGGTCTATTACCATTTATCAAAGGGAACTACAGATAACAGTAGATTCAGTGGCGTAACTAGGAATGGCGGGGCCCTGTGGCGAACTTTTGACATGGGGCCCCCCCGACACCGAAGATCTCGACCGAGTCCCTCCTACGCATTCCTGCGCGCTCTATTAATGACCAATAGTGTCCCCTGCACACAGTATTATGTCCCATAGTGGCACCTGCACACAGTATTATGTCCCTTAGAGGCCCCTGCACACCGTATTATACCCAATAGTGGTCCCTGCACACAGTATTATGTCCCATAGTGACCCCTGCATACAGTATTATGCCCCATAGTGGCCCCTACAGGACTAAATACTGTCACGTCACCCGCTGACCGCTATACCAGGAAAATTGTGGATAAAAAATCTGGTCCTGTGCATTATAATTTAGTAAGTCCATGTGCCTCATATTAATAGCAGTTAACTTACATAAGAGTTACTGATATGTGAGAGACATGGAGGTAATAATAAAGTATCTTCATTATTATTACCCCCATATGTCTCACATCAGTAACCCTTATGGTGAGGCACACAGGGGTTAATGTGAGGGACATGATGGGGTTAACTGCTATTAATATAAGGCACATGGACTTACTAAAACAAAAGTAATCACTCCAAAAGCCTGATATTAATAAGTATAGTAACCCCAGTACGTACCTGTTTTCTTTCTTTAGTTTCATTTTCCTTCTTCCTTTCTTCTTCCTCTTCTCCTCTTGTGTGCAGGACGGCAGGAGCTCGACAGGGATGAGCCCCGCCTCCTGGGCTCTCCTCAGCCCTCTCATTGGTGGGCAGAGGACAGACAGAGAAAGGGAGAGGGGGGGGGAGAGGGGGGAGGGGGAGCATCCTGAAGCGCTGAGAGGAGCCAGACCTGCAGCTCCTGTGTGTCAGCCGTTGCTGCAGCTTCGGGGCCCCCTGTTGGTGGAAAGTATTCCACCAACAGGGGGCCCCGATCATTATACTCGGGGGTCCGAAAAGACCTCCGAGAATAATGATAGCAGCGGTAGCAGCTGTCACCGGGCCCCTGATGTCCCGGGCCCTGTGGCAGCTGCCTCTGCTGCCTCCGTGGTAGTTACGCCACTGAGTAGATTAAAAAAATGAATAAAATATAACTTTTATTTGTGTCTATTAAAACTTGTATTAAAATACTAATGACGTCTACACAATGGAATCAGGACAAACAAGCACCATGTGTATCTGCAGCATGATGTGTACTCCCCAGAGAGAATAATAAGATAACTACCTCTCCTCTGGGTATTTCAAAAAGCTGCAGCACACACAGTACTATAGTGATTCGAATAGATACCCATCAATTTTCACCTGCGTTTAAGATATAATACCCGGGATCATCATCCTAAAAACAAACATGGTGTCTAGACAATGTGCTGATCAACTGACATGTCCCTCTCATTGCCACAAATCACAGTGATGTAACATGATGGGCTATCTAATATCTATCATGTCAGTTGATCAGCACATTGTCTAGACACCACGTTTGTTTTTAGGGTGGTGATCCTGGGTATTATAACCCAGGTGAAAATTGATGGGTATCTGGTTGCATCACTATAGTACTGTGTGTGCTACAGCTTTTTGAAATACCTAGAGGAGTATATGTGCTCTCTCTGGGGAGTACATATCATGTACATATCATGCTGCAGATACACACGGTGCTTGTTTGTCCTTATTCCGTTGTGTACATGTCATTAGTATTTTGATTGAGTATTTTAGACACAAATAAAAGTTATATTTTATTCATTTTTTTTAATATGCCGTTATCTGTAGTGCCCTAATGGTGACTACTAATACTCCCATCTCTCCACACTTCTCCAATGTGTTGCTACACAGTTATATCACAGTATAGAGATATACAGCTGTAAATATTAGTAGAGGTGGCTCTGCTAAGGCTTAACCATCATGCTATTTCAATGTATTGCTAATACACAGTTTTCATGTTGAATTCAAATGGTCCAGTTATTGAATAGGCAACAAAGCTATTTAAATCAGTAGCAACAGTGAATCTTCAATAAATGGACCATATGAATTTTGCACCAAAGCAATCTGTTTAGCGCTAAATTCTGTGATGTCACATAACTGGCATATGAAGCATCACAGAGGGGTTTCTGCTTAATGTGTTTGTCTACTGTGCTTCTGGGTTATGTTGGTATGTCCCATCCTATATGTTTTATGTTAAATGTGAATTGTTGTGGCAGCTTTCCCCCTGTGCAGTTCAAACCACTGCCTTGATCTGGCCCTGGCCAATCACAGGCCATTGGGCGGGGTTGTAGGAGACCTTTCTCCTTGGTGATCCCTTGTTCAGGGTTCTCACAATAAGATGCTGTAGGTGGAATTGTGCAAAGGTGTCCTGCACTGCAGCCAGACTCTGGGCCAACGGTCGGCCCTTACAGCCCCTGGAGGATTACTTGAAACCCTGGGCGCAACCAGAGACAACCTTGGAACAGGGTGTTCACTGCGGTGTCTCTGAAGGAACATTCGCCAGCCATGCCAGGAGGAGCAACGGAGGAACTGACAGGAGGTCAGTCAGTTCTAGCTTCCAGGTAACCAGAGCCCTATCAGCAACTCCTTGCCCTTCTAGAATCCCCATCTCACTAAATTGGGAGTGACATGAGAGGAGGAGTAGTGGCAGGGCAGCCTCCTATGAACATGTCAGTGGGCCTGAACTGCAACTGATATCCCCAGATGCAAAGTTGCTGGTTGTACCAGTTGGTTTCTGTTGAAAATAAACAGTTTCTTGGTTCCCTTTACTCTGGATCGAAGATAAATAAAGGAACCAATATTCAACTCTCAACGGGAGTTTGAGGTCTCTATTATCATTGCTCTGCAGTTGACAATCCATCTCTATTGCGCAGGTCTCTGATACTGCTCCCAC
This sequence comes from Leptodactylus fuscus, assembly GCF_031893055.1. Classification (NCBI taxonomy): domain Eukaryota; kingdom Metazoa; phylum Chordata; class Amphibia; order Anura; family Leptodactylidae; genus Leptodactylus; species Leptodactylus fuscus. The sequence goes on from NC_134268.1 coordinate 144,735,558, forward strand.
GCCTGAGCAGTAGAGGGGGATTATTGGCTGCACAGAGCTGTGCTGGCATCTATAGCACACGCTGGCAGTCAGAAAACAGGGAGAAGCCATCCTGCAAGAAGAAGCCTGGAAGGAAGAAGATTGGTAAGTAAGATGGAGTAGATGGGGTGGGGGAGTAGTAGTGACTAGAGATGAGCGAACACTAAAATGTCCGAGGTTCGAAATCCGATTCGAACAGCCGCTCACTGTTCGACTGTTCGAACGGATTTCGAACCCCATTATAGTCTATGGGGGGAAATGCTTGTTTCAGAGGTAGGCAACATTCGATAAAATCATACTTAGCAAGTCCACGAGTGACGGTCGGGCTGGATTCTGCTTGAAGTCTTCTCCCGGCGCAGCACCCCTGCGTCCTCTTCTGGGTGGAATTCACTCTGCCTAGGCATCCGGCCTAGGCAGAGTCGACTGCGCATGTGCGTGTATGCGCGTGCACGCCTGCGCATGCGCGGTCGGCTCTGCCTAGGCCGGATGCCTAGGCAGAGTGAATTCCACCCGGAAGAAGACGCGGGGAACACTTCAGAAAGGTAAGAGAAGAACCAGCGTTGATTGGCAATGTATAGCATTCTGCCAATCAACGCTGGTTCTACATCGAACCGTAAACTTCGAACAGCTAGTAGTGTTCGATCGAGTACGAGTATTTCGAATACCGTAGTATTCGATCGAACACCTACTCAATCGAACACTACTCGCTCATCTCTAGTAGTGACATTCTGTTTCTGGAAACGAGGAAATGGATTGTTACCGAATAACCAGCAAATGTCCCTGGAGCAGCCACATGACCATCCCAGGGATATGGATATACATTTTTGATAAATTATGTTATTTAGAAAGTAGGTGAGGGGAGGGTGTTTAGATTAGTGTAGGGATTTTATTTTATCCTGGACAACCCTTTTAAGGGAATACATTACCTAGTACTGGGGTATCACATAATTACTTGTTTTAGTTTAGTGTCATATCTAGATTGTCTACCACCTTGGCTCCTGCTGGCTATTTTTCATTATGCCTCTAGCTCAAAAGTGGGCAATTAATTTTCCCATGGGGCCACATGTGAAATTGAAAAGGTTTCAGACTAACTCAGTTCTACCCAATACCTATACACTGTATACAGTATATACACTATCCCTTCATAAAAAGTAGCAAATGAATCATTACAGTGATTAAATGAAACTGTGGAAGACTTAATTACATCATTACTTAATGATGAGATGATGAATGTATGATGGTTCAGTTTAGAAAATTGTAAACTTGTACAGTGTTTAAAAAACTAGCATCACATTCTCCTGACATGAAATAGCAAGTAAATGAAACACCTACACATGTCAACTGTATAGTGGGATGTCTATATGAGGAATGCCTGCGCACGTATGCTGTCACTGACATTGATGAATTTGGTCACATGGGAACATTCAGGCTCTTCAGCCTGAAACTTCCCTGCTTGTTGGAATGTGGAGTAAACAACTCTAAACTACAGATAGTTATCAATATTGAACGTAGGCTGCACTAATGCTAAGCTGGTCTATCCAGACACGTCTTGTTGCTTTTTTTTTTATATATACAATTTTATGTCTTGTTGCTTTTTATTTTCCTTACACCCTTCCTGCCTCTGCTTGCGTATTGTTTGCTCCAGACCTGGAACATATTAATTATGTGTAGCAGGCCTCTCTGAAATTGAAAGTATGCTCATGTGAAATAGTACTTACGCTTCACTACTTCCAAAAACACTGAAGGGGCCGATAAGTTGCGGCTGCACACTGGGATCAGGAAGAAAATATACAAAAGTAGAGGTACTTTGGCAATGATGTCACCAATTCACAAGGGGAAAAGACTGCTTTTTTAAGGTGATCCTAACCTATCTATCTGCTTGGTTGGGTTGATATTCTGAATTCTGGTGACCGAATCCTTTAACAGCAGACAGGGACAATCATTTCAATCATGAGCATGAGGCAGGGGAGATAGGCTAAAGCTGCATCCCATAGAAATACAATGAACTTTCAGCAAATAGCATAGACAGGCAGTGGAGTTTAATAACTCTTTAGCTAACCATTGTATTGGCTTGTCTATTGTATCGCTGTATTCTTGACCCATTTAAATAAGGTGAAGTTTATATCTTTATCAGCAGTTTGTGTAGGTGGGGACATTCAAAGCAACAAGGATAGTGGAGCTTGGTAGAGAAGGATGAGAGCTAGAAAAAATATAATAATACTGAAATCAGTGACACAAGGGAGACCTTCCTCCTGTATACACAAGAGACAAAACGCTCAGGTGCTTAGACACATACCCTAGCTGACCATAATGAAAGGGTTCAACATATATGGATGTAACTGAATTGGGATGAAACCAGTGGCGTAACTAGGAATGGTGGGGCTCCGTTGCGAACTTTGACATGGCCCCCCCAGACCCAAGCCGAAGAACCCGACCGACCGACCCTATCCCCCGCATTCCTGTACGCACCATTATTCCTCATAGTGGCCCCTGTACACAGTATTATGCCCCATAGTGGCCCTGCACACACAATATGATGCCCCATAGTGGCCCTTTCACACAGTATTATGTCCCATTGTGGACACCCATGAACAATTATTATACTCTGGGTCTTTTCAGACCCCAGAGTATAATAATCGGAGACCTGGGGGGGGATACAAACATAAAAAACACTGTTACTTACCTATCCCTGGCTCCGCTGCACTCTGCGCTGATGTTGACAATCTTCAATGATGTCCCGTGACCCTGGGCCTGTGTCGCGAAGCATAAGGAACCAGGCCCTGGTCATGTGATGTCAGGGATGTCAGACAAGTAGGCTCAAAGCTTACCCGGAGCCAGGAGAGGTAACGGCCTATTAAAAAAAAAAAAAAAAAAAAAACATTGCATTATGCTTTTGGAGGATGTGGCTGACCTCCATTTGCTTTGTACATGTCATCCATCTGGAATGGATCTGGGCTGTCTACAATGACGATTATAGGGAGAAAGAATAGTATGGAATAGTACGGAATAGAACGGTCTTGCTCACTTGGTGCCCCTACTAATTCCATTTTGATAAATGGTGATGCCATTTCATGTGAGTATGGCAAGATCTAGTTCTTACATGAGTGCCTTCACACCCATATCTAATTATCTGTTTACAGATTTTGCATCTTGCCATCTATTTGTCATTCGGTAATGTAGGTAATGTACAAAAAAATTCCTTTAAGAAGATGAGTGTACATAGCTGCTTCTACCAAAATCATAATGTCTGCCAGTGCCACAACCACCCAAGCTTGCCTTAGATCTACCACAGGCAGGTCTTTTGGATGTTGGGGCTGTACGTTGGGTTTAAATATTGCAGCTTCCACCACCCTTTTCTTGTGATGTCACCCTGACCCAGTTGCTCATTTGTAGCAATTAAGTCTTATCTTTAATAGAATCATCATCAGATTCCATATCACCTTCCCCACATTTTGTGAATCATTATGTCAATGGGATTCCTTTATGTCCTCACAACTCCTAACAGAATCCCACTAGTGCCTCTACTAGAAAGACTAGCAGTAGCACACCCCCTGCCACTACTACCTCCACCAACACTCATGTCTTCCACCTCTACCTCCTCTACATCCAAGAAACAATGGCTGTTCTCATCGAACTCATCAAAAAGAGGAGCAAGAAGAGGAAGTCTTGGACTATGAGTAATATCTCTCAGCAGATGCCACATGACTACTAGAGAATGCGATCTATGTCAATGAAGAAGACATGGTGACGGTACAGAAAGACAGCATGGTATATTACATGTTGAGGAGGAACACTCAAAACCCTCACTTAATATTTGTGGTTCACTGCTTACAAAAACATCTTTATTCTCAGGAAATACAACAACAATGTGGCTACAAAAAACTTAAGGAGCATATATTTTTTTCAGATTCGTTCTCCTTCACAAAAAAAACTTTTTTTTTTTATATTAGTGCAAGCTGTAATATTGTATAGTTGCACATGCAGCAACAGCAAAAAATGCTTAAGAAATTAATATTTTTTCAAATTAATACTTAGTCACCCTGTGTATTGTGTACTGTGTAATCCCATTAAATACCAAGAGGTTTTTTTTCAGATCTCTGGTCCAGGTAACAGCCCGTAACTGCTAACAAAGTGTGACAAAATGGAAGATGTCACTCAATCAATGGGAGGTGGAGATGAGTGACAGTTAGTGGTAGTTTTTTAGAACAGAGAATGAAAACCCAGCAGGAAAAAATGCCCCAAGGGCCCTTTTTGTCTAATTGTCTTAAAAATAAAATGCAGATTTTTATAAAATTGAATCAGTTCAGAATGAGAAAGAAATCTTTGAAAAGTATAGAAGCCCTACAAGGTACTGTCAGTTTCATACCAATTTTCCTGCTCACAGACTCTCCTTAAATAATGGAGATTCTTTTTTTTAGATTACCATAAGCTTCAAATACTGTATATATGCGCAGCAACAAAAAATGCTTAAAAATTTTTAGATTTTTTTCAGATGAACACTTTGACACGTATATTTGGTGAGTAGAGCAAAAAAATATATATCAACAGGCTCAACTGTATATCGTATGAAAAAAAATTAAAAAAAATAAACAGCACTGCTCAAACATATGGTGGCGGCCATTTTAGTTTGTCAGAAATTAATCAGCTTTTGTTCATTTTCAGGGATGAAATGGTTGGTCCATCTCTAATTTCGAATGCTAAAATGCATAAAAACAAGTGGCAACGCAGTGTAACTCGGCGTTAGTGTCCACTGCTTACTATCTGTACTATCTGTTTTTCTATGGATGTACATGTCACTTCACTTTGACATAACTTTTGCTGTGTTTGCTTAAGAGAGCTAGAAATTGGATAGATAGGAGCCCTAACAGTGTTATACACAGAGGTGTAACTTGAGGGGTGCAGAGGGTGCAGTTGTACCTCAGCCCAGGAGCCTTAGGGCACCCATTTGCACTGCCGTGAGTATTAAGGTTACAGCTTCTATCTGAGCCATAAGCCAAGGAGACCCACATATTACTCTTCCCACAGTAAGGTTGATTAAACTTCTTTGATCCCATATTGATTTGCAGGGTTGTAGCTATAGGGGATGCAGCAGTAGCAGTCTATACTGGTCCTGAACACTGGGGGTGCCAAAGATGCCTCTGCCACATAAAATATACAACTATTCTAAATGGCACAATGTATGACTGGGGCTCCATTAAATATTTTGCAGTGGGACCCAGGAGCCTCATGTTACGCTTCTGGTTATAAACCATGTTTTAAGTCAATCTAAGCTGTAGTTCACCCCAAACCTGCTTGACTGTAAACAAACTTGGGTCCTGAACCACCCAATCTTGAGTTTTGCCCATCTCTCCTTATGAAACACATACACATCTGGGGAAGCATAGTGGCAATATCTGTTATTTATACTCCCTGTGTTTTCATGGGAAAATTGGCTTCCTATGATGGGGGATGTGTACCTGCATGGCAACCACTGACCCCACAACTCTACCTGTGCTTTGAGTCCATTGTATGTTCAGCAAGGAAAATCACATTTGTACAGCAGCTGCCACAGGGCCCAGGACATTAGGGGGACCGCCAACAGCTGCTACCGCTGCGTTTTTGTTTGTGTTTTAAATAGGCCATTACCATTAACGGGCTCTATTTACATACCGATCCTGGTTCCTGCCCAGGGCTGCCTGCTTCAGGCCTACTTCAGTGACATCCTTGATTTTGTGACGCGGGCCCGGGTCATTGAAGATGGCCAATATCAACAGGGATCGCATCAGAGCCATAGATAGGTAAGCAACAGTGTTTTTTATGTTTGTGTCCTCTCCTGGGTCCCCGATTATTATACTCTGGAGTCTATATGTATGGATTAAAGGGATTCTACCATTGAAATGAATTTTTTTGTCGATCACACGTCGGAATAGCCTTTAGAAAGGCTATTCGTCTCTTACCTTTAGACGTGGTCTCCGCTGCACCGTTCCTTAGAAATACAGTTTTTTACTGGTATGCAAATTAGTTCTCTTGCAGCGATGGGGGCAGGCCCCAGCGCTGAAAATGCGATGGGGGCATCCCCACTGCTGCTCAAGAACATGCTCCAGCGATGCTTCTATCTTCAGCTGGATTCTCCCCTTCTTTCTTTGTCTTCCTTCTGCGTCACCTCTGACGCCTGTGCATTTGGCTCTGCCAGTGAGATTCTAGTAGAGCCGCTCTTGCTCTTGTAGCTCAACGCAGGAGTGGCCTACCAAAAATGGCCGTCGGCCGGCAGGCGTCAGAGGTGACGCAGAAGGAAGATAACGAAAGAAGGGGAGGATCCAGTCGAAGATAGAGGCGTCGCTGGAGCGTGTTCTCGAGCAGCAGTGGGGACGCCCACATCGCATTTTCAGTGCTTGGGCCCGCCCCCATCGCTGTGAGAGAACTAATTTGCATACCGGTATTTCTAAGGAATGGTGCAGCGGAGACCACATCTAAAGGTAAGAGACGAATAGCCTTTCAATTCATTTCAATGGTAGAATCCCATTAACAATAAAAGGAATAAAGAGAATTGTCTCTGATAAGAATTAGAGAATAAATATAATGTTAATGATAGAAACTGTTTATATAACAGACCTAATCACTCTTCAATAGAGTGACATTAAATTATACTGTAATTACATTCTGAGACAGTTTTGACAAGAATTAATGTTAAGGAAGATTTGTCTTCAAAATTCTCAATCTATATAGTTTACTTTTTGAGGAATTTTTATGTAATGAAATGTACTTTGTAAAAGAATAATAGAATGTATAAGTACCATTGGAATAAATGACGCTGCTAACAAAATAGACAAGAGATGATTTGAAGTCTTTTGTTTCCAGAACTGTAGTGTGAATTACATTAGAGATTCATAAATGCAGCAAAATACATGCTTGAAATGTAATTTTAGAAAATTTCTATGCAAGGTTTTAAAAGCCATTGTCTCAAATGTTATGCAATGAAGGTTTAAAACATGTACCATGAAATGTCTGACTATAAGGGCTCGTTCACACGGGCAAGAGGGGGCAGATTTTGGCGCTGAATCTACGTCAGAATCCGCCCCCTCACAATAGAAGTCTACCGGTAGCTTACTTTTTACATGCCACTCAAGGAAAAAAGAAGTGAGCTGTCCTTTCTTCAGGCGGATTCCGCGGCTCATTCAGCTGCGGCGTCCGCCTCGCGGCAGCACACTCCGGGCTACGCCCATTCATTTGGGCCTACCCCAGAGCGGGAAGCCACGACAGTCGTGGCAGGCCTATTTTGGTCCTAACCTGACGCGTTTTCCCGCGTCAGAACCAAAATATGCCCCCCTTGCCACGTGTGAACTAGGCCTAACATTATTTTGGAATGATAGTAACATATATTAAGAATAGAGATGGCAAGCATTTTGATGACTATTAAGTGTTATAGGCTTGTTATTTTGGTGCAATACTAATTAAATGCAATACTGTGGCATAGTAGAATGTGATGGACCAGGCTGCAGGACATGTCTGGCTTAATGGTGGCAGTGGTGGTAGCTCTGGAAACAGGGTTGACAGTACAGCATGGAATAATATGATGGACCAGGCTGCAGGACATGTTTGATCAAGTGGAGACTTCACACCGTAGACGACAACACCCTGCATCAGTCACCTTGGTTTTTTGGTTTTTTTTTGCATGATGTATTGTATGTGTATTGATTAACCCCCCCCAAAAAAAATTCAAAAATCTCTCAACAAAAAGAGACTTTGCACTACACGCTACAACATGCTGTATCAGTCAGCATTTTTTTTGCCAGGATAACGGCATTTTGTTTTATATTGGTTATCATGCAATAGCCAAAAGGACTGACTTCATCAGTGAAAACAATGTAAGACACTCTATGGACTGTCACAAACCATAAAGCAGCAAGATACAGTAATAGTAATGGGCAAAGGCAACTCTGACACTATATTGCAAAATGATGCTCTATTGGAAAAAAAACTTAACAAAACGATCCTATCTGCCTAAAATCGATTATAACTAACTAAAACCTTTTCTCCACTAGTTCTCCTTCTAATTTTCTGCAGTTATATTGCAATGTTGGTGTTGTTTAACCAGCAGTAAATGGCAACAATTGCTTTAGATCACGCAGTGATGATTATAGCACGATCTTCCCTCAGCTTGCCAATATCTGAAAATGACTTCTCTGCAAAAATTTGATATTGTGTCTGTAACGTCAGCCAACATCATTGATCACATGTGGTCTATAACAGGGCACATGTGATCTTCTGTATTTTAAGTGCCCAATGAATTTCATGGTAGCCATTTTAATTTGCCTGAGACAAAACTTTTGGGAAATTTGGGTTGAATCTGTCTTGTTACAAATTGTTTCATTCATCTTCATAATTGACCTTAAGCTTTTGATTTTTTTTCTTATAATTGATATTTTCTTTGGGCAAAATATAATATACGGTCATTGGGATCTAATAAAACTAGCAAAGGGGTCAACTTTCGGCACTCCAGCTGATGTCAACCTACAACCTCCAACATACTCCATTCACTTCCATGGGATTTCTAAAAACAGCAGAGCAACTATGCATGCTGGGAGCTTTCGTTTTACAACCGGTGGAGTGCCAAAGGTTGCCTACACCTGTACTAATAGCACAGACGTTTTTTGATGTATGAAATTTACAGAGCTCACACTATGTCATGGTAATAAAATGTATATATATAATAAAGGGTGACTAATATTTTAATAAAGTTTTCATAAATCAGTACATGCAAAGTGATATATTCCCACTGTTCAGTATCTGTCTTTAGTGTAATTCCTGTTGTGAGTGAGGAAATAGTTATGACCTAGTTACGAAGCAGAATTTCCTTTTTGCTCTATGTGCTAGGTGAGACATTATAACATGTAATTTCCACACACTAGTTTGGGTACAACTGAGAATTATAGATGAGGACTGCAGAGGAGAAAATTACTAAGAAAAGCAAAAGTCATGTAATGGCATTCAATAGTAACCCCTTCCTGCTGCAGCTAGTTTTCATTTTTTGTTTCCTTCCTTCCAAAAACCATTTTTCCTCTTCCTTTGTTCACAGAGACTCATGCGTTTTTCTCCTTTAACCATTTGTAGAAATGAGAAATTTGGGAACATTTTATTGAAAAAAAAAAGTAATTTTACATTTTCACATCCCATTGGTAGTAAATTTGGTGAAACAGCTGTGGGTTGAAAATGCTGACTATACTGCTCAATAAATTCCTTGAGGGGTCTAGTTTAAAAAATTAGGTCATTTGATGGGGCTTCTCACTGCTCTGGTACCAGGGGCACTACCAATGCAACATTGCACTTGAAACCAATTCCAGCAAATCTACCCTCAAAAAAGATCAGTTGGGTGGACGCAATGTATTGCTTTTCATAGTAATACTTCGGACTAACAGCAAGCTTCTTGCTCCATATTATTATGCTTGCATGGCTCTTTTCATCTATGTTTGTTCAAAGTTTTCTTTTTCTCTCTATATATATCGTAAAATCTGTTTGCTTTTTGCAAATAAAAATAAAAATTTAAACAGTTGGGCTACTTCTCTGTTTGCCAATATAGAAATTTATATCCACATTTGGGGCATTTTCATAGTCGGGAGAAATTTCCTAAAAAATCAAGGGTCGCATTTTCACCTTTGGTCCCTTGTAAAAAATGAAACATTTTGGTTTAAAACAACATTTTATAGATAAGAATGTATTTTTTATGGCCCAATTGTGTGAAAGACCTGTAGGTTCAAAGTACTCACTATACCCCTTGATAAATTTCTTGAGGGGTCTAGTTTCCAAAATAGGGTCAATTTTGGGGTATCTTCTGTTTTGGCACCTCAGGGGCTCTGCAAATGTGACATGGAGAAAAACTTTCCCTCCAAAAGTTCATTGGTGCTCCTTCTCTTTTGCGTGTTGCTGCGTGCCCATATATCAGTTGAGGAAGCTGCGTGGAGTTGTTTCTGAAACTTCTTCCAGTTGTACTCCTAGCAGTTTGTATCTACACTAGGGTTGAGCCGATCTTGAGATTTCAAGATCGATTTTAAATTCCGATTTCCGATCATCTTCGAGCCAATCTCGATCCTGATCGCAATCGTGAAATTTGCTTGATCGCCGATCGGAATCCGATCCTTTCCGAACCCGATCCTCAACCCGAGTCAATGCTTCTCTATGGGAAAAGTCACTTTTGGGGTTGAGCCGATCTTGAGATAACCTCCGATCTCGATCCCGTTGGAAAAGATTGGGTCGGAATTCCGATCGCGATCGTGAAATTTACTCGATCGCCGATCGAAATCCGATCTTTTCCGATCCCGTTCGCTCAACCTTAATCTACACTTTTCATTTTCTGGATGCACAATTTGTGTACTGCATACTGTTTTTGTATTTAGTGTTTACAAATGCCCTATATTTTGGATATTGCCCACCTGCTGGATAGCACAGCGCTCGATTTATAAACTGACAGATTATATTTTATTGTACTAGATGCTTCCAGTTTAGATTTATATTGTCACAGGACTAGGAGTAACAGCGCCCATATGTTAACTTCCATTTTTTATCTAGCAATACATATTTATTATTGTATAGATTTGTTATAAAGAGATTTCATAAATTCATAAGTTCCACATAAATAACAATAAATAAAGAAAGATCGTGCATAATCGCCATTTCGGAGGATGCATTTTTGTAGAGGCTGTGACAGTTTTAGGGCCCCTTCACATGGCATATACACTCACTGCTTTGGAGCGTGTAAACGTTCCGCAGCAGCGGCGTCTAAAAGCAGATCGCATTGTTTTCTATGGGAGCCGGCAGACGCGCGCTCGCCATAGAAATGAATGGGCTGCTTTTTCCATTCATTTCTATGGGGAGCGCGCATCTGCCGGCTCCCATAGAAAACAATGGGAACTGCTTTAGACGCCGCTACTACGGAACGTTTACACGCTCCAAAGCAGTGAGCGTATACGCCGTGTGAAGGGGCCCTTAGTCATACCAGCTCACTGCTCCATCTCTTTGTTGGAGCTGAATCGCCTTCTGGCGAAATGTTCTTTCAACTTAGGGAACAGGTGGTAGTCACTTGGTGCCAAGTCCAGACTATACGCAGGAGTGCGACTGTTTGTGGGCGACAAGTGGTTGAGCGTTGTTTTGGAAAATGCTTATGTCCTTGCTCAACATTCCTCTTCTCTGGTTCTGAATTGCCCGTCTGCGTTTTTTCATTGTCTCACAGTCCCAGCAGGCATAAAGACGACCGGTAGTCACTTGTGGTAGTCACTAGGTGACAAGTCCGGACTTGGTACCAAGTGACTACCACCTGTTGCCTAAGTTGAATGAACATTTGGCCCCTTTCCGGTCACAGTGGCCAGTACTTTATTGGCAGACTGAGTTTGTTTGAATTTTCGCGGCTTGGGTTAAGATGGATGCTGCCACTCACGTAATTGTTGTTTGCCTGTTGTGGTCTTCTGTTAGCATTCCTGGCACTCATTTTGCATTCTTCTTTTGATATTGCAACCTTTTTGTTAAAAGTCTGTGGGTGGTACTTCAGAAAACCTAAGGAACAAAAATGCAGAAATCATCTAGAGTGAACCGCCAATCGTCATGCATGGATTGCTCAACCTTCGCAACTGTCTGACGGTCCCCCGCTTCTTTGATGACTGGCTGTAAAATCTCTTCACCACTTGCGAATGTTTTTGACGTCCATGCATGACTCTCCATCAATTGACAATAAGTTTGAATCAGTTCAAGGTCTTTTGCGTTCAAAAACCAAATAAGATAAGATAATTCTTTAATAGTCCCGCAATGGGGAAATTTGGTGTGTTACAATAGCATAGATAATACAAATACAAAAGCTCCAAGGTAGAGGCATTTGAGCAGGGGCGTAACTACCGTGGTAGCAGCTGCCACAGGGCCCGGGCCATTAGGGGGCCCGGTGACAGCCGCTACCGCTGCGTTTTTTTTTTCAATAGGCAGTTACGGGCCCTATTCACTTGCCGATCCTGGCTGGGCCGGGATCGGCAAGTGACACCGCGGGCCCCACAGGGGCTATCATTATACTCGGGGGTCTTTGTAGACCCCCGAGTATAATGACCGGCGGATCGGGAGAGGTAATAAACATAAAAAACTGTTACTTACCTCTCCGCGATCCTGCCAGGCCTCCGTCCTACTGTTGTCTGACGTCACATGAACCCGGCATGCTTCCCGGGTCATGTGACGTCCAACGTCATTAACGAAGGACGCGAGAGGAGGACCGCACAGGAGCCGGGGAACAGGTAAGAAGCAACAGTGGTTTTTTTTTTAATGTTTTTATTCCCGATTTAGTCTCCGATTATTATACTCTGGGGTCTGAAAAGACCCCAGAGTATAATAATTGTTTATGGGTGTCCACAGAGGGACACTATAGGGGTTAACACTGTGTGTGCAGGGGACACTATAGGGGTTAACACTGTGTGTGCAGGGGACACTATAGGGGTTAACACTGTGTGTGCAGGGGACACTATAGGGGTTAACACTGTGTGTGCAGGGGACACTATAGGGGTTAACACTGTGTGTGCAGGGGACACTATAGGGGTTAACACTGTGTGTGCAGGGGACACTATAGGGGTTAACACTGTGTGTGCAGGGGACACTATTGGGGTTAACACTGTGTGTGCAGGGGACACTATTGGGGTTAACACTGTGTGTGCAGGGGACACTATTGGGGTTAATACTGTGTGTGCAGGGGACACTATTGGGGTTAATACTGTGTGTGCAGGGGACACTATTGGGGTTAATACTGTGTGTGCAGGGGACACTATTGGGGTTAATACTGTGTGTGCAGGGGACATTATTGGGGTTAATACTGTGTGCAGGGGCAAGTAAGTAAGGGACATAATAGAGTGCGGAGGAGGGGGTCAGTCGAGGTCTTCGGCGTCAGTTGGGATGGGGGGGGGGGCCCATGTCAAAAGTTCGCCACGGGGCCCCGCCATTCCTAGTTACGCCACTGCATTTGAGAGACAGTAGGTACAAATAAAAAGGTAAAGGTAAAATGGCTATGGGGTGCAGTTTTGAAAATGGGGTGATTTATGGGGGGCTTTAATACAAGGGTCTTTCAAAACCCCTTCATAACTGGATTAGTCCCTTAAAAAATGGGTTTTGGAAATTTCTTGAAAATTCTGAATATTGTTGTTTCACTTGTAAACCTTCTAATGTCCGTAAAAAATAAAAGGGTGACTAAAGTTTGATGCCAACATAAAGCAGAGATCTGGGACATTAGATTTATAATATAATTTCGGCGGTCTGACTATCTGTATGCAATGCACATCATTTCAAACTTTATAAAATGCATATTTTTCAAAATTTCCACCAAATTTCCTATTTTTTCATAATTAAACACAAAATATATCAACCAAAATTTACCACTAACATGAAGTACAATGTGTTATGAAAAAAACAATCTCAAAATCACTTTGGTAAGTTAAAGCGTTCCAAAGTTATTGCCACATAAAGTGACACGCCAGTTTTGAAAAATCGAGCTTGGTCAGGAAGTCAAAAAATGCCAATGGCGGGAAGGGGTTAAACTCAAAATATATCAACCAAAATTTTCCACTAAGACGAAGTACAATGTGTCATGAAAGAACATTCTCATCATGTTTTGGTGACTCCAAGTGTTCCAAAGTTAATACTACATAAAGCAACGCATGTCAAATTTGAAAAGTCAAGTTCAGTCAGGAAGTCAAAAACTGGCAGTGGCGGGAAGGAGTTAAGGGTGGGTTCACATCTGCGCCCCAGTTTCCGCTTTCAGGTTTTCGTCTTCTGACGACAGTTGACAGAAATCGGCAGACAATGTATGCCCGTGAGTGCCAGTTTCTCGGGCAGAAGACGGAAACCTGAAAGCGGAGACCAGGGCACAGATGTGAACCCGCCCTAAGTAAAATAGTAAATAAAACAGTGTTAATCCTTCTACACTAGCAGAATAAGAGGCCTTAGCCTCTTTGTAGTTTAGTATAGAATCATTTTACCATTTTATCACATTTTATTGTAACATTTATTAACATCATAATTTATTGCAATTATAATTTATTGCAAAAATTATTTTTATAGGGACAATCACTTTATTTATGGATATTAAGTTGATGAATTCATGGAAAAAAGAAAAGGAGAAAGAGGATCCATTTGTAATGAATATTGTCCAATTTTGAGGGTTTGAACAGATGTATATTATTCTTATGAGGGGAAATGTTGCACACCATTATTTACAATATTCATGTGACTGGGACATAAACAGTTAACTGTATACAACTGCCAACATAAAACTTCGAATTTAGTACACAAGAGCATGTCATGGATACAAGCTACATTGGAGTTATCCATATATAGTGGCAGGAATATCCAAGGTCCAAAGACATACATACTCTGTTGTTGCAGTTGCGGGATCACACGTGCTGTATTAATTTATGGGCATATGCATACACAGAGTGCTGGATGGAGTCTTTGACCTCTAAACACTATAACTCTATGATGGAAGACTACTATGGACGGCTGATATACAGTATCTATTTCTCATGTTTTTCCTGTATTTCATGAAGACTTCAATGAATTTCCTGGTTTTTTTTTTGCTTATAAGAAACTGTGAGCCCTACTGTTATACCGCTCGGGTCATGTGTGTATAAATTACATCATCCTTCCAATATTATATTTTTTTAAACAACTCACAAGATCCACGTTTACTCTGCAGCTTTAGAGGTGTCAGCCAGATTTCGGTGTCCCACTACTACACCTCCCTGAACGTGATGGTGGATGGAGTGCTCTTGATGGTAATTCCTGAATGGAAGACTCAGGAGTCAGTATTACATGTAGAAGACAAGTAAAAAACAGCAGAACTTCTTCCATATGCTAGAGTTATAATTCTTACAAACTCACAGCGCTGTTTGAGTGCAGGAGAATGCCCCAGTGGTGTCTGAAAACTCATTTACATAAGGAAGAAAGAAGATATTTATCAGGAGCGGTGGATCAGAATAATAAAGGTAAGAGACGAATAGCTATAGGATATTCCTACGTGTATTTAATTAAACAAGGGTATTCTAATGATAGTATCCCTTTAAGTCACAGTGCAAAACTTTAATGCAGCAGTATCAAATAAATGTCCATTTATATAAGGCAATGTACTGAGCTCATTCTTTTCCCAATGATCTCATTGGAAAACATACTGTATGTGTCTATGTGTAGCCACCCACTGGTTTTGTAAGGCTGGGTTCAGATGGGGTACTTTGGACCAGAATTTGACACACAGGCCGCCTCAGGTTCTGGTCCAAAATGCGGCTAGCCGCGACTGGATGCCAATGCAGTGCACCAGCATTCCGATCCGGATTAGGCCGAAATGAATGGTCCTAGTCGGGAGGAGGGAGTGTCTTGAGGTGGATTCGTGAGGTGAATCTGCCTGAAGAATAAGCATGTTGCTTTTTTTTCCGGGACCTGGAACAACAGGTTCCCGGAAAAAAAAAAAAAAAACTGACTGGCTCCCAATGGGAGCCGTTTTTTTTGGTCAGGATTTTGAGGCGGATTCGACCTCAAAATCCTGACCAAAGTACTCTGTGTGAACTCAGCATTATAAGATAAAGACTGCCAAGGGTTTTGCTAGTATGTCAAAATATTGTATTGGATTGTATTCAAGAGAAATTAAAATTCTAAGTAAAATTTTATCTAAGTTACAGGTAGATGCATCTGTATTCAGTATATATTGATGAACTTAAAAATAACTGCATAGCAGTATAGCTGAAAATCAAGGAGAGTTAACCATGTCTTTATTTCTTCAGCTGTGTGATCATTTGCAATGGTGACAGAACAACACGAGAGTAATTCAGACTTAAAACGCAGGTTTGACTCGGTCACCAGGATCAAATGCCATCCTAACAACATAGGTAGGGTGAGTGACAGTGCCAAAAGTGGAGTTCATAACAAAAGTTACCGGATCCAGAGGTTAGGAGAGGTGGATTGTGGTTCAACATTCGTCTATTTGAGTCAATTTTGTTAATATATATATATATATATATATATATATATATATATATATATATATTGTGGAAATCTTTTTTTGTATATTTCTTACTTTAATTATTTAAATTTTTAGCTGAATATATCTCATTTAAGGGCACCAATGGTATTATTATTTTTTTTTTTTCTGTAGGATATACTTAGAGTAAAGAAAGGATTCTTGAAATACCAGAAACAAGATCAATAATAAAATAATCTAAAATACATAAATCAACTGAATTGTAAAACATCTATTTATATGTAAATGAATAAATGCAGTGTACATGTTAATAGAGCGTGAAGGAGATTACAGGTACGGTGCTATACAAATTGCAAAAATAGCCTGCAACTAGAGAACTGATAATGAATAACAGCAATCATTGACTTCATTATGATCAATTGATATACACATTATCTGTTTCATCATAACAAACACCTGGAAGCCTAGAAAAAAAAAGCCAGAATGGTGCCGAATATACATACCGTATATACTCGAGTATAAACCGAGTTTTTCAGCACAGTTTTTGTGCTGAAAAAGCCCCCTTCGGCTTATACTTGAGTCAAGCATGAAAATGATAATTTTTTTTTTTTTTTTTTTTTTTTGGGGGGGGGGGGGGGGGTGCCTATGACCAGCCGCAATTGTAATGTATAGAATCTCCCATAAAATAGTGAAAAAAAAGAAGCTTTAAAAAAATAAAATAAAAAAATAAAATAAATAAAAATTCTAAATCCCTCCTTTCCCTAGAATGCATATAAAAGTAGAAAATGACTGTGAAACACATACACGTTAGGTATCCATGTGTCTGAAAGTGCCTGGTGTACTGAATATAGGGTATCTGCAGTGCTCCTGTTCTGTCGGGAAGGGGTTAATAGGAGCACCGCAGATACCCTATATTCAGCCAGGCTGAATTTCAAGTGGGGAAAAAAAAAACAGTCCTCAAGCTCAGGGAAGGGGCAGCCAGACAACCAAAACACCCCCTCCCCTTCCCCAGCACCCAGCATCTACTGCACCCAAAAACTCCGACCATTTTAATTTTTGAAATTTTCCAGTAGCTGCTGCATCCCCCCCCCCCCCCCCTCGGATTATACTTGAGTCAATAAGTTTTCCCAGTTTTTTGTGGTAAAATTAGGGGCCTCGGCTTATATTCGGGTCGGCTTATACTCGAGTATATACGGTAATATACACTATATTAACATTAGCTTTCTATACAAGATAAACAATTTGTTATAAAATACTTAAACTTGGAGAAGTGAACATGTCGTGGTTTGAAACATTATACGAAAAGAATCAAAAAATGTTAATGCCTGTGGAGAAATACAGATTATTCTAAATGTTAACAATGCAGGTAAAATTGATACATAGGCTCAGATTTATGGAGCTAAATGCACAAAAATTCAAGTTTAATTTGTACAAAAAAAAAAAAAAAAAAACCTCCTTAATACTGTGTCTCACATCATGTGTTGTAGATACTAGAGGCATAGTATAGTGGGAAAAGGGACATTGCTTGCCAAAATTTATGGCTTAAAACACAACAATGTTAGTAAAATTATCATGCCAAATGAATAAACTAATAATGCACCAAATCTATCATCCATTGTGATATATCTGGCACATTTAAGACTGTCTAATGTAAATTTGCACTATAGCCTAAATGTTAAATAGGATTTTTAAATCTGCCCCATTTTTTATACCTAATGCAGGCAGAGCTTGAGGAAGCAATGCATGACTTCACTTATTAGTTGCATAGTTACACATATATATTCTTTGTGCCCAAATTCGTGTGAAACACAAGAGGTACTGTAAATGACAACTGAGAACTTGTTGCAGAACAATCACCTCAAGCAGAACAAGTGTACTGTATTAGGGTGAATTCACATGTGGCAGATCTATTACAGTAATTATTACCCAATACATCTCAATGGGAAATGCGAAAAATCCAGGTGTTCGCCATCAAAACAGCCCTATTGAAATGAATATAAATGATTTTATTCAGAGAAATTTCTACAAGTCTGCCATGTGAAAATATTACTATATAGAGTAATATAGAGTTATTCTGTTCTCACTGAGAACATATTAAAGAATATTAAAAACTGTTATTAAATACATTTGTTTGCAGGACCGGTAGATGAAAAGACACAATACTAAACAATGTCTGTACTGCAAATTAAATTTATATAAATGTACTAGCAGGAGGACTCGGCTTCGCACGGTTATATTACATTTTATGTTTGTGTAGTGGCCCCATAAGAATTGTCCAATTTTGCACTGGTGTATTTTATATGTTGTTTGTGTGTATGTCCATAAGCGTCATGTGATTATGTATATCTCATTTTGGATATCCACTTGTTATGGATACCTGGAGTAAAGCTGTAGCTAATCCTTCCCGGTGTAGTACTGTGTTTAGACGCAAGTATCTAATCCTTGTTGGTGTGATACTGTGTGCAAATGCACATATCTAATCCTCCGACAAATGAAACTGTGTGCATATGTACGTATCTAATCTTATGGCATGTGGTACTGTGTGCAGACGCACGTATCTAATCCTCTGGCGTGTGGTACTGTGTGCTGCGATGCGTATGTAATTCTCTGGCATGTGGTATTGTGTGCAGAGGGATGTATCTAATCCTGCCCAATTTGGTACTGTGTGCAGACGCACGTATCTAATCCTCACCTATGTGGTATTGTGTACAGTGGCACGTATCTAATCCTCCAGCATGTGGTATTGTGTGGAGAGGCGCATATCTAATCCTCTGGCATGTGGTACTGTGTGCAGAGGCACATATCTAATCCTACCCCGTATGGTATTGTGTGCAGTGGTGTGTATCTAATCCTCTGAAGTATGGTACTGTGTGAAGATGCATATATCTAATCCTCTGGTGTGTAGAACTGTGTGCAGATGCGTGTACCTAATCCTCTGGCGTGTGTTACTGCGTGCAGATGCGCAAATCTAATACTCCCCCGTGTGGTACTGTGTGCTGAGATGCGTATCTAATTCTCTGGCATGTGGTACTGTGTGCAGAGGCATGTATCTAATCTTCAAAGTGTGGTACTGTGTGCAGACACACGTATCTAATCCACCCCTGGGTGGTATTGTGTGAAGAAGCGCGTATCTAATCCTACGGCGTGTGGAACTGTGTGTAGATGCTCGTATCTAATCCTATGGCATATGGTACTGTGTGCAGACATGTGTATCTAATCCTATGGCGTGTACAACTGTGTGCAGACGCACGTATTTAAAACTCTGGAGTGTGGAACTCTGTGTAGACGCACTTATCTAATCCTATTGCATGTGGTACTGTGTGCAGACGTGCTTATCTTATGCTCTGGTGTGTGGAACTGTGTGCAGATGCGCATATCCAATCCTTTGGCATGTGGTACTGTGTGTAGATGCATATATCCAACGCCCCCGCATATGGTACTGTGCACAGACGCGCGTATCTAATCTGTGTGCAGATGCGCGTATCTAATACTACGGCATGTGGTACTGTGTGCAGATATGCTTATCTTATGCTCCGGTGTGTGGAACTGTGTGCAGATGCGCGTATCCAATCCTTTGGCATGTGGTACTGTTTGCAAACGCATATATCTAATCCTTTGGCATGTGGAACCATGTGCAGACGCACGTATCTAATCCTGGAGTACGTGGAACTGTGTGCAGAAGCGCATATTTAAACCTCTGGAGTGTGGAACTCTGTGTAGATGCACTTATCTAATCCTATTGCATGTGGTACTGTGTGCAGACGTGCTTATCTTATGCTCTGGTGTGTGGAACTGTGTGCAGATGCGCATATCCAATCCTTTGGCATGTGGTACTGTGTGCAGATGCATATATCCAATGCCCCCGCATATGGTACTGTGCGCAGACGCGCGTATCTAATCCTCCGGTGTGTGAATCTGTGTGCAGATGCGCGTATCTAATACTACGGCATGTGGTACTGTGTGCAGGCATGCGTTTCTAATCCTCTGGCGGTGGTACTATGTGAAGACATGCGTATATAATCCTCCGGCGTGTTGAACTGTGTGCAGATGTGCGTATCTAATATTCCCCTGTGTGGTGTTGTGTGAAGAGGTGCGTATCTAATCCTCCACCGTGTGGTGCTTTGTGCAGACACACGTATCTAATCCTTCAGCATGTGGAACTGTGTGCAGACGTATATATCTAACCCTCGGTCGTGTGGTACTGTGTGCAGACGCACTAAATCTAATCTTCCCCTGTGTGGTATTGTGTGAAGAGGCGCGTATCTAATCCTATGGAATGTGGTACTGTGTGCAGACGTGCTTATCTTATGCTCCAGTGTGTGGAGCTGTGTGCAGATGCGCGTATCCAATCCTTTGGCATGTGGTACTGTGTGCAAACGCATATATCTAATCCTTCGGCATGTGGAACCATGTGCAGACGCACGTATCTAATCCTTCAGTACGTGGAACTGTGTGCAGAAGCGCATATTTAATCCTCTGGTGTGTGGGACTGCGTGCAGACGCGTGTATCTAATCCTCCGGCGTGTGATACTGTGTGCTGATCTGTGTATCTAATCCTCTGATGCGTGTATCTCAGTTTGGGTATCAGTGTTGGGTTGTGTATGTGGAGTGACCGTGTGTATTGCAGTTGGAATATGAGTGAAAGACTTGCAGGTTTGTATTGGCTAAGGACAGGGGGGGGGGTCATTGTGTTTGGAATGCTGTATCTCAGCAATGGTACGTCCGAGCGAGTTGGAGTCTCCTCTTAAACCTTCCCGGATACCTGAAGTATCTCTGTACCAAATTTGGTGAAGATCGGTACAGTCGTTTGGCTTTCAATAGAGAACAGACAGACAGAAATTCATTTTTATAATATAGAGAGATTTATTTCCCATGTCTAACAAGTTTATCCTTATAGGGATTGTTTGATTCTAAATTGATTTTACATACTGAGGACCTACTATGTGATCTGTGTGGTCTAACACCCTCACCCTCACAATCTGCTGTTTCCTCAGCCTCTGAGTGCCCGAAGCTGCTTGTAGACAAGGAGTCTGTGCCTCAACTCTCTCCATCTCTCCAACTAGCAGTTTCTGGCACCTGGAGCTGATCTGTACAGGATCCGGGTGTTGGACCCCCAAAGATCACAAATGGATGAACTATCCTGTAGATAGGTCATCAGTATGAGAAATCAATTTGGGTCAAGATAATCTCTTTTAAAGAAAGACCGTCACCATGCATGTTAGTTATGAGCTAAATACATTGTAATGTAGGGTAAATGAGTCCACAGTTTCAAGAGCACTTGAGTCTGAAGGAATATATTAGAGAATGCCCTAGCAATACTTTTAAATCATAAAGGTGACTGTTAAGGACATGTCGTAGTCTATCAGTAGTAGAGTAAAATGATCACGGCACTCCGTTCTTTGTGATGCAATCAAAGTGTAGTGGTTTTATCGCCATATAACAACACAGAAATCCAGTAAGGCATAAATATTAACAGGATATTCACTAAAGAATGTCTCTTTTTAATTCAAGCTTCCACTTTGCTCTTCTCATATAATATTCGTTGATGAAGGTGGATTACACTGAAACGCTTTGATTGTATCAAAAAGAGTGCCATGATAATTTTACTCTACCAAATCTGTAGGAATGCCCTTGGGGTTTATTTGCATACTTAGAAAACTATTTCAGCATTGAGGATTGGATCGCAATATAAAATGTGCTATTAGAATGTGTGTGAACTGAAAAATGCAGCAGATCAGTTCCAGTTACTCATCGGATATCAGTTGTAATCTCCTTGCAGGCTTTAGACCAATGCTGTTTATCACAAATTCAGTACAGAGGTTACCATTTGCCTTTTATAGAATGGCTATCATTTTATAAGGCGAAGTGGCCTCTTATATGCGAATCACCAGGACCCAGCTTTGTCCACTATGCCTGTATCACCTAAAGTTAAGTCTTCGTTTACAGCATTTAATAGTTTATTCTCAAAAGCAAAATTTTAGTTGAAAGAGTCTTTATTGACTGGGTAAAGGGGGAAATACTGAGTTTAAGGCTATATACTTTTCTACATGTTTGGTTCAGCTTAAAGAGGTATTCCCAGCTCCCCCTCCCCTCCTGAGAGCAGTGAGCATGTGTCACTTGTCCTAGGCGGAGAGATAAGATCATTCCCAGGTCCAAGTGGTTATGGAGACGTTGTGCAATCACTGAAGTGAATAATCTCAGACAGCAGCCAAACAAAGCAGTTTTGCTTAAGCAATGTATTTAGGAAAAGTCTTAAATCCACATAAGCTAGCATTATAGATAGGATTCTTGAGATAGGACAACCACTTTAACGCAGACTGTGAGCCCTCTCCTCTACAAATGCAGGGCTGTTTTAACACACTGGTGGGACCAGTGCAAAAGTTTCATAAGGTTCCCTCCCTTCATCACCACCCATTATTATACTCACCTGAAAGCTGCCCAAACTGGAATTTTATATGGTGACATTCAATTGGTGAAAATGTATTATCTGACTGATGGAACTTTTCTCCCAGTTGGAAATATTTTATATGTTCTAGTGATAATCATTATTGCTATTATTTTAGCATATTACAGATATTGCTAGAGAGGAGACAGGCGTATTTTACTCTATAAAGATCAGATATGGACAGGACAGTGTCAAATGTAAACTTTATTGATGACTTTGTGTATATGTTGTGTAAGTGTTTGGTAAAACCCTTTTGGTGCTGCGAGCTAAATGATGTTAAACATCTGGATCACTGTGCCAATAACTTCCTGGTTATGTTCAGAGGGGTATTACAGAAGTATATCCCTTTGATTAGGTTCACAGGGGTATTACATTATCCCTCTATGTGACAATCAGAGTGCACAGTACAGTATGCTCTCTGATTGATAGGAAAGGGGATAACAAGGACAGAAGTCCATGCTAACCCCTCCCTGGAGTCACATACAGGTTATGCACAGATAAAGATGATTTATCATTTTTTTCTGCAGTCTGCAACTTTGCTCCTTCCCCCTTCTTCCTCCTTCAGGCAGCTCTGAGATGCTGCCTGAGGCAGAAGGGGGAAGTACACTTTAGAGCCCCTTATCTTAAGAACCCATATATCATGATAGCCCTTAAAGATTCAGAACAATTTGCTGTTAAAAACGCTGTTGGGAATTGCGATCTGCTCCAATCATCTGGCTCCAGTTACGTGGAGGTATTCACTATTATTACTTTATTTGTAATTGTATTAACTAGAACATCATCCTTTCATTGATACACAATATTTTGCTAGATGTGATCAGAGTCAGAAGCCTGCTTTGCTGTAAGGTAGCAGCGGACAAGATGGTTGTATGGGTGAGATAGCTGCTTATATTTGTATTCATACACTGCATCTTGTAGAAGTTCTTTTATATGAAGCATGTCTATTGGCACGTCTTCACCTAGATGCATATGTAAAGGTACGCTATGTGCCCTGTTCATAATTAAGTTGTGTGCCAACAGTGAGGCAGAAGGATTTTCAGAAGCTTCTGCAAATATGCCAACAGTTCTCCCAACGTAATAGATTCAGCAATCCCTCAAAACATAATATTGTTTCATCTTGGTCTGTATTCAAGGTCAATGACTATAGCTTTTACACTCCGATTTTGAGTCTAAATCATAATGTGCATCTATAAGTTTGTTATGAGATGTGACAAAATCACTCATTTTAGCTTCTACATGACCAAGCCGTCCCCTAGTTTATTACAATCTTGTCAATGGGTTTTAACTTGCTTTGACATCTGCATGAAGTGACAGGCATAATGCCATCTGCATAGCTTTCACAGATGACTCAGTGAACATGTTGTCAGAAATAGATTATGAAAATCATCAGCATCTCTCAGGTGGTCATTATCATCACCATCCGTTGTGTCTCTCACCTCCATGTCCATAGATGTTTCCTCCAGCAGCCTCATTTTCTGTTTATCAGGGCCGTGAGCTGAGGTGAAGGCAGCTTTGAGGAATCTGAACCACAAGCAATGTGTGGGATCTGCCAGGAGATAAGCAGTGAGGCAGATTGTGTGGATTCTATCTGTGCAGCCAAGGTTAGGGAGTCTTCCACCTGCACCAGCTCCTGTGCCCACGGAATTGCAATACCGTATTATTATGGCACTGAGCATTAACTACATGCTCAATGTGACTAATAGTAACGCACAGAGCGGGAAGGGGTTAATTCACGCTAGCTTTATATAATTACTTGATTAATGGAATCAATGCAGAATTCAGCGCTCACACTGCCATTCAAGTCGACAGCAAACCATACCCCCCACCTTTGGCTCTCTTAAGCGTTGTTTTATGGAAGCTCCAGTCTTGGTTCAACCTATTCTTGATGTCTCAAAAATAGGAGTAAGGGCAGATTTATTTCAAGGTTCTGCCTCCATGACTAAATTACACCCTTGTACCTTGTTCTCTCTCAAACTCTCACCTGTTAACTGTTAGCTAGTAAATGGGCCTTTGAAGAATAGCGTCATTTTTTGGAGAGAGCTTCTAAGAATTACATTGACCATAAGAAACTCACTTGTCAAGTTCTCCTACATGTGCGGTTTTATATACTGCTAGAAAGTCGACAGTGGGCTTTCCTGTTATGTGCCCCTGGGCTGGAGATATCGATGCCATTAGTTTTGGCATTGATCTCTGCCCACCGTCAGAAGGGCATTCCTAACAGTCAGCTGGGCTGTGGGGAATGCCCCTCCTGACAGTACAGTTGTATTATACTCTATGGGACTTGCAATCAAATGATTGCAGGTTCAAGTCCCCTAGGGGGCTAATAAAATCGTAATAAATAAATAAATTAATAACAAAAATTTCTAAATCACCCCCTTTCCCTACAATACATATAAAATTGGAGAATCACTGTGAAACACATAAAAATTAGTTATCTCTGTGTTCGAAAATGCCCGTTCTACAAAGTTATAAAAATATGTTTCCCGTAGGGCGAATGTCATATCCTAAAAAAAAAAAATTAAAAGTTCCGAAATGCCGTTTTTTTTCATGGTTTTGCCTCTGATTTGAATAAAATGTGATCAAAGCAATAGACATTCCCCAAAATGAAAATAATTACAAGGTACACCTAGTCCCGCACAAAAAAGATGTCCTATGCATCTCCGTACGGCTGTTGGGTCACCTGATGATGTGACCTTACAGCTGTTGCAAAACTACAACTCCCATATATTAAATATTTGACCACATTTTTTGCTTCAATTTTTTTTTTTCCCTATTTTCCTCCTCGAAAAACCTAGGTGCATCTTATGGTCCAATATGTCTTATGGTCTGAAAAATTCCATAATTTTTTTATTTCAAAGTTTTTATTTTTATTTAGTAACGAAAAGAAAAAAATAAAACAAATATTGTATAACTATTATAACTATAATTGTATCGAACTAAAGAGTAAAAGTAACATTTCAGTTCTATCTCACAATGAACGCCATAAAAATGAAACATGATATAATTGCATTTTTGCTAGGAATTTAACAGTATAGCTCTCATTGCTGCTTCTACTTTAAGGTGGTCATGTCTAAACATGAAGCTTTCTGTAGCTCTAAGAACTGTTATGCTAATCCTATCAGCAGTTGAGGAGGGATATTTAAGGGCTATTCTCAATGTCCTAATGCATTAATTATTTATTAGTAAGCTTGGCTCTAGAACTCTGAACATATCTGTTTGCTGCAGTTATACTGACCTTGGCTTGTTTACCAGGTACTCTCTTGTGTCATGATTTTGGCATTGACTTGGTTTGACTTTAGGCTGTATATGTTTGAACTTCTGATTCAGCTCTCCTGCTTTGATCTGCCTAGTGAATACTACTATGGGTCTCAGTTTGTATTCAGATTGCAGATTTCTTGCACTTAACTACAGGGATGATAACTTGGATCCAAATTCAGCATAAGTTCAAGGGACTTCTCTGGTGAAGAAGGTTTTAATGCTTTAGTGCTATCTCCTAGCACAAAGTAAGATTTAGGTTGCTTGTTCTTCTGACCTCTGGCATCTACTATTTCCCACATTTGAGAATTGCTCTAGTGGAAACTCCATAAGAGTTTTTCTTTCTAATAAAACCTCACACATTTTTTCCTACTTTGCAATAGATACAATATAGATAGATGGCTAATAGAATAGAATACAATAGATGGAAAATTAAATTGTATAATTAGAATAAATTAAGTCCTTATATGACTATATGAATGAGAAAATGGAAAAAAAAGTTATTGCCTTTGCAAGTTCTTCTGTGGTAATAATGGAAACAACAGCTAAAGTTACATAAGTGAGTGCAGATAATGTATAGATATAAAGCAGCAGGTGAACTGCACATTGGGTGTGGCTGGTTTATATACGTCTTGCCATGGTTTCCTTTTATAACTGGATTTATGTTTCTGCTGGATATGACTATATGTATTTATGAATTACCCTGACATTTATTGACAGCATTTCTTCTCTTATATGTAACTTTCTACCATTGGGGATATTTTGGATGATTGTATCCATACAGTCTCCGAATTCCCTTATGAAACATTGGATGTTGTTTCCCCTAACTGTGTACAATTTATTATGCTATTTTTAGATATTTTTAGCAATGTTTGGTTTAAATAAAGCATGGATATTTATTATTACTGTGTGAGTTTGATGTATAGTCATTTTGGTACTGCCTTGGCTAGAACATGGTTACTGTCCTTATACTGTATATGCCCTTGTTTCTGTAGGTTTAGTAGTAGTATCAGACCAAATGGTTCAGACTTCTCTCCTTAAACACACATTATACCTGTTCACTTTTCCTATTCTCAAAACATTAAATGACTGTTTATTTCCTGCCCAATATATCTCATCATTTTACAGATGCCTTTATACACTGTCTACCAATAAGTATTTGGACACCCATGAAAATGAAGATATCTGCGGTCGTGACGTCAAATAGGAAACAGCATTGGCATTATTCATATACAAGATGCCATGAAGTACAGAGTTGTCCATTTTTGAGAAAGGGGTAATTGGCGGGTACCACAGAAATGGTTGATCCTTAAGGAACATAGCAAGCGAACTGAATTACCTAAAATCGACAGTGGCCTATGTGATTACGAAGTGGAAGGTGAACGGTGATTGTCGGAATGTGCCCCGAGTTAGCGGACCCCTGAAACTGGGAGACAGAGACCAAAGGGTGCTGGCCAGAGAAATTTGGAAGAACCGCACCCAACCGATGGCTCACATGCACCAGTAGTTTCAACAGGCATGCAGGAGTATTGTGTCGATCAATACCATCCGTATGGAAGCTCATATGCTGGGTTCTACCAACTATTGAATATGACTAAATGTTTTTCTATTCTACCACAAGTGTCCAAATACTTATAGGTAGACAGCGTAAACTATGCTATTTATTTTGCTTGTTTTAATGTTGTGGCTGAATCATGGATGCTATAAACAAAATAAAGAATATACAGTGTATATATATATATATATATACAGTCCTATGAAAAAGTTTGGGCACCCCTATTAATCTTAATCATTTTTTGTTCTAAATATTTTGGTGTTTGCAACAGCCATTTCAGTTTGATATATCTAATAACTGATGGACACAGTAATATTTCAGGATTGAAATGAGGTTTATTGTACTAACAGAAAATGTGCAATATGCATTAAACCAAAATTTGACCGGTGCAAAAGTATGGGCACCCTTATCATTTTATTGATTTGAATTCCCCTAACTACTTTTTACTGACTTACTGAAGCACAAAATTGGTTTTGTAACCTCAGTGAGCTTTGAACTTCATAGCCAGATGTATCCAATCATAAGAAAAGGTATTTAAGGTGGCCAATTGCAAGTTGATCTCCTTTTTGAATCTCCTCTGAAGAGTGGCATCATGGGCTACTCAAAACAACTCTCAAATGATCTGAAAACAAAGATTGTTCAACATAGTTGTTCAGGGGAAGGATACAAAAAGTTGTCTCAGAGATTTAACCTGTCAGTTTCCACTGTGAGGAACATAGTAAGGAAATGGAAGACCACAGGGACAGTTCTTGTTAAGCCCAGAAGTGGCAGGCCAAGAAAAATATCAGAAAGGCAGAGAAGAAGAATGGTGAGAACAGTCAAGGACAATCCACAGACCACCTCCAAAGAGCTGCAGCATCATCTTGCTGCAGATGGTGTCACTGTGCATCGGTCAACTATACAGCGCACTTTGCACAAATAGAAGCTGTATGGGAGAGTGATGAGAAAGAAGCCGTTTCTGCACGTACGCCACAAATAGAGTTGCCTGAGGTATGAAAAAGCACATTTGGACAAGGCAGCTTCATTTTGGAAACAAAAATTGAGTTGTTTGGTTATAAAAAAAGGCGTTATGCATGGCGTCCAAAAAGAAACAGCATTCCAAGAAAAACACATGCTACCCACTGTAAAATTTGGTGGAGGTTCCATCATGCTTTGGGGCTGTGTGGCCAATGCCGGCATCGGGAATCTTGTTAAAGTTGAGAGTCGCATGGATTCCACTCAGTATCAGCAGATTCTTGAGAATAATGTTCAAGAATCAGTGACGAAATTGAAGTTACGCCGGGGATGGATATTTCAGCAAGACAATGATCCAAAACACCGCTCCAAATCAACTCAGGCATTCATGCAGAGGAACAATTACAATGTTCTGGAATGGCCATCCCAGTCCCCAGACCTGAATATCATTGAACATCTGTGGGATGATTTGAAGCGGGCTGTCCATGCTCGGCGACCATCTAACTTAACTGAACTTGAATTGTTTGTCCAAAATACTTTTATCCAGGATCCAGGAACTGATTAAAAGCTACAGGAAGCTACTAGAGGCTGTTATCTTTGCAAAAGGAGGATCTACTAAATATTAATGTCACTTTTCTGTTGAGGTGCCCATACTTTTGCACCGGTCAAATTTTGGTTTAATGCATATTGCACATTTTCTGTTAGTACAATAAACCTCATTTCAATCCTAAAATATTACTGTGTCCATCAGTTATTAGATATATCAAACTGAAATGGCTGCTGCAAACACCAAAATATTTAGAACTAAAAATGATTAAGATTAATAGGGGTGCCCAAACTTTTTCATAGGACTGTATATATATATATATATATATATATATATAATATTTTTTTATTCGGCTACAATAATTATCCTCGAGCCAGGTGTTATTTATGGATGTAGTGCTTAGGTAGAAAAGCACTGTATAGTAACTGTTGGGAATGACTGAGTAAGAGCTTCACACGAGATGATGTTGTATGAATCACCAGTGTTTTAAAACACTGGTGATTCATACAACATCATCTCGTGTGAAGCTCTTACTTTGATCTTGGATACGGGTTGGGACCCTCGCTTCACCTAGGACAACTGCATCCCTTGATATATGTTGGGAATGACTGATTATTGTGTAGCACGCTAGGTATCCCAGTGTGACTTATTAAACCAGGTATTCATTCATCAGAGAACTATAAGCTGCCCTTTTTTTCTTTAAACTCGACATCTTAAGACCGTGTTACAATGAGTGATTGCTGATACTGTATATAGTAAGCTAGATAGTCTACAATGTCTCGTACAGTACTTACCATTATGGACCAACTCACTCAACTGCTACTAAAACGAGATGGATGAAAGAAAGCTCTACAATGATGATTGAATGGCAATGACATCTTACAATAAAAGGACAGTAATTCTTCGCTTACATATCAGAGTTTCATAGGATAGTAATTATAGATGGGCGAACCTGTTTGTTACAGGCTGGGTTTGACCTGAATATTCCAAATTGTTCAGTTTTTAACAAAACCGAAAACTTGACATTTCGTTTCAGATGGCCACCGCGACATGCATTGTACACTGAAAATACAGGAGAGACTATAATTAGTGGTGGGTGGACATCTTACAGTGCTGATGTCACAGACAGAACAAAAGATGATGTGGGCTGTGGGCAGGAAGAAAACACAGACAGACAGACAGACAAAACAAAAGATTCTTTGGGCAGGAAGAAAAGCCATTTTAGTGATATGAAGCTAGGGGATAGACATGCTATTCATCACTACGGTCATGGCCAAAAGTTTTGAGAATGATACAAATATTAATTTTTACAAAGTCTACTGCTTCAGTTTCTCTAATGGCAATCTGCATATACTCCAGAATGTTATAAAGAGTGATCAACTTAACAACAATTGCTTGCAAAGTCGATATTTGCCTAGAAAATGAACTTTATCCCCCAAAACACATTTCAACATCATTGCAGCCCTGCCTTAAAAGGACCAGCTAACATCGTTTCAGTGATTGCTCCATTAACACAGGTGTGGGTGTTGATGAGGACAGGGCTGGAGATCAATCTGTCATGATTAAGTAAGAATGACACCACTGGACACTTTAAAAGGAGGCTGGTGCTTGGCATCATTGTTTCTCTTCTGTTAACCATGGTTATCTCTAAAGAAACACATGCAGTCATCATTGCACTGCACAAAACTGGCCTAACAGGGAAGAGTATCACAGCTAGAAAGATTGCACCTCAGTCAACAATCTATTGCATCATCAAGAACTTCAAGGAGAGAGGTTCCATTGTTGGCAAAAAGGCTCCAGGGCGCCCAAGAAAGACCAGCAAGCACCAGGACCGTCTCTTAAAAGTGTTTCAGCTGCGGGATCGGGCTACCAGCAGTGCAGAGCTTGCTGAGGAATGGTAGCAGGCAGTAGTGAGTGCATCTGCACGCACTGTGAGACGGAGACTTTTGGAGCAAGGCCTGGTCTCAAGGAGGGCAGCAAAGAAGCCACTTCTCTCCAGAAAAAACATCAGGGACAGACTGATAGTCTGCAAAAGGTACAGGGAGTGGACTGCTGAGGACTGGGGTAAAGTCATTTTCTCTGATGAATCCCCTTTTCGATTGTTTGGGACATCTGGAAAACAGCTTATTCGGAGAAGACGAGGTGAGCACTACCACCAGTCTTGTCTCATGCCAACTGTAAAGCATCCTGAAACCATTCATGTGTGGGGTTGCTTCTCAGCCAAGGGCATCGGCTCTCTCACAGTCTTGCCTAAAAACACAGCCATGAATAAAGAATGGTACCAGAATGTCCTCCAAGATCAACTTCTCCCAACCGTCCAAGAGCAGTTTGGCGATCAACAATGCCTTTTCCAGCATGATGGAGCACCTTGACAGAAAGCAAAGGTGATAACTAAATGGCTTCAGGGAACAAAACATAGAGATTTTGGGTTCATGACCTGGAAACTCCCCAGATCTTAATCCCATTGAGAACTTGTGGTCAATCATCAAGAGACGGGTGAACAAACAAAAACTTACAAATTCTGACAAAATGCAAGCATTGATTGTGCAAGAATGGACTGCTATCAGTCAGGATTTGGTCCAGAAGTTGACTGAGAGCATGCCAGGGAGAATTGCAGAGGTCCTGAAGAAGAAGGGTCAATACTGCAAATACTGACTTGCTGCATTAACTCATTCTAACTGTCAATATAAGCTTTTGTTACTCATAATATGATTGCAATTCTATTTCTGTATGTGATAAAAACATCTGACAAACACACATAAAAACCAGAGGGCAGCAGATCATGTGAAAATATAATATTTGTGTCATTCTCAAAACTTTTGGCCATGACTGTACATGGTCTAAAGCAATTACTCTATTTTTTACTGGAAAACAGCAGAAGACATGAGGAGGTAGAGGTGGAAGGCATGACTTTTGGAAGTAGTAATGGAAAGATGTGTTTGCTACTAGCAGTCATAGAGCGCTAGGGGGAAATCTGTTTGGATTTAGAGGAATAGGGTGATTTCAGTTGCTATAGTAAGAAATCCATCTGATGTTCAATCCTAGGGTAGATCTAAGGCAAGCACGGGTGGTGGTGGCACTGTCAGACACATTTCTACTGCTTCTGATCTTGGCAGCAGTAGCTATGTATGGTCATCTTCCCTCTGGGGATTGTTTTGTACATTATCAAATAACAAATCAATTTTTAGGTCTCTCTGTTCTCACATAAAATGGCATCACCAGCTCATTTTGCAAAATACAATTGGCAGTGACACTGACAGGCAAAATGACAAAGATCATACTATTCCTTCTTCCCATAATCTACTTTTAGGGTAGAGTGATCAGGATTGGAAATGTTCGGATTCCGATCGGCGATCAAGTAAATTTCATTATCGCGATTGGAATTTCGATCCCGATCTTTTCCGGCGGGATCGAAGTCGAAGGTTATTTCCCACAATGCTTGGCTACTGGCCAATCATTGTGGGAAAAGCTATAGTATCAGATGAGTGAGTACTATTCGAAACTCCCGTTTCGAATAGCATGCACCCATAGGAATGAATGGAAGCAGCCGGCATGCGGCCGCTTAATCCCCTGCGTGCCGGCTGCGTCCATTCACTCCTATGGATTTACCGCAGCCTGCCACTCTTCTGCTTCATCCCTGTTTTACCGTATACTCAGCTCTGCTACATCTGTAATGTAGCAGAGCCGAGTATACGGCACAGTAGGGAGGAATTGACAGGAACAACAGAGACGAAGAAGAAGAGTGGCATGCTGCGGTAAATCACTCTGTGCTGCGCTGCTGTGAGGACGACAAGGCACTCGCTACATAATAAGCCATGGCTGAAATTTGCAAGTAGTTACTACTGTACATTGACTTGTCTATCTACTTTTCTGTTTCGTCTCTGCTTTACCGTATACTCAGCTCTGCTACATCTGAGATGTACAGTTATGGAGATGTAGCAGATATAGCAGAAATTTCAAGATTGGCTCAACCCTATCTACTTTGTAAGCAGGCCACATCCACACCTAGCACATGTTCATTGTCATTATCATTTTTATGTGCTTCTCTCCTCCTCCATGCCAACATCAGTCATCAACTGACAGCAACTTTAACTCCCAAGTTACTGGAGGTGCCAGCTAGTGGATTCCACTAAATTGTGCCAAGTGATGGCATGTGAACAGTTTCATTGGAGATTACCTATCTTCTATTATTTCTCTAGAAATGCCGTCCCTACTTGATATCACATAGGTCTCTTCTTGTAAATGTCCATTTTGGGAAAGAAGCACTTAACTGTCAATATGTGGAGAAGCAATTATGGGCAGGGACAGTACATAGCTTTCAATGTTTTGAGCGTCAGCGTAAATCAGAAGTTCTCAAACTTATTTCGTCTACTGCACACTTTGAGAATCAATTATTCTCTAGTGCCCCCTAAAATTTTTAACATTTGATTGATTAGATACGCATGTTTTCACATAGTACCACCACCAGAGGATTAGATACGCGCGTCTAAACATAGTACCACATGCCAGAAGATTGGATACGCACATCTGCACACAGTTGCACATGACAGAGGATTAAAAACGCACGTCTTCACACAGTACCACATACCATAGTATTAGATACGCGCACCTGCACACAGTTTGACATGGCCACTGAGTACCAGTACCACACACCAGAGAATTAGATATGCCTCTCAGCACACAGTACTACATGGGGGAGGAATAGATACGCACGTCTGCACACAGTTCTACACACCAGAGGATTAGATATACGTGTCTGCACACAGTACCACATGCCAGAGGATTAGATACGCGTGTCTGCACACAGTACCACATGCCAAAGGATTAGATACGCACATCTGCACAGAGTACCACATCCCGTAGGATTAGATATGTGCATCTCCACAAATTTCCACATGCCAGAGGATTAGATACGCATGTCTGCACACATTACCAGGCGCCAGGGGATTGGATACATGCATCTTCACACAATACCACACACCGTAGGATTAGATACACACGGGGGGGGATTAGATGCCTTTGCACACAATACCACATAGGTGAAGATTAGATACCTGCTTCTGCACACAGTACCACACGGGGCAGGATTAGATACATGTCTCTGCACACAATATCACACTCTGGCGAATTACATACGCATCTCAGTACACAGTACCACACGCCATAAGATTAGATATGCGCGTCTGCACACAGTTTCACTTGCCGGAGGATTAGGTAAGTGCCTCTTCACACAATACCACACGGGGGAGGATTAGATATGTGCATCTGCACACAGTACCATACCAACAAGGATTAGATACTTGGGTCTACACACAGTACTACACGGGGAAGGATTAGATATGCATGTCTTCACACTATATCACATACCGAGGACTAGATACACGCCACTGCGCACAATACCACATGGGGAGGATTAGATACGTGCCTCTGCACACAGTACCACATGCCGGAGGATTAGATACACGTATCTTCACACAGTACCACATGCCAGAGGATTAGACACATGCGTTTACACACAGCACTACATGGGAGAGGATTATTTACGCGCATCTGCACACAGTTCCACACACCAGAGGATTAGATACACACCTCTTCACACAATACTACACAGGGAGGATTAGATACGTGCCTCTGCACACAGTACCACAAGCTGTAGGATTAGATAGATGGCTCTGCAAAGAGTACCACACATTAGAGTTTTACTCCAGGTTTTCATAGCAACCCAACCATTTTTTTTTCACTGCTTTATGTCAGCTTTAAATGGGCAGGGCACTGTGGATGGCACTCTTACACAAGGTCACATACACACAGTTTTACTCCAGGTCTCCATAACAACCGATCACAGGTTTTTCACTGATATCTGAAATGAGATACACATGATCACATGATGCTTATGGACACACACACAAACGATATACAAAATACACCAGTGCAAAACTGGACAATTCTTATGGGGCCACTACACAAACAAAAAATGAAATATACCCATGCGAAGCCAGGTCCTCCTTCTAGTTACTTATAAAAGAGTTTCTTCAGGGAGGAAAAGAAGGATGTTGGGAGTAATTTAGGTAGAGTTTGGAAATGATATTGGAGCTTTAGACAGTTTACCATTTTTAGAAGATTGGATCTATCTATCCGTGAGCTGTACGGAATCTTCCAAGAAGCGATAAGACTCTCAATTTTTGTTAAGAGAGGGGTATAGTTGCAATTGTACCAGTGATCTGGAGAGGAAGTCAGGTTGAGACACAGATAGCTGATAAAATCTGTTCAGAGCAGTAAAGGCAAAATTTTGTGAAATCCAAAATGTCGATGGGCGTGAGACACGAAAGGCCTCATATTCAGAGGTGTTGATTTTGAAGATGGAGATCGATCCAAAGTTTGGAGAGCAACTATAGGAAGGAGATTATCTGCAAATGCAGCAGCTGTGTAAACAGTGTCACCAATTTTTAATAAAGTAACATTGATGTTGAGGAGTGAAATTGGTCAATAACTCCCACATTTGGTTGGCTCCTTCCCCTCTTTTGGAATTATTGAGATGTTTGCTTGGGGAGGGAAACCATGAGTACTGTCTAAAGAATTCCATACTTGAAAAAGTTGAAGCAGGAGTATGGCTTTGAATTGTTCATAATAGGAGGAAAGGAGACTTTTGGGGCTTGGGGATTTCCACAAGGAAGTACTGAAAAGGGCTGTTTGCAATTCTGCTATGGTGACTGGTGCAGTAAGTGATTGTTGAAGGTAGGTCTGAAGTGTTGGTAAGTTGAGCGATTAGAGGAATGCCTAAATAAGAGTAGAAAGATTGTGCTGCTTGGAGGGGAACTAAGTGTGTCTCAAGTTGTAAAATCCTGGTAAAAGGAACCAAATTTATAGGCTATCCCTGCATTGTTTTTAAATCTATTTCCAAACTTAGAAGTGACTTCTGATTCAAAAGTTCTGTATGCGTCTCAATGCGCATACTCAATAATTCCCAAAGAGCAGAATGATCAAAGCAAATGTGGAATTATCGACCAATGAGTACACAAAGATTGCTTTGCAGAGTATTAATGGATAGTCACGCTGCATAGATTCTCATTCTATTTCTATTCTTATTCTTGACGAGGCATTTAAAGAGTTAAGCAGTTGACAGCAGAGGTTTTGCTAATACTGGCTGATACAGTAGGAACCCAGCTATCGGTCACAGCTTCTGTGCCTCTGAACATCTTGACATGACAGTACATCATGACACTTTAATATATGGCAATCCATGACATACAGTTATTAGAGATGAGCGAACAGTGTTCTATCGAACACATGTTCGATCGGATATCAGGGTGTTCGCCATGTTCGAATCGAATCGAACACCACGTGGTAAAGTGCGCCAAAATTCGATTCCCCTCCCACCTTCCCTGGCGCCTTTTTTGCACCAATAACAGCGCAGGGGAGGTGGGACAGGAACTACGACACTGGGGGCATTGAAAAAAATTGGAAAAAGTCATTGGCTGCCGAAATCAGGTGACCTCCATTTTAGACGAATAGTGGATTTCAAATCCGGGTCATATGAGAATGTGAACTTTGTGACTATGAGACAGGGATAGCTGTACAGGCAGGGATAGCTAGGGATAACCTTTATTTAGGGGGGAATGTTATTAAAAATAACTTTTTGGGGCTCTATCGGGTGTGTAATTGTGATTTTTGTGAGATAAACTTTTTCCCATAGGGATGCATTGGCCAGCGCTGATTGGCCGAATTCCGTACTCTGGCCAATCAGTGCTGGCCAATGCATTCTATTAGCTTGATGAAGCAGAGTGTGCACAAGGGTTCAAGCGCACCCTCGGCTCTGATGTAGCAGAGCCGAGGCTGCACAAGGGTTCAAGCGCACCCTCGGCTCTGATGTAGGAGAGCCGAGGGTGCACTTGAACCCTTGTGCACCCTCAGCTCTGCTACATCAGAGCCGAGGGTGCGCTTGAACCCTTGTGCACACTCTGCTTCATCAAGCTAATAGAATGCATTGGCCAGCGCTGATTGGCCAATGTATTCTATTAGCCTGATGAAGTAGAGCTGAATGTGTGTGCTAAGCACACAAATTCAGCTCTACTTCATCGGGCTAATAGAATGCATTGGCCAGCGCTGATTGGCCAATGTATTCTATTAGCCTGATGAAGTAGAGCTGAATGTGTGTGCTAAGCACACACATTCAGCTCTACTTCATCGGGCTAATAGAATGCATTGGCCAGCGCTGATTGGCCAGAGTACGGAACTCGACCAATCAGCGCTGGCTCTGCTGGAGGAGGCGGAGTCTAAGATCGCTCCACACCAGTCTCCATTCAGGTCCGACCTTAGACTCCGCCTCCTCCGGCAGAGCCAGCGCTGATTGGCCGAAGGCTGGCCAATGCATTCCTATGCGAATGCAGAGACTTAGCAGTGCTGAGTCAGTTTTGCTCAACTACACATCTGATGCACACTCGGCACTGCTACATCAGATGTAGCAATCTGATGTAGCAGAGCCGAGGGTGCACTAGAACCCCTGTGCAAACTCAGTTCACGCTAATAGAATGCATTGGCCAGCGCTGATTGGCCAATGCATTCTATTAGCCCGATGAAGTAGAGCTGAATGTGTGTGCTAAGCACACACATTCAGCACTGCTTCATCACGCCAATACAATGCATTAGCCAGTGCTGATTGGCCAGAGTACGGAATTCGGCCAATCAGCGCTGGCTCTGCTGGAGGAGGCGGAGTCTAAGATCGCTCCACACCAGTCTCCATTCAGGTCCGACCTTAGACTCCGCCTCCTCCAGCAGAGCCAGCGCTGATTGGCCGAATTCCGTACTCTGGCCAATCAGCACTGGCTAATGCATTGTATTGGCTTGATGAAGCAGTGCTGAATGTGTGTGCTTAGCACACACATTCAGCTCTACTTCATCGGGCTAATAGAATGCATTGGCCAATCAGCGCTGGCCAATGCATTCTATTAGCGTGAACTGAGTTTGCACAGGGGTTCTAGTGCACCCTCGGCTCTGCTACATCAGATTGCTACATCTGATGTAGCAGTGCCGAGTGTGCATCAGATGTGTAGTTGAGCAAAACTGACTCAGCACTGCTAAGTCTGCATTCGCATAGGAATGCATTGGCCAGCCTTCGGCCAATCAGCGCTGGCTCTGCCGGAGGAGGCGGAGTCTAAGGTCGGACCTGAATGGAGACTGGTGTGGAGCGATCTTAGACTCCGCCTCCTCCAGCAGAGCCAGCGCTGATTGGCCGAATTCCGTACTCTGGCCAATCAGCACTGGCTAATGCATTGTATTGGCTTGATGAAGCAGTGCTGAATGTGTGTGCTTAGCACACACATTCAGCTCTACTTCATCGGGCTAATAGAATGCATTGGCCAGCGCTGATTGGCCGAATTCCGTACTCTGGCCAATCAGCACTGGCTAATGCATTGTATTGGCTTGATGAAGCAGTGCTGAATGTGTGTGCTTAGCACACACATTCAGCTCTACTTCATCGGGCTAATAGAATGCATTGGCCAATCAGCGCTGGCCAATGCATTCTATTAGCGTGAACTGAGTTTGCACAGGGGTTCTAGTGCACCCTCGGCTCTGCTACATCAGATTGCTACATCTGATGTAGCAGTGCCGAGTGTGCATCAGATGTGTAGTTGAGCAAAACTGACTCAGCACTGCTAAGTCTGCATTCGCATAGGAATGCATTGGCCAGCCTTCGGCCAATCAGCGCTGGCTCTGCCGGAGGAGGCGGAGTCTAAGGTCGGACCTGAATGGAGACTGGTGTGGAGCTATCTTAGACTCCGCCTCCTCCAGCAGAGCCAGCGCTGATTGGTCGAGTTCCGTACTCTGGCCAATCAGCACTGGCCAATGCATTTCTATGGGGAAAAGTTAGCTTGCGAAAATCGCAAACTGACAGGGATTTCCATGAAATAAAGTGACTTTTATGCCCCCAGACATGCTTCCCCTGCTGTCCCAGTGTCATTCCAGGGTGTTGGTATCATTTCCTGGGGTGTCATAGTGGACTTGGTGACCCTCCAGACACGAATTTGGGTTTCCCCCTTAACGAGTTTATGTTCCCCATAGACTATAATGGGGTTCGAAACCCATTCGAACACTCGAACAGTGAGCAGCTGTTCGAATCGAATTTCGAACCTCGAACATTTTAGTGTTCGCTCATCTCTAACAGTTATGTCATTGGTGCACTGAAGGGTTTAAAAAACACACACAAAAGGTCATATATTCTTTTTTTCCTGAATTTCAAACTGCGCTGTATCAATCTAGTTTGTAAACATGAGGCAATATGACTTTGTTGTAGCTGTGGGTTCTTTGTGTTCCGTTTGTTGTGTTCTGTTTATTCACTCTGAGAAAATCAATGAAACTTGCTTATGAACAAAACCCTGTTTTGTCCTGCTAGAGTAAATGACCCCTTCTTAAGGAACACAATAACAAGCCAACCCAGAATCCCAATCTATCACAGTAAGAACATTCAAAACATTTTATCCCCCAGCAAGATCAAAAAGAGGAAACAAAACGGCACAGAAAGACATTTCTTCTTTTTCCCAAAATTAATAGACTGTTTAAATTATTCTCATCCAAGATACAAATGCTGCACAACCATACGGAATAAAAGAACACATTTCCAGGCAAACTTCTCCAGAAAAGCATTTGTGAACTGCTTATCAGATGTATTTGTAAACCGCTCATCCAATAGAATTTACTTGATGGCATATCCCTGTAAGTTACAATACAATGCAGTTAGAAATACCGCACATCTGAGGAACTATAAAGCCGCTATGCAAAAGTCACCACTTTACTAGTAATTTCTTAAGCCAGAGCATCTCAAAGCATAATGCTTTCATGTAGCATAAATGGATGTAGTACTAAAGTGTTTATATTTCTATTGTAAATCCTTTTGTATCAAAAACAGATTTCCATAACAGAAGGAAAAAGTTATGGCTAGAAAATGAATCATTGGAAAAAAAATTGTAAGATATTTGACTTTGGGTTAACTGAACTTTGAAACCTCTTAACGCTTACACTCTTTATATGGTACTATTACGTCACATTATGCGTATAACTGACTCTCATCATCGTAATAGTACATCGCTGTAATGCCCGTGACATTACTTCTATAACGTGGCTGTATTAAACAACCGAGGCCCAGGATTAGCCACTGGAAACGGAAGATACTCCGACTCTGGTGGATTAACTCCCAGAAGCTGTCATCAGTAGTGATCACAACATCCATCCACAGGGGTAAGATTGTGGGCCCAAGCAGGTGCCATGGCAAAGGTCTCCTGACCACCTGTGTGCATTTCACATAGGGATCCTATGTGCGATGTTCTGCAATACTATGTCTGTTTGTGAGACAAAGAGAAAAAGTAGATAAAAAAAACCCATTTAAAAACACAAATGTAAACAAAAATAAACTAACATTTTAGGTATCCCCATGTGCATATAAGTCTGCACTGTCCAAAAATAACATTATTTATCCTGTACAGTGAATGCCATAAAAAAAAATAAATGTACAAAATAACAATGCTTTTGCCTCTCTCTGATTGGCTGATGTGTATAAACAGAATCTATCATAGGCTCAACAGGAAATTCATACAGAGTTGATATCCAGTGTAGCAAGGGAAGGATGATAGAAATATATGTATGTAAAGGTAATATTAAGCTGATAATTTCTGCACATATGCAAAAGACCAGTGAATGGGCCACTTATCATAATGATTGTAGGAATTCTTGGTACTGATAATTGTGTACATACACTGGCCATCAACTGACAACCAAGCAAACACATCTTTTATGTAGCACACATATGTCTTCCATTGTCTGCAGCACATTACCCTGTGTAAATAGTTGTGATAGGAAAACCTCTCAAGTTTCATTTCCTTTCAAGTTTGGCTGGTTTCCTATCCACAGATTATTTCTGATAGAAATTGTTCTAATTTGAATTTAAATAGGCTTAACACATGGTGTATGACACTGTCAGGGCTCCCGGGACCCTATCGAACCATTTCTATCTCCGTAAGGTAATCACAGGCAAAGTAATGTCAAAGTGACAGTAAAATGCATGTATTTGGGAAAATAGATGATAGGTGCTTGTTTAATGACACAGTGCATTGTCGTACTTTTTTACACTTTTTTAAAATTTAAAATGCTCCAAAAATGAGCCCATTTGGGAGAAGATGCCTACCCATGTTTTCAGACACACATGGCGGCTGTATTGTAAGGGCCCCTTCACACGGCATAAGCGCTTGGCTCATTCTGAGCTGTACACGCGAGCGCTTCTAAACACTTCCCACTCACTTCAATGGGAGCGCGTGTAAAGGCTTTATGAGTGCTCCCATTGAAGTGAATGGGAAGTGTTTAGAAGTGCTCGCGTGTATGGCTTGGAATGGCTCGGGGCCCTAAGAAGTAATAGCTGTTACAAGATCAGTCCACTGCAGATGCCTTGCTGAGTGGTGACAGTGGAAACATCAGAAGACAGTTCACAGTAGATGATGTCCAGCTATGTATGGTAGCAGCATTAGTAATATAGTAAATGAAACAAGATAGTTGCAAAGACAATATCCCGTCTGCAATAGCAATGGCAGATCTATTGATTGGGTCAGCTACAGCTGTGTGCAATGGATGATGTGTTAAAATCCATGCAGCGTTTTAACAATGTCACCCACAGTACGGAATACATTCTCTGCCATTACAGTTGAAACTCCGCAATATTGTACACCATGTGAGTCCAGCATGTGCAACATGGAATTCCAGCTAGTTAGAACATCACATATTTGGCACTGAACGGGCAGGACAATTTATTGCTTCGAGTCTAGCAGGGTATTGGACATGTGGCCATATAATTCATTTACAGCTTTCCTAGAAAAATAATTGCGGCTAGGTATCCCTCATCATGACTGAGTATACACATCAGTTGGCAAAATCCAATTACATTCCTGCAGTGTAAGTTAACTTGCCAAACTACTGGAAGACTGGGTACATGTTGTTTTGTGGACATTCCCCTATGGGTGTCTGACATTGGCATGGAACAAGTAGAAATCAGAGAGTGATGATAATATTAATGTGTTAGTTCAGGATTTCTTCAGCTTACTTATATAGCACCTTCTGATTCTGCAGCGCGTTACAGATATTGTCAACACTGTCCCATATTGGGCTGATGCAAATGAGCACCACACTATGTGCTATACTGTCCATCAACACTCTTCCGCGCAGCTAGCCGCAACAGGATGCCGATGCAGTGCACCGGCATCCCGCTCCTGACTAGGCCTAAATGAGTGGGCCTAATTGGGAGTGAGTCTTGAGCCGCAGATGCCGCGGCTGACTCAACTGCGGAATCCGTGGGAATATAGGATATGTTGCTTCTTTTTCCTGCTAGCTGAAAAAAATCACTAACGGCAAAAAAAAAAAAAAGCCAGCAACTCCCATTGTAATGAATGGGAGACGTTTTTACAGGCGGATTTTGAGGCGGATTCCGCGTCAAAATCCGCCTGCAAAAAACTCAGTGTGTACCCTTATCCGTCTCTGTACGGACCTATGTAATATAGTTTTAAGTTGAATCAGCTTTAGTATGTGGAACGTGACTTTGAGCTCATGTGTACTGTCCTTATTGTATTTATCTCATATTACAGTATGTATTAAACCTTTATTCATATATTCAGTGCCTTGGTATTTAATGGTGCTTAAAATGATTCCAATAATAAAAGGACACAATAAATCGTGGCCCCATTTACAGCAGCTCTATTAATTCCGTACATCATTTTGTAATGAAAAGTGATGATAAAAAAACAGAACTGCCAGCAATAACAATAGGCTGAGACTGTGCATATCTGTACGCTCTTTGTCATACCACTAACTCTTTTATTCCTGACATTATCACCTCTGAATTTCTATAAATGCTTTTTTAAAAAGCAAGGTTGCAGGAAATGTAAAGCGGACATGTGTTGCCCCTGATCTGTAATACAATTACACTAATGTACTCTACTATAAATTTGTATCTCCTGATCATAGAAAAAGTAAAGAGCCATGAATTTAGTCATCAGTGGAGATAAAGGGTTTTTGTTTATTGTATTATTTGTTACAATTTGAGTTGGGTTCAAGAAGTTTTAGCATGGCATTTAGTGTCTGAAGTCATAGATTGCTTTTCCTATTCTTCAGTCATTTTTCTATCTTGTCTCCAGTTCATACTTTTTGTTATATCCCATCACATCTAGCACATTATAAAATAGATTTGCAGCATCCAGTTATAAATCTTATTGTAAAATTACAAGAAATTGCTGAAGTTAAAAGATAACTTCTAGAATTCACCTAAAATAACATCGCATTACTATAGGAAGACTGGCAGAATCTTATGATGATAAAAACAAAGATGAAAAAATCAAGAATGTTTATAACCTTAAAAATATCCGATATTGACTAGATTAATCTTTCGAGTCAGAGAAGAAAGGCATAAGATGTTAGATTTCAATTAATGCTTATTAAAGTTAATATTATTAAATAATAATACAGTTTCATCTATATAGTGCTAACATACCCTAGAGCACTTCATAAATCTTAAGGTTTATACACAGACAAAATGAGACATCAAAAAGCAATAAATCAATTCACACAACAGGTGTCGGGGCCCTGCTTGCTGCTTGCAAGATCTTACAATCTATAGAGATAGCAGGAAGGACACCAGAGGTAGAAGAGCTTATTCCGTGGTCCAGCCATTTATATGAGGTTACATAGATAAATAAAGCCGCATGAGCAGGTCACCAGCCAGTGTCCTTTTCTGATTAATCCTATAAAGATGTTTTTCAAAAAATCTACAAGGTTACCTACATAACAGAGGCATGTTGTTTTATCAGTGTAATGTGGTGGTAGCAGTTTAAAGGGGTTCTCCCATCTCAGTGTATCAGCCAGGCTCTATGCAGTGTCTGCTTCTCACTTCCTCTAGTTCTCTCCCTCCCCTTCCCTCCTGCAGATTCTTGTACAGAACAGACTCAGTGTTATTTGTGTGTTTACATATAGAGATAACAGACTCAGATTTATCAGCAAACTGCAATTATCTGAACAGATTGTCCTGCCAACAAGAGCAGTGACATGTCCCATGTCTGTGGTTATAGCAACGCAGTGTAAACAATTAGTGAAATAAATTGACATATCAGGCAAACAAAGCAGAATTTCTAAAGCAATATACAGTCCTATGAAAAAGTTTGGGCACCCCTATTAATCTTAATAATTTTTAGCTCTAAATATTTTGGTGTTTGCAACAGCCATTTCAGTTTGATATATCTAATAACTGATGGACACAGTAATATTTCAGGATTGAAATGAGGTTTATTGTACTAACAGAAAATGTGCAATATGCATTAAACCAAAATTTGACCGGTGCAAAAGTATGGGCACCTGAACAGAAAAGTGACAGTAGATCCTCCTTTTGCAAAGATAACAGCCTCTAGTCGCTTCCTGTAGCTTTTAATCAGTTCCTGGATCCTGGATGAAGGTATTTTGGACCATTCCTCTTTACAAAACAATTCAAGTTCAGTTAAGTTAGATGGTCGCCGAGCATGGACAGCCCGCTCTCAAATCATCCCACAGATGTTCAATGATATTCAGGTCTGGGGAATGGGATGGCCATTCCAGAACATTGTAATTGTTCCTCTGCATGAATGCCTGAGTCGATTTGGAGCAGTGTTTTGGATCATTGTCTTGCTGAAATATCCATCCCCAGCGTAACTTCAACTTCATCACTGATTCTTGAACATTATTCTCATGAATCTGCTGATACTGAGTGGAATCCATGCGACCCTCAACTTTAACAAGATTCCCGGTGCCGGCATTGGCCACACAGCCCCAAAGCATGATGGAACCTCCACCAAATTTTACAGTGGGTAGCATGTGTTTTTCTTGGAATGCTGTTTCTTTTTGGACGCCATGCATAACGCCTTTTTTTTATAACCAAACAACTCAATTTTTGTTTCCAAAATGAAGCTGCCTTGTCCAAATGTGCTTTTTCATACCTCAGGCAACTCTATTTGTGGCGTACGTGCAGAAACGGCTTCTT
This sequence comes from Leptodactylus fuscus, assembly GCF_031893055.1. NCBI lineage: Eukaryota > Metazoa > Chordata > Amphibia > Anura > Leptodactylidae > Leptodactylus > Leptodactylus fuscus. The sequence continues at coordinate 144,780,329 of NC_134268.1, forward strand.
TCTCATCACTCTCCCATACAGCTTCTATTTGTGCAAAGTGCGCTGTATAGTTGACCGATGCACAGTGACACCATCTGCAGCAAGATGATGCTGCAGCTCTTTGGAGGTGGTCTGTGGATTGTCCTTGACTGTTCTCACCATTCTTCTTCTCTGCCTTTCTGATATTTTTCTTGGCCTGCCACTTCTGGGCTTAACAAGAACTGTCCCTGTGGTCTTCCATTTCCTTACTATGTTCCTCACAGTGGAAACTGACAGGCTAAATCTCTGAGACAACTTTTTGTATCCTTCCCCTTAACAACTATGTTGAACAATCTTTGTTTTCAGATCATTAGAGAGCGCGCTGTCCATGTTCGGCGACCATCAAACTTAACTGAACTTGAATTGTTTTGTAAAGAGGAATGGTCCAAAATACCTTCATCCAGGATCCAGGAACTGATTAAAAGCTACAGGAAGCGACTAGAGGCTGTTATCTTTGCAAAAGGAGGATCTACTAAATATTAATGTCACTTTTCTGTTGAGGGGCTCATACTTTTGCACCGGTCAAATTTTGGTTTAATGCATATTGCACATTTTCTGTTAGTACAATAAACCTCATTTCAATCCTGAAACATTACTGTGTCCATCAGTTATTAGATATATCAAACTGAAATGACTGCTGCAAACACCAAAATATTTAGAACTAAAAATGATTAAAATTATTAGGGGTGCCCAAACTTTTTCATAGGACTGTAGTTAGGAAAAGTCATTAATTTACATAAGCTACCAGTATAGATAGGATCCTTGAGATGGGACAACCCATTTAATGTACTTGGGGGATGTGAAAGAATCCTTTCAACCCTTTAAAGGGATTCTACCATTAAAAAACTTTTTTTTTCTAGGTAGCACGTCGGAATAGCCTTTAGAAAGGCTATTCGTCTCCTACCTTTGGAAGTGATCTCCGCCGCGCCGTTCGTTCGAAATAACGGTTTGTACCAGTATGCTAATTAGCTCTCTCGCAGAGATGGGGGCGTCCCCCAGCTCAGGAGATGCGATGGGGGCGTCCCCATCGCTGCTCGAAAACCGACTCCAGTGCCGCCTCTGTCTTCTTCTGCATCCTCCCTTTCTTCTTCGGCTGTACGTCGGACGCCTGCGCAGTACGCTCTGTTCGGCGAACTTTGCCGAACAGAGCGTATTGCGCAGGCGTCCGACGTCAAGCCAAAGAAGGAAGGGAGGATGCAGAAGAAGACAGAGGCGGCGCTGGAGTCGGTTTTCGAGCAGCCATGGGGACGCCCCCATCGCATCTCCTGTGCTGGGGGACGCCCCCATCGCTGCGAGAGAACCAATTAGCATACCAGTACAAACCGGTATTTCGAATGAACGGCGTGGCAGAGATCACTTCCAAAGGTAGGAAACGAATAGCCTTTCTAAAGGCTATTCCGACGTGTTACCTAGAAAAAAAAGTTTTTTAATGGTAGAATCCCTTTAAGGATGCAGGGTAATTTGTATGTTAATGCTCTGGGGCTTTTTTTGTATTTTCCCTTTCTAGGCTTTCCAAAATCTATAACTTTTTTATTTTTTTGTCAAGATAACTGAGTTCTTTGTGTCATAAGTTGTATTTTCATTTGGCATCATTTTAGGTACATATAATGTTTTGACTAGCTTTTAACATTTTTGTGGAAAAACCCACAATTCTTTTATTATTTTTTGTATTTCATAACTACGGTGTTCAATCTTCATTAAAAATGACATGGCAACTTTGTCATTATGAATATGGCCATATTACCATATTTTGGTTTTATTATCTTTTACCATGTTTACTAATAAAATGTATTTTTTCGAAAATTAACGATTTTCCTGGAGCTATCGTATTCTGATGTCTATAACTTTTTTACTGTTTACTTGGAGACTCTTTTTGTGGGGCAAGTCGAAGCTATTATTGGTACCAATTTTTGGTATGTTTGAATATTTTGATCATTTTTATTGCAATTTAAGGGGAAAATGATGTGACCAAAATATCTTAATTTGTGTATTGCAGTACAGGTAGTCCTCGGGTTACGGCGGTCTCAGGTTACAACGTTTCAAGGTTACGACTAGAGATGAGCGAGTAGTATTCAATCGAGTACTCATTCGAATACTATTGCTATTCACAGTCAAGATTAGATTCAGAACCAGTGTTTGTTTGCCAACTGCTATACAGTGTATAGCATTCGGCAAATCAACGCTGGTTCTGGAGCAGGCTCGTCCTTACTAGTAGGGAGAGCTGGCAGCTTGCATTTATGTGGGAACTGTCTTTTTCTCATAGGAATGCATTGACCAGCTTTGATTGGCCAGTGTACAGCATTCGGCCAATCAACGCTGGTTCTGCCGGAGGCTCGTCTGTGAGCAGGCGGAGTCTAAGATTGGACCACAGCAGTCTCCATTGTGGTCTGACCTTAGACACCGCCTCCTCACAGATCCCCAGCTTTGATTGGCCGAATGTTGTACACTGGCCAATCAACACTGGTCAATGCATTCCAATGAGAAAAAGTCAGCTCCCACATAAACGCAAGCTGCCAGCTCTCCCTGTACAGTACATGATTTAGTGTGCAGTGGCTCGGAACTGAGGAAGACTGTTTGGTACTGTACTGTATATGGTACAGTTACGTATGTTTCCGACTTACGTCGAAAACCGGTTTATGCCGCCGCATAGGAACGGATTAACGTCGTAAGTCAAGGACTACCTGTATATATTTTTTAAGCCATTCACCATACAGGATAAATAAAGTTATTTTTTGATAGCGGGGACTTATACATATGGGGATACGTAAACTGTTTGTTTATTTTTTGTTGTTTACATTATGTGTTTTAAATTAAATAGTGAGTTTTTAAAAAACGTTTTATTATTTACAATTTGTTTTTAAATTTTTCTCCCACAAGTGGATTTGAACTTGAGGTCTCCTGATACAAATTATTACATTGTACATATTGAGTACATCATAAATTGATGATTATAATGGAGATGTTCATTGCATACAGTAATGTATATATATATATATATATATATATATATATATATATATATTTCCCCTGTATTGTATCAAAGTGAATAAATTATTGAAAAACCTATTATAGCAATGATTAATGAGTTTTTCAGTAAATTATTTTGGCTCAAATTTTTTAATTTGTATACATGCATTGTCTACTTTATAGCATTATCTTGTCTACAATATGTATCCATTGTTTCAATCCCCTCCCCTTCCTCCCCAGTATCTTACACTAATCACTACACTGCTAAAATCCATCTTCAGTGAGACACAGATGAAGACAGATTATAACTTTCAATAAGGGATCCTGATACAACTACAGCAAATAGAAGTCCTTGTAGGGGAGAAGAGTAACCAGACAAACTGCTTCTAGAATTATTTTTTTTTTATCTCAGCCCAGTGGTAGATAGACATCTTTACTGCCCAGTAGTGCTGCACAATGTACTCCATGCTGCTGCCACTTATCAGTGATTCAACTTTCCTCTGTGTGTGTGTATGGAAAGCATTGTAGCGGCTAGTCCCACACACACTGAATCAGTTCAGGTAAAACTGACAATTAAATAGGACATCTTGTGATATAATAGAGCATACACGTGACATAATGGCCAGAAATGCTGCTGTCCCTCATGTATAAAGACATGACACCTTATTCCAAAAAACATCACATTTTCACAATTTCTGTGATGTAAATATTTCTACAGAATAAAATAGCCTTTTTTTATCGTATCTAATTTCAATTGTATAACATATATTTGGACAGGCCATGTTAATTTGTTTCATCTGCATAATTACCTTAATACACACGTAGCATACATACACACTTACACATTTGTATACTTACCAATAATTTCAATATACATGAAAACATACATTATACATTACCTTACCTAATAAAAAACTTTTTTTTATAAACCAAATAGAAAAGATTGGATTCTACTTTACAAATCCCATTTCAGGGCCCGTGCACACGTAGTTAACGTGAGAATATTTTAGCATAATACATGTATATGTAATATATGTGTAAAAATAACACTCCCATTGACTTTAATGAAATCTTTTACACGTGAAAAAAAACGTGGCAAAAAACACAACACATTTTTTGACGCGTTTTTTACACATGTAAAAGATTTCATTGAAGTCAATGGGAGTGTTATTTTTACACATGTATTACATAAACGTGTAATATGCTAAAATACGCTCGCATTAACTCCATGTGCACGAGTCCTCAGGCTAAGACCCAACGTAGTGCTCCGGAGAAAACCGCAGCAGAAATGCATCATGGTTTTTCCTGAATCGCTTTTCACAGAAAGTCCGAGGAGTTTTCCTCTGCAGCCTTTCTCCTTCAATTATACCTATAGGGAAACCGCTGCTGTTTCTGTAGGTATAATTGGCATGCTGCGATTTCCAAAAATGCAACGATATTGGGCTGTGCAGTATTTCCGCCGTGCATATTTTTTTGCAGTATGTCTTTGCAGGGACCATAAAATGCCGTGTTCTTTGCCGTAGTGTTTCCACAACGTGGGTCTCTGGCCTAATAATGGAATTTTAACTCAATTTACTGACATATTTCTAATTGATTCTAAAGAGAAACATTTGCATTTTATTGTTATTGCAAAGAAATTCATAGTTTTAGATTACAATGTATAATATTGTTACTTTTTTTTTGACAACTCTGTGAATTTATAGCAGTGATTCCCAAAGTAGTCTAGGTGGACCCCCAGGGGTCTCAGCCGCGACTCAAATTTCCATTGTTAGATCTAATCTTCACATTTTTTGACGAGTTTTGGGAATATGGTAGAAATGTAGCCACAGGGGGTCCACCGAAACCAGTAAAATTTTGAGTATACGGTAAAACAGTATACGGTATACAGTAAAGTATACGGTATAACAGGGACGAAGCAGAAGAGTGGCAGGCTGCGGTAAATCACTCTGTGCTGTGCTGCTGTGAGGATGACGAGGCACTTGCCATATAATAAGCCATGGCTGAAGTTCGCGAGATGATAAATACTACTGTACATTGACTTGTCTATCTGCTCTTCTGCTTGGTCCCTGCTTTACCGTATACTCAGCTCTGCTACATCTGAGATGTAGCAGAGCTCAGTATACAGTAAAGCAGGAACGAAGCAGAAGAGTAGATAGACAAGTTAATGTACAGTTATGGATATGTAGCAGAGTCCAGTATATCGCACAGCAGTGGTCCATTTCAGTTACAGATAAAGCTAAATCAGCAAATAAGGGGATAATCAGGAAACAGACACAGAGTTTGACTGGCACGTATAGCACCCTAAAGGCAGCAGCCATGTAGCAAATGCAGATGTTTTACAGAATCTCTCCCAGCAGCACTGCATAGAATAGAATGATGACTGCTGAATGGAGAAGTAGGAGGGTGGATATTTAGATTCCTGACACTTAGCGTAAATAAAACAGTGAGTCTCCCAACTATGATACAGTGTTGGCCAAAAGTATTGGCACCCCTGCAATTCTGTCAGATAATACTCATTTTCTTCCAGAAAATGATTGCAATCACAAATTCTTAGGTATTATTACCTTTATTTAATTTGTCTTCAATGGAAAACCATAAAAAGAATTGTCAAAAAGCCAAATTGGATATAATTCCATACCAAACATAAAAAAGGGGGTGGACAAAAGTATTGGCACTGTTGGAAAAATCATGTGATGCTTTTCTAATTTGTGCATATTAACAGCACCTGTTACTTACCTGAGGCACCTATCAGGTGGTGGCAATAACTAAAATCACACTTACAGCCAGTTGAAATGGATTAAAGTTGACTCAACCTCTGTCCTGTGGCCTTGTGTGTACCACATTGAGCATGGAGAAAAGAAAGAACACCAAAGAACTGTCTGAGGACTCGAGAAGCAAAATTGCGAGGAAGCATGAGCAATCTGAAGGCTACAAGTCCATCTCCAAACACCTAAATGTTCCTGTGGCTACCATGCGCAGTGTCATCAAGAAGTTTAAAGCCCATAGCACTGTGGCTAACCTCCCTAGATGTGGACTGAAAAGAACAATTGATGAGAGATTTCAATGCAAGATTGTGCGAATGGTGGATAAAGAACCTCGACTAACACCCAAACAAGTTCAAGCTGCCCTGCAGTCCGAGGGTACAACAGTGTCAACCCGTACTATCCATCGGCATCTGAATGAAAAGGGACTGTATGGTAGGATACCCAGGAAGACCCCACTTCTTACCCAGAGACATAAAAAAGCCAGGCTGGAGTTTGCCGAAACTTACCTGAGAAAGCCAAAAACATTTTGGAAGAATGTTCTCTGGTCAGATGAGACAAAAGTAGAGTTTACAGGGGGAAAAAAGAGGCCTTCAAAGAAAAGAACATGGTCCCTACAGTCAAACATGGTGGAGGTTCCCTGATGTTTTGGGGTTGCTTTGCTGCCTCTGGCACTGGACTGCTTGACCGTGTGCATGGCATTATGAAGTCTGAAGACTACCAACAAATTTTGCAGCATAATGTAGGGCCCAGTGTGAGAAAGCTGGGTCTCCCTCAGAGGTCATGGGTCTTCCAGCAGTACAATGACCCAAAACACACTTCAAAAAGCACTAGAAAATGGTGGTGAGAGAAAGCCCTGGAGACTTGTAAAGTGGCCAGCAATGAGTCCAGACCTGAATCCCATAGAACACCTGTGGAGAGATCTCAAAATGGAAGTTTGGAGAAGGCACCCTTCACATCTCAGGGACCTGGAGCAGTTTGCCAAAGAAGAATGGTCTAAAATTCCAGCAGAGCATTGTAAGAAACTCATTGATGGTTACCGGAAGCGGTTGTTCGCAGTTATTTTGTCTAAAGGTTGTGCTACCAAGTATTACGCTGAGGGTGCCAATACTTTTGTCATGCCCATTTTTGGAGTTTTGTGCAAAAAGATCAATGATTTGACTTTTTTTCATTCTCTTTTGTGTTTTTTCATTGCAAGCAAACTAAATGAAGATATTAATACCAAAGAGTTTGTGCTTGCAATCATTTTCTGGAAGAAACTGAGTATTATCTGACAGAACTGCAGGGGTGCCAATACTTTTGGCCAACACTGTATAGCATTACATTACATTACAAGAGATGTATGAATTTCAAGCCAAGGCAATTACACTGAGCAATGATGGTAATTTCTCACAGGCAACAAGAAGGAAAAATTTAATTTCTTTCTCTATATTTCCCATTCCTTTGGAATCCTCTCTTACTCAAAAAACTGAATGGAATATTGCTGGGGCATTATTAAAAAACAAACAAACCCAAGAACAAACAGTTTTGTGTGAATTACCCTTTAGGCTAATCTCAATCCCCATTTAACACATGTCTACAGAATCCCCATTTAACACATGTATCTATCAGAATAGCACACGATCATCCTAATATTAGCTAACACTTCATCAAACTTTATCCCCTGATTTGGAATGTTCCCCTGTCTCTCATATACAGCAATTGGAATTTTGACATTAAGGCTAAATTGTGGAAGCCACGCAGCAAAATGCAGCAAAAACTGCAACTAAAAAGCTTCATTTTAGCAATGTGTGATCTCAGTTTAAAGGCAGTGTGCTAACCGGCTGCCGTTAATGGACAACATGTAGGCTACACATGGATGACTGACTGTACTTTTGCGGCCCTTTTTGTTTAATGAATAGGAACCATGGATGCAGGGCCATAAAATGGAACAGGAATAGGATTTGTTTTGTATTTTGCGGCCTGAACTGTCAGTCTGCACATGTGAATGTGTAATTCATGGTATGTGTACAGGTCCATAGAAATGAATGGGTCAGTTAGCTATCAGTGAAAAACCTAGATAGCATAATGAGGGCAAGTTCACACCTGCGCCCGGTCTCCACTTTCGGGTTTCCATCTTCTGCCGAGAGAAACTGGACAGGAGACGGAATCCCGGAGGTCAGTTTTCAAACCTATTCACTTGAATGGGTTTGCAAGGTGACCGCCTGTGAGCATCTTGTGTCTCTCTGCAGCTAAACCGTTTTTTTTTTTTAACCGAACACAAAGTCCTGCATGTCCAACTTTGTGTCCAGTTTAAAAAAAAAACAACAGCATTTACAGTCACAGAAAAGTGGATAGGGTTCTAGAAAATCCCTTACCAACTTTGTGGAAAAATATGTGCAGTGGACACACAGTTGCGGTTTTGGAAATTGCAGCATGTCAGTTATACCCACAGAAACACCGGCAGTTTCCCTATAGGTATAATAGAAGCAGTTTATCTCCATGAATTTTCTGTGAAATGCTCTGCAGCAAAAAACACAATATGTTGCCGATGCAGTTTTTCCTGCATTGCATTTTTGCTGTGGGAAGCTACATGGGACCTTAACCTTAAGCGGTTTTCCTACCACCATATCCACATTTAAATTTGTAGACAATTAAAATTTAAACATTTTCGCAAATACTGTACAAATTATTAAAAATTGTTCTGTGTTTTAAAGATTTTCTCTCTTAGTAGTGTCAGTCTTTTGCCTTGATCAGTTACAACTCAATACAACTATGAACACAGGAACGTTCTATGGTCTGGCACTTGTCAGAAAACCAACCATGATTTCCTTATAGACAGGTTATCAGACAGGGACAGTGTATGCACAAAAAGATAATCTGGCCACAATAAGGAAATCACTGCCTGGTTTCCTGCACTCATCCTTGGCAAACGATCAAGACAACAGACTGTAAAAACTAAGATGGATAGAGAAAATCTTATCTATGCAAGCATTTTAATTATTGGTATTTGCAAGAATGTTTGACTTTTGTCTGCAAATCTAAATATGATTATGTTCTTGGAAAAATCTCTTTAAGGATAACTACTTACACATCACTTTTTACAAAAATGCTGCAGTTTTTATAGCAGTTGTAAATTGAATCCAATGAATAATGAAACTTCCTAGGCTTAGAAATGCCCATTGGGCAATTACAAGCTTTTCTTGCTCAATACTTTTTTTCTCTGTAAGTCTAATTCTTTCAGCAATCACAAAGGTATTTTACATTTGTGTAAGTCCTATTTCTGGCATATTTAGCTGTCTATTGTAATTCATTGGTTAAACTCTATTTAATGCTTTTTTTTTTATTCCAAACCATGTAGTAATGAATTCAAAAGGAATGGGAAACACAAAGGTCAAAAATTATACTTCTGTGGGATCCACTTCTGGTTTTGGCTCAAAACCAGTGCCAAAAAAATTACAGGAAGAGAGGAAAAAGACACCGAGCGCTCTAAGCGTAGTAGATCTGTTAAAATGGTGGTAGACAATATTCATTAATATTAATTTAGACCAGTTGGCCTCTCACCTGAAGGGTTGTGGGATATCACAACCTCAATGTAGATTTAAGTTAGTAAACAATCCAGGTGAGAGTGGCAGCAGAATCCACGATGTACCGGAATCCCGGAGAGAAGACAGTGGAAGGCAAGAACCAGAGGTTCAAGATGAAGTGGAAAAACTGCGCTCCCTGGTTGTTGATAGGTAGTGACACAAAGACCAATTGTCCACGTATGGATTTATTAAGAAACAAAAGCACGACGCGTTTCGGACCTTCAAGGGTCCTTCTTCAAGTGCAAGAACAAAGCTTGACACGTCAGGCTAGATGGGGCATTCACATTTCTACCGTCGTAACCGGTCTTGCAAGTAGAGCTTTGTATAACCCAAATTCAGTTAAAGTTGGGCTGCTGTGTAAAACATAAAGAAAACAAGAATGCAATGATTTGGAAACCTCATGTAACCATATTTTATTAATAATATAACACAGAACACATATCAGAAGTTGAAATACATTTTTCCATTTTATTTGGAAAAAATAAACCATTTAGAAACTGATGGCAAAAACACATCTCAAAAAAAAAGTTGTGATAGGGTAAACAAAAGGTTGGAAAAGTAAGTGTCACATATGAAAAATAGCTGGCGGGTCAATTTCAACTAAGGCTATGTTCACACACTGTGCCCTGTTCTCTGCTCGAGGATTCCTGCAAGCAGTGCTTTTCTCTTTGCATTTTTTTCATCCATTTTGGGTGGATAGCCAGCAGACCCTATTATAGTCTATGGGGCCCGCAGGTTTCCAAGGGTAACCTCTCTTTTAATTAGCAGCGCACTGATGCATAAAACTTAACATTTATTCATTATTATTAAAAAAGTGCTCACAAACAATAACTTTAAAAATTCCCCTATTGGAGATAATACATAGAAAAATGCTCATATGTACTAATGAGCCCACAAAATAGAGATTTTTGGCAATGTCACTTTAAATGATAACCATAAAGTATACTGACCACAAACTGTTCGTTATAGTCTGCCTAATAAGATGACAAAAATGAACGGTCTTACCAGATGTCAAGAGTGGGAGTCTCATTCAGAACCAGGCCCATCACAGGAGGACGTTCAATCCCTGTTGTTTACCTGCCGATGCGTGCTAGCCCCCATTGACTCCCGCCCTGACAAGGGCAGTCCCAAACTAGCCCTCAAGCAAGACCCTAGTTGTCCCTACGCGTTTCACAGCGCAGTAACGCACCGCTCATCAGGGGACCTTACTTTAAACTGCTAACCGCAGACTCCTCTCATCTCAAACTCATGCCCACAGTGGTAGGACATCTAAGTAGTTCAATCTCCTAGCGCTCGCTAAGTGTAGTGACACTGGCAGCACCCGTTGCTCCAATTAAGAACTTTAAATACCTTTCTGGCGCTCCTCCCCTTCCCTGTATTGCCAGGGGGTAAATGGATACCATTCTGATTTAGGCGCCATCTCGCGCATACTCATGACGCCGCTCATATCGACGTACTCCCAGTATTCATGTCTCGCGGCATCGCACTTCCGATCCCGCGCATGCTCAGTAGTTTGCCGCACGTCAGTGCACGGAGCTTCGCAGCATGATCCGTACATGCGCAGTAGCGCTTCTCTGTCTATACAGACATCTGAATGAGGAAAAAGGGTTTGCACAAATCCAATCAGTGCACTCCAATATTTGTAAACAAACATATATCCCCTAGTTTCAACAATCTTCTATCCCCATCCCCCATACTTTCCTAGGAACGGTGAGTATATTGTGAAACTAACCTCATCCACCTCATTGCTCAATAAGCATTTACTAAACCAGATACTGTCCCTATTTATTGGTCTGTACGCATACCCTAAGAAAACTTTTTTAGATTTTAACAGAAACTAGAACTCAAATGCCAAGAATTTTTTCAAAACTCAAGAGATTACCCAGAAACCTCCTAAATAAAACAGCAATAATTTAGTTGCTCATTCAAACCCCGTGGAGACTCCGTTTTTAGTCTAAATATTCATTTGGCTTCTCGTTGCAACGTCTTTTTTGACCAGTCCCCTCCCCTTTGATGTGGCTTAACCTGATCAATAGCCATAAATCGTAGACAGTTTAAATCTCCCCCATGACAGGAATTAACATGTCTCGCAATTGGTGTATCCCTCTGATTTCGTATGTCCCCCAGATGCTCACCAATCCTTCTTCTAAGCTCCCTATTTGTTTTGCCTACGTATTCTAACTTACATTGGCAAGTGATCTTATAGCTCACCCCTCTTGATCTACATCATATGAAATGTCTGATTTCAAAGACTTTTTTCAGAACCTCAGATGTCTGTATAGACAGAGAAGCGCTACTGCACATGTACGGATCATGCTGCGAAGCTCCGTGCACTGACGTGCGGCAAACTACTGCGCATGCGCGGGATCGGAAGTGCGATCCCGCGAGACATGAATACTGGGAGTACGTCGATACGAGCGGCGTCATGAGTATGCGCGAGATGGCGCCTAAATCGGAATGTTATCCATTTACCCCCTGGCAATACAGGGAAGGGGAGGAGCGCCAGAAAGGTATTTAAAGTTCTTAATTGGAGCAACGGGTGCTGCCAGTGTCACTACACTTAGCGAGCGCTAGGAGATTGAACTACTTAGATGTCCTACCACTGTGGGCATGAGTTTGAGATGAGAGGAGTCTGCGGTTAGCAGTTTAAAGTAAGGTCCCCTGATGAGCAGTGCGTTACTGCGCTGTGAAACGCGTAGGGACAACTAGGGTCTTGCTTGAGGGCTAGTTTGGGACTGCCCTTGTCAGGGCGGGAGTCAATGGGGGCTAGCACGCATCGGCAGGTAAACAACAGGGATTGAACGTCCTCCTGTGATGGGCCTGGTTCTGAATGAGACTCCCACTCTTGACATCTGGTAAGACCGTTCATTTTTGTCATCTTATTAGGCAGACTATAACAAACAGTTTGTGGTCAGTATACTTTATGGTTATCATTTAAAGTGACATTGCCAAAAATCTCTATTTTGTGGGCTCATTAGTACATATGAGCATTTTTCTATGTATTATCTCCAATAGGGGAATTTTTAAAGTTATTGTTTGTGAGCACTTTTTTAATAATAATGAATAAATGTTAAGTTTTATGCATCAGTGCGCTGCTAAATAATTGATTTACCTGTTGCAAATCACGTCCCAAGACACTGTTGGGGAGACGTGAGGGCTCGTTATTTTTGCTGGTTTATTTAACCTCTCTTTTAATGCGGATTGAGATTCCATATCGGGGGGTCAGCTTGGAGACGAACGGAAACCGAAACGCAGGTATGAACTAGCGTCAGTCACACAGCTGTGTATATAAAGATCATGTTAGAGAGACAAAGTCTCTCCGAGCAAAGATGGTCAGAGGTTTGCAAATCTATGAAAAACTGCATCTAATAGTTGTGAAACAATTTCCATTACAAAGGCTTTTAATATCCAACTGTCCGCAGTACATAGTATCATATATGGTTATATGAGATTTCCAAATCCCTGTTTTCTTTACATTTTACATCATGTCTCAAAGTTTTTGGAATTAGGGTTACAGTATACAGACTATAGAGGAATAGCTAGGGCGTACAATGACACATGCCCAATATCTAACTTATGCAGGAGCGACAGCTTTATGCTATAGCAACAGCTTTCAAGTGAAAGGTGCTTAGTTTATGGTTTAGGTGGCCCTCAAAGGGTCAAAATTAACACATTGCCACCCAAGACTTGATGAGCATTACAGTTTTGTGTAATGATAATGTGCACTAAAATGGTTTTCTGAAAGAATTAAAAATAAAACAGTAAAAATCCTCATACAGCTATATTAAGCACAAAATAAAAAAAAGTTATGAGCCTTGAAACACAGAGTGGAGAAACATTATTGTGGGTCATTAAGGGGTTAATAAGCACTTATGACACCTGACTTATGTCCCAACTTTACTTGCATGAGGCACAAATTCAGGATCTACAATAAAAAATATTGGCATTTTCAAAAGTCAGCTTATTTACTTTAGAATCAATGGGAACACACTCAGGTAGTGGGGACTCCGTCTATGTCCGTTACATGGCAACCTATGACAGAAGACAGCAACGGACACTAATAACAGTAGTGTGAACATAGGCAACAAAGACTTAATATTGTGATTACAAAGGACATCAGCGCAGTCAAAAGTTACGTAACATATAATAACAACTATCATCTTTAGTAGTTCATAATGGGGTGGTCTCAATTGAGTGGTCTTTTGGAGAGTGCTACACTTATTTTACTAGTAGCCTAAGTAATGTAGTAATCTATTAGCTGCACAGATATACTGTGCTTACTGGATCAGTGATAGTTCTTTCATGTGGATGTCTGGCATTTTAAAAAGGAGAATTTTGAAAGTCTTCACTGGAAATATTAGCAATCTTAATGATCACAGTGGCATGCCTCATTTATCTGAAATTAGATGTTTATTTTTTTGGCTCTTGTATTTATATATGGCTTTAAGGCACAAGGCCTTTATTATTCATCTTATTCAGAAACTAATACATTTCACATTTTACTTAGTCATTAAAACAGATGCCTTTATCCTGAAAAAACATTTTGCAAATCATTTATATAGTCACTTTCATTATAATTCGTGATTCTCTTTTAATTAGAATCTAACTAGTAACAATTAAAATTACAACAATTAAACTAAATTAAAGTTTTATTGTTCATTCAGTTAATGAATAGCAGTTACTTACATTACACTTCATGTGTTTCCAACAGGATAATAGAAACCTCTAAATCCTATTTTAAAAGATTACTGAGAATAACTAAAGATCTAATCATTAGTCTGAAGTATCATGTGCTTTCGACTAAACTGCTGTCTTCTTTGTCACCTTAAAGGTTATGTACTGTATAGATGATAAAATACCTTACCAATAAATGCTATCTCCACTTTAGTGATAGAGAAATGTATGATATAATACATATTTCTCTGTCACTACAATGAAGGAGTAGAACTGGTTTTAGAAATCATATGGCCCTGGGAAAAACTTTAATATTATACCTACAACACAATCACATTGTTAAATCAATGGGGCAAATTCATCGTTCCCTCAAAGTGAGAACGCAGCTTATTCATAACTCTTCCAGCACCCGATTTTATTATTTTATATTATTATTTTTTTATTATTATTATATCATTTTATTATGGATTGCGAAAGGGGCTGTGCATGGAGGTCTGCGCTCACTGGTCTATGGATAGAAGTACGACTAGGCGGATATATTCAAATCCTTTATTAATAAGTGAAAACTGTACAATGCGTTTCGATTAGAGATGAGGGAACAGTAAAATGTTCGAGGTTCGATATTCGTTTCGAGTAGCCCCTCAATATTCGACTACTCGAATTGAATATCGAACCCTATTATAGTCTATGGGGGGAAAATGCTCGTTTCAGGGGTAGGCAACGTTCAATCAAATTATACTTACCAAGTCCACGAGTGAGGGTCGGGCTGTATCCTCCGAGAAGTCTTCTCCATGCAGCGTCCCCGCTTCATCTTCCAGCTCTGAATTCACTCTGCCAGGCATCGGGCCTGGGCAGAGCCGACTGCACATGCCCGCACTACAAGCGGACATGCGCAGTCGGCTCTGCCCAGGCCCGATGCCTGGCAGAGTGAATGAAGAGCCGGAAGATGCCGCCGGGAAGCTGCACGGAGAAGACTTCTAAAGGTAGGAGAAGAACCGGCGTTGATTGGCCGACTGTATAGCATTCGGCCAATCAGTGCTGGTTCTGCATCGAACTTTTACATTCGAACAGCGAGTGGTACTCGATCGAGTACGAGTATTTTGAATACCGTAGTATTTGATCGAATACCTACTCGATCGAGTACTACTCGCTCATCTCTAGTTTCGAGCTGTACAGAAGCTTTTCCTCAAGTGCACAAATTTCTTAAAACAAGATAAAACAAACAGTTGTCTACATATTGAGAACACCTACAAAACCACATCATAATATGAATAAAATGCTGACATATGTCTAAACTTATTCCATAGCAAAAACCAAACCAAGCCATAGGTACTGATAAAAAACAAAAAAATATGAAGGCAAACAAATAAACATGAGCCAGGAATGTCAGTAAACTATCAACTATGAATCAACAGCATTATGCTGTGCTTCCTGGCTGGGATATAATAGAGAACCAAAAGTGTCCAGTCTCTTGTAGAGGAAACAGTAATATTACCCCAAAAGCTGGGTGTACGAAAAAACCCTTAACAAATGGAATTTTTTTTCAGATTAGCAGATTGTATTATACTGTTTATTGGGGGAGGAAAAAACCAGAGCTCTTAAATAATGGAGTTTTTTTTCACATTATTGCAGGCTGGGGGACTGTTCATTGACTAAGCAAAAAAAAAAAAAAAAGCCTTAAGAAAAGAGAATTTTTCACATTGGCGCAGGCCGAATCTAATTTTGCTAGTAAAATTAAACTCTTGACCAGAAAACCCCATAAGACCGGAGCCTTATGGGTCAGAAACACCATGATTTACTCTCAGCATTTTACAGTAACTGCAATATGGATGAGATTCTTGCAACGCCCATGCCCACTATGTGGGAAAAACCATGGGGCAGTTTTGGAAATCACAGCATGTCAATTATATCTACAGAAATGCTGGCGGTTTCCCTATAGGTATAATTATAATAGAAAGTTTTTGGAGAAAAAAATTCTGCGAACTTTCTTTTTTAAACGCTGAGGGAAACACTGCGGCGGCAAAGCATCACGGTTCTGCCCGCAGCTTGATAGCTGCCGAAACGCCAGAGTAGGCGGATCATTGACGCCAACAACATGTTCATTATATGGCGTCCCAGCCAGCTGCTGAGATGCCGGAACACTCACAGGCATGGTACAAGGAACAAGTTCAGCAACAGGACAGCTTGAGAGCTGCCGAAACGCCGGGGCAGGTGAGCCATTGATGGCAGCAGTTTGCTGAATATAGTCGGATCATCAACGCCAACAACCCGCAGACGAAGTCGCGGGCCGAAGCTAGTATATATGTAATAATGCACATGAATAGCACCAGTAAAGAAATAATTGTAAAAGACTATATTGGTCACACATTTATGCAAAAGTGGAAATTTAGTAGAACATTTTTATTTGGTCTCAATTAGAAACAATTACTTCAGCATATTTCTGGTCGATCTGTAAATAAAAATTCTGAAAACCTTTTTAAATTCTGATATGAAATGTAAGAAAATGCCACAAAACTGGTATTGAAGTAAATTGAATTAAAAATGATTATTTTTATACTCTGCTTACATTTTTAATTTATTAAGAAGTGCTGCATTTACATAATGGATTATAAAAAGTGGTTAAAGTTAAAGAAATCTTTCAAGATTAGATCTAACTAAAGCTATTACTGTAGGTGCAGGTATATTTACCCATTCAATGTACAGAATTTCGTATTTGTATGTTCGCTTTGTAGATTTTGAAAGCTTATAGAGTAATGTAGAATTCCTTCTAATATCGTCATCAGCTATTCCATTTTACACTGTTTTTATTGAATCTTTTATCACACCTAAACGCCTCTATACAACAAATTACTTTTATTCCGCTTTTCAATACATGACAATATGTATTATATTTTTGTATAGCACAAATTGAATCCGCGAATGTGAGGATTATTTTTCCATCCTATGTTATACTGAATCATGGTGGTTTCAGTTAAAATTATCAAAAATGCTTTACATTTTCGAAATAATTCCAAGAGAAGCTGTTATTAATAAATTATCCAGCCTTTTTGCTAAATACAACACATATATCACATGCAAGCAAACCAATTACTATATAGGGAAAAGTGTTTCACTTTTTTTTTATATATTAATATAGTTCTCTTTTAAATACTCTTGAACTGGCTATTTGGAAGGAAAATTGGTTCTGAAACTATGATTGCAGAGCTACATATGGAGGCATAGAATATCATAGATACGCAAATCATTACATTTCATTTAACTTGTGACAGTTTTCCATTGCTTTTAAGGATTTTACTGGCATGTTGCAATATTGTAATGAATTGGGTCACATCTGAACCAGATTTCCTTTCTTCTGGTCCCTTAGATTTCCTTCATTTGTAGCTGAAATCACTGGATGAAAAAGTCAGGCTTGCAGGAGTTTTTCATTCAGCAGTGTCTGATGACTCTGTGTGGATGGACACTGGGTGCAGAAGTTAAGGTGAACAAATCTGTGTAGTACAGTAAAAGGAAAAGATAGAAAATACAAATAAAGTTAAAAGGGTTCTCCCATCTCAGTATCTCAGCTGTCTGCCTACAGTGTCTGCTTCTCACTTCCTGTATTTCTCTCCCCCTCCCCCTCTGGCTGAATGGGACAAAGAACACTTATGCAGGTCAGATAATATGCAGATTGTTGTACAGAATGGACTCAGTATTATCTGTGTGTTTACACAGAGAGATAACAGACTCAGCTTTATCAGCAAACTGCAATTAGCTAAACTATTTGTCCTGCCGGCAAGAGCAGTGAGTGAGTAATGTCACTTGTCCTATAGGTCCACGGTTATATCAACGCTGTGTAAGCAATGGGAGGAATAAATTCACATACCAAGAAAAAAAAAAAAGAATTTCTAAAGCAATATATTTAGGAAAAGGCTTCAATTTACATAAGCTATCAGTATAGATAGGATCCTTGAGATGGGACAACCTCTTTAATGTAGTAGGAGTCCATATGTCTTAAATTCAACGTACTTAGCACATAAAAAGAAAATATGTATCACAAAATAATGTAAATAATAGGCAATAATATAGTTGCCCAACAAAGTACAAGTCAAGATTCAGACAGATTAAAAACAGTTAAATAGCACAAACATGTGCATGAAGAATATTCAGACCCCGTTTTGTTTAAATACCAATGGAAAACTGTCAGAAGTTAAATAAAGTTTAATGATGTGTGCATCCACGATACTTCAATGCCTCCACACACCTCGTGTGTATCACTGCAATCCTGAATAGCCATTTCAAAAATATTTAAAAGAAAAGTATATTATTAGAAACAACAACAAATCCCCCTCCCCCCCACAAAAATGTGAAACACTTTTTCCTATAAGGTTATTGGTATTTTTGTATTCAATGTATTTATTTTATTTAGCAAAAAAAAAAAAAGGTTTGGAAACTAATTTGTTAATAACAGCTTCTCTTGGAATCATTTCATAAATGTAAAATATATTTCATAATTTTGTTTAAAACTCTGTGAATGCTATCATGATTCAGCATAACTTAAAATAAGATGGAAAAATAATCCTCGCATTTGTGGATTTGTAGCAGTAAGCTATGAGTGTTTTTCTTAGAATTTTCAGAGATCACATAGTATAATTACATTTGAAAGACTCATTAAACTAATTACTCATGCCGCAACTCAGATGGATGAGACAGGAGAATGGGAGTTGTAATGGCAGATGATATGCCACCTACTAGGCAGATTACATGCCACTAATCACTCCAGTACCGCTCCTGGGCTGGATACTGTTGAGGGGGTCCTGCAGCACTACCTGAAAGTGGCGGTAGTAGTTTTCCCCGTAGCACTTCTAGTTGGAGAGGGGACCTCTCTTCTCTGAGCCGGTGTGATGTTGTTCGGAATGGCTTTGATGGTGAAGGCAGGAACAACTCAGGAAGCCAGAGGTGAACAAGGAACAGCTTTATTCAGCAACTGGAACAGATGTAAATGGCAGCTTCTAAATGGGGATAGTAGTAGCACTGTGCCCATTCCCCCAGCCCTGTTACAGGAGGTTGCCCAGGGATGTTACAGGTTCTATGGCAGACTTCTCCAACTACTCCTTCTTTCTTGCATCTCCCAGCTATGGATACTAACCAGCAATCTGGTTACTTTAGACTAGGCCTGAACATGCATCCTATCAGTGTCCCTTCCTCCTCCTCCTGATACAGCACATAAAATGTCCAATAATCCAGACAGTGATACTTCCTTGTCATGGCTGTCTCTAGATGAGCCTGGGGCATATAACTATACTCTTAGAGGCTGTATAGGTAATTATTGAGGTCCAGAGCTGGTGTCCTCTCTGTACAGTCCAGCATAACATGCACACAGTGGCGTAACTAGGAATGGCGGGGCCCTGTGGCGAACTTTTGACATGGGGCCCCCCCGACACCGAAGATCTCGACCGAGTCCCTCCTACGCATTCCTGCGTGCTCTATTATGACCAATAGTGGACCCTGGACACAGTATTATGTCCCTTAGAGGCCCCTGCACACAGTATTATGTCCCCATAGTGGCCCCTGCACACCGTATTATGTCCCCATAGTGGCCCCTGCACACCGTATTATGCCCCATAGTGGCCCCTGCACACAGTATTATGTCCCTTAGTGGCTCCTACAGGACTAAATACTGTCACGTCACCGCTGACCGCTATATCAGGACAATTGTGGATAAAAAAATCTGGTCATGTGCATTACAATTTAGTAACTCCATGTGCCTCATATTAATAGCAGTTAACCCCATCATGTCCCTCACATTAACCCCTGTGTGCCTCACCATAAGAGTTACTGATATGTGAGAGACATGGAGGTAATAATAAAGTATCTTCATTATTATTACCCCCATATGTCTCACATATCAGTAACTCTTATGGTGAGGCACACAGGGGTTAATGTGAGGGACATGATGGGGTTAACTGCTATTAATATGAGGCACATGGAGTTACTAAAACAAAAGTAATCACCCCAAATGCCTGATATTAATAAGTAACCCCAGTATGTACCTGTGTACCTGATATTAATAAGTAACCCCAGTATGTACCTGTGTACCTGATATTAATAAGTACAGTAACCCCAGTATGTACCTGTGTACCTGATATTAATAAGTATAGTAACCCCAGTATGTACCTGTGTACCTGATATTAATAAGTACAGTAACCCCAGTATGTACCTGTGTACCTGATATTAATAAGTATAGTAACCTCAGTACGTACCTGTGTATCTTTGGTTTCAGTTTCCTGGAGCAGCTTCTTCTTCCTCTTCTTCTCTTGCAGGACGGCAGGAGCTCGGCAGGGATAAGCCCCGCCTCCTGGGCTCTCCTCAGCCCTCTCATTGGTGGGCAGAGGACAGGCAGAGAAAGGGAGGGGGAGAGAGGGGGAGCATCCTGAAACGCTGAGAGGAGCCAGACCTGCAGCTCCTGTGTCTCAGCCATTGCTGCAGCTTTGGGGCCCCCTGTTGGTGGAAAGTATGGGACATTATATTGCATGATGGGGCTGAAACGTGTTGAATTTACTATAAGGCACTAATTACAAGAGACTTTGTTTTATCCAGTATGAAAATATACAGGGGTAGATGTTATTGTATTCCCAGTATAGCTGTACAGTGTTGGCCAAACGTAATTCTGCAATTCTGTCAGATAATACTCATTTTCTTTGAGAAAATGATTGCAAACACAAACTCTTTGGTATTAATATCTTCATTTATTTTGCTTGCAATGAAAAAACACAAAAGAGAATGAAAAAAAAGTCAAATCATTGATCATTTTACACAAAACTCCAAAAATGGGCCGGACAAAAGTATTGGCACCCTCAGCCTAATACTTGGTAGCACAACCTTTAGACAAAATAACTGCGAACAACCGCTTCCGGTAACCATCAATGAGTTTCTTACAATGCTCTGCTGGAATTTTAGACCATTCTTCTTTGGCAAACTGCTCCAGGTCCCTGAGATTTGAAGGGGGCCTTCTCCAAACTGCCATTTTGAGATCTCTCCACAGGTGTTCTATTGAATTCAGGTCTGGACTCATTGCTGGTCACTTTAGAAGTCTCCAGTGCTTTCTCTCAAACCATTTTCTAGTGCTTTTTGAAGTGTGTTTTGGGTCATTGTCCTAGTGGAAGACCCATGACCTCTGAGGGAGACCCAGCTTTCTCACACTGGGCCCTACATTATGCTGCAAAATTTGTTGGTAGTCTTCAGACTTCATAATGCCATGCACATGGTCAAGCAGTCCAGTGCCAGAGGCAGCAAAGCAACCCCAAAACATCAAGGAACCTCCGCCATGTTTGACTGTAGGGACCGTGTTCTTTTCTTTGAAGGCCTCTTTTTTTCCTGTAAACTCTACGTTGATGCCTTTTCCCAAAAAGCTCTACTTTTGTCTCATCTGACCAGAGAACATTCTTCCAAAATGTTTTTTGGCTTTCTCAGGTAAGTTTTGGCAAACTCCAGCCTGGCTTTTTTATGTCTCTGGGTAAGAAGTGGGGTCTTCCTGGGTATTCTACCATACAGTCTCTTTTCATTCAGATGCCGACGGATAGTACGGGTTGACACTGTTGTACCCTCGGACTGCATCGAACTTTTACATTCGAATAGTGAGTGGTACTCGATCGAGTACGAGTATTTCGAATACCGTAGTATTCGATCGAATACCTACTCGATCGAATACTACTCGCTCATCTCTAATTTTTAAATAATCACATAGTTGCATAGCCTTTACAAAGGCCATTCAACACATAAGTTTTGTATGTTTACCCCCTCAGTAGTTTTTGAATGAGCCTGCTTTTATTCACATGCTAATTAGCCTCCAGTGCACCCAGAGTGCCTAATTTATAGATCCAAAAATCTTCCATCTTTAATAACCTCCTACGCCAATCACCCACTCTGACTGGTTTACATACAAGTTCAATCACACAAAAACTGAAGTTTGTAACATCCCCCTTGTGTGAACAGATGCAGTGTTTAGAAGCATTTGGAATTTTATCATTGCGATTTTTTCCTCAGTCTGTCAGATGTTCTGCAATCCTAACCTTAACTGGACGTATTGTGCAACCGACATATATTAAAATTCATGCTTTACAGAAGATAACGTACAGCACATGGTGGCTGTTGTAAATAAACATAATAAATCATGTGTAGCATTCTCATTTGAGAGCTTTGAAGATTGAAGACCTGATCGAGTTTTTTTACTTACAGTTTTATTGGCCCTATTAAATGACCATTGCGGTTAACCACAGCATTGCAGATCCATGGATAGTCAGTTCTGTACCTGATAATCATCATCCACAGAACATGCCCTTCTGATCCTAATCATTTCTCCCACTGGGATGGGCTTCAGCGTATGATGTAGGTGATGACTAATTGCATGCAAAATAATATTACTAGCAGAGGGTTTTCTAAAACCAATGTGTTCATTTTATCTCCACTCAAAACCAGATCCAAAAAAAATGCTTGTTGTTCCCACTGAATATGTAAATTTTAAATTACTGTCATTAGAATTATTATATTCAACAAAAACTGGTATGGATACTACATCGACCGACCAAACGATCAATACATCGTTGATGTAGTGCCCATACCAGTGCAAGTGCCGCAAAATAGGATTTCTAGAAGAAAAAATGCTCCTTCCACCACATCATGAGAAAATTGGCCAAGGAGGGTGAGAAGCGAGCCATCATCAGAACTCTCTGTACCTGTAAGTAAAACATAGAATCGAACAAGAAGAAATTGTGTGTCAATAAATATTTTATGACATCCAGTACATAGTCACAAAATTCTTCACAGTAATTGCTGTATTTATATAAATGATAGGCCAGTGCGGTGATTGCAACATCATATGGTATGCTGGAGTATAAAGCGACCACATCACATGTAAGCTGTGAAAAATCATCTCTCTAAATTACCCTTTTTCTGGCCAAGGACATAAGTTCTACGTCCTCCCAGGGTGGCACCAGAGTATAATAATTGTTCATGGGTGTCCACAGTGGGGAATAATACTGTGTGCAGGTGCCACTATGGGGCATAATACTGTGTGCAGGTGCCACTATGGGGCATAATACTGTGTGCAGGGGACACTATGGGGCATAAAACTGTGCAGGGGACACTATGGGGCATAATACTGTGTATTGGGGCCACTATGGGGCATAATAGAGTGCGCAGGAGTTATCAAAGTTGTCAGTGTCGGCCGGGGGGCTGTCGGTCGGGGAGGGGGGCATTTCAAAAGTTCGCCATGGGGCCCCGCCATTCCTAGTTACGCCACTGCTTCTATGGTATCATTGTTATTTTTGTCTGGATTTTAACATTTCGTTTGTTTAGAGGTTTGTTTTATCTTTATATGTTGATAAAAAACAAATAGAACCCTCACCCAATATTTGTGGTTCACTGCTTTCAAAAACGTCTTTAATCTCATTAAGTACACTGTGGCTAAAGGTAGGGCAGTCAAGACCAGAAGTAGTGTTGATGAGCCTGTTACCACCCATATTCTTATTGTTAGTACATGCCTGTGACCCCTCTTGTTTTTTTGCAGTCATTTTTTTTTTAACTGCACAAACTCCATAAATTAATTTTAGTGATAGACAACAATTCTGACATTGTTTTTTTTTTTTTTTTTTTTTTTACAAATAAGTATTTCAGGAAAAGTAAGCTATAACTAATAGAGTGTTTTAGATTAGAGCAGGCTACACTGTATTTTGGTTGAATACAGCAAAAAAATTATTTGAAGTTTTTTTTTCAGATTAACAAAACTCTGTCACACTGTGTATTTGGTGGTGAGCAGAGTAGAACAGCAGTTGCTATGTATTTAATGAAAAAAATGTAATGTTGCCCAAAAAGCGCATAACAAATTATTTTTGAATAATAGGATTGTTTTGTCAGTAAAAAACATGTTTAATGCCTTAACAACGAAAGATCTACTATTACTTCCTGGGCGCCTGGTACTTGGTGCAAATGAGTGCAATAGTATACCCTGTAATGGCTCACTATAAGAGTGGCAACTGGAGCAGGTATTAATTGTAATTGACAGCTAACACCTGTTGCAGTAACCAATCAAAGGTTAAACCCCCCAATTGAGCTCCAATCGAGGGTTTTAAAGGGGACCTTTCATCAGATTGGGCACAGGCAGTTCTATATACTGCTGGAAAGCTGACAGTGCACTGAATTCAGCACACTATCGGCTTTCCCGATCTGTGCCCTGGATAAAGCGCTATCGGTCCCGATACCATAGCGCTTTACAGTCAGAAGGGCATTTCTGACAGTTAGCCAGGGATGCCCTTCTGCCCAGCAGCACCTATCGCGCTGCACAGTGTGAGTGGGGAGGAACTCCCCCTGCCCTCCTGATAATACTCGTCTATGGACCAGCACTGTGAGCAGAGGGAGGGGGTGTTCCTCCCCACTCACACAGTACAGCGCTATAGGCGCTGCTGGGCAGAAGGGCATCCCTGGCTAAGTGTCAGAAACGCCCTTCTGACTGTAAAGCGCTACAGTACCGGGACCGTTAGCGCTTTACCCGGGGCACAGATCGGGAAAGCCGACAGTGCACTGAATTCAGCGCACTGTCAGCTTTCCAGCAGTATATAGAACTGCCTGTGCCCAATTTGATGAAAGTTCCAATTTAACTTCCTTGGATACCACCATCAAATATGATGGTATCACGTTATCATAGGGGTTCTAACATGTAAATGAGCCCCTTGGCACTCTCCACAATGATCATCGGTGGTTCAGGTCTCCTAGTGGGACATCAAATAAATGTAATAAAAAGGGCAAAAAACTAAAGTGTGCGAAAAAAATTAATAAATGAATATAGCCCCCAAAATGCCCTTTTCCTATCTAAAATTAATTACATAAAAGCCCCTAAAAATTAATTAAAAATAATTCATATCTTGTATCTCTGCATCTTTAACAATCCGTGCAATAAAATTGAAACACTATTTAACTTAAATGGTAAATGTTAAAAAAAAAAAAACGGAAAAAATACCGAAAAATGTCATTATATATATATATATATATATATATATATATATATATATATATATACACTATGTGATCAAAAGTATCCAGACACCCCAAAAACATACGTTTTTCATATTAGGTGCATTGTTCTGCCACCTACTGCCAGGTACTCCATATCAGCGACCTCAGTAGACATTAGACATCGTGATAGAGCAGAATGGGGCGCTCCGCGGAACTCATGGACTTCAAATGTGGCCAGGTGATTGGGTGCCACACATCACACAGGTCAATGCCAAACGACGCCTCGCTTGGTGTAAGGAGCGTAAACATTGGACGATTGAACATTGGAAAAACGTGTGGAATGACGAATCATGGTACACAATGTGGCGATCTGATGGCAGGGTGTGGGTATGGCGAATGCCTGGTGAACGTCATCTGCCAGCGTGTGTAGTGCCAACAGTAAAATTCAGAGGCGGTGGTGTTATGGTGTGGTCGTGTTTTTCATGGAGGGGGCTTGCACCCCTTGTTGTTTTCACAGCACAGGCTTACATTAATGTTTTAAACACCTTCTTGCTACCCCTCTTGAAGAGCAATTTGGGGATGGCAATTGCATCTTTCAACACGATCGAGCACCTGTTCATACTGCACGGCCTGTGGCAGAGTGGTTACACGACAATAACATCTCTGTAATGGACTGGCCTGCACAGAGTCCTGACTTGAATCCTATAGAACACCTTTGGGATGTTTTGGAACGCCGACTTCGTGCCAGGCCTCACCGACCTACATCAATACCTCTCCTCAGTTCAGCACTCCATGAAGAATGGGCTGCCATTCCCCAAGAAACCTTCCAGCACCTGATTGAACGTATGCCTGCGAGAGTGGAAGCTGTCATCAAGGCTAAGGGTGGGCCAACACCATATTGAATTCCAGCATTACTGATGGAGGACGCCACGAACTTGTAAGTCATTTTCAGCCAGGTGACTGGATACTTTTGATCACATAGTGTATATATATTTTAATGTGGGGTTTTTCTTTGCTCTGGATAAATTGCATAACAAATTGTGAGATGTATTTTTGCCTTTAACCAAAATTCCATCAAGTTTCCTATTTTTTAAATACAAAAATATTAATCAATGTTTACCATTAATATGAAGTACAATGTGTCATGAAAAAACAATCTCAATATAACTTGTGTCATTGTGCATGGCAATAAGTTTGAGACGCTTTAACTTAAACATGTCAGTTTTGAAAAATTAGGTCGTCCCCTTAAAGAGGACCTTTCATGGTCGGGGGCACAGGCAGTTCTATATCCTGCTGGAAAGCCTACAGTGCGCTGAATTCAGTGCACTATCGGCTTTCCAGATCTGTGCCCCGGGTAAAGCGCTATCGGTCCCGGTACCGTAGCGCTTTACAGTCAGAAGGGCGTTTCTGACAGTTAGCCAGGGACACCCTTCTGCCCAGCAGCGCCTATCGCGCTGTACTATGTGAGCGGGGAGGAACGCCCCCTCCCCTCCTTATAATACTCTTCTATGGATGAGCACTGTGAGCAGAGGGAGGGGGCGTTCCTCCCCGCTCACTCTGTACAGCGCGATAGGCACTTCTGGGCAGAAGGGCGTCCCTGGCTAACTGTCAGAAACGCCCTTCTGACTGTAAAGCGCTACGGTACCGGGACCGTTAGCGCTTTACCCAGGGCACAGATCGGGAAAGCTGACAGCGTGCTGAATTCAGCGCACTGTCAGCTTTCCAGCAGTATGTAGAACTGCCTGTGCCCAATCTGATGAAAGGTCCTCTTTAACGCAATTTGGGCTGCATCATTAAGATGTTAAAGACTGTGTATACAGATGAATATGTATACCGTTTCTGGCAGCGTGATGAGCTAGTCAGTGCAGAATCCTGAGGTTGGACCCACACCAATCAGATATTGACAACCCCTCCTGTGGATAGGTCATCAGTGCCTAGCTCACATGTGGTTTTGGATGAAACCCTTTGCAGATTGAGTGGAAGTTAGGTGAGAATGCTCGAAACTTTCATGGTTTTCCGTTCATTATTATTTGTTCTTAGTACATTTCTTTTGGTATAATATAACATAAACAAGTTAAGATAAATTGATAAGTTTGGTAATTATCATGTTAGACTATCAGAGCCAGAGGGTTTGTAGAGAGGTGAGGAAGATATGCATTAGTTTTTTTTACAAGTCTGGCTTCCATTTTACTGTAGGTTTGTTGAGAAAGATTGATTGATCCTGTGTAATATTTGAAACAAAATTTTCTTAAGAAACATGTCTATTAATATCACAGTGAGTTAGAGTTTGGAAAATCTTTTTATGTGCTAGTAATCTTTAAAACAGTTGACAATTCCTCTGTGCTTTAGTATCTTCTGAGAAATAGCTGAGTGTGTGTATAGGGAACTCTCATTTCCTTGTTTTGTACTTTTTGCTGGAAGGGATCCAGATTTGTTATCTTGTTTGTAAAACTATATTCTCATCTACCTAAGAGAATATTAATATTTATAAAGGAACACTTTGTGGTGTGTTTTTTCTCTTTTCCAGACTACATGGATATAAAGATTTTGAAATAAAGAATTGTTCTTTGTTTATAGAAGATAAAGGTAGTTTTTTTTTATCTTGCATCTAAACTTCTAAACATTTCCCTAAATAATGTCTTAGGGGCATTCTATAGAATGGGAGCATTCAAAAGAGTTACGGTTTTCTTGAAATATACTTTTTATTTTGTAATATGTCCATATTTATATAAAGGTAGAGGTCTAATCAGTAGTTGTACACTTTTCTGATATATTGTGTCTTTTGTGTTTTCTGCTACAGACGGATGAAACAGCCAGAAATACACAGACCCTTAAGGTGTGCATGTAAACAAAGTAAACTAGCACCAAGAAAAATGTTTTTTTCAAACTAAAATTGAATTTGTTTTATTTTTCTGCTCACAAAACCATAGGAGGGCTTATTTTTGCTGGTCAAATTCTACTTTGTAGTGGCACCTATTAATATTCCATATCATGTACTGGAAAGCTAGAAAAATGTCATAATGGTGTAGAGTTAGAGAAAAACTGCATCTTAGACATGAGCGAGTAATATTCAATCAAGTAGGTATTCAATCGAATACTACGGTATTCGAAATACTCATACTCGGTCGAATACCACGCGGTAAATGCAGTAAAAATTCGATTTCCCTCCCATCTTCCCTGGCGCTTTTTTTTACACCAATAACTATGCAGGGGAGTTGGGACAGGAACCAGGACAACGTAGGCATTAAAAAAAAAGTATATAGTAGAGATAAGCGAGTAGTGAAATATTCGAAATTCAATTCGAGCAGAACTCAATATTCGACTATTCGATTGAACACCTACTCGATCGAATACTACTCACTCATCTCTACTGCATTTGCACAAATTTCTTACAAGCTTTATCTTTTATGGTATTCACTGTGCAGCTAATATGAAATGTCACCTGTATTCTATGGTTCAATATGATTACAGAAATGCTAAATTTAGGATAAAGCACCACGTTGCGGAATCACAACATTTTTTGTGCCAAAATCAGGATGACTTGAACAGGAATGGAAAATATATAGCAAGACCTTAGACATTTCTGTTTGTTAACCCCACCCCTGACTTTGACAAAAAACGCTACATTTTTGCAATGTAGAGCCTTGGCCTTATAAAGTTTTTTTTACCTTTTAACTCCTTAAAAAGTCCAAATCTTTGCAATCTTTATTGGAGGTTGTAGGCCTTCCTGAAGGTCTTCAGGGCCTTCTTGAAGCTTGTGATTGTGGGGGTCAGTCTTATGTGTCTTTGTAAGAAGTTCCAAAGTATGGGGGATGTACGGGAGAAATCTTGGAGATCGTTGTGTGAATGGGCGGATAAGAACAGAGCGGAGTAGGAGATCTTTGGAGGATCCGAGGTTACGTGTGGGCAGGTAGCAGGCGATTAGGTCAGAGATACTGTATATGGAGGGGACAGGTTGTAGATGGCTTTGTATGTCAGCGTTAGTATTTTGAACTCTATTCCCTGGGCAATGGGTAACCAATGAAGGGATTGGCAGAGGAGAGTAGTTGATGAAGAACAGGGGGAGAGGTGCTTTAAGTAAGCAGTACAGTTTAAGGTGGACTTGGAGGGGGGCGAGAGTATTTGCAGAGAGGCCATGGAGAAGCATGTTACAGTAGTCTAGTAGACAGGCTTCTTTTTTTTTCATGGTACAGCGTTCATCTCGTATCAAAAATATTTTTATACCTTTGTAGACAGGGAATTTTTGGACAAAAGGGACATTGGGTCTTGGAACCTTATTTTGAGTACACAGTTCTTCAAGTAGAGATGACCTTCACACATACAAAGTAGAATGGAATAGGCCAAAATTTTTTAATGAAATCAAAGACTTGTGAAGGTACAGTAAAGTCAATATTTACCTCCATTGAACACCTATTATATCTCTCTAGAAAACAGGGCCATAGATATGACTATGTACATAGTAAAATTTTATCTACAAGATTTTAATGAAAGATCTTCAAAACCCCTAACCGAGAGGAAGTGCTTGTAATTAATGCAGTGTGTAATGTGCAGCACTTTGGCCTAAACAAGAACAGAGTGTTCATATGCAATTATAAATTTAATGAAAGTGCATCGCTGTCAATTGGTAGGTGGAAAATCTAACAGAAGATCAAAGATAAATTAACTTCTCATAAAAGATTACTATCATCAAATGATTCTCATATCACCTCTGTGTTTAATTTACCAGCCATTCCTATCTGCTTTCATGTCTATATTTGGTTAAATCCATTGATCAGCATCTGTGCAGCGATTTATCTGAATTATGTTTTCTGCACTGTGTAGATGTAGAAATATGGAGACATATTTTATGACAAAAGCCCACACAATGGGAGGTATATAACTAAGCGCTATTAAGCAAATCAATATTTTCATTTTATGTAATAACATTGAAATGATTACCAAGACACATCCCAAAAGTTGCATAAAAATCCACTGTTCACACATGGAAATAGATAGAGATGAGCAAACAGTAAAATGTTTGAGATTCGATATTCGTTTCAAGTAGCCCCTCAATATTCGACTACTCGAATCGAATATCGAACCCTATTGTACTCTATGGGGGGGAAAATGCTCATTTCAGGGGTAGGCAACATTCGATCAAATTATACTTACCAAGTCCACAAGTGAGGGTCGGGCTGGATCCTCCGAGAAGTCTTCTCCTTGCAGCGTCCCCGCGGCATCTTCCGGCTCTGAATTCACTCTGCCAGGCATCGGGCCTGGGCAGAGCTGACTGCGCATGCCCGCACTACAAGCGGAGTGAATTCAGAGCCGGAAGACGCCACGGGGAAGCTGCATGGAGAAGACTTCTAAAAAGTGAAGAATCCAGCATCCACGATAATAAAAATTGAAATTTCTTTATTTGTCTTGAAACTTAAAAAAACATACGTCCAACAAACAGAGGTGGTCCCCACCCTGAACACACCGAGCAACAAGAGTGACGTCAGCTGACGCGTTTCAGCACGTACGTGCCTTAGTCATAGCCATGGCTATGACTAAGGCACGTACGTGCTGAAACGCGTCAGCTGACGTCACTCTTGTTGCTCGGTGTGTTCAGGGTGGGGACCACCTCTGTTTGTTGGACGTATGTTTTTTTAAGTTTCAAGACAAATAAAGAAATTTCAATTTTTATTATCGTGGATGCTGGATTCTTCACTTCTTGTATCAACACTCCGAGTCGACGGGCATTCATCTTCCGTGCACCCGAATGTGTATATTTCCTGAACCGTGAGTGTGAATTGTACACATAATGCGTTTGGATGTTCTCACTATATTGAACATGTGTCATCTTATTTGATCCATTCTGGACTATATGATTCCAAGCTTTTCGGTGTGTCAATTCTGTGGTAAAACTTGTCAACTGTTATCAGGACATTTCAATTATATACTCTAAGAAGAGTTTTCTGTTTGGGCTGTGTATTCCCTTTCCCTATTCCTACTGCAATTAGAAGACTTCTAAAGGTAGGAGAAGAACCAGCGTTGATTGGCCGACTGTATAGCATTCGGCCAATCAATGCTGGTTCTGCATCAAACTTTTCCATTCGAATAGGGAGTGGTACTCGATCGAGTATGAGTATTTCGAATACCATAGTATTCGATCGAATACCTACTCGATCGAATACTACTCGCTCATCTCTAGAAATAGAGCTTTTCACAGCTGTCTTACACCTGAGGGGCACCTGTTTTCACCCATCCCCCACACAACTGAATGTATGGATCCGTGATAATGACAAAAATAGGACATGGCCTATAATTTGAAGGTCAGTTACAATGCACCTTCAAAACCATGATGTCATGGTGTCATTACATTGGCCTATACCACGTGGCCGCAGCCTCAGCGCCAACCTTAGGTTGTATGATGTCAGCCAGGGCCCAGAAGAGGCCAGAGGAGGATGCCAGCGGTTTGTCGGACACACAGGAAAGGTGAGTGCAAGTGTTTGCAATTTTTCAACACCTACCCTGAGATTTCACTTATTATACTCTGCAGTCTACTATGAGACCCAGTACACTCTGCGTCCCAGAGTATAACTGTTTGTGACGAACTGCAGGGTAAGGGACATTGGACAGCTAGCTTATCTGACAAATGGCCCATATTCAGCATCCAGCCAATCAGTCCATCGGGAAAATTCCCAATGGCATACATTGCCAATCCACCCCTGTTATGCCTCTATCTCCGTGTGTGAGAAGTGGATTTTTAATGCTTCAGAATAAAACTTGTTTTTCACAGTTTAGGAATGCTCTTGGTGCTGGATTCCACGTTTTTCTTCATGCACTTTAGGAACACACTCTGGTTCAGTCTGTGCACAGAGCTTTATCCTATTATTTGAAACAGCATTTGGTGAACTGATGTTTCTATATTTAATAAATTGTCCCAAAGGTTTTGCATGTAATTCTGGCCTAAGGTAAGACAATTAATCAGTGGAATAAACTAAGAGACTATAAAGGCACCAGATTTATCATCCAGCATCAGCTATTGTAATAAATGTGGGGCACTTTCATATTGCTAGTCTAAGTTTGCACTGTCTAAGTAAAAGTAGGCCATTGTACATTACACAGCCATGTAATATGAAGTAACATATCATATCTTATAGTTGTAGTGAGTGTTGTGCATAGGTTTCTGCTTTATTATTTTGCTGTCAATACTTGTTAAATGCCATCATCTTCTACTACTGAGAAATCATTTACTTTTAGGTAATTGTTAGACCTAAGTGTCACCCCAACAGGACCCTAGCAAAATATGACAGTAATAGCTAAAACAGACTGAAACATGATGCTGCTAATGGGCTTTTATAGTCAAATGTTCTGTTTTTTCTGCTATTGTATCATATGGATTTTCTTGTTTTTTATTAGAGATATTTTGACTTTATTGCTTTAATGATGGGGATAACATCCATCCTTAGGGAGAGACCACCTTTTCAGGTGTGTGGAGTCTTATACAGCCATAGTTGCTCCACTGCAAGGGAACATGGGAAAAATATGCAAATCTGTCTCCCAAGATGTAAACAGGGAGACAGTGCCTCTGTTATGCTGCCCTCTATTTGGTTATAACCCAGCATTATGCAGTAAAGACTTCTGGGAAAGTCGGGCATGATGTTCAGGGTGCTTCCCAATAGAGGGCAGCATAACAGAGGCACTGTCTCACTGTTTACATCTTGGGAGACAGATTTGCATATTTTTCCCATGTTGCTTTAATGAGTGATGAAATATAGGACTGTTAGGGTCAGTTCACACAGAGGTTTTTTCATGAATGTGCCTCAAAATCCTCCTTAAAAACTGTCTTCCATTCATTTCAATGGGAGTCACTAGCAGTTTTTTTTGCTAACAATTCTTTTTCAGCTAGCCGGGAAAAAAAAAGCAATATGCTCTATCTTCAGGCGGATTCCACGGCAGAGTCAGCCATGGCGTCCGAAGTTCATAACACCCTGCCAATTAAGCCCACTCACCCGGGCTTAATCAGGAGCAGGATGCCATGACAGAATGTCAATACACTGCATCGGCATCCGATCACAGCTAGCCGCGTGAAAAAGCCGATGAAGGAAAAGGTTTCCGCCATGTGAACTAGCCCTTAAGTTATAAGACTAGGTTCACATCTGTATCGGATTCTCTATAGGAGACTCTGGATGCAGACTCTGACAAAAATTGCCAAAGAAAGAAGGTGATGCATGGATGACTTTTCTTTCCGCTGGTCTCAGTATTAAAACAACAGAAACCAGATGGACATCTGATAGACCCCATTATAGTAGGAAGTCCTAAACATACCAGCTAGATGCACAACCCTATGTGTGTCGCTACTACTGTATATTCCTCATGGATTTGCCACTGTGGAAGGTGCAATATAACAGCTATACACATAAAATTGTTTATCCAGCTAGTCTATTTAGGTCTTTACCTCCTTTTCTTTCCTTTCATTTTCTGTGGGAAACTGAGGTTTAGTACCATTGTAGCTGAATATGGCTATTTAAGATAATAAGATAATCCTTTAAATAGTCCCACAGTGGGGAAATTTCAGCATGCTACAGCAGCATAGTAATACAGATACAGGATAATACACAGTAATATATTACGGAAGTAGACACACATATGCTGAGAAGAGAAGATATACTAGGTGTCCATGGCAGCTAAGGAACAGAAGAAAGAAAGAAGGAAGACTTCAGAATCATAATCATTTAGTTTCCTGTGCAGGTTGATCTTTGCTTGGTCTGATGTAGATTATACAGTCTGATCCCGGTTTGAAGGAAGGACTTGCGATAGCGCTCTTTCTCACACTTGGGGTGAAGCAGATGGTCAATTACAGTGCTGCCAAGTGCCATCAAGGTCTCATACATGGGATGGGATTTGTTCTCCAGCATGGAGCTAACCATGGACAGTATCCTTCTGACATCCACCACCTGTACTGGGTCCAGGGGGCTCCCCAGGACAGAGCTGGCCCTTCCGATCAGCCTTTCAAGTCTATTTCTGTCCCTGGTTGATATACTGCTCCCACAGCAGGACACACTGAAAAAGATGGCTAAAGCAACCACAGAGTTGAAAAAGGCCCTAAGAAGTGGCCCTTGCACTCCGAAGGCCCTCAGCCTTCTGAGCAGGTAGAGTCTACCATGACCCTTTCTATGCAGCGCCTCCAGGTAGTCAGCCCAGTCCAGTTTATTATTGAGGAGCACACCCAAATACTTATAGGTCTTGACTATCCCAATGCATGTCCCTTGGATCTCCACCGGGATCAGAGCACTTCTCCATTTACTAAAGTCCACCACCATCTCTTTGGTCTTCCCAGTATTAATCCTGAGGTGGTTCAGCTGGCACCATTCAACAAAATCCCAGTTTAAGTATCTGTATTCCCTATCGTCGCCATCAGTGATAAGGCCGACTATAGCAGAGTCATTGGAGTACTTCTGTAAGTAACAGTTGGATGAGTTGTGCCTAAAGTCAGCAGTGTACAGTGTGAAGAGAAATGGGGCAAGAACTGTACCTTGTGGTGCCCCTGTACTAAAGATCACAGTGTCAGACACACAGTCCTGGGCTCTCACATACTGAAGTCGGTTTGTGAGGTAGTCTAGTATACAGTTGGACAGGTGGTGGTCCACTCCAACAAGGTTCAGCTTGTTCCTCAGTAGCCCTGGCTGAATGGTGTTCAGCACTGGAGAAATCGAAGAACATTACTGACAGTGTTCCAGGGTTTCTCCAGGTGAGAGAGAGCTCTGTGAAGAAGATGGATGATGGCGTCATCTACCTCAATGCCTGGCCGATAGGCAAACAGGAGGGGGTCCAGAGCGGAGCACACTAGGGGGCGTAAGTGTGTCAGGACCAGTCTCTCTAGGACCTTCATCGGGTGGGATGTTAGTGCTACTATTCTAACCCTGCACATTGATGGTTTGGATTTCTCATAACACAATACCTCATTACTTACTTTTTTATAACATTTTTCACAATTAGCCCTGGTACGTTATTTATATTTCAACAGTTGCATTGAAGGATTCCTTTGTCTGTGATGGATTTTACTATTTATATGTATCTTGTTTACTTTGCTCCTTGCCTCATTTTTGACTGGCAGGTACAGTAGATAGCTCTTATGTGGAGATCTGAGAGGTGTGTATATTTGTAATTGCCTTTAAGGTTTCTCTTTATATGGTGTCTATAGATTTCTTTTTTGTTTAATTTATTGTATTGAGGTGTATGCTTTTTTAGTGAATTGCTTTTTGGAGATTATGTGCATTTCCAATGACTTGATGTGTTATTTTTGACAGGAAGTCAGTTTCTCTAATTAGTCTATGGAAACCTTGATGTGTCTCTCAAAGGATTGAATAGAGAAAGTGATTTCCTGTCCACACAGGAAAGTCTGAGTTGGAAAATGAGAGTGACAGTCACATGAGATCATTCACAAATACAGCCACTGATAAGTAGAAGACCATCATTATTTTATATCATGTACCTTTCTAAAGCACCAAATAATAATATTTTTCTGGGACTGCATACTTTAAGTAGCACTGTTCAATAAGAGTGCATAGGTGTAATGTCAGGCTTCTGCACCACTCTCCACTTGCATGCTGCAGTGCAGGAGGCGTGTTCAGTTATTATTCCTTGCTTTTGGTTCTTTTGGTTCTTGTTGCTCTGACTGAACATTGTCCTATCCTCTCATCTCTGTTACTGATATTTTTTTTACCATACCCTTCTACTTCTCCTTAGTTTCCCTCTGCTCCTCTGCCAATCAAGTCTGGAGCGGGTTCTGGACTTTCTATAAAAAGATCATCTGCCCACACATGCTTGCTGGCTATTGTAACATTGTCCTTGCAAAGTTTTGCTTGCTCTTTTTGTACTGCATGTACTGACTTCTGACCTTTGGTTTTCTTGTGACTACCCTTTTGGGTTTTGATTTGGTATTGCATTGTCTCTCTGGCTTTGACCCTTGGCTTGCTAAGGGCTCAATCACACGGGGCAAGAGGGAGTAGATTTTGGTGCTGAATCCATGTCAGTATCTGCCCCCTCACAATAGAGGTCTATATAGACCGATAGTTTACATTTTCCGTGAGCGGCATGTTCCCACTCACAGAAAAAAGAAGCGAGCTGCCCTTTCTTCAAGTGAATTCCGCGGCTGATTCAGCCCCCGCGTCCGCCTCTTGGCAGCACCCTCCGGACTAGGCCTATTCATTTGGGCCTACTCCGGAGCGGGAAGCCGCGACTGTTGGAAGCCACAGACGCATTTTGGCCCTATTCTGATGTGGCTTCCCACGTCACAATCAGGAACAAAATATGCCATACTGTGCCCCATGTGAACTAGTCCTAACTCCTCTTCTATGTTGTGTTGTCTTCTCCATGTTTACTGTTTACACTTATTCAGAGAAGGGACGGTCAGCCAGTTGTCCCTGTTAGAGATGAGCGAACAGTGTTCTATCGAACACATGTTCGATCGGATATCAGGCTGTTCGATGTGTTTGATTCGAATCGAACATCACGTGGCAAACTCCCAAAAAATTTGATTCCCCTCCCACCTTCGCTGGCGCTTTTTTTGCACCAATAACAGCGCAGGGGAGGTGGGACAGGAACTACGACACCGGAGGCATCGAAAAAAATCGGAAAAAGTCATTGGCTGCCGAAATCAGGTGACCTCTATTTTAGACGAATAGTGGATTTCAAATCCGGGTCATATGAGAATGTGAACTTTGTGACTAAGAGACAGGGATAGCTGTACAGGCAGGGATAGCTAGGGATAACCTTTATTTAGGTAGGAATGTTATTAAAAATAACTTTTTGGGGCTCTATCGGGTGTGTAATTGTGATTTTTGTGACATAAACTTTTTCCCATAGGAATGCATTGGACAGCGCTGATTGGCCAGAGTACGGAATTCGACCAATCAGCGCTGGCTCTGCTGGAGGAGGCGGAGTCTAAGATCGCTCCACACCAGTCTCCATTCAGGTCCGACCTTAGACTCCGCCTCCTCCGACAGAGCCAGCGCTGATTGGCCGAAGGCTGGCCAATGCATTCCTATGGGAATGCAGAGACTTAGCAGTGCTGAGCCACTTCTGCTCAACTACACTGTGTGCCGGTCAGCCCATCTGATATAGCAGAGCCGAGTGTGCACACTCGGCTCTGCTACATCAGATGTAGCAGAGCCGAGGGTGCACTAGAACCCTTATGCACACTCGGCGCTGCTACATCATTGGCATTGGCCAGCCTTCGGCCAATCAGCGCTGGCTCTGCCGGTGGAGGCGGAGTCTAAGGTCGGACCTGAATGGAGACTGGTGTGGAGCGATCTTAGACTCCGCCTCCTCCAGCAGAGCCAGCGCTGATTGGTTGAATTCCGTACTCTGGCCAATCAGCGCTGGCCAATGCATTCCTATGGGGAAAAGTTAGCTTGCGAAAATCGCAAGCTGACAGGGATTTCCATGAAATAAAGTGACTTTTATGCCCCCAGACATGCTTCCCCTGCTGTCTCAGTGTCATTCCAGGGTGTTGGTATCATTTCCTGGGGTGTCATAGTGGACTTGGTGACCCTCCAGACACGGATTTGGGTTTCCCCCTTAACGAGTATATGTTCCCCATAGACTATAATGGGGTTCGAAACCCGTTCGAACACTCGAACAGTGAGCGGCTGTTCGAATCGAATTTCGAACCTCGAACATTTTAGTGTTCGCTCATCTCTAGTCCCTGTCATTAAGATAGGTGTGGCAAGTAGATAGGGACAGGGATTGGGTCAAGTTTAGGACTCACTGTCTCTGTCTTTCCCTTCCTCCCTGGTTTCAGCAACAGCACTGGGGAATTACTCAACTAACAATTCCCTTACTATAACGTTATAAATGTAATATCTAAACAAGAGTTTGTGCACTATTGAGAGGGCAAGAGACACAAGCACTTTAAGTCTCATCTCGACAAAGAAAGGCTGAGATAAAAATATTCCTTTAAATAGATTATTCTAATCATACTGCTGATACAGAACGTCTTCTTTCAGATTACTCATAAAATATAATAAGTAAAATGATATATTCAGAAGTCTCTGCATCAGTCATTCTTGTATAATGCATTAAATACAGGACAGAAACCGTAGATCATTATGGGACACTATGTATAATATAAATACAGTATTTCTATATGAAAAAATAAATAAATCCATGAAGAAGCAAAGTGAGGCATATCACATGATCTATTAAGCAGGTGAACTTTTGCAATCATCTGCTGACAGCATTTAAGCCAATCAAGAGCGGCAGTGGGTGGAGCCATCACAGTGATGATGTCATAGGCACTATATATTAGATTAGTTATATTATCTCTCTATATTATAAAAATGAATTCTTGTCTGTCTGTCTGTCCGTCCGTCTGTCTGTTCTCTAATGCAAACCAAACGACTGGATCGATCTTCACCAAATTTGGTACAGAGATACTTCAGATATCCGGGAAGGTTTAAGATGAGACACCAACTCACTCGGACGTACCGTTGCTAAGATACAGCATTCCAAACACAGTGTCCCCCCCCCTTAGCCAATACAAACCTGCAAGTCTTTCACTCATATTCCAACTGCAATACACACGGTCACTCCACATGCACAATACAACACTGATATCCAAACTGAGATACACGCATCAGAGGATTAGATACACAGATCAGCACACAGTATCACACGCCAGAGGATTAGATACACACGTCTGCACACAGTCCCACACACCAAAGGATTAAATACGCACTTCTGCACACAGTTCCACACACTGAAGGATTTGATACGTGCATCTGCACACGGTTCCACATGCCAAAGGTTTAGATACAGGCGTCTACACACAGTTCAACACTCCAGAGGATTAGATACGCGCGTCTGCACACTTTTGTACATGCCATAGGATTAGATACACGTGTCTGCACAGAGTACCACATGCTGTAGGATTAGATACACGCGTCTACACGCAGTTCCACACTCCAGAGGATTAGATATGCACGTCTGCACACAGTTGTACACGCCATAGGATTAGATACACGCGTCCGCACACAGTACCACATGCAGTAGGATTAGATACGCACGTCTACACATAGTTCCACATGCCAAAGGATTAGATATGCGCCTCTTCACACAATACCACACAGGGGAGAATTAGATACGTGTGTGTGCACACAGTACCACACTTTCGAGGATTAGATACATGCCTCTGCACACAGTACCACAAGCCAGAGAATTAGATACGCGTTTCAGCACACAGTATCACATGGGGGAGGATTAGATACGTGTGTCTGCACACAGTACGACACGGGGAAGATTAGATACGCGCGTCAACACACAGTACCGCATGCCATAGGATTAGATACGTGCATCTGCACACAGTACCACATGCCGGGGGATTGGATACGCGCGTCTACACACAGTTCCACACGCCGTAGGATTAGATACGCGCCTCTTCACACAATACCACACAGGGGAGGATTAGATACACGTGTCTTCACACAGTTGTACACGCCATAGGATTAGATACACGCGTCTGCACACAGTACCACATGCCGTAGGATTAGATACGCGCATCTACACACAGTACCACATGCCGTAGAATTAGATACACGGGTCTGCACACAGTCTCACACACCAGAGGATTAAATACGCACTTCTGCACACAGTTCCACACACTAAAGGATTTGATACGTGCGTCTGCACACGGTTTCACATGCCGAAGGAGTAGATACAGGTGTCTACACACAGTTCCACACTCCAGAGGATTAGATATGCGCGTCTGCACACATTTGTACATGCCATAGGATTAGATACATGCGTCTGCACAGAGTACCACATGTCGTAGGATTAGATACACGTGTTTACACACAGTTCCACACTCGAGGATTAGATACGCACGCCTGCACACAGTTGTACACGCCATAAGATTAGATACACGCGTCTGCACACAGTACCACTTGCAGTAGGATTAGATACGCGCGACTACACATAGTTCCACACGCCGAAGAATTAGATACGCGCCTCTTCACACAATACCACACAGAGGAGGATTAGATACGTGTGTGTGCACACAGTACCACACTTTGGAGGATTAGATACATGCCTCTGCACACAGTACCACAAGCCAGAGAATTAGATACGCGTCTCAGCACACAGTATCACACGGGGGAGGATTAGATACACCCGTCTACACACAGTACCACATGCCGTAGGACTAGATACGCGTGTCTGCACACAGTACCACATGCCGTAGGATTAAATACATGTCTACACACAGTTCCACACTCCAGAGAAATAGATACGCGCGTCTGCACACATTTGTACACGCCATAGGATTAGATACACACGTCTGCACAGAGTACCACATGCCGTAGGATTAGATACACGCGTCTACACACAGTTCCACACTCCAGAGGATTAGATATGCCCGTCTGCACACAGTTGTACATGCCATAGGATTAGATACACGCATCTGCACACAGTACCACATGCAGTAGGATTAGATACGCGCGTCTACACATAGTTCCACACGCCGAAGGATTAGATACGCTCCTCTTCACACAGTACCACATGCCGTAGGATTAGATACGCGCCCCTTCACACAATACCACACAGGGGAGGATTAAATACGCATGTCTGCGCACAGTACCACACACCAGAGGATTAGATACCCACGTCTACACACAGTTCCACATGCCATAGGATTAGATACGCGCCTCTTCACACAATACCACACAGGGGAGGATTAGATACGTGCATCTACACACAGTACCACACGAACGAGGGTTAGATGTGTGCGTCTGCACACAGTTACACACGCTGAAGGATTAGATACGTGTGTCTGCTCTAAGT
The DNA here is from genome assembly GCF_031893055.1 of Leptodactylus fuscus. Taxonomy (NCBI): domain Eukaryota; kingdom Metazoa; phylum Chordata; class Amphibia; order Anura; family Leptodactylidae; genus Leptodactylus; species Leptodactylus fuscus. Next base: position 144,821,109 of record NC_134268.1, read on the forward strand.
ACCACATGGGGGAGGATTAGATATGCACATCTGCACACAGTTCACGCTGGAGGATTAGATACACATGTCTTCACATAGTACCACCGCCAGAGGATTAGATACGCGTTTCTACACACAGTATCACACGGGGAAGGATTAGATATGCGCATCTGCACACAGTACCACACGCCAAAGGATTGGATATGTACATCTGCACACAGTTCCATACGCTGGAAGATTAGAAACACACGTCTGCACACTGTACCACATGCCGTAGTATTAGATACGTGCATCTGCACACAGTTTCACATGCCGGAGGATTAGATACGCGTGTCTGCACACAGTACCATACGCCGGGGGATTGGATACGTGCGTCTGCACACAATACCACATGCCAGAGGATTGGATACGTGCATCTGCACACAGTTCCACACACCAGAGGATTAGATAAGCAGGTCTGCACACAGTACCACATGCCGTAGGATTAGATACGTGCGTCTGCTTACAGATCCACATGCCAGAGGAATAAATACACGCATCTTCACACAGTTGTACACGCCATAGGATTTGATACACACGTCTGCATACAGTACCACATGCTGTAGGATTAGATACGCGCGTCTACACACAGTTCCACACGCCGTAGGATTAGATACGTGCCTCTTCACACAATACCACACAGGGGAGGATTAGATACATGCATCTGAACACAGTACCACACTTTGGAGGATTAGATACATGCCTCTGCACATAGTACCACATGCCAGAGAATTAGATACGCGTCTCAGCACACAGTTCCACATGGGGGAGATTAGATATGCGCATCTGCACACAGTACCACACGCCAGAGTCATTAGATACGCGCGTCTGCACACAGTTTCACTTACTGGAGGATTAGATACGCGCCTCTTCACACAATATCACACGGGGAGGAATAGATATGTGCATCTGCACAAAGTACCACACCAACAAGGATTAGATACTTGCGTCTAAACACAGTACTACACGGGGAAGGATTAGAAACAGCTTTACTCCAGGTATCCATAACAACTAATCACAGGTTTTTCACTGACATCCAAAATGAGATACACATAATCACATGACGCTTATGGACATACACACAAACAACATACAAAATACATCAGTGCAAAATTGGACAATTCTTATGGAGCCACTACACAAACATAAAATGTAATATACCCGTGTGAAGCCGGGTCCTCCCTCTAGTATTATTATAGATTATGCAGAAATAAGAGCAATTCTATGTATATGGAAACTGGAAAAGGAGAGAAACAGATGTCATCAATGGTGTAAATACTACCTTGGCAGCCATAGTGGCTGTTACAGGTCCTGCCACCTTAGGAGGCCGGTTGATCCCTGATGCTTTTTATTTTTAAATAAGCCGTTACCTACTGTAGTTACTCCATCAGGTAAAGAGCCATATTTACATACCCATCCCTATCCTATCCATGGCCACCAGAGTATAATACGGCCCAGAGTATAATAATAGTTTGTGGTTGGTGAACCTTGAAAATTTCACATTACACTGTGTGAAGGGGCTACTATGGGACATTATACTGTGTGAAAGGGCCACTATGGGACATTATATCTTATGAAGGGGCTGCTATGGAACATTATACTGTGTGAAGGGGCTGTTATGGGACATTATATCTTGTAAAGGGGCCTTTATGGACATTATGCTATTTGAAGGGGCTGCTATTAGACATAATACTGTGTGGAGGGGCCGCTAGAAGACATTATACTGTGTGAAGGAGCCACTATGGAACATTATATGGTGTAGAGGGGCCGCTATGAGACATTATGGGACCCCATTGGACCCCATAGACTGTAATGTTTTTATAATGAGATTTTACTGAGACTGACAATTTCTGTGACTTCATAGACTGTAAGCTCTCGAGAGCAGGGCCCTTACTGCTATTGTTTGATTTAACTTCCTTGTTACTTGTAATGTCTAATATTATCTGTTTATGTACCCTCTGATTTGTAAAGTGCTGTGAAATATGTTGGCAGTATACATAAATAAGGTTATTATTATTATTATATATCAAAAGTGCACATAGTCTGTCTATGAGTCACCACTTCAGTGCAAAATCCCTCTTAAAAAGGTACATTACCACAAATTGTTTTCTCTTTCAAAATAAAACCAAACTTGTTACACTTGTTAGTCGCCATAATTACATCCTTTTTGGCATGCTTGTAGAAGTCATTTTCGTCCATTACAACTACCGTGTGTGTGTGAAAACACTGCCAGCCATCATCACTCAAAACAGATCAATCTTTGGAGAATTTTTATTTAAAGGTATAGTTAAATTTGACAGTTCAGTATATGGTTAAAGAGGTTTTCCGAGCCAAAATATATATATTTTTTTGGTCTGTTAGTGCTATTAATGGGTTAATAAATTACAATTAGAGGTGTTTTGAGTGATTTCTGTATTTCTCTGGGAACTCCTTGCATCTTCTGCATTTTTTGTATGGTGTAGCTCCCTGTCTTAACTAATGCAACGCATCATGGTAGTTGTAGACTGACTCTTACTAAATCCCTCTCACTCCCTCCCCCTTCCTCACACAGCCTCCTGTCTCCCTAGCTATCCCACCCACTACTAGCCCTTCCCAACCACTTCAGCCCAGCCTGCGCAGTATAGGTGGATTGCTGGCCACAGCCCCGGGACTATTGCATGTACCAGTAGAGTCAAGGAAGAAGCGGAGCCGTCACACAGAAAGAAGTCTGGAAGGAAGACAGGTAAGTATGATGGAGTGGAGGGAGGGTGAGCATTGGTGACTAGAGATGAGCGAACAGTGTTCTATCGAACATATGTTCGATCGGATATCAGGGTGTTCGCCATGTTCGAATCGAATCGAACACCGCGTGGTAAAGTGCGCCAAAATTCGATTCCCCTCCCACCTTCCCTGGCGCCTTTTTTGCACCAATAACAGCGCAGGGGAGGTGGGACAGGAACTACGACACCGGGGGCATTGAAAAAAATTGGAAAAAGTCATTGGCTGCCGAAATCAGGTGACCTCCATTTTAGACGAATAGTGGATTTCAAATCCGGGTCATATGAGAATGTGAACTTTGTGACTATGAGACAGGGATAGCTGTACAGGCAGGGATAGCTAGGGATAACCTTTATTTAGGGGGGAATGTTATTAAAAATAACTTTTTGGGGCTCTATCGGGTGTGTAATTGTGATTTTTGTGAGATAAACTTTTTCCCATAGGGATGCATTGGCCAGCGCTGATTGGCCGAATTCCGTACTCTGGCCAATCAGTGCTGGCCAATGCATTCTATTAGCTTGATGAAGCAGAGTGTGCACAAGGGTTCAAGCGCACCCTCGGCTCTGATGTAGCAGAGCCGAGGCTGCACAAGGGTTCAAGCGCACCCTCGGCTCTGATGTAGGAGAGCCGAGGGTGCACTTGAACCCTTGTGCACCCTCAGCTCTGCTACATCAGAGCCGAGGGTGCGCTTGAACCCTTGTGCACACTCTGCTTCATCAAGCTAATAGAATGCATTGGCCAGCGCTGATTGGCCAATGTATTCTATTAGCCTGATGAAGTAGAGCTGAATGTGTGTGCTAAGCACACACATTCAGCTCTACTTCATCGGGCTAATAGAATGCATTGGCCAGCGCTGATTGGCCAGAGTACGGAACTCGACCAATCAGCGCTGGCTCTGCTGGAGGAGGCGGAGTCTAAGATCGCTCCACACCAGTCTCCATTCAGGTCCGACCTTAGACTCCGCCTCCTCCGGCAGAGCCAGCACTGATTGGCCGAAGGCTGGCCAATGCATTCCTATGCGAATGCAGAGACTTAGCAGTGCTGAGTCAGTTTTGCTCAACTACACATCTGATGCACACTCGGCACTGCTACATCAGATGTAGCAATCTGATGTAGCAGAGCCGAGGGTGCACTAGAACCCCTGTGCAAACTCAGTTCACGCTAATAGAATGCATTGGCCAGCGCTGATTGGCCAATGCATTCTATTAGCCCGATGAAGTAGAGCTGAATGTGTGTGTTAAGCACACACATTCAGCACTGCTTCATCACGCCAATACAATGCATTAGCCAGTGCTGATTGGCCAGAGTACGGAATTCGGCCAATCAGCGCTGGCTCTGCTGGAGGAGGCGGAGTCTAAGATCGCTCCACACCAGTCTCCATTCAGGTCCGACCTTAGACTCCGCCTCCTCCAGCAGAGCCAGCGCTGATTGGCCGAATTCCGTACTCTGGCCAATCAGCACTGGCTAATGCATTGTATTGGCGTGATGAAGCAGTGCTGAATGTGTGTGCTTAGCACACACATTCAGCTCTACTTCATCGGGCTAATAGAATGCATTGGCCAGCGCTGATTGGCCAGAGTACGGAATTCGGCCAATCAGCGCTGGCTCTGCTGGAGGAGGCGGAGTCTAAGGTCGGACCTGAATGGAGACTGGTGTGGAGCGATCTTAGACTCCGCCTCCTCCAGCAGAGCCAGCGCTGATTGGTCGAGTTCCGTACTCTGGCCAATCAGCACTGGCCAATGCATTTCTATGGGGAAAAGTTAGCTTGCGAAAATCGCAAACTGACAGGGATTTCCATGAAATAAAGTGACTTTTATGCCCCCAGACATGCTTCCCCTGCTGTCCCAGTGTCATTCCAGGGTGTTGGTATCATTTCCTGGGGTGTCATAGTGGACTTGGTGACCCTCCAGACACGAATTTGGGTTTCCCCCTTAACGAGTTTATGTTCCCCATAGACTATAATGGGGTTCGAAACCCATTCGAACACTCGAACAGTGAGCGGCTGTTCGAATTGAATTTCGAACCTCGAACATTTTAGTGTTCGCTCATCTCTATTGGTGACCAGAAATGAGGAAAGGGAACGTCACCGGATAACCATGGCGGGGTGGTCACATGACTGCTCCAATGATATGGGAAAATATACATTTTTGCTAAATTATATAATTTAGAAAGTAGGCTGGGGTGTTTAGATTAGAGTATGAATTCCACTTTATCCCGAGCAACTCCTTTTGACTGGCAGTTTGTATCTATTGTCTACCATCTAATTTGTGACTTTGACTTTATCTTGTCTGTTTTTTGTCTTAGAGCAAGATATGGGTTAGAGAGGGTCCTAGGAGTCATAACAGTGTCATAGACTATGTGTTAAGCCAATTTTAACTCTGATCCTGAATGAATTTATTCAGACCAAAATGAATACTGGGACCAAGTCAACCAAACCTGAAAAAAAACAAACCTTTATAGATTTGTTGGATCTGTGTTTGGAACACTGCTGGGTCATAGTGTCATTACCCATGCCCAATCCTAGGCCTCATTAGTGACTCCAGGGTGTGTGATCAGTCAGATGCCAGAAGAGGCCTGAAGGGGATTCCAGGGGACAGCTGGACCTAAACAAGTATGCCCTGGAAAGGTTAGGCAAGGTGAGTATAACTTGATATTGTTACTCACCTTCCCTGGGCCTTCACTTATTTTACACTGGAGTCTGAGGAGGCCCCAAAGTATAATAGTATTCTATGGGTTGTGATCCCCTAAAGATATGGGTCCAATTGAGCCCAAAAGATTTGGAAATTCAGGTTGAATTGGGTTCTAACCGAACCCTAATTAATATCCAATGACTCTAGCTAGAGATAAGAGATCTTAAGAATACCCCTTACTCTCCCTCTTGGACTTAAAAAATCACTTGATTTTTAGATATTTAGAATTGCAATTTTATTTAGCTACATGTTTTATTTTAGCTTATTGCTTGTTTTTACTGTGAACATTCTCCCCTTAACTTGTTAATATTCAACACACAGCAGCATCAAGTATTAATAGGTAGAGATGAGCGAACAGTGTTCTATCGAACTCATGTTCGATCGGATATTAGGCTGTTCGGCATGTTCGAATCGAATCGAACACCGCGTGGTAAAGTGCGCCATTACTCGATTCCCCTCCCACCTTCCCTGGCGCCTTTTTTGCTCCAATAACAGCGCAGGGTAGGTGGGACAGGAACTACGACACCGGTGATGTTGAAAAAAGTAGGCAAAACCCATTGGCTGCCGAAAACATGTGACCTCTAATTTAAAAGAACAGCGACGCCCAGGTTCGCGTCATTCTGAACTTGCAATTCACCGAGGACGGAGGTTTCCGTCCAGCTAGCTAGGGCTTAGATTCTGGGTAGGCAGGGACAGGCTAGGATAGGAAGGAGAAGACAACCAACAGCTCTTATAAGAGCTAAATTCCAGGGAGAAGCTTGTCAGTGTAACGTGGCACTGACAGGCTCAATCGCCGCAACCCAGCTTTCCCAGGATCCTGAATGGAATACACTGACAGTGTATTCCCGTATACCCTATATATACCCCCGATCCCCGTTCCAACGGTGTGCCCCCCCCCCACCTTTACCCCAGAAATACACTGCAAGTCCCCTAGCAATAGGATTGGGGCTATATACACCCACAATTTTTGCTACTGCCATATAGTGCCATTGTTTCACTGGGAATTCAAAGAATATATTGGGGTTACGTGCACCCACAATTTTTGCTACTGCTATATAGTGCCATTGTCTCACTGGGAATTCAAAGAATATATTGGAGTTATGTGCACCCACAATTTTTGCTACTGGTATATAGTGCCATTGTCTGACTGGGAATTCAAAGAATATATTGGGGTTACGTGCACCCACAATTTTTGCTACTGGTATATAGTGCCATTGTCTCACTGGGAATTCAAAGAATATATTGGGGTTACGTGCACCCACAATTTTTGCTACTGGTATATAGTGCCATTGTCTGACTGGGAATTCAAAGAATATATTGGGGTTATAAATACCCTCATTTCTTGCTACTGGTATATAGTGCCATTGTCTGACTGGGAATTCAAAGAATATATTGGGGTTACAAATACCCTCATTTCTTGCTACTGGTATATAGTGCCATTGTCTGACTGGGAATTCAAAGAATATATTGGGGTTACAAATACCCTCATTTCTTGCTACTGCCATATAGTGCCAGTTTCTGACTGGTAATTCAAAGAATATATTGGGGTTATAAATACCCTCATTTCTTGCTACTGCCATATAGTGCCATTGTCTGACTGGGAATTCAAAGAATATATTGGGGTTATAAATACCCTCATTTCTTGCTACTGCCATATAGTGCCATTGTCTGACTGGGAATTCAAAGAATATATTGGGGTTACAAATACCCTCATTTCTTGCTACTGGTATATAGTGTCAGTTTCTGACTGGTAATTCAAAGAATATATTGGGGTTACGTGCACCCACAATTTTTGCTACTGGTATATAGTGCCATTGTCTGACTGGGAATTCAAAGAATATATTGGGGTTACAAATACCCTCATTTCTTGCTACTGCCATATAGTGCCATATAGTGCAAGCCTTGAACGCCAACATCGCTAAACTGCTGGCCCAGGAGATGTTGGCGTTCCGGCTTGTTGAAACTCCCGCCTTCCTGGACCTGATGGCAACTGCGGCACCTCGCTATGCCGTCCCTAGCCGTCACTACTTCTCCCGGTGTGCCGTCCCCGCCTTGCACCAGCACGTGTCACTCAACATCAGGCGGGCCCTTAGTTCCGCACTTTGCACAAAGGTCCACTTGACCACCGACGCGTGGACAAGTGCATGCGGACAGGGACGCTACATTTCACTGACGGCACACTGGGTGAATGTAGTTGAGGCTGGGACTGCTTCCCAAACTGGCCCGGTGTACCTCGTCTCCCCGCCTAACATTCCTGGCAGGGACACGAGAAGAACACCCCCCTCCTCCTCCTCCTCCACCGCCTCCTCCTCCGCCACCGCCTCCTCCTCCGCCACCGCCTCCTCCTCCGCTGTTAGATTGACCCCAGCTACGAGTTGGAAACGTTGCAGCACTGGCGTTGGTAGACGTCAGCAGGCTGTGCTGAAGCTGATCAGCTTGGGGGACAGACAGCACACTGCCTCCGAGGTGAGGGATGCCCTCCTCGATGAGACGGCAATATGGTTTGAGCCGCTGCACCTGGGCCCAGGCATGGTCGTTTGTGATAACGGCCGGAACCTGGTAGCAGCTCTGGAGCTTGCCGGACTCCAACATGTTCCATGCCTGGCCCACGTCTTCAACCTAGTGGTGCAACGTTTCCTAAAGAGCTACCCCAATGTTCCAGAGCTACTGGTGAAAGTGCGGCGCATGTTCGCCCACTTTCGCAAGTCGACAGTAGCCGCTGCTAGCTTAAAATCTCTCCAGCAACGCCTGCATGTGCCACAACACCGGCTTTTGTGCGACGTCCCCACACGCTGGAACTCAACGTTTCAGATGTTGAATAGAGTGGTTGAGCAGCAGAGACCTTTGATGGAATCCCAGCTACAAGACCCTAGGGTGCCACAAAGTCAGCTGCCTCAGTTTCACATCCATGAGTGGCCATGGATGAGAGACCTTTGTGACATCCTACGGGTCTTTGAGGAGTCCACAAGGAGGGTGAGCTCTGAGGATGCGATGGTGAGCCTTACAATCCCGCTCTTGTGTGTTCTGAGAGAATCCCTGATTGACATCAGGGATAACTCAGATCACACAGAGGAGTCAGGGATAGCATCCGATCCATCACAGCTGGAGAGTAGGTCCACACATCTGTCCGCTTCATCGCGTTTAATGGAGGAGGAGGAGGAGGAGGAGGAGGAAGAAGAGTTGTCCGATGATGTGATGGTGATACAGGAGGCTTCCGGGCAACTTCGAATCGTCCCATTGTTGCAGCGCGGATGGGTAGACATGGAGGATGAGGAGGAAATGGAGATTGAACTTTCCGGTGGGGCCAGAGGAGTCATGCCAACTAACACTGTGGCAGACATGGCTGAGTTCATGTTGGGGTGCTTTACAACCGACAAGCGTATTGTCAAAATCATGGAGGACAACCAGTACTGGATCTTTGCTATCCTTGACCCCCGGTATAAAAACAACATCTCGTCTTTTATTCCGGTAGAGGGGAGGGCCAATCGCATCAATGCTTGCCACAGGCAATTGGTGCAGAATATGATGGAGATGTTTCCAGCATGTGACGTTGGCGGCAGGGAGGGCAGTTCCTCCAGTAGGCAACCAAGTTCTCACCGGTCCACACAAACGAGGGGCACACTGTCTAAGGTCTGGGACACCTTGATGGCACCCCCTCGCCAAAGTGCCGCCACGGAGGGTCCTAGTGTCACCAGGCGTGAGAAGTATAGGCGCATGTTGCGGGAATACCTTTCCGACCACAGCCCTGTCCTCTCCGACCCCTCTGCGCCCTACACGTATTGGGTGTCGAAGTTGGACCTGTGGCTTGAACTTGCCCTATATGCCTTGGAGGTGCTGTCCTGTCCTGCCACCAGCGTCCTATCTGAGAGGGTGTTCAGTGCAGCCGGTGGCATCATCACTGACAAGCGCACCCGTCTGTCAGCTGAGAGTGCCGACCGGCTCACTTTGGGCTGTTTAGAGGCTCCCTCCATCATGAATTGGTCCAAACTGGGCTGGTTAGAGGCTCCCTCCACCATGAATTTGCCCAAACTGGGCTGGTTAGAGGCTCCCTCCACCATGAATTTGCCCAAACTGGGCTGGTTAGAGGCTCCCTCGTCCATGAATTTGCCCAAACTGGGCTGTTTAGAGGCTCCCTCCACCATGAATTTGCCCAAACTGGGCTGTTTAGAGGCTCCCTCCACCATGAATTGGTCCAAACTGGGGTTTTTAGAGGCTCCCTCCACCATGAATTGGTCCAAACTGGGGTTTTTAGAGGCTCCCTCCACCATGAATTTGCCCAAACTGGGCTGTTTAGAGGCTCCCTCCATCATGAATTGGTCCAAACTGGGCTGGTTAGAGGCTCCCTCCACCATGAATTGGTCCAAACTGGGTTTTCTAGAGGCTCCCTCCACCATGAATTGGTCCAAACTGGGCTGGTTAGAGGCTCCCTCCACCATGAATTGGTCCAAACTGGGCTGGTTAGAGGCTCCCTCCACCATGAATTGGTCCAAACTGGGTTTTTTAGAGGCTCCCTCCACCATGAATTGGTCCAAACTGGGCTGGTTAGAGGCTCCCTCCACCATGAATTGGTCCAAACTGGGCTGGTTAGAGGCTCCCTCCACCATGAATTGGTCCAAACTGGGGTTTTTAGAGGCTCCCTCCACCATGAATTTGCCCAAACTGGGCTGGTTAGAGGCTCCCTCCACCATGAATTTGCCCAAACTGGGCTGTTTAGAGGCTCCCTCCATCATGAATTGGTCCAAACTGGGGTTTTAGAGGCTCCCTCCACCATGAATTGGTCCAAAATGGGTTTTTTAGAGACTCCCTCCACCATGAATTTGCCCAAACTGGGCTGGTTAGAGGCTCCCTCCACCATGAATTGGTCCAAACTGGGCTGTTTAGAGGCTCCCTCCATCATGAATTGGTCCAAACTGGGCTGGTTAGAGGCTCCCTCCACCATGAATTGGTCCAAACTGGGTTTTTTAGAGGCTCCCTCCACCATGAATTGGTCCAAACTGGGCTGGTTAGAGGCTCCCTCCACCATGAATTGGTCCAAACTGGGCTGGTTAGAGGCTCCCTCCACCATGAATTTGTCCAAACTGGGGTTTTTAGAGGCTCCCTCCACCATGAATTGGTCCAAACTGGGGTTTTTAGAGGCTCCCTCCACCATGAATTGGCCCAAACTCTGCTGGTTAGAGGCTCAATCCACCCTGATTTTCAAAACAAATGTTGGTGCCAACCTCAACTTACTACAAGGGCCAAATTCACTGCTGGTGACAAGCTCTCCTCACTGCAAGTGTCAAATACACATGTTTCAAGGTGTTTTCCTACTGTCAGAGAGGTGGTATTGAGTGTGTAAAGTGTGTAGTTGTTAGGCTGTGATGTTGGGGTAATAGAGGGTCTTTGGTGTGTTAGATGCCCCCAGACATGCTTCCCCTGCTGTCCCAGTGTCATTCCAGAGGTGTTGGCATCATTTCCTGGGGTGTCATAGTGGACTTGGTGACCCTCCAGACACGGATTTGGGTTTCCCCCTTAACGAGTATCTGTTCCCCATAGACTATAATGGGGTTCGAAACCCGTTCGAACACACGAACATTGAGCAGCTGTTCGAATCGAATTTCGAACCTCGAACATTTTAGTGTTCGCTCATCTCTATTAATAGGCAACAATTAGCTTCATTATTACAGTGTAGATACATTATTCATGTCTGCCACTCAGCTCCATACAGACACAGTAGCCCTCACGTAACCATAAGCCTTTAGCACTTTGCCAGATTACTTGCTTGACTGGGCAGTCACTAACCACATTCTTTTGCATATTTCAGTAGCTATACATATGACTGTATTCGATTTTAGTGTTCCTTGCTTTATTAAGATTGACAGTCACAGTGTTGTCTATTAACTGTAATGACACTATGAGCAATTTTACAGCTGTCTATTTTTAGATGCATTAGTATCTTATAGCAGGAACATTTTATAATGAGTATTAAACAGCAAACAGTTTTTATGCTTTCCATATTTTGTATAACTAATGTTAGTCTGCCATTCCTTATCAAGTATTAATTAAGACCTCTTATCTTATCTTAATGAAAAAAAAAAGAATATATATATATATATATATATATATATATATATATATATATATACACTCACCGGCCACTTTATTAGGTACACCTGTCCAACTGCTCGTTAACACTTAATTTCTAATCAGCCAATCACATGGTGGCAACTCAGTGCATTTAGGCATGTAGACATGGTCAAGACAATCTCCTGCAGTTCAAACCGAGCATCAGTATGGGGAAGAAAGGTGATTTGAGTGCCTTTGAACGTGGCATGGTTGTTGGTGCCAGAAGGGCTGGTCTGAGTATTTCGGAAACTGCTGATCTACTGGGATTTTCACGCACAACCATCTCTAGGGTTTACAGAGAATGGTCCGAAAAAGAAAAAAACATCCAGTGAGCGGCAGTTCTGTGGGCGGAAATGCGTTGTTGATGCCAGAGGTCAGAGGAGAATGGCCAGACTGGTTCGAGCTGATAGAAAGGCAACATTGACTCAAATAGCCACCCGTTACAACCAAGGTAGCCAGAAGAGCATCTCTGAACGCACAGTACGTCGAACTTTGAGGCAGATGGGCTACAGCAGCAGAAGACCACACCGGGTGCCACTCCTTTCAGCTAAGAACAGGAAACTGAGGCTACAATTTGCACAAGCTCATCGAAATTGGACAACTGAAGATTGGAAAAACGTTGCCTGGTCTGATGAGTCTCGATTTCTGCTGCGACATTCGGATGGTAGGGTCAGAATTTGGCGTCAACAACATGAAAGCATGGATCCATCCTGCCTTGTATCAACGGTTCAGGCTGGTGGTGGTGGTGTCATGGTGTGGGGAATATTTTCTTGGCACTCTTTGGGCCCCTTGGTACCAATTGAGCATCATTGCAACGCCAAAGCCTACCTGAGTATTGTTGCTGACCATGTCCATCCCTTTATGACCACAATGTACCCAACATCTGATGGCTACTTTCAGCAGGATAATGCGCCATGTCATAAAGCTGGAATCATCTCAGACTGGTTTCTTGAACATGACAATGAGTTCACTGTACTCCAATGGCCTCCACAGTCACCAGATCTCAATCCAATAGAGCATCTTTGGGATGTGGTGGAACGGGAGATTCGCATCATGGATGTGCAGCCGACAAATTTGCGGCAACTGTGTGATGCCATCATGTCAATATGGACCAAAATCTCTGAGGAATGCTTCCAGCACCTTGTTGAATCTATGCCACGAAGAATTGAGGCAGTTCTGAAGGCAAAAGGGGGTCCAACCCGTTACTAGCATGGTGTACCTAATAAAGTGGCCGGTGAGTGTATATATAAATAAATATATATATATATATATATATATATATATATATATATATATATATATACATATTTATATTTTAAGCCCATGGCTGGTCAGATAATGGAGGGGGCATACATCTCACCCAGACTACTCAGGTGGGTGAGATGAAAAACTCTAGGAAGACTGGTTCTCAGAAGATAACTTTTGTCTGCTGGGAGTTATTTCAAGTTCTTTCTATTGGGCTGGATTTTTAGGAATGACAGGTAGGTTGGTAGTGGGACCTGTCATTCCACCCCCCTCCAGTCCACACATTGTGGATGTCACTGCAGCGTGTCAGCTGCTGTGAATTGTCCTCATCAGTGAGGTTTAAAAGGTCAGCTCCAGCAGCAAGACTTTGGACAGAGCTTGGCTGGAGAGCCAGCAGGAAGGTCAGACTGTTGGATCTGTCTTGGTTGGTGCATCCTACTGTTGAGTCTGCTATTATAGGTGAGGTAACCTATGTTGAGTTAGAGCGTAGCCGGGCAGGTATTTATTTTTGTACTGTCTCCTTTTTTTGCTTTACTGTATTTTTGAGTGAAAATAAAACTCTTCCTTTGTTTTGGACTAAAGAAACTGGACTTGTGTGTCTATGCCACCCCACTTAGCAACTCCAGACCCTGACGCATATATATATATATATATATATATATATATATATATATATATATATATATACTGTATATACACATATCTTTGACATTTTACTATGTCCTGAATTAAATGCAACTTTTGTATAATGCAAAACATTGTCTTTTAAAATAAACAGATTTGTGGACAGCATTTTGTTGGAAAAATATTTTATTTATTTAACTTCCTACTCATTCTGGATTTAGGATGCAGGTTACTCAGCGACTATAACAAGTTTCCTGCAGATAAAGTAGACACTATGTTTAATGTGACAGGTTCCGTATGCTGAATTCCTAGAATATACTGTATAAGACATCTTTTACACTGCATCTTATGTGTTCTGTTTTAAAGTCTTCACCAGGAAAACTCCTGTTTCATAAGTTAAACAGGAGCTTAAAGCGAAAGTCACTGAGTGCCATCTGTCCCCCAAAGCCGCTGGACAACACTGCATAAAAAAAGCGCAGGCTGCTCTTCTATTCCATTGATATACAGAAAATTGATATACCAAACCTTAGGGTGAATTGGAGTCTACAGACACATAAAGTAAGATATGGTGTGAAAGTAGCCTAAAGTAAGCGATGTCCAATACTGTAAATCTGAACTGCAGATAAGTAAATGTAAAATGTATTAATGTAGGCATATGACCAAAGTTTAATAATGTATATGTTTTCCCCCATAATAAGTGTACATGGAACATTTTGACTTTCCCACTTGCTGGGAATCCAGAAAATAAATGAATAATTGGTAGTGTTAAGGTATACCCGACAGTATTTTACTCAAGTACAGTAGATCCAAATGCAAGCAACCTTTTCTTTTGTTCCAGAAACAGGAAAAAGAGAATTTATATCCAATGTATTAATTACATTTATTATTAGGTGCAGTACTGACCAAAGTAATTACAACAGAGCACATGCACTATTTTATTTGGTAAATTGACCGATGCCATGACAAAGCCCAATGGGCCTTAACATATTCAATGGTGCTCTTGGTGTCCATCACTTAACAGATCCAGCACTGCTGTTGTTTTCTTTGTTCTGCTTCTATGACAAAGCAGAACAACAGAAAGAACAGCGTACTGTACATGGCTGCGCAGGATGCTAGCAGGCCCCATGGCAGTATATGATAGAAAAAGCACAGATGCAAAATGCTGATGAAACATCCACTCACACATCTCATTGAGAGGGATGGGTGCCAGCACACATGATAAATGAATACATAAACGAAATGTATACATGGTAATGTCACATGATAATGTGAGATGCATAGTGCCACACACTATTATAACACGCAGGTTGCCCAGCATCTTGCTACATGCACCTCAACAGTAGCAGCACCCTGCAAAATTAAAGGATCTGGCCACATCCTGCAAAAAATTTAAATATCCATAAGGCATTTGTGAATATTTTGAATATATCACAAAAAGAGACCACACTTACCCAATAGCAAATAATACATGGTTTTGCAGGATGCAAGCCCCCATTGCAAGACATGGTAGAAAAAACACAGGTGCAACCTGCTAATGGAATATCCACTCACATACCTACAAAACCATTAGAGGGATGGATGCCAGCACTTTCAATGCACACAAATGAAACTGATATATGGGACTGTCACATGATAATGTGAGATACACAGTGCCAAAGTACAGCCTATCGGTCAGGTCCCACACTATTAGATCAACCATAACAGCAACCTACAAGCTCACAAACCAATCTCAAGGTTCCTCATGCAGTGCTTGCATCCCCTCCCCTCATAGATTGTAGGTTTGTGAGAGGATGTCCCATTACTGTGTTGTACCTGTGTTGTTACTACCATGTCTTTCAATGCAACATTAATGAAATGTTGGAATAGCCTTTAGAAAGGCTATTCTAGTCCTACCTTTCTTCATCTCTTCTTCAACTTTGTTTTTAAATAAAACACTTTTATTATATGCAAGTTCTGTGCACATAACACACGGGGCGCTCCCCCATGTTCTGAGCACAGCACTGTCATCCGCAGTATTCCACCTCCTCCTGCTTTGCTACACCTCCCCTTCTTTACTAAGGTATCCTCCTCTCACCAGCAGCAATGCTCCGATGAGTGATGCAAATCCCACTCGTGCGCTGTACGCTAGGCCCGAATACCCATAGTGGCCTAGTGTACAGTGTAAGAAGAGGAGAATACATTAGCAAAGAAAGAGCATGTAACAAAGCTGGAGGAGGTGGAATACTGACGGATGATGATGCTGTACTCAGAGTACAGAAAGAACACCCCCTTCGCTCCGTGTACAGCATTTCCGTATAAGAAAAAAGTATTTTATTTAAAAACACAGTTGAAGAACAGATAAAGAAATGCAGGGCTTGAATAACCTTTCTAAAGGCTATTCTAACATACCATCAAATGATAGACTCCTTTTAAAAATCAAAAAGTCTTTGCATCGACATATTTCAACACCAATAACTATTTTAATTTTATGTCAGGAGCAGTGTAAGATGTCTTTTTTTGCAGGGAAGGTTATAGTTTTTATTTATACCACTGTGGGGAATGCCTGACATTTTGATCACTTTTTATTACTTTTATTTGTGAGGTAAAATGGCAGCAATTTGGTCATTTTGATTATTTTCCAACTACAGGATATAAATAATCTTATATTTTAACAGACAGTTCTGACATTATCAGATGTGGTAATGCCTAATTTATTTATTTTCATTTATGTTTATTGATTTATTTATTTTTTATATGTAAACCATTGAATGGGGATTTTTTTTATATTTTTTGAACTTTTTGCACTTTTAAAAACTTAAAAAAAAACAAAAAAAAAAAAACTTCTTCTTATAGCCCCCTTTTTAGATGTGCTACCAGTGTTTCTCCGAAAGTAAGACAGGGTCTTATATTATTTTTCTTTGAAAAGGGCTAGGCTTTATTTTCAGGAAAGGTGTTTTTTTTTCAGGGACTGTATTATTCACTCTATAGAAATCTTGTAAAATGGTTAGGTTTAGTGATCCTGACCCTAATTTACATTCCCAATTGATGGTGCAGTGTCAGTGGGTCTTAAACTTGCTGGCGGTTTCTCTGTCTCTTGTCCAAACACTTTGTGAGGCAATCATACCATGCCTTCTCTATCTCCTCTTCTTTACAGTCTCCTTTATGTTAAGGGGGGGGGGGGGGGGGAGTTGCTGTAGTGGAGGGGCTGCATCTGTGGGAACGAGCAGGGTTCTCACTTGATATCTGGTCACGTAGGTAGCCAAGCCCACAGCATAGTAGCAGTTGGGAGGCAGGAGGGAGTGATTTGGGAGTCAGCAAGCAGGACTTTGGAATGGGAGGTAGCAGAGCACAGAACAGTCATTGATGTCACATGACATAACCTAGAGCTGGTGGCGATCACTGTAACTAGGGTTTATTTTTGAAGTAGGGCTGATATTTCAAGCCTGTTCCAAAAACCCTGCTGAATCAAGCTTTTGGGAGAAACGGTATCAGTCATTAGATTGCTTATACCATAGCTTTCAATACTGCAGTATTCCAACCTAGCAATACTGCAGTATTCCAAACTATAGGAAATTGACTATATTACTATTGATCCCTGTGTGGCATTGGCAGACCTGGGAGCCTTCAGAACACTCCCGACGCCCATCGCAATCAAAAGAATTCCATGATCAAAGAAGCCATTTGGTCTTGCAAATAAAAAAACAACTTCTGAAATTCTGTGGTCACAGAGCCATGTCTGATCAAAGGTAGTGCCGCCAGGTACCTGATGTATAATACTTAACAATAGAGCCAGCAGCTCTGGAGCCTACTCAGCTGCTTAGCCGGATCCCTTTGAAAGGAAAAAAAAACCTTATACCAATGTTAAACAGTGAGCTAGCAACAGGAAAGAGTTAATATCCACTTAGTAAAAATGTTTGTTTGTTTTTTTTTTGTTGTTTTTTTAAATAAAATTTGTACCTTCATATTAAATCACATGAAAACAGGGTTTGGTTGCTTGTTTTACCATACACTTAAAATCAATAAGTGACTTTAAGACCTTTCAAGACACCCAGTATTTCCCAGTATTTCCTATTGTTTAATATATTTTGGACAGTATGGGAAGAGGATTATTTACTTCTAACACTTGATGTATCAGCTTTGTATAGCAATATTGATAATGCCCTTGGGCTACAATGTGTAGACTCTTTCTGTACAAAGAAAAAGAGGATTGCTGAAAATAAAAGAACTTTTTTTATATCTGACTGTAATATCTGACTATAATTTCTACTGGCAAAAAATGACTTTTTCCTTCTGTTTTCAATGAAGTGTACCATCAGAATACTGGGACTGCAATGGGCACGAGAGTCATACCCAGTGTTCCCAGTTGCTTACACCACTTTTGCATATACTGTACTTCAGTATTCATTTCTACCACAAGTATTATAAATAGGTAACTTCTTGATTATTTAGCATTATTAATTATTATTTAGGATCCACAAATAGTACAATCAATTTTTAACTATGGTAAATCAACATTTTATTAAATTAAAAATTCTAGGAGACCATAGGTTTCTCCTTAAATGTGACCATCATCTTAGCTTGTGTTTCCAGGAAAACCATTAGTCTAGTTTTACGGCTTCATAAGTTTTAAACACTATAAAATGCAAATCCAATTGATTTTAGTAGAGGACGAATTCTCAATCATATATCAAGCCCGTCCAGTTATGCTTTCTATTTGATAGAATGCAAAAAAATAAAAAAAAATACATGGGAAAAATATTGAAAACCAACATTATAGCCCATATCTAGCTGAGACTAACACTGCATATTTTCTAATGAGGCTTTGATAAGTTTTGAACAATTTACCATCATTCCCCCCCCCCCCCATCGATTGGATTACTATTAGTTCTATCTAAGTGTACTCCAGTCCACTTCAACATTACAATCTTGTCCGTACATCACTGTCCTGTTTCTGCTGTAGGGTCCGGAAGCAGCTTTATGTGTATAAAATCCAGATTTGTCATCTCATGGATAAATCAAGAATAATTATAATGGATATATCAATAGAAGTGACAGCTCCTTTATTGACTGACTGTAGATACAGTATAATTGGAACATATATCTTTCCTTTTATTATCCATACATCTCAAACCACTGTCATGGCATATCCACAAATTAAGACCTCTCTTTTTGCCTCTACATACACACATACATGTACTAAGCTCATACATTACTTACTCACCACTACTAAGCTCCACATGTACCTCCGACACACCTCTACCTCAGAAACAACTAGAGATGGGCGAATCAGTCTGTATGGAACAGAATTCGAACCGAATATTCTAAATTATTTGTTTTTTAACAATGAACTAAAATGGCCACCGCTGGGAAATTATTATACTCTGGAGTCTCCTGATCCTCCCAAGGCGAGGTGACAAAAAAAAATCATTTATCCTCACCTTCTGTCATGACCTTCGGCGTGCCCATATCACCACTAAGGCCCAATCATAGGCCTCAGTGGTGTCCCCAGGTATGTGACGTTACAGAAGTGTGTCAGATGTCACAAGGAGAAGACATATAGTGTTGGCTGCAGCAAGGAGACCCAAAAGAGGTAACGGAAGGTGACTAGAAATTATTTTTTATTTTTGTCAGCTCTAATGGGCCTCCAGTTATAATACTCTGGGGTCTGAAGAGACCGCAAAGTATAATAATTTCCTTTCTCATTCTATCCTAACAAGATCGGACCAAACCAAACCAGGTCATTCACTTTGAACACAGGACAAAACTAATTGTCTGAGGTTCTCCCATCTTTATTAACAACCTCTTTAGTAACAACCTAGACTGCAACGTTGTAAATACTGTTCCCTCTTGCCTCTCTCTGTTCCAAAACTTGATCACGTTATGCCTCCCTCTTTCTCAAGACAGCTTTCCATGCACGCCTGTTTCTCACAAAGACTTTGCAGCAAAAAAACGCTATGGGAAAAACTGTGCTGGCAACGCATTGCAGTTCTTCCCCCAGCTGTTTCCTCTGTGGACTTTCTATTTCAATTATGCCTATGAGGAAACTGCTGGCATTTCCATAGGTATCATTGACATGCTGAGATTTCCAAAACTATGCTTTGACTGTAAAATGCTGGAATTTTTTCCACCAGATGTGGCCTGGCCTTATAGACTGCTCCCTTTTGCCATCCCTCTCTCTTACTGCCCATGGATTCCCCTTCTGTAGCTCAGACTTCCCACACTATCATTACTTTCCACCAATGTCAGCTAGCAGCCACACCCCAATGCCACCGCAGTGCAACTAGAAGAGGACTTTGTAAGACCGTTGTTGATGTCATATTCACATGACAAAGGTTCTAAAAGATCCTCCTCTATTTAGGATATTGCTTGCAAAATGCTGAAGTTTGTGGCAATGTATGTATAGATGTGTCCTTCTTCTTGACTTGACATGTTCTTATATGTGTATCACAAGTTAAACTTCTTCTCATAACACAGCATGGTTTCGTGACAAAGTGACATGCTAAATATCCGATTTGCTTCTATGTGTGACCACCCTGGCTTTTGTTAGCATGTTGTGATATTGTGTTTATATCTGGTTTTAAGATGTCAACCAAATATCAACTGAGTGAGGACATCTGTAGCACCTCTTCAGAAACAAATCACGGTATATTCACTGCAGTTTTGCCACAATTTGCCTCCTACTCCCTTACCAAGCCCACCCCTAATCACAAAGAATTGTCTCAATGAAAGGATTTTGTTCCTGTATATCATGTTACTCGTTGACTAGTTTCCATTCAAGAAAAGTATTTCTACCGACAGTAGCAAGTTTCCTTAGCAAAAAAGAAATGTGTATATTGTGTATATCTTTGATAATCAGCCTTTGAACCATCTAGTCTATCTTCTCTTTATAGTATTCCTGAATACAGCATACCATCATGCAATCCAACAGGAATTATTACTATTTTTAGACAAATATTTCTTGAGAGTGTATCCTTACTTCAACCAGAGGATTTAGTAAAGCCTTAGAGAGGACCTTTCATCAGATTGGGCACAGGCAGTTCTATATACTTCTGGAAAGCTGACAGTGCGCTGAATTCAGCGCACTGTCGGCTTTCCCGATCTGTGCCCTGGGTAAAGATCTTTGCGCATGCCCGTATTTGGAAGATACATACCAAGTACTGGTAATACACACTGAATCTGTGCATGAGTCCTGTTCAGCCATGCTTAGTGAGGGCATTGAACATGTGCATTCCGAGTACAAACAGACATCTTTAATAATGGAAATCCATACTGAGCATGCTCATGAATCCGCTTTAACCATATTTCATAAGGGGAGCACTGCAGGGTTTCCCTAATTTACCTTTTTAATTATGTTGTCTCATTCATCGGTACAACCTCACAAATATAATAATGACACATAAAGATCCTCATAGATGTGACTCTTTCCATTACAAGGTTCTTTTTCTTCCTGGATCATACAGATAATGGTGTTTCAATATAAAAGAGTCCTGATACATGTTTGTACTGTTATAACATCTGACACATGCTTTATCATACTTAGTTACAATGTATCGCTTTTCCTTTTTTTTTACATGTGCGTATATATATATATTCATTCTCTCAAATGAAAGAATCCTTTGACATACATAGTGCATGTGACAGTGCCTACACAGGTGGTGCATAATTTGCAATTAGGCAGGACTTCCATCCAAAGTGAATATGGGAGGGGTCTTTTTCTGTTCAACTTGTTTTTATATATAAGCATGATATGTATGTTCCGTTCTTATGCCATGACTAAGGGGCTTTTTATGCTCCGAAACACGTAGACAATGCGATAGTACCATCCTGCACTCTAGACTTACTGCTTATTTTTACTTGGAGCATGACTCCCATGAAATAAAAGCTACGTTTTAAACCATATCGGATGCCTGGGCGCTGGATTTGTTTATATTTTTTCTACCCCCCCGGGTAAAGAGCTTTCAGTCCCGGTACCGTAGCTCTTTACAATCAGAAGGGCATTCCTGACAGTCTGTCACGGCGTTCCTCCCTGCTCACACTGTACAGCGCTATAGGCACTGCTGTGGAGAAGGACGTTCCTGACAGACTGTCAGGAACGCCCTTCTGACTGTAAAGAGCTACCGTACTGGGACCGATAGTTCTTTACCCAGGGTACAGATCGGGAAAGCCGACTGTGCGCTGAATTCAGCGCACTGTTAGCTTTCCAGCAGAATATAGAACTGCCTGTGCCCCAAACCATGAAAGGTCCTCTTTAGTGATCAGGCCTGAAAAAATCATAAGGGGTTGGACACTTTCAGAATGATATTAAGTGACAAATGATTTTTATCCACTGGATATAAGCAGAATGAATGACAGCAAGCAGAGATCTAGAAAACGGTGATAAATTAATACAGAAATTATATTGGAAAATTGTACCACTTTTTATTATACAGACCATAACATTGGTCTCTTAATATTGATCTGAAATGATTTCATACATTTTAGTGTTTTTGTGCATGTGTTGTTTTAATTACCCTAACTCATAGCAATATCTTCTACGAGAAAGTTTGCATCACAAGTTGTTTTTTTTAATATTTGTATTTTTATTTATATATATATATATATATATATATATATATATATATATATATATATATATATATATGCACTTTTATTAGTTAATATGCTCTCCCTAAGGTGATAAAAGACCCCTGGAGAACACTCATACTATTTTTTATTGTATCTTTATTGCATCTATACTTGCTTCTATTATATCTCCAGGATCTCGGTTGCAGGAGAGTTAACAGCAACAATACTATAAGATGTCACTACTGAGCTCGGACCTGTACCACCCTCCATCAAAAAAGCAGTCACTATGAGGTTAATATATGCATTGTTTTGTATCTTGAACCCTATAGTATATGTTCCAGAGATCTGTCTCTTTTATGGCATTATACTGTAGAACTTCTAATGTACATTTCACATGATTTTAATTATTGCTTGCTCTCTTTGTTTTGTATATAATTTTTTCATTCTATGTTTTATCTTTGTCATTTTTTCATAAGAAACGTGTTGTGAAGCCATTTCTATTATAACATTGATAACCTGTTCTTTTTATTTGTATTTATACTAGTGTTATTGTAGATAATTCTATGGTGTATTATCCTGACACTGTGACCGCTTCAGTAGATAACTGGTACTGATATATGAATAAACAGTAAAAAAAAATTACAGATCTAATTAATTTGAATTCCTGTAGCACAAGGACCATCAAACTACAGAAGAATGGCAAAAGCGACCTACAGCAATTGTCTATCTGTTTATTGTGGCATTGTACCCTAATTGCAACCATCCATGCGAGAAGTCGGATATATTGTGTTATCTCTTGCACAAGAAGAAAATATTCCCATATATATACTTTACTTTTTGATAAATGGAGCACTGACAGAGCCTCTTGGAGTTTTGGAGTCTATGGACATTGCACATGTGGCCACAGTAAGCATGTAAACACGCCATGCATACTAACTTAAGGAAAGCCTATCACCATATACAAAATGCTAAATGATATACATTATCTGATTGCTGCTGCGCCCCTGAATAATTTGAATTTTTTTTTTCTTAATTTTTACATCTTTTCAAAATATATGGCCCCTTCAAGATTATAGGATTATAAGTAAATTAGCTCTGATTTTCTAAGTGGGTAGAAACCCCATAGTAAGGTCACTGACCATTTGGAGAATCAGAGGTAAATGAAATATAAACTTCCAGAGACTATATCTCTTGAATAGGTGGTTAGATTAAAAGAATGTACAGGGCCTCAGCAACAATCAAATGATGCATGTCATTTAGTATTTGTACTCGGTGACGTCCTCTTTGAGTTAGAAATGGATTTACCTAATAACCTTCCCCTCCCCCCTCCAAGAGCAATAATGCATATGTGTTATATGTAGGATCCCTGCACCGTGTGTGGGAACTGAACTTCAGCACTCCAACAATGTCAAAACACAGTGGACAGTGCCATCTTCTGCTTCCTGCTCTGATTGGAGGGGGTACTGAGTGTTGGAACCCTACTGATCAGATATTGATGGACTCTTATTAAGAAACAAAATATGCAGAAGCATTTATGGGATTATTTTGCTTGAGATAAGGCCATACATTAGTGGTTTATGGTCAATTAAGACATATCACTACTAAAAAGCCAAATCCAATTGAAATCTGTGTCAGTTTGCAGAACAACCACATAGCTGAATGTCATGACTACCCAGGGGTTTGCTACAAGAGGCGAGAATTTTTCCACATGTCTGTGGTTGATTTTTTTTTTGCATTCACATCCCTATAGCATCTCAATGACATTTAGTTCCTGAATTTTACATGCCAATAAAACATTGTTAGGGGTCATTTTAATGTTGAAAGGTCCATATCGGGTTGTGATTCAAGTCTCCTGATAAATTGTATTACAATATACTCAAGTACCCTTTGGAACACTCCACTTACTAAACTCTTCCCTCTACAATCTATTCTGAATGCAGCGGCTAGACTCATCTATCAGTCTAGATGCTACAGCGATGCCTCCAGTCTGTTCCAGTCGCTACATTGGCTGCCTATTCATTACAGAATATAATATAGACTTATCACCCTCATCCGCAAGGCTCTCCATAATACTGCAACCCCCTACATTTCCTCCCTCATCTTTGTCTATCGCCCAACCCATACTTTCTGTTCACTCAATGACCTAAGACTTACATGCACTATTATCAGAACCTCCCACGCTTGTATACAAGACTTCTCCCAAGTTGCACCACTCCTCTGGAATGCTCTTCCCCAGACAATCAGATCAACTCCCAATTTCTACAACTTCAAGTGCAACCTAAAGACACATTTTTTCAGACAGGATTATCACAATTCCTAATGCAAACCCTTCCACAGTTGGAATGCCTAAAACGAACCATCTTCTGTTCATGCTATCGCATTACCTCACAGTATATGATGCCGCATCAGACTGTAGCTTTGTGTGTCCAGGCAGCATCTGAACATTAAAGAACACTGACTGGTGATGGCTCATGCAGCTTTTTTATTTGTGACTTAAGTAATCTCTATCTGTTAGGGAAATGCTAGAACAGCAATTCCCAAGTAGCTGTTGAAAACCCTGGGGCAGGACAAAAGAGACAGTGAGCCCTAAGCTGAAGCCCCAAACTGTCCCTTCCTATTGCCAGGCCCTATACTATGTAATAAGCGGCAACCACGAAGACGATCCCTTCCTGTATATGTAATATACAAAACGCAGACAAGACGGACAGCAACAAAGGGAGGTCAGCTAGCCAAGGATCAGTAAATAGTCGAGCAATGCAGTGCCAAATCGGAGTCCAAAGAATAGTCAGTAGGGAAAAGTGACAGCAAAAAGCAAGTACACACAAGGCAATAGCAAGCATTGGTGTGAATGAGAGCCAAGCTTAAATAGGGAGGAAGAACCCACCCTGAAGTTAATAGGTAGACAGACTGTCAATCACACAAATTAACTTCATAAACAAAGGCAAACAAGGGCAGAAGACGGATGTGGTGGAAATTCAATCACAGAACTAGAGCCGTGTTCTCACAGTGCAACCAAAAACTTTAAGCAAAGAACCAAACTGCACACGCCTCCTGTACCGCCACATGCGAGCAGAGGGTGGTGCAGTGACTCGAACAGGCAGAGATGTTACACCATCACAAAATTGTCTGACCACTGTATAAGCAATAATACCTGCGATTTCGCCCCTGCTACATCTTGTGTCAGCCCCTCTACCTCATAGATTGTAAGCTCTTGCGAGCAGGGCCCTCAGTCCCATTATGTGAATTGACTATTTCTCTGTAATGATCTTTTTGTCTGTAAAGGAACCCCACATTTTGTAAAGTGTTTCGGAATATGTTGGCACTATATAAATAAAACGTGTTATTATGTATGAAATTTGATGCTTATAGATTTTTTTCAGCATTTGCTCTTGAACAGAACTTACTAGTTTGGCCTAAGCAAGATTGCAGACATTTCAGATTAATGGACATCTACAATATGACCTTAAGGCCTCAAAGAGTTTTCTGTGCTGGTCTTGACATGGTGAATACTGGTTGCAGAAATGCCAGAATCATTAAGGTTCCATTTTTTCCGCAATGTGGGAGATCCTGTGAACCAGAACTAAAGTATATGCCAGCTTATGCTTCTCCTTCAGTTATTGATCATGGTGCATGGGACCTCCTAGAGCAGGGGTCCTCAAACTGCGGCCCGAGGGCCACATGCGGCCCACCAAGTACTTCTGTCTGGCCCAGCCGACAACGCTGGCAGGCGTGCATTTATAATGAAGCTCCTGGGGAGCTCGGGCCAGACCATGGAGCGCACTTCACTTTACCTATTGGAGGGCACCGCTCCCAATGTCTGTGCATTTGCTCTGCCTCTGGCCCCCTATTTAAAAAGTTTGAGGACCCCTGTCCTAGAGGCTCAAGGGTAGAACAGTCGCAAGTGGCTGTGGGCAGGAGTGGGGATCAGTAAGTAAATAGCGGCCATTACCTGCTACTGTGTACTGTGTACAGTGCAGATAAACCATGGAAATACGTCACAAGGCATATGCAGGTTAACTGAACAGCCTATTACCCAAGTGGTACAATACAGGTCCATGGAGATTGGCAAACCTCTCAAGATTTGTATAATTTCGGGTTTGGGTAGTTCCAGATCAAGATTTGTTTTGGAGTGAAATTTAAGATTAAATTGGCTTATATCATAGTGTATAAAGATTGTCAGTGCTCCCATAAACATGCGCATCCCATTTCTAGCTCTCTAAGGCAAACACAGACAAAGTTATGTGAAAGTGAATGTCAAGAATCTCAGATTTCCTACTATTGCTTTAAGGTTACCGTGCCAACCTAGCAATCTTTTGCAGTGTGAGAGTTCTCTTAGGCTTATCCAATTAACATGTAAGTAGGCATATTTAAGGGTGCATTCACACAGGGGAAAATGGTGCTGAATTTCATGTGGAATCTGCATCAGATTCAACGCTGAAAAAAAAAGCCTCCCATTGACTTAATGGGTTTCCTTTTTCTCCTTTTTCATTGAAGTCAATGGGAGGCTTTTTTTTTCAGCACTGAATCTGACGCGGATTTCACACCAAATTCAGCGCCATTTACCCCTGTGTGAATGCACCCTAAATCCACTTCCTCCTTAGCCAGGTGCCTGAAATTGGTTTACCTTGTCTGGCTTACTTACCTGATTCTCACTCTGACATGATCACTAGGACTCAGCCCTTGGCTAGATGCTGGAAAACTATTTGACTCATGACTCTGGCTCGCATGTTTCTTCCAGTACTGACTACTAGCCTGGACATTCACTCTCTTGATTTCTACTCCTTGTAAGTTTATTATCTATTCTGGTTTGATTTCTTATAGAACATTTATTTCTCATACTGTTTCTGTGGTGATAACTTGAATCCAAAATTTTGCAAAATCCATCTGGCCTCGTGGCTGGCACTGGTGAGGGTGTTTGAGTATCTGTAACCTATCTCGCAGCACTGTATAGAATTAAAATGTGTCCTGTTCTCTGTTATCAGCCAGATCTTGCTATTTTATGATATTTGCTCCAAGGTCTCCAGTGTATGCAAGTTTATTGATACATTGTGCTGCCATTTGCTTTTATGTATTTTAACTTTAAAACTGTCCAGAAATTTCCATTTTTTGGGGAAAGGTGTATGCCCATGTTTTTTTATTTTTAGACATACATGGTTTTTATATTGCAAAAAGCAATAGTTTTATAGAAGAATTTGCAAGTTTTAATGACTTGTAAGTGCTACAGGCTTGTTATTTGGGAGACAAAGTTGTGGCTGTGTGCCTAGTTGAAAGTGATTAAGATTTCTATCATTAATCTGCCTGTAATCCATTAAATCTGACTAAACTGTGTTGTAATGCTTCAACTCCTGAGCATGGACAAGCTATATATGCTGCAGATTGGCTTATGTGCTTAATGTTTTAGTGTATGTTTTTTTTTAGAGGCTAGCAGTAGTTTGCTATATATACACAGGAGAAATATCTCTCTCAATATACACACACATTTCTTATAGTTTTTTTTACTGTTGTAATGTTTATACTACAGCATATGTTCTGTGCCTCCAGCATCTATCCTCAATTTTTTAGAACATATTGGGTATTGTCATGCTCAGGAGTGATTGTGTAGCAAACTGTGGTGCTTTTTCAACTTTAACACCTTGTGAAAATGAAGTAACAATTTATTGGAAGAAAAGTAACGTTTCATTTTCACATTACAATGGTAATAACACCTGTAGGATCAAAATACTCACGATACCCCTTGATAGATTAATTGAGGGGTCTATTTTCTAAATACGGGTTAGGGTGCATGCACACTACGTAACGCCGGGCGTGTATGAGAGCCATACACACCGGCATTACAGCAGACTGCCGAACACTTCCCATTCACTTCAATGGGAGCGCTCGTAACAGCGGCGTTTACGAGCGCTCCCATTGAAGTGAATGGGAAGTGTTCGGCAGCCCTGCTGTAACGCCGGCGTGTACGGCTCTCATACACGCCCGGCGTTACGTAGTGTGCATGCACCCTTACTGTTTAGGAGTAGAGATGAGCGAACAGTAAAATGTTCGAGATTCGATATTCGTTTCGATTCGATTTGTTTCCATTCGAATAGCGAGTGGTACTCGATCGAGTACGAGTATTTCGAATACCGTAGTATTCGATCGAATACCTACTCGATCGAATACTACTCGCTCATCTCTATTTAGGAGTTTTCACTGTTTTGACACCTCAGGGGCTCTGTAAATGAGACATGGCACCTGGAAATGATTCCAGTAAAATCTGCTCTCAAAAACCCAATGGAGCTGCCTGCTTTCTCCCAAGCATTAGTTTCCATCCACATGTAGGATATTGCCATGCCTGAAAGAAATTGCACAATAAATTATGGGATGCATTTTCTGCGTTAACCACTAGTGAAAAAAATGAAATGTGAATTATTTTTCGTTTCTGTGAAACGCTTAAACCCTTTTGCTGCCAGGGGTTTCAGACATTTTACACTTCTCACACTTTTGAGATGTACAAATAAAATCTAACTTTATATCAGGCCATATTAGATATCTGACAGCATAGGTATCTCTGGCCCCTCATACAGAAGCAAAATATCTTTCAGCTACCGTATTGGGACTTTTGGCCTATGCTTGAAAATCCTGCACAAAATCCCACAGACTGTTACATGAAGTGTGTAGGACGACAGAAGATGTACATGGATTTGAAGGCATGGTTGACAATGTTGATCTTTGGGATACATCTGATGTTCCCACATTTACAGGATCTGGAGGGAGGTAATTACTAGAGATGAGCGAACACTAAAATGTTCGAGGTTCGAAATTCGAATCGAACAGCCGCTCACTGTTCGTGTGTTCGAACGGGTTTCGAACCCCATTATAGTCTATGGGGAACATATACTCGTTAAGGGGGAAACCCAAATCCGTTTCTGGAGGGTCACCAAGTCCACTATGACACCCCAGGAAATGATGTCAACACCTCTGGAATGACACTGGGACAGCAGGGGAAGCATGTCTGGGGGCATCTAACACACCAAAGACCCTCTATTACCCCAACATCACAGCCTAACAACTACACACTTTACACACTCAATACCACCTCTCTGACAGTAGGAAAACACCTTGAAACATGTGTATTTGGCACTTGCAGTGAGGAGAGCTTGTCACCAGCATTGAATTTGGCCCTTGTAGTAAGTTGAGGTTGGCACCAACATTTGTTTTGAAAATCAGGGTGGATTGAGCCTCTAACCAGCAGAGTTGGGGCAAATTCATGGTGGAGGGAGCCTCTAAAAACCCCAGTTTGGACCAATTCATGGTGGAGGGAGCCTCTAAAAACCCCAGTTTGGACCAATTCATGGTGGGGGGAGCCTCTAAAAACCCCAGTTTGGACCAATTCATGGTGGAGGAAGCCTCTAACCAGCCCAGTTTGGACCAATTCATGGTGGAGGGAGCCTCTAAAAACCCCAGTTTGGACCAATTCATGGTGGAGGGAGCCTCTAAAAACCCCAGTTTGGACCAATTCATGGTGGGGGGAGCCTCTAAAAACCCCAGTTTGGACAAATTCATGGTGGAGGGAGCCTCTAAAAAACACAGTTTGGACCAATTCATGGTGGAGGGTGCCTCTAAACAGCCCAGTTTGGGCAAATTCATGGTGGAGGGAGCCTCTAAAAACCCCAGTTTGGACCAATTCATGGTGGAGGGAGCCTCTAAAAACCCCAGTTTGGACCAATTCATGGTGGAGGGAGCCTCTAAAAACCCCAGTTTGGACCAATTCATGGTGGAGGGAGCCTCTAACCAGCCCAGTTTGGGCAAATTCATGGTGGAGGGAGCCTCTAACCAGCCCAGTTTGGGCCAATTCATGGTGGAGGGAGCCTCTAAAAACCCCAGTTTGGACCAATTCATGGTGGAGGGAGCCTCTAAAAACCCCAGTTAGGCCAAATTCATGGTGGAGGGAGCCTCTAACCAGCCCAGTTTGGGCAAATTCATGGTGGAGGGAGCCTCTAACCAGCCCAGTTTGGACCAATTCATGGTGGAGGGAGCCTCTAAAAACCCCAGTTTGGACCAATTCATGGTGGAGGGAACCTCTAAAAACCCCAGTTAGGCCAAATTCATGGTGGAGGGAGCCTCTAACCAGCCCAGTTTGGGCAAATTCATGGTGGAGGGAGCCTCTAAAAACCCCAGTTTGGACCAATTCATGGTGGAGGGAGCCTCTAAAAACCCCAGTTTGGACCAATTCATGGTGGAGGGAGCCTCTAAAAACCCCAGTTTGGACCAATTCATGGTGGAGGGAGCCTCTAACCAGCCCAGTTTGGGCAAATTCATGGTGGAGGGAGCCTCTAACCAGCCCAGTTTGGACCAATTCATGGTGGAGGGAGCCTCTAAAAACCCCAGTTTGGACCAATTCATGGTGGAGGGAACCTCTAAAAACCCCAGTTAGGCCAAATTCATGGTGGAGGGAGCCTCTAACCAGCCCAGTTTGGGCAAATTCATGGTGGAGGGAGCCTCTAAAAACCCCAGTTTGGACCAATTCATGGTGGAGGGAGCCTCTAAAAACCCCAGTTTGGACCAATTCATGGTGGAGGGAGCCTCTAAAAACCCCAGTTTGGACCAATTCATGGTGGAGGGAGCCTCTAACCAGCCCAGTTTGGGCAAATTCATGGTGGAGGGAGCCTCTAACCAGCCCAGTTTGGGCCAATTCATGGTGGAGGGAGCCTCTAAAAACCCCAGTTTGGACCAATTCATGGTGGAGGGAGCCTCTAAAAACCCCAGTTAGGCCAAATTCATGGTGGAGGGAGCCTCTAACCAGCCCAGTTTGGGCAAATTCATGGTGGAGGGAGCCTCTAACCAGCCCAGTTTGGACCAATTCATGGTGGAGGGAGCCTCTAAAAACCCCAGTTTGGACCAATTCATGGTGGAGGGAACCTCTAAAAACCCCAGTTAGGCCAAATTCATGGTGGAGGGAGCCTCTAACCAGCCCAGTTTGGGCAAATTCATGGTGGAGGGAGCCTCTAAAAACCCCAGTTTGGACCAATTCATGGTGGAGGGAGCCTCTAAAAACCCCAGTTTGGACCAATTCATGGTGGAGGGAGCCTCTAAAAACCCCAGTTTGGACCAATTCATGGTGGAGGGAGCCTCTAAAAACCCCAGTTTGGACCAATTCATGGTGGAGGGAGCCTCTAAAAACCCCAGTTTGGACCAATTCATGGTGGAGGGAGCCTCTAAACAGCCCAGTTTGGGCAAATTCATGGTGGAGGGAGCCTCTAAAAACCCCAGTTTGGACCAATTCATGGTGGAGGGAGCCTCTAAAACCCCCAGTTTGGACCAATTCATGGTGGAGGGAGCCTCTAAAAACCCCAGTTTGGACCAATTCATGGTGGAGGGAGCCTCTAACCAGCCCAGTTTGGGCAAATTCATGGTGGAGGGAGCCTCTAACCAGCCCAGTTTGGGCAAATTCATGGTGGAGGGAGCCTCTAAAAACCCCAGTTTGGACCAATTCATGGTGGAGGGAGCCTCTAAAAACCCCAGTTTGGACCAATTCATGGTGGAGGGAGCCTCTAACCAGCAGAGTTGGGGGAAATCAGGGTGGAGGGAGCCTCTAACCAGCAGAGTTGGGGGAAATCAGGGTGGAGGGAGCCTCTAACCAGCAGAGTTGTGGGAAATCAGGGTGGAGGGAGACTCTAACCAGCAGAGTTGTGGGAAAGCAGGGTTGAGGGAGCCTCTAACCAGCAGACTTGGGGGAAATCATGGTGGAGGGAGCCTAGTATTAGCAGAACTGTGCAATGCTTATGGTGGATGAGTATGAGGATGCGGAGGAATTGGAGAGGTTGAGCACAGACATGGAGTTTCATGTTGGGGTGCTTTACACAGGTGGGCACAAAAATGAAGGCTCTATCCAGTGGTGGTTTATTTTTATCAAAGTGAGCCGGTCGGCACTCTCAGCTGACAGACGGGTGCGCTTGTCAGTGATGATGCCACCGGTTGCACTGAACACCCTCTCACATAGGACGCTGGCGGCAGGACAGGACAGCACCTCCAAGGCATATAGGGCAAGTTCAAGCCACAGGTCCAACTTCGACACCCAATACGTGTAGGGCGCAGAGGGGTCGGAGAGGACAGGGCTGTGGTCGGAAAGGTATTCCCGCAACATGCGCCTATACTTCTCACGCCTGGTGACACTAGGACCCTCCGTGGCGGCACTTTGGCGAGGGGGTGCCATCAAGGTGTCCCAGACCTTAGACATTGTGCCCCTCGTTTGTGTGGACCGGTGAGAACTTGGTCGCCTACTGGAGGAACTGCCCTCCCTGCCGCCAACGTCACATGCTGGAAACATCTCCATCATATTCTGCACCAATTGCTTGTGGCAAGCATTGATGCGATTGGCCCTCCCCTCTACCGGAATAAAAGAGGAGATGTTGTTTTTATACCGGGGGTCAAGGATAGCAAAGATCCAGTACTGGTTGTCCTCCATGATTTTGACAATACGCTTGTCGGTTGTAAAGCACCCCAACATGAACTCAGCCATGTCTGCCACAGTGTTAGTTGGCATGACTCCTCTGGCCCCACCGGAAAGTTCAATCTCCATTTCCTCCTCATCCTCCATGTCTACCCATCCGCGCTGCAACAATGGGACAATTCGAAGTTGCCCTGAAGCCTCCTGTATCACCATCACATCATCGGACAACTCTTCTTCCTCCTCCTCCTCCTCCATTAAACGCGATGAAGCGGACAGATGTGTGGACCTACTCTCCAGCTGTGATGGATCGGATGCTATCCCTGACTCCTCTGTGTGATCTGAGTTATCCCTGATGTCAATCAGGGATTCTCTCAGAACACACAAGAGCGGGATTGTAAGGCTCACCATCGCATCCTCAGAGCTCACCCTCCTTGTGGACTCCTCAAACACCCGTAGGATGTCACAAAGGTCTCTCATCCATGGCCACTCATGGATGAGAAACTGAGGCAGCTGACTTTGTGGCACCCTAGGGTTTTGTAGCTGGTATTCCATCAAAGGTCTCTGCTGCTCAACCACTCTATTCAACATCTGAAACGTTGAGTTCCAGCGTGTGGGGACGTCGCACAAAAGCCGGTGTTGTGGCACATGCAGGCGTTGCTGGAGAGATTTTAAGCTAGCAGCGGCTACTGTCGACTTGCGAAAGTGGGCGCACATGTGCCGCACTTTCACCAGTAGCTCTGGAACATTGGGGTAGCTCTTTAGGAAACGTTGCACCACTAGGTTGAAGACGTAGGCCAGGCATGTAACATGTTGGAGTCCGGCAAGCTCCAGAGCTGCTACCAGGTTCCGGCCGTTATCACAAACGACCATGCCTGGGCCCAGGTGCAGCGGCTCAAACCATATTGCCGTCTCATCGAGGAGGGCATCCCTCACCTCGGAGGCAGTGTGCTGTCTGTCCCCCAAGCTGATCAGCTTCAGCACGGCCTGCTGACGTCTACCAACGCCAGTGCTGCAACGTTTCCAACTCGTAGCTGGGGTCAATCTAACAGCGGAGGAGGAGGCGGTGGCGGAGGAGGAGGCGGTGGCGGAGGAGGAGGCGGTGGAGGAGGAGGAGGAGGGGGGTGCTCTTCTCGTGTCCCTGCCAGGAATGTTAGGCGGGGAGACGTGGTACACCGGGCCAGTTTGGGAAGCAGTCCCAGCCTCAACTACATTCACCCAGTGTGCCGTCAGTGAAATGTAGCGTCCCTGTCCGCATGCACTTGTCCACGCGTCGGTAGTCAAGTGGACCTTTGTGCAAAGCGCGGAACTAAGGGCCCGCCTGATGTTGAGTGACACGTGCTGGTGCAAGGCGGGGACGGCACACCGGGAGAAGTAGTGACGGTTAGGGACGGCATAGCGAGGTGCCGCAGTTGCCATCAGGTCCAGGAAGGCGGGAGTTTCAACAAGCCGGAACGCCAACATCTCCTGGGCCAGCAGTTTAGCGATGTTGGCGTTCAAGGCTTGCGCGTGTGGGTGGTTAGCAGTGTATTTCTGCCGCCGCTCCAATGTCTGAGAGATGGTGGGTTGCTGTAAAGAAGCGCCTGATGGTGCCTTTGATGGTGCAGGAGAAGGAGATAAGACAGGAACAGGGGAGGATGAGGAAGAAGTCAACAAAGTGGCGGAGGAAGATGAAGTGGTGTCCTGGCTCGTCCTCTGGAGTGCATCGCCAGCACAGTCAGCAGTGGCAGTGGCAGAGGCAGTGGCAGTGGCGTGAACGGCAGGCGGCCTTTGTCCTGCCGTTGCTGCCTGCCACTGATTCCAGTGCTTGGATTTCAAATGACGGCGCATTGAAGTGGTGGACAGGTTGCTCTTCTCAGAGCCCCTAATCAATTTCGAGAGGCAAATTGTGCAGACAACACTATATCTGTCCTCGGCGCATTCCTTGAAAAAACTCCACACCTTCGAGAAACGTGCCCTCGAGGTGGGAGTTTTTCGGGGCTGGGTACGAACTGGAACATCTTGGGAGATTCCGGGTGTGGCCTGGCTTTGCCTAAGCTGCTAACCTCTGCCTCTGCCTCTAGCTACCCTTTTTGGTGCTGCACCTGCCTCAACATCCACACTACTTTCCCCGCTTGACACCCCCCCTGTCCAGGTCGGGTCAGTGTCCTCATCATCCACCACTTCCTCTTCCAACTCCTGTCTCATCTCCTCCTCCCGCACAATGCGCAGGTCAACTGGATGCCTTGACGGCAACTGCGTCACATCATCGTCGATGAGGGTGGGTTGCTGGTCATCCACCACCAAATCGAACGGAGATGGAGGAGACTCTAGTGTTTGAGCATCTGGACACAGATGCTCCTCTGTTAGGTTCGTGGAATCGCGACGTGGAGGGGCAGGTTGAGGGACAATGAAAGGAGCGGAGAACAGCTCTGGGGAGCAGGGACAGTTGGGGTTATTGTTCTGTGAAGCTTGGGAATTTTGGGAGGAAGGAGGACAAGACTGTTGGGTAATAGGAGGAGAGGAGGCAGAGTCTGACTGGCTGCTGGACAATGTGCTGTAAGCGTTATCCGACAGCCATTGCAAGACCTGTTCCTGGTTCTCGGGCCTACTAAGGTTTGTACCCTGCAGTTTAGTTAATGTGGCAAGCAACCCTGGCACTGTGGAGTGGCGCAATGCTTGCTGCCCCACAGGAGTAGGCACGGGATACCCTGTGGCTTCACTGCTACCTTGCTCCCCAGAACCATTCCCCTGACCTCGCCCATGGCCTCGTCCACGTCCCTTTCCGGGAGCCTTGCGCATTTTAAATTTCCAGTCAGAAACTGGCACTATATAGCAGTAGCAAGAAATGAGGGTATTTGTAAACCCAATATATTCTTTGAATTCCCAGTCAGACAATGGCACTATATGGCAGTAGCAAGAAATGAGGGTATTTGTAACCCCAATATATTCTTTGAATTCCCAGTCAGACAATGGCACTATATACCAGTAGCAAAAATTGTGGGTGCACGTAACCCCAATATATTCTTTGAATTCCCAGTCAGAAACTGGCACTATATGGCAGTAGCAAGAAATGAGGGTATTTGTAAACCCAATATATTCTTTGAATTCCCAGTCAGACAATGGCACTATATACCAGTAGCAAAAATTGTGGGTGCACGTAACCCCAATATATTCTTTGAATTCCCAGTCAGAAACTGGCACTATATGGCAGTAGCAAGAAATGAGGGTATTTGTAAACCCAATATATTCTTTGAATTCCCAGTCAGACAATGGCACTATATACCAGTAGCAAAAATTGTGGGTGCACGTAACCCCATTATATTCTTTGAATTCCCAGTCAGACAATGGCACTATATAGCAGTAGCAAAAATTGTGGGTGCACGTAACCCCAATATATTCTTTGAATTCCCAGTCAGACAATGGCACTATATACCAGTAGCAAAAATTGTGGGTGCACGTAACCCCAATATATTCTTTGAATTCCCAGTCAGACAATGGCACTATATAGCAGTAGCAAAAATTGTGGGTGCACGTAACCCCAATATATTCTTTGAATTCCCAGTCAGACAATGGCACTATATAGCAGTAGCAAAAATTGTGGGTGCACGTAACCCCAATATATTCTTTGAATTCCCAGTCAGAAACTGGCACCATATGGCAGTAGCAAGAAATGAGGGTATTTGTAACCCCAATATATTCTTTGAATTCCCAGTCAGACAATGGCACTATATACCAGTAGCAAAAATTGTGGGTGCACGTAACCCCATTATATTCTTTGAATTCCCATTCAGACAATGGCACTATATAGCAGTAGCAAAAATTGTGGGTGCACGTAACCCCAATATATTCTTTGAATTCCCAGTCAGACAATGGCACTATATACCAGTAGCAAAAATTGTGGGTGCACGTAACCCCAATATATTCTTTGAATTCCCAGTCAGACAATGGCACTATATAGCAGTAGCAAAAATTGTGGGTGCACGTAACCCCAATATATTCTTTGAATTCCCAGTCAGACAATGGCACTATATAGCAGTAGCAAAAATTGTGGGTGCACGTAACCCCAATATATTCTTTGAATTCCCAGTCAGAAACTGGCACTATATGGCAGTAGCAAGAAATGAGGGTATTTGTAACCCCAATATATTCTTTGAATTCCCAGTCAGACAATGGCACTATATACCAGTAGCAAAAATTGTGGGTGCACGTAACCCCAATATATTCTTTGAATTCCCAGTCAGAAACTGGCACTATATGGCAGTAGCAAGAAATGAGGGTATTTGTAAACCCAATATATTCTTTGAATTCCCAGTCAGACAATGGCACTATGTAGCAGTAGCAAAAATTGTGGGTGCACGTAACCCCAATATATTCTTTGAATTCCCAGTCAGAAACTGGCACTATATGGCAGTAGCAAGAAATGAGGGTATTTGTAACCCCAATATATTCTTTGAATTCCCAGTCAGACAATGGCACTATATACCAGTAGCAAAAATTGTGGGTGCACGTAACCCCAATATATTCTTTGAATTACCAGTCAGAAACTGGCACTATATGGCAGTAGCAAGAAATGAGGGTATTTGTAACCCCAATATATTCTTTGAATTCCCAGTCAGACAATGGCACTATATACCAGTAGCAAGAAATGAGGGTATTTGTAACCCCAATATATTCTTTGAATTCCCAGTCAGACAATGGCACTATGTAGCAGTAGCAAAAATTGTGGGTGCACGTAACCCCAATATATTCTTTGAATTCCCAGTCAGAAACTGGCACTATATGGCAGTAGCAAGAAATGAGGGTATTTGTAACCCCAATATATTCTTTGAATTCCCAGTCAGACAATGGCACTATATACCAGTAGCAAAAATTGTGGGTGCACGTAACCCCAATATATTCTTTGAATTACCAGTCAGAAACTGGCACTATATGGCAGTAGCAAGAAATGAGGGTATTTGTAACCCCAATATATTCTTTGAATTCCCAGTCAGACAATGGCACTATATACCAGTAGCAAGAAATGAGGGTATTTGTAACCCCAATATATTCTTTGAATTCCCAGTCAGACAATGGCACTATATACCAGTAGCAAGAAATGAGGGTATTTGTAACCCCAATATATTCTTTGAATTCCCAGTCAGACAATGGCACTATATGGCAGTAGCAAAAATAGTGGGTGTATATGTCCCCAATCTTATTGCTAGGGGACTTGCAGGGTATTTCTGAGGTGAAGGTGGGGGGGGGCACACCGTTGGAACGGGGATTTGGGGTGTATATATGGGGTATACGGGAATACACTGTCAGTGTATTCCATTCAGGATCCTGGGAAAGCTGGGTTGCGGCGATTGAGCCCGTCAGTGCCACGTTACACTGACAAGCTTCTCCCTGGAATTTAGCTCTTACAACAGCTGTTGTGGTTGTCTTCTCCTTCCTATCCTAGACTGTCCCTGCCTACCCAGAATCTAAGCCCTAGCTAACTGGAAACCTCCGTCCCCGGTGAATTGCAAGCTCAGAATGACGCGAACCTGGGCGGCGCTGTTCTTTTAAATTAGAGGTCACATGTTTTCGGCAGCCAATGGGTTTTGCCTACTTTTCTCAACGTCACCGGTGTCGTAGTTCCTGTCCCAGGGGAATCGAGTAATGGCGCACTTTACCACGCGGTGTTCGATTCGATTCGAACATGCCGAACAGCCTAATATCCGATCGAACATGAGTTCGATAGAACACTGTTCGCTCATCTCTAGTAATTACCCTATGGGATATTTTTGAGAATAATGTCTTCCTCTCCTTCCTGCAAATTAATAAGTTAGTGCAACACTGAGGAAGGCCAGGGCTGGTATCACGGGTAATATATTTCAGGGGGTCCCTGGGTCCCAAATGTGCACAAAATCTCCTTTTTGATGTCCCCGACTACCCACCCCCACTCTGATATCTGACAGTGACAACAGACAACCAGGCTTCAGGGGTAATCGTTGCTCTTTTTACTAGCAGGACAAAGTAATACAAATGTACATATGGAGGAATTCTTCACATACTATACAGCAATCTTTGTAGGCAGTGTCCAGTTAGCAGGTGATGGAGCTTGGAGCAGGAATGCTTTGGATAGTTTAATTAATAGTTACTTGGGTAGTAAACTTGTATATACTTGTAAAGATGGCCTGTATACAGGGGGTTAATCCTCAACAACTGGGTACACGTATGTAGAATAGCAAATACAATTTTTCTTAGCAGCGGGAGGTTCTCGATTTCTGCCAGACTAGCTATGGGCTTCTTAAATATAGATTTGTCCCAAAGACTTACTTTAATATAGAGATATGTGTAGACTTCCCAGATGTATGGATAAAACAAGTCCATCGACTTTTAGTGCTTGTAGGCTTGGAGCTCCAGAGGAAAACACTCTCTGAGAAGGATCTTGAGAACAGAGGAAAAGACATCTCTGCTTGCTGTACCCTGATGGTTGGCAGCCATTATCAGTTCTCCATGTGCTCCCTCTGCTAGCTGTTTCTACCCAAAAGACCCCAAAGTAAAGCTCCCAACCCCCCCTCGAGGGGGCTGTAACTTGACCCCTCCTCCAGGCCAAATCAAGGGAGCTTGATTGATCCTGGAGGCCACCTGATTATAATGGACACACCCTCACACTGACAACTCAAATTACAATGGCAAGTATAGGCAGGTGTAGTTCACAAAAACATCCACAAGATGGCGCAGGTTCTGGAAAAATAGAAATGAAGGAATGAAGGGGAAGTAAATCTTTACGTTATATGCAAATGTCCATACTATCTCGGTCTGCAAGGACTATTAAAGGGAATTGGACTAGCAGTACCGGGACATTACATAAGAGCTTCTTCAATCCAGCTTCTATAGGTACCTGCAGCTGCGGTATGCAGTAAATGCACAATTTCCTGTAAGTGATTCACCCATAGCTAGGTTTCTTTTAACTGGGGTCCTTAAGACACAGGCCCCCAGGGCATGATCTCTGCTCTCTATACAAATCTGTTATGCAACACAGTGGACACTCAGGAGCCGACAGTAGAAGACCGATGGAGAGAACGTATATCCCTATTTTATGGTAGAGGATTGGTCTGAAGCCTTAGAATCTCATTTGCAGAGTTCTCCTTCGGTAAACATAATGTTTGTTCAGCTGTATATTATTCACCACAGCTACCTAAAGCCCTCTCATCTGTTTAATATGCGCTGGATGTCTTGTACTGAGTGCCATAGATGTAGGACAAAGGGAGCAAACTTTATCCATTTATTGTAGTGATGTACCGTAGTGAGATCCTTTTGGAGCAAGATGGTCTCTTTTTTGATAGATCTATTAGAGGTACTGGTCTCTGACACTCCAGAGGTGTGTCTATCAGGCTTGTTGGAGGAAGAAATATGGCATCACCACACCAGAATCTTCCTTCAGGAAACACTCTTTCTGGTCAGAAAGGCACTTGAGATGCAATGGATGGCAGATAGACCTCCCTTGCTGTTACAATGGTGATCAATAGCCAATAAAATGCTATTCTCTATGACAAAATAGTGTCTAAAATTAGATAATGTCTTCAGAAATTTGACACAGTGTGGGGTCTGTTTGTCTGAGAGCTCATGGACCATTGGCACTTGCAGATTCTAATTGTTTTGGACCTTAGGGGGCCAGCGCCGCACCTCCCATGAGGCGACCTGAAGCGACCGCTTCAGGCGGCGCTATGCCAGGGCCCCAGGGAGGGCGGCATTTTTGCTTACCTAAGCCAGTCCAGGACAAGCTGTCCTGGACTGGCTTAGCTCCGAGCGGTGGATTGGGGAGGCCCCTGGAGCGCTGCTCCAGCAGCCTCCCCTGAAGCTCAGGCAGAGAGCAGGTCCTCTCCGTGCCTGCGAACGCCGCTTTGCCCCGCCCCCTTCACTTTTCCCCGCCCCCTTCACGCCGCTACACCCCCTCCACTCCGCCCCCTCCTCCGGGGGGGGGGGGGCGGCTTTCTGTCGTTCGCCTCGGGCGGCGAAAGGGGCAGGTTCACCCCTGTAGGGGGCGTGGTGAGCAGATTGTTGTTCATGTAAAAACCTTGAAACTAAGCCCTAACCCATCTTTCAGAGCAAAAAACAATATGAGATTCTGTCTTATTTTCGAAGAAACACGATAAATATTTTCGAGAAGCTGACATTTGTTACATTGTCAAAATGCCACCTGGCACTGTATACAAACAGGCACCATCATGCACCTTGATTTAAAATGCATTATTTTTTATTAAAAAAAAGCAAATACATTAAAATTATGTCACTACACTAATGTAATAACTATAACGGGTCTCAGATTGACATAATATGGGTGCTTTAGTGCTCACATATTACAGACGCACCTCTAAAATTCCTGCGATTCCTCATTACTGCAGTTAGAGAGCCAAAGTTATAGATTTGATGACCTACTGGAAGTCTGTTTTTTTCGTCCGTAGTATGGGTGCAAAAAAACACCCACTATTACGTCTATCTGAAAACTGACAAATACTGAGTTGTTTTTTTTATAGTGGCAGTCAATGGATGAAGCTAATGAAGTAATGGTAAGTTCTCTGCCTGTCATAACTATTATATACACTCATCCCTAATGATAACCATTATCACTATTATTGTAACTTGTAGCATTGATAGGTGATCAGCGTATTTTACTCCATAAAGATCAGGTATTGACAGGATAGGGACAACGGCAAATCAAAACTTTTTAATGATTTTGTGTATGTGTTGCTTTTGGTACAACTTTTTTGGTGCTCTGAACTGGGCATGAAAAATGTCCGGCTTGAAAGCCCTAGAAAATGACTAGGACTGATCAAAGATGAAAAATACATGTGATTTTTAAAAAATATGGGTTATTGTGAGTTACTATGCTGATGTGTAATAACACCCTCATAGGTCTATTCAGATTGGCTATAATTTCTAGGTGTCCTCTTCAATTAATAATTAATAGTAAGGAGGGAGGATGAACCCAGTCTACATACAGTGGCTTGCAAAAGTATTTATACTTTTTTCACATTTTGTCACCTTACAACCAAAAACTTAAATGTATTTTATTGAGATTTTAATTGATAGACCAACACAAAGTAGCAATTATGGAAGATAATTGTGATGTGGAACAAAATGATACATAGTTTTCAAAATTATAATCAAATAAAAATCTGAAAAGTGTGATGTGAAAAAGTATTCAGCCCCCTGTACTTTGATACCCCTAAATAAAATCCAGTGCAATCAATTGTCTTCAGAAGTCATTTAATAAGTTAATATGCGTCCAACTGTCTGTAATTTAGTCTCAGTATAAATACAACTGTTCTGTGAAGGCCTCAGTGGTTTGTTAGTAAACACTAGTGAACAAACAGAATCATGAAGACCAAGGAACTCACCAGACAGGTCAGAGATAAAGTTGTGGAGAAGCTTAAAGCAGGGTTAGATTATAAAAACACATCCCAAGATTTAAGCATCCCAAGGAGCACTGCTCAACCCATCATTCAAGAAAGGAAAAACTATTGTACAGATGAAAACCTACCAAGACATGGCCGTACAGCTAACAGGTCGAGAAAGGAATGAACTTGTCAGAGAAGCAGCAAAGAGGCCCATGGTCACTCTGAAGGAGCTGCAGAAATCCACAGCTC
This sequence comes from Leptodactylus fuscus, assembly GCF_031893055.1. Lineage (NCBI taxonomy): Eukaryota > Metazoa > Chordata > Amphibia > Anura > Leptodactylidae > Leptodactylus > Leptodactylus fuscus. The sequence goes on from NC_134268.1 coordinate 144,863,117, forward strand.
AGGTGGGAGAATTTGTCCACAGGAGAACTATAAGTCATGCATTCCACAAATCTGGCCTTTATGGAAGAGAGGCAAGAAGAAAACCATTGTTGAAAAAAAAGTCATAAGAAATGTTGTTTAACATAAGCCATGAAGGGTACCCAGCAATCATATGGAAGAAGGTGCTCTGGTCAGATGAGACCAAAGTTGAACATTTTGGCCTAAATAGCGCTATGTGTGGAGGAAAAATAATACTGCTCATCAGTAGCATTATGGCAGCATTATGCTGTGGGGATACTTTTCTTCAGCAAGGACAGGGAAGCTGGTTACACTTGATGGGAAGAAGGATGGAGCTAAATACAGGACAATACTGGAAAATAAACCTATTGGAGACTGCAAAACACTTGAGACTGGGAAGGAGATTCAGCTTCCAACAAGACAGTGACCTTAACCCCTTCCCGACATCCGCCGTAATAGTACGGTGTTGCCGGGAAGGACTTCCCGCAAACCGCCGTACTACTATGGCGGCTGCATGGTGCGCACACAGAACCTGTGTGCGCACCATGCCCTGCGGGTGTCAGCCGTAACATACGGCTGAAAATGCCTTGTAACACCCGTGGTCGGAACCGAGTCTGATCGCGAGTGTTAACCCCTGAGATGCCAGTGGTTAAACATGACCGCCGGCATCTCCGGGGATTGGGTCATTATGGTGCCGATTGGCACCCCCCGCGCCGGTTTCGGGGGGTGCCGGTGTTGGTAGTGGGCAGCCCGGGGTCTGATCAGTGACCCCAGGTCTGCCCCATGCCGTCCCCTCCACTTACCTGGTTGATCCTGCCAGGAATGGAAGCAGTCATCCCGTGCGTCTGCACAGGATGACTGCTTCCTGTACTCTGCACGTAACACGTGTAATACTTTTGCACGTCATACTTTCCAGATTTTTATTTGATTAAAATTTTGAAAATCATGAATCATTATCGATCCACATCACAAGTATCTGCTACTTTGTGTTGGTCTATCACTTACAATTAGAGATGAGCGAACACTAAAATGTTTGAGGTTCGAAATTCGATTCGAACAGCCGCTCACTGTTCTAGTGTTCGAATGGGTTTCGAACCCCATTATAGTCTATGGGGAACATAAACTCGTTAAGGGGGAAACCCAAATTCGTGTCTGGAGGGTCACCAAGTCCACTATGACACCCCAGGAAATGATACCAACACCCTGGAATGACACTGGGACAGCAGGGGAAGCATGTCTGGGGGCATAAAAGTCACTTTATTTCATGGAAATCCCTGTCAGTTTGCGATTTTCGCAAGCTAACTTTTCCCCATAGAAATGCATTGGCCAGTGCTGATTGGCCAGAGTACGGAACTCGACCAATCAGCGCTGGCTCTGCTGGAGGAGGCGGAGTCTAAGATCGCTCCACACCAGTCTCCATTCAGGTCCGACCTTAGACTCCGCCTCCTCCGGCAGAGCCAGCGCTGATTGGCCGAAGGCTGGCCAATGCATTCCTATGCGAATGCAGAGACTTAGCAGTGCTGAGTCAGTTTTGCTCAACTACACATCTGATGCACACTCGGCACTGCTACATCAGATGTAGCAATCTGATGTAGCAGAGCCGAGGGTGCACTAGAACCCCTGTGCAAACTCAGTTCACGCTAATAGAATGCATTGGCCAGCGCTGATTGGCCAATGCATTCTATTAGCCCGATGAAGTAGAGCTGAATGTGTGTGTTAAGCACACACATTCAGCACTGCTTCATCACGCCAATACAATGCATTAGCCAGTGCTGATTGGCCAGAGTACGGAATTCGGCCAATCAGCGCTGGCTCTGCTGGAGGAGGCGGAGTCTAAGGTCGGACCTGAATGGAGACTGGTGTGGAGCGATCTTAGACTCCGCCTCCTCCAGCAGAGCCAGCGCTGATTGGCCGAATTCCGTACTCTGGCCAATCAGTGCTGGCCAATGCATTCTATTAGCCCGATGAAGTAGAGCTGAATGTGTGTGCTTAGCACACACATTCAGCTCTACTTCATCGGGCTAATAGAATGCATTGGCCAATCAGCGCTGGCCAATGCATTCTATTAGCTTGATGAAGCAGAGTGTGCACAAGGGTTCAAGCGCACCCTCGGCTCTGATGTAGCAGAGCCGAGGGTGCACAAGGGTTCAAGTGCACCCTCGGCTCTCCTACATCAGAGCCGAGGGTGCGCTTGAACCCTTGTGCAGCCTCAGCTCTGCTACATCAGAGCCGAGGGTGCGCTTGAACCCTTGTGCACACTCTGCTTCATCAAGCTAATAGAATGCATTGGCCAGCACTGATTGGCCAGAGTACGGAATTCGGCCAATCAGCGCTGGCCAATGCATCCCTATGGGAAAAAGTTTATCTCACAAAAATCACAATTACACACCCGATAGAGCCCCAAACAGTTATTTTTAATAACATTCCCCCCTAAATAAAGGTTATCCCTAGCTATCCCTGCCTGTACAGCTATCCCTGTCTCATAGTCACAAAGTTCACATTCTCATATGACCCGGATTTGAAATCCACTATTCGTCTAAAATGGAGGTCACCTGATTTCGGCAGCCAATGACTTTTTCCAATTTTTTTCAATGCCCCCAGTGTCGTAGTTCCTGTCCCACCTACCCTGCGCTGTTATTGGTGCAAAAAAGGCGCCAGGGAAGGTGGGAGGGGAATCGAATTTTGGCGCACTTTACCACGCGGTGTTCGATTCGATTCGAACATGGCGAACACCCTGATATCCGATCGAACATGTGTTCGATAGAACACTGTTCGCTCATCTCTACTTACAATATCAATAAAATACGTTTAAGTTTGTGTTTGTAAGGTGACAAAATGTGAATAAGTTCAAGTATGAAGTATGACTACTTTTGCAAGGCACTATACCTGATAACATAATTTATTGATATTTTACCCAGATTTTTCAAGACGAAGAGCTCAAGTAAGCTCCCATGCAGTTAAGAGACCAAGGTCCCACAAGATTCCATACTTAAATGTCAAAAATGTAAAGGTGGTGGTGGCGGTGGGGGGACTGTGGTGTACAGCAAAATGTTAACCCCTTCCCGCTGATGGCATTTTTTGATTTTTGTTTTTCGTTTTTGACTCCCCTCCTTCTAAACCCCATAACTTTTTTATTTCTCTGCTCCCAGAGCCATATGAGGTCTTAATTTTTGCAGGACAAATTTTTCTTCATGATGCCATCATTAATTATTCTATATAATGTACTGGGAAGCAGGAAAAAAATTCAGAATGGGGTGGATTTGAAGAAAAAATGCATTTCTGCGACTTTCTTACGGGCTTTGGTTTTACGACGTTCACTGTGCAGCCAAAATTACATGTCCCCTATATTCTGTGTTTCGGTACGATTCCAGGGATACCAAATTTATATGGTTTTATTTACATTTTGACCCCTAAAAAAAATTCCAAAACTGTGTTAAAAAATTTTTTTCTAAAAGTTGCCATATTCCGACGGCCGTAACTTTTTTATACGTCAGTGTACGGGGATGCATAGGGCGTCTTTTTTTGCGGGCCCGGTGTACTTTTTAGTTCTACCATTTTCGGGAAATTTTATTGCTTTGATCACTTTTTATTCAAATTTTTATCAGAATCAAAACAGTGAAAAAACGGCGGATTGGCACTTTCGACTATTTTTCCTGCTACGGCGTTTACCGAACAGGAAAAATATTTTTATAGATTTGTAGAGCGGGCGATTTCGGACGCGGGGATAGCTAACATGTATATGTTTCATTTTTTTTATATTTTTTTTTACTTTTTTTTTATTTATTTTTTTGCATTTATTGGACCCCCTAGGGGTGTTGAACCCCAGGGGGTCTGATCACTAATGCAATGCATTACAATGCTAATGCATTGCAATGCATTGCAAAAAATCATCCTTTCTTTTGCAGGCTGCATAGACCAGCCTGCAAAAGAGAGGATTTGCAGACAAGCCTGGGAGCCTTTAACAGGCTCCCGGCTGTCATGGCAACGGGACGTCAGCCCTGGAGCATGCTCCAGGAGCCGGCGATCCCGGGCAAAATGGCGGCGCCCATGCGCCGCTGGGAAAATGGCTCCTCCGGCGCCGGAGGGGTTAATGCCTCCGATCGGTCCGGGGACCGATCGGAGGCATGAGAGCCGGTTGTCTACTGCTTAAAGCAGTAGACACCCGGCGGCTATGGCAGCTGCCCGGCTCCAGGGCGGTTGCCATAGTTACAGACCCGACATGCGCCATATTATTACAGCGCATGTCGGGAAGGGGTTAAATTATTCCTTCTGTAATAGGTACATATATTACAATATTCCATACACATGTTATGTGAGGATTTTAAATAAGAATTTTTCTACATATTTCAGCAGTAGGTTCCTGTGAATACCATACTGATCTGATACAGTCATAGGCAGAATACATAACAATTAAATCCAATGACTGACAGGTGATGCATTGTAGTTGTCTGTTTTCTTCTCTTTATTCAGACCGACCTAGACCATCATAACTCTTTCTCTCAACCAGAAAATCTCATTTTTCCAAAACTAACAAAAGCTCCTTATTGTATCACACACGGTGCCCCCTAAATATAGAAATATCACATGCGACAACTCTGAATATGATAGTGTTCCACAATGTGCCTCATACAAGTAACAATGCCAATACATTCTGCATGCAGAACTAGAACAGGAGGTTACTTCTCTTTGCTTCTGCAAATGGGCTCTGATTTTAACACCAAAAACATAACTGTGCATCCCCCCTCTGCCAATCCCTTTACTGGCTACCACCCATCACCAGAATTGAGGATATTTTGTGGATCAGTAGGTCAACGGTCTTAACCAAGCACTGTACTTTGGCACTCCATTGTACGTATCAGTGCTTGTGCGGGCCAATCACTGCTCCAGAGTCCCCTGTTCTCCTGGTCAGTGAAGGTCTAAACAGTTGGAACCCCACTGTTCTGCAAGTTATCCCCTATACTAAGGATAACTTTCTTTTATGGGAAAATCCTTTTAATACTGTGCAAATGTAATGTTAACCCCTTCCTGATATCCACCATAATAGTATGGTGGAAGTCGGGCATATAAATATGGTGCTCGCTCAGGAGCCGAGCAGCCACCATAGCCGCTGGATCTCTGCTGTATTATACAACAGAGACCCGGTGCTAATGTCAGTGATCAGTACCTACACTGATCACAGGCATTAAGGCCCCTGGCGTCCCAGTCAAAGCTGACCTAGGGACCATTTTGTCAGTGGTGTCTGGGTGCCACCATTTGCCAAGGATCACAAATCACCCATAGGATGATCAGCATGGGTCTAATGCACTGACAGCACATTGACATATTGTTTTATGGATGTCCTTTCTTCACGGCTAATCCGTTTATCATGTCAGTGAAATGTAAATCATATTTTTTTGTTTTTCAATGCTTTGCATCTATAAAAACTACACACATATACCATCCATGTGCTGTTTCTGATTTGCATTAACCCATAGAGTACAGTGGGGATAACTGTCTTACAAATTGACCAAATTAGAGCATGTCTTCATTTCTTTTCAACGAACCCACAGCATGTGGAAACAATGAATGTCTGAATGGAGACTAAATGTATCCATTTGCTGCATGTATTGAAATTGAACAGTACATATTCATAAAAAACAGACCTGTGAATAAGCGCTAATCCGGCAGGGGTTTAAGTAGCTGTACTGTGCAGATTGTTAATATATTTTCACATGCTGTTTTTGTCTGCTTGAAAAAGGCTCTGTCTGGCCATAGCATCACTATATTTTAACCCCTTAGTCACCAAGCACTTTTTCTTAGTTTTTCAGTCATTGTATACCAAGAAATATACCTTTTTTAAGTCATTGCAACAGTATAAGGGCTTGAAGACGAGCTGAAGTGACTAATGGAACCATTTTAGGGTACATATAACTTATTGTTTAACTTTGGTTTATATATTTCATCTCTGATCTCTAGAGAATATAAATAGTATGTACATAACATTAAAAAGTACATATATCACAATGGTAAATAATAAATAAATAAGCATACATCTAAATAGACAGAGATCAGAGGTGTAGCTAGGGATTGAGAGCAGGGGAAGGCGAACATGTCCAAGTAGGCCCCCAACTTAGGTATACCAATATTATCACGGTGACCGCTTCTATACGGTGACCGTAAAGAAGTATATATGAGCTCTGCACAGGGCTCTGCAGACCATTTAGGTGTATACAGTACCGTTACATTTAGTGACTTACAGGTGACGGCTCGTCTAATTGTTGTCTATTCCATTTCTCTTCTGTCTAGACATCCATGACAACTTCTTTTAATCTCTGTAAAGTTTTCAACACTGACATATTTTGCTCCTTACTTTTTTAGGCACTTGACCCACTTTGTCCTCACCTGCACACCCAATCTAATGCTACCCTCAATTATAAAATATATAATATAACCCCCCATAATGAATATTACCCCCAAATGCTTCTTTATATTAATAACTTCCCTGTGTACCCCCTTTAAATAGAGCCTCATACTAATAATGCCACAGGTTTTTCCTAATTAAAAAGTTTTAAAAAATTAGTGGGGTTCCAATACCCGGGACCTCCAGGATCAGCTGCTCAAATGGACCGTAGTATCATACATCTCATAGCAGCCATGTCATGTAACTACAGCCTCATCCTATACACTTCTCTGTGACAAGACTGGAATTACATCACATACTCACTATAAACAAACAGTATGTGATATAAACAGGCGCCATGGCCCCTTCATACAGTTAATCAGTGGGAAGTCACTGATCTCTTATTGATGATCTATTCTGAGGATAGAACATCAATAAAATTGATTTAGCTGGAAAATGCCTTAAGGCTGAGGCCCCATGTTGCGGAAACGCAGCTTTTTTTGTTGCAGTTTTTGTTGTGGTTTTTTGAGCCAAAGCCAGGACTGGATTGAACAGAAGTTAGGATTATAAGAGCTTTCTATTAATTTCTGATTCCATTTGTAGTCACTCTTGGCTGAGGCTTAAAAAACCACACCAAAATCTGCAACCAAAAAAAGCTGCGTTTCTGCAATGTGGAGCCTTTACCTAAGGCTGGGCCTCATGTGGCGTAATTGTTGTGGTATGGCCACAGTGTAAATGCCGCAGAGAAAATGCAGCGTTTTACAGTTCCCACAAAGTGGATGGGATTTTAGCGAATTCTATCCACACTTTGCGGAAAAATACGGGCAGTGGACATGCTGCAATTTCCAAAACTGTTTTAGTTTTGAAAATCGCAGCATGTCAATTATATCTACAGAAATGCTAGTGGTTTCCCTATAGGTATAATGGAAGCAGGAAGTCTGCAGAGGAAACCACCTCCTCCTCTCCATGCGCAGTCCACACATACTGTAGGACGCCTGCGTCCTGATGCATGAGGCTTGATGACGTCATTGCGCCGGCCTGTGCCCGAGAGCAGTGTTTTGTCTGCTCTCAGTTTCTTGTAAACCACAGGCCTCAAGTGGCTTGCTGGTTACAAGACAGGAATGTGTTTCAACTAGATTGGTGTCTGCAGACACTGATCTAGTTAAAAGTAAAGCATTAATGGCACCCCCGGGGTAGGCCCCACAGCTGCCCCCTCTGCCCCCCTGCTAGTTACGCCTCTGACAGAGATAGATAAAAAAAATCAACAATACCCATAAATCCATATAATAAAGACATACATATAAGGTGATATTTTTGGGCCCCCCTTCCTATACAACTCTAAACGACCCAAAATCACTTTTAATAGTCCTAAAATATTTAATTAAAAAATAAATATTTGTATATAATATTATTGACCCAAAGGACTCAAAAATGTATCTCTGGATATCAGTATAGAACAATATTCTACCCGTTGGACAAAAAAAATGGATTTCTGTGGATCACATATGGAGAAATCCTGCTAAAGAATTCATGAGATATTGAAGCCACGTTCAATAGAATTGTGCATGCTGCAATGTGGAACAGATACATCATCACCTGAACGTTGGATCATATGACTAATACATTTAGTGATATGATCAAAAAACTACACAAAAGAATGATACCAACCCAATCAACTTCCAAGGGAGTCATGTGCCTGTACTGAACCAATGAACATTTCTCTCCTTGTATGTAATGTGCTGTACGGTAAGGTCCCGTGATCACTGAGTAATGTGACTCTCGTGAGCAGTAGAATTACATACCAAAAGCAGTTAAAGAAGGAAACCCAAACAAGAATTAGAAAAGGCAATTGCATTACTGTATAAGAATAATGTACTTTCATCATTTAATATATGAATAATGGAGCCACTAACATAAAACAGTAAATAAATAAGAAAAATGAAAAGAAAAAATTAAATTAACAAGACCCAAATGTAAGAAAAGAAAAATCTCGTAACTACAAATTCAATGCCCATGTATGTATATACACTGTACCAAAGGATAAATAAATTGAATATAGATTGCACATCAATTCCCGTACAATAGGAAGCGTATATGATCTCACTGTACCTATGTACCTTATAACTCCAAGCAACTCTAAGATAAATAAAATAATTAATTCAATAAAAATATGATAAATCCGATCTCTGGTTTAAACCCATAGGATATCATGTAGCTAACTCAAAAATCCAGTATGCTGCTCTCTTAAGCAATTTGTGTCTCCAGTTACCTCCTTGCAATGGTTCTATCGCACTAAACTAAAAAGTCGCCAAATTGCCTACATGGCATGTGAAACCATGTTTTGAAGCCCCCAAAGATTTGGATGGCTTCTCACTGTCTGAATTAGAAATATACACTGAAATTTGTATCTTCAGAGGGCGAATAGTGCAACCCACATAATGAAAGTTACATGAACTGCACGAAATCCTAGAAACCACAAATTTGGATCTGCCGTTCATGAGGTTTTTTATCCTGTAGGTTTTTGTGCCCTCAGTATTAGCAAATTCTGTGATTTTCTGAGCATATCTACAAACTTCACATCTAGGTGCTCCACATTTAAAGAAGCACTAGATGTCAAACCATGTACAATGTTTGATATTAAAATAGTCAGAATAAAGTCTAGGAGTCAAGTAGGAACCCAATGTTTTACCCATCTGGCCACAAACTGGCAGTCCCTCTCTAGGACTGATGGTGAGTATAATCCTGTTATAGAGTAGGGAGATTTTTTCTGTACAATTCTTTTGATGTCCTTGTAATTCTGACTATTTGTTGTAGAAAAATATACTGTATATACTCGAGTATAAGCCGACTTTTTCAGCACATTTTTCATGCTGAAAAAGCTTTCCTTGGCTTATACACGAGTCAGGGTCCACAGAGCACAGAAAACTGAAAGGACCTGGAAGGGGGAGGTCCTTTAGTGCTACTGCTCTGTGATTGGCTTGTCATGAGGTCACGTGACTGTGATGTCATCAAAGGTCCTGTAGCCACTGGTAGGTAACATCTGCAGATAAGGTTGAGTCTAAATCCTAGTAGCTCCGCCCACACCAGAGTCCGATCACATGGTCATGACGTCATCAGAGGTCCTTTAGCACACTAGGATTTAGCATCTCCCCTGCAGATGAGTGGCCAGGATTCATTGTGTCTTATGGAAGATGTCTGTTATATGGAGGAGAGGAAGCTACAGTAAAGTGACACACACAGGGACCTTCCTTTAGTTACTCTGCCTATTAATGTCAGGCATTTGGGGTTATTAATTTAGTTTCAGTAACTCCATGTGCCTCACATTAATAACAGTTAACCCCATCATGTCCCTCCTATTAACCCCTGTGTGCCCCATATAAGGGTTACTAATATGTGAGACACATGAGGGTACTAATGAAGGACCTTCATTATTTATGAAGATACCTAATTATTACCTCCATATGTCCCACATATCAGTAACTCTTATGTGAGGCAAACAGGGGGTTAATGTGAGGGACATGATGGGGTTAACTGCTATTACTATGATCCCCCATGGAGTTACTAAGCTGTAATGCACATGACCAGACTTTTTATCTGCATTGGTGGATCCACCCCCCCCCCCTTCTCCGGCTTATACTCGAGTCAATAAGTTTTCCCAGTTTTTCGTGGTAAAATTAGGGGTCTCGACTTATATTTGGGTCAGCTTATGCTCTAGTATATACGGTACCTTACTATATTTTTCCTCACTCATAGTCCTTGAGTCATAAAGAAGGGTAAATTTTTTCTATTTAGCTACTATATTATTGTATATTGTATATCGAACACCAGCAATTCCTCCATCATTGCATAACACTATAACTTTTGTGCCGCTCACCGAGCAACTTAACATGATAGATTTATTTTTTGTGTAGATAACATTACAGCAATACTAAATTCATATAGCTTTAAGTTTTATTACTTTTGAGCAATAAAAAATTTTCTTATACAATTTTTATAATTTTATATATACCTATAATTTTATACAAACCTATATATTTGTGTTTCTTTCTTTCCTTGTGTGAGGATTTTTTTCTTGGAAGACCTGGCTTTTTTTATTAGTGCCATTTCAGAGAGCATAAGACTTTTTTGTCACTTTTTATAAACCAGCAATTCTGCCATTATTTACCAGACCAAATAAATAATTGTTGATTATGATGTTAATTTGTTTTCCCTTAGTCCTAACATTAGCACATTATGGGGTATTTCTGCCCCTGTGTGCTAGTAGGACAGGCAGAATTTTTAATTAGTATAATTAATTGCAGGACAACACCCGTATAAGAGGGCAAAAGAGACCTCCACCCCTTGTGTAAATTATAAAGAAAGCAATATTACCTGAGGAGAGAAGTTTGTGCTACTGTTAGGACTAAGGGAAAACAGATTAACAGCGTAATCAACGATTCCCTTACGTCCTACAGCAGCACAATATAGAGAAGTAGCAAGTAGATCCACTAGAGAGGGTTCTCTCGCACTACAGTGCTTAAGAGAGTATGAATGTCCATAGGCAGTAGCTTCTGAACTACGGACACCTAACCGATAGTATAAGATTAGTTGGGATGACCAAAAAGCAGCTGCACAAATTTGCTCAAAAGCCAGATGAACAGCCCTGGTTGATTGGGCTCTGATGAACTCGGTGGTGTTAACCTGAGCAAAAAAAGTTTTAATTGCTTTCTTTATCCATCTTGATAAAGAGAACGTGGAAGCCTTGAGACCTTTGTCTCTACCATATATACACAAACTCTTTTAGAGACCCTTAATAATGGAGTTTTTAATACCGCTACAGCACTAAAGAGAATGGCCTTAAAACTAAGCGTAACATGGCCGCCAAAGTGAGCGGAAAAATGGGTCTCTGTGGAAACAGGACCTGTAAAAAGGTTCCAGAGCCTGAAGTGACCACATCACTTCCATTGACTCCGAAGTAAAAGCTCTGCTGAAATTCTCAGCAAAGCCAAAAGCTGTACAGCGGCTGTGATCCAACAAGGGCAGGCACACCCTGACCAGAACGGGACTGACACAGAGCACAAGAAAGCCTCAGGAGTAAAAAGCTCCCAAGGAAAAGAGATGAACAGATGAAGAGGAGACACCTACTAAAAAGTAGTTAATTCTCAAAATCCTTTTATGAAAAAATGAGTGGATAAAAGAGCCTCCCTCCAATTTTCCCACCACACAGGACAGAAAAAAAACACAAGGGGGTCTCTTTTGCCCTCTTAGGGTCCATGCACATGGAGTAAAGTGGCGCTGTTTATGGAGCCAAAATTTCCGCATGTAAAAAAGCATCCCATTGATTTCAGTGGTTGCCGCTAGCTTTTTTCTACGTGTGGTAAATTCCACGTGTAGCAAAAAGCGAGCGGCGCCCATTGAAATCAATGGTACACTTTGTTTACACACGGAAAATTTGGCACCATAAACAGCGCCATTTTGCTCCGTGTGCATGGACCCTTATAGGGGTGTTGTCCTGCAATAAATTATGCTAATTAAAAATTCTACCTGTCCTACCAACACATAGGGGCAGAAATACCCCATATTGTGCTGCTGTAGGACATAAGGGAATTTTGTTTTCTATATTTTACACTATCAGTGTAAACCTGACATTCTATTAACCTATATTCAAATGATTGTGATACACAAAAGCCATGAAAAATGGAAATTTTGCTCCTGACTATCAAAAAATCAGTCAGGTGAATAGTTCCTATTTACAATTAAATTTAAGAGAATTCATATGTGAATTTAGTGAATTTAATGCAGCTATGTGACAGCCATTAACAAAATGTTCCTCACACAGCCAGTTGTCATTATCGTGTGAATATAGAATTAGGCTGGTCCTCTGCTACATCCTAAAAGTCATACACTGAAGGTAGTCCTGGGGTCTTTCATTAAGTTCCCAGCTACTATATTCTGGCAATGGCACATTTCAATTGTGCTGATGTCTGATAGTGGGAGCCCCTCTGTCCAAAACCAGTTAGATGTTATGGTCGGTATTGGCCATGATATCTAAACCGTTATCACCACTGGATTGTTCTACTTTTGTCTGGACTTGTGGTGGGTATGAGGGGGAGAGAAGAAAAGCTTCGGGGGAATCTCATTTGCCAGGGGGGCATTTACACCGCTGTAGCAACTAAGGTGTGAAAAGGCAGTGTAGCAGTGGAAAAATGGTAAAAAGATTAAGTGAATAAATCCTAAGACTAGATTCACATGAATGAGGTACAAAAGGGCCATGAAAAACAGTTATTTTACCTGGGAACATCCGTTTTCACAAAACTCCTGTACAGACTAATGTTATGATAGACACTAGCACATCAGGCAGGGAATAGAATCATATCAATGTCTTTTAATTGATAATACTGTAGTAATGATATGTACATATTATATGTCTTATGTTGCAGCACAGTGCAATGTGTCAGCTGCTATGATGCATTTTGTGTCTTCCAGGTATCAGCTGCACTGTAGGAACATGTGGCTATCTTTCTTTCCCATTACAGAGCACTGTCTGTCAATACTGATGAGTACAGCTTGAAGAGGGGCTTCTGTTGCAGCACAAATGAAGCTGTTCTCTAGCTCTGTGCTTCAGTTAGCCAGTAGTGGAGCACAGAGGCTGTGTTCACGTTTGTGCTTTTCAGTTTTCTGCATCTGATTCACTCCAAAGACAAGCTGTGGTTAGGCGTTGCGCAGACAGATCCAGCAATGCAAGTTAGTTTCACTGAACCAAGTGTCAATTCCAATGGCAGCTCAGGAAGACTGGATTTAATTACTGCAACTTGCTCATCAACAATTTCTTCTACAGATGCGGGGGAAGATGATTGGCAATCCTTCTACACCTCATTTAAGGTAACATATCTATAGATTTCATTTATTTTCGCTTGATAATTTAACTTGAGTGATTTTTTTTTTTGATGATTCCTTATTAGATATTTTACATTTTTATCCAAACACATTGTCCATCTTTAGATTTTCAGATATAATTTAATATTGAGAATTTGAAACAAATTGTTAAAAAAAAACACAATAATATCTAGAACATGTGTATTGATATAACAGAGGAGTTAAGATAAGATAGCAATTATTGAATGAGATTAGTAATTAATGTAAACTAGGAACTCAAAAAACAAAAATACATAGAAAGTTAAACTAGCATTAAAGGGAAACAACACACATAACACAAGCATGAACTATACATGGATATGCAATCTAAGATTATTTCTAAATGGAAAAAGTAGCAAGTGGAACTTTTATCTCATCTCTAGTCATGTTACATTTAGATATTAAAACAATTGATGGATCTTTTTCTTTGAAAAGTTTGCATTTGCAGTAACTGGAATACATTATACAGGAACCTTTACTTTGCTATACAACTAAATGTAAGCTGCTGAAAGGCCACTCGTTTCTTGGTGGGACTTAAGCAGAAAAAAAAGCTAATCTAAAGATTGGTATTTCTGTCATATTTTGGACCCGCTCCTGGCATTGGCTTATAAATACAGAAGAAAAATACTAGAAATATGCCCATTTGTAAGCAGCCAATGGAAAGGTTGACATTGCATTTCAGCTTTCCATTCAGCCTGTACTCCAGGAAAGTACATGACATATATCAGTATATGTCCATATTGATGTGCCTCAATGAAAAATGGACCAACACCATTTTTCAATAGAAATGTATACAAATAATACACAGATGTATATGTACTTGGGGCATATGTTTGCAGAATGTCTCAAGTATGCCTATCTGCATGCAGCTATTTCAGGCTATGGTGTGGCTAACTGCAATGTCTACAATATGATTATTGTTAGGAAATCTAGATGACTGTCCCCAGCGACTACTACTATATCCCACATATCTTCAGCTGGGAGAACCGCTAAAAACCTTGTTTTGCTATCTTTGCTTTTAAGGGCATACAGTGTGTCTGAAGTTGTGGAGGTCTTAAGTTTGCTTCATAAAGGCCTCATGCATATGGCCATATCACATATGACTGAACCCATAACATTTAGCAACTTATTATAATCCAATTTCATGAAGAGGCATTCAAAGGTTCTTAATCTCAGAACCATAGGAAATCCATGAGAAAAAAATGAGTGTACTATTTCCAACAGGGTGCCATATCACATAACTACAGTAGTCTCTCCTCTGAGAATTGCGTGTATGGGAGAATACCTTCATACTACATGTCATAGTGTGGTACATATTGTATATTCAACTCTCAGTATTTATGGCTATATACATAGGATATGATACAAATACCTGACAGATGCAGGATCCACCTTTGGGACCCACATCTTGAAAATAGGGTCCTGTCTGTTCTTGAATATGAAGGGAGAGGGCACACACATGCATAGCTCTCGATTCACTTGTACTGGCATTACAGAAATAGCGAAGCTGCCTGGGAATACAACTTTAATGTTTGTTCAGTACTTTACATTTATCATCATTAGAGATTAGCGAACAGTGTTCAATCGAGTACATGTTTGATCGGATATCAGGCTGTTTGAGATGTTCGATTCGAGTCGAACACCAGGTGGCAAACTCACTAAAAATCCGATTCCCCTCCCACCTTCCCTGGTGCTTTTTTTTGCACCAATAACTGCGCAGGGGAGGTGGGACAGGAGCTACGACAACAGGGGCATCGAAAAAAAATCAGAAAAAGTAATTGGCTGGCTAAATCAGGTGACCTCCTATTTATACAAATAGTGGATTTAATATACGGTTCATATGAGACTGAGAACTATGTGACTGCGAGACAGGGATAGATGTACAGGGTTAGCTAGGGATTACCTTTATTTCGGTGGGAATGTTACTCACACAGCTGAGCAGTTTCAGCGTCAAAATCCTCGCCAAAAAACTCTGTGTACATTGACCCTAAACTGCAGTTCTAGGAAAAAGCACAGCTAAGTAATGTAATCCTAAATGAAGGTACTAGAGAAGAACAAAACTATACATCATGTTTTCCATGTCAGTTTAAGGCTGGGTTCACACTACCACCACTGTCCACCCCAGGGTTTCCATCCTAAACCCCGGGGGAAAATGGACAGGGGATGGCTTGCCTGCAGTCAGCTTTAAAACCTATTTACTTGAAGGTGACTGCCAGTGTCCGTGTGTGGCCTCTCCGCCTGGAAACATTTTTTTTTTTTTTTTTGCTCTGACACAAAGTCCTGCAGGTCACCTTTAAAAAAAAAATACAAATGAATGGGTTTTAAAGCTGTCCGCCGGCAAGCTGTCCCCTGTCCAGTTTCCCCAGGGTTTACGTCAGAAACCCCAGGGCGGATAACAGCGGTAGTGTGAACGCTGCTTAACTGATTAGTTTAATGAATCCGTTATTTTAATCCAAAAACTGGCACAAACTGATTTCAATTCATGCATCAAAAAAACTGATCCATTAACAAATGTGCATCCGTTTACATCAGTTTTTTGCTACAAAAAAGGATCTGTTTTTTATGTTTACCTCTTCCACCCCCCACATGTGCTTCACATAATACCACCAGGGGTAGCACATGTGGGGTCAGCAATCAATCCCTAATCACTGCCCCAGCATGTGTGCTACCCATGATGGTATTAGTTGAAGCACATGTATGGGGTAGTAGAGAAGCTGTCCTCCACGTAATACAAGTCACAGCACAATTTTTTGTGTTGAATCACTCCCCACATGTGCGTCACCTAATAACATTAGGGGTATTTCATGTGTGGGGGAAGAGCAGACGTGAGGATGCACCTAATAGCATCAGGAGTAGCACATGTGGAGGGGTGGCACGTTGGTGGGGGCAATCAATCCCTAATGTCTACCCCCTCATGTGCTACCCCTGATGGTATTATGGTGAAGCACATGTTGGGGTAGCAAAAGAGCTGTCCCCATACACTGCAAGTTACAGCACAAATTTAAAAAAAGGGTCTGCTATAAAAATGTATGAGTCAGATGGACCTGTATAACATGATGTAATAGGAGCAAGTAGGCTGCAGAAAATGAACTATAAGTATCTATAGAAAAAACTGTCAAAAGAGTGTCCTTTCAATATACCTTTGGCCCATATATGTAGCCATCTTATTAACTACATGCAAAGTATAGTGCAGTTAAAGGGAATCTGTCACCAGAAAAGTCCCTATTGAACTATAAGTTGGATAGCCAGCTTTCATGTCAATAAAATGAGTTTTTTCTTCTTCTTCCTCATCGGTGTCTGAAAAAACTTCAGTTTTTCCCTGATATTCTAATAAGCTGTCTGGTGCAACAAAGCCCAATCCTCCTATCCCTCCCTGCCTGCTTTGATACACATGCACACTACTTGACCCAGTCAGTCACAGCAGAGAGGTAGCCCTTTAGGGTAAGTTCACACTGGGTTTTTTGGTCAGGTTTTTGAGGCTGTATTCACCTCAAAATCCTGACCAAAAAGACGGCTCCCATTTAAATCAACGAGAGCCGGTCGGGTCTTTTTTCTTGGAGCCGGAACAAATGGACATGCTCATTCTTCAGGCTGTTTCACCTCGCGACACTGCCTGAAGATACTCCCGACTAGGCCCATTCATTGGGCCTAATCCGGAGTGGAGTGTGCGACTGGATGCCGGTGCAGTGTACCGGTATTCAGTCGTGGCTACTAGAGATGAGCGAACAGTGTTCTATCGAACTCATGTTCGATCGGATATTAGGCTGTTCGGCATGTTCGAATCGAATCGAACACCGCGTGGTAAAGTGCGCCATTACTCGATTCCCCTCCCACCTTCCCTGGCGCCTTTTTTGCTCCAATAACAGCGCAGGGTAGGTGGGACAGGAACTACGACACCGGTGACGTTGAAAAAAGTAGGCAAAACCCATTGGCTGCCGAATACATGTGACCTCTAATTTAAAAGAACAGCGCCGCCCAGGTTCGCGTCATTCTGAGCTTGCAATTCACCGAGGACGGAGGTTTCCGTCCAGCTAGCTAGGGCTTAGATTCTGGGTAGGCAGGGACAGGCTAGGATAGGAAGGAGAAGACAACCAACAGCTCTTGTAAGAGCTAAATTCCAGGGAGAAGCTTGTCAGTGTAACGTGGCACTGACGGGCTCAATCGCCGCAACCCAGCTTTCCCAGGATCCTGAATGGAATACACTGTCAGTGTATTCCCGTATACCCGATATATACCCCGATACCCGTTCCAACGGTGTGCCCCCCCACCTTCACCCCAGAAATACCCTGCAAGTCCCCTAGCAATAGAATTGGGGCTATATACACCCACTATTTTTACTACTGCCATATAGTGCCATTGTCTGACTGGGAATGCAAAGAATATATTGGGGTTATAAATACCCTCATTTCTTGCTACTGCCATATAGTGCCAGTGTCTGACTGGGAATTCAAAGAATATATTGGGAATACAAATACCCTCATTTCTTGCTACTGCCATATAGTGCCAGTGTCTGACTGGGAATTCAAAGAATATATTGGGGTTACGTGCACCCACAATTTTTACTACTGGTATACAGTGCCATTGTCTGACTGGGAATTCAAAGAATATATTGGGAATACAAATACCCTCATTTCTTGCTACTGCCATATAGTGCCAGTTTCTGACTGGTAATTCAAAGAATATATTGGGGTTACGTGCACCCACAATTTTTACTACTGGTATACAGTGCCATTGTCTGACTGGGAATTCAAAGAATATATTGGGAATACAAATACCCTCATTTCTTGCTACTGCCATATAGTGCCAGTGTCTGACTGGGAATTCAAAGAATATATTGGGGTTACGTGCACCCACAATTTTTACTACTGGTATACAGTGCCATTGTCTGACTGGGAATTCAAAGAATATATTGGGAATACAAATACCCTCATTTCTTGCTACTGCCATATAGTGCCAGTTTCTGACTGGTAATTCAAAGAATATATTGGGGTTACGTGCACCCACAATTTTTACTACTGGTATACAGTGCCATTGTCTGACTGGGAATTCAAAGAATATATTGGGAATACAAATACCCTCATTTCTTGCTACTGCCATATAGTGCCAGTGTCTGACTGGGAATTCAAAGAATATATTGGGGTTACGTGCACCCACAATTTTTACTACTGGTATACAGTGCCATTGTCTGACTGGGAATTCAAAGAATATATTGGGAATACAAATACCCTCATTTCTTGCTACTGCCATATAGTGCCAGTGTCTGACTGGGAATTTAAAGAATATATTGGGGTTACGTGCACCCACAATTTTTACTACTGGTATACAGTGCCATTGTTTGACTGGGAATTCAAAGAGTATATTGGGAATACAAATACCCTCATTTCTTGCTACTGCCATATAGTGCCAGTTTCTGACTGGTAATTCAAAGAATATATTGGGGTTACGTGCACCCACAATTTTTACTACTGGTATACAGTGCCATTGTCTGACTGGGAATTCAAAGAGTATATTGGGAATACAAATACCCTCATTTCTTGCTACTGCCATATAGTGCCAGTTTCTGACTGGTAATTCAAAGAATATATTGGGGTTACGTGCACCCACAATTTTTACTACTGGTATACAGTGCCATTGTTTGACTGGGAATTCAAAGAGTATATTGGGAATACAAATACCCTCATTTCTTGCTACTGCCATATAGTGCCAGTTTCTGACTGGTAATTCAAAGAATATATTGGGGTTACGTGCACCCACAATTTTTACTACTGGTATACAGTGCCATTGTCTGACTGGGAATTCAAAGAGTATATTGGGAATACAAATACCCTCATTTCTTGCTACTGCCATATAGTGCCAGTTTCTGACTGGGAATTCAAAGAATATATTGGGGTTACGTGCACCCACAATTTTTACTACTGGTATACAGTGCCATTGTCTGACTGGGAATTCAAAGAGTATATTGGGAATACAAATACCCTCATTTCTTGCTACTGCCATATAGTGCCAGTTTCTGACTGGGAATTCAAAGAATATATTGGGGTTACGTGCACCCACAATTTTTACTACTGGTATACAGTGCCATTGTCTGACTGGGAATTCAAAGAGTATATTGGGAATACAAATACCCTCATTTCTTGCTACTGCCATATAGTGCCAGTTTCTGACTGGGAATTCAAAGAATATATTGGGGTTACGTGCACCCACAATTTTTACTACTGGTATACAGTGCCATTGTCTGACTGGGAATTCAAAGAATATATTGGGGTTATAAATACCCTCATTTCTTGCTACTGCCATATAGTGCCAGTTTCTGACTGGGAATTCAAAGAATATATTGGGGTTACGTGCACCCACAATTTTTACTACTGGTATACAGTGCCATTGTCTGACTGGGAATTCAAAGAATATATTGGGGTTATAAATACCCTCATTTCTTGCTACTGCCATATAGTGCCAGTTTCTGACTGGTAATTCAAAGAATATATTGGGGTTACGTGCACCCACAATTTTTACTACTGGTATACAGTGCCATTGTCTGACTGGGAATTCAAAGAGTATATTGGGAATACAAATACCCTCATTTCTTGCTACTGCCATATAGTGCCAGTTTCTGACTGGGAATTCAAAGAATATATTGGGGTTACGTGCACCCACAATTTTTACTACTGGTATACAGTGCCATTGTCTGACTGGGAATTCAAAGAATATATTGGGGTTATAAATACCCTCATTTCTTGCTACTGCCATATAGTGCCAGTTTCTGACTGGTAATTCAAAGAATATATTGGGGTTACGTGCACCCACAATTTTTACTACTGGTATACAGTGCCATTGTCTGACTGGGAATTCAAAGAGTATATTGGGAATACAAATACCCTCATTTCTTGCTACTGCCATATAGTGCCAGTTTCTGACTGGGAATTCAAAGAATATATTGGGGTTACGTGCACCCACAATTTTTACTACTGGTATACAGTGCCATTGTCTGACTGGGAATTCAAAGAATATATTGGGGTTATAAATACCCTCATTTCTTGCTACTGCCATATAGTGCCAGTTTCTGACTGGTAATTCAAAGAATATATTGGGGTTACGTGCACCCACAATTTTTACTACTGGTATACAGTGCCATTGTCTGACTGGGAATTCAAAGAGTATATTGGGAATACAAATACCCTCATTTCTTGCTACTGCCATATAGTGCCAGTTTCTGACTGGGAATTCAAAGAATATATTGGGGTTACGTGCACCCACAATTTTTACTACTGGTATACAGTGCCATTGTCTGACTGGGAATTCAAAGAATATATTGGGGTTACGTGCACCCACAATTTTTACTACTGGTATACAGTGCCATTGTCTGACTGGGAATTCAAAGAATATATTGGGGTTATAAATACCCTCATTTCTTGCTACTGCCATATAGTGCCAGTTTCTGACTGGGAATTCAAAGAATATATTGGGGTTACGTGCACCCACAATTTTTACTACTGGTATACAGTGCCATTGTCTGACTGGGAATTCAAAGAATATATTGGGGTTATAAATACCCTCATTTCTTGCTACTGCCATATAGTGCCAGTTTCTGACTGGTAATTCAAAGAATATATTGGGGTTACGTGCACCCACAATTTTTACTACTGGTATACAGTGCCATTGTCTGACTGGGAATTCAAAGAGTATATTGGGAATACAAATACCCTCATTTCTTGCTACTGCCATATAGTGCCAGTTTCTGACTGGGAATTCAAAGAATATATTGGGGTTACGTGCACCCACAATTTTTACTACTGGTATACAGTGCCATTGTCTGACTGGGAATTTAAAGAGTATATTGGGAATACAAATACCCTCATTTCTTGCTACTGCCATATAGTGCCAGTGTCTGACTGGGAATTCAAAGAATATATTGGGGTTACGTGCACCCACAATTTTTACTACTGGTATACAGTGCCAATTTCTAACTAGGAATTCAAAATGCGCAAGGCTCCCGGAAAGGGACGTGGACGAGGCCGTGGGCGAGGTCGGGGGAATGGTTCTGGGGAGCAAGGTAGCAGTGAAGCCACAGGGCGTCCCGTGCCTACTCCTGTGGGGCAGCAAGCATTGCGCCACTCCACAGTGCCAGGGTTGCTTGCCACATTAACTAAACTGCAGGGTACAAACCTTAGTAGGCCCGAGAACCAGGAACAGGTCTTGCAATGGCTGTCAGAGAACGCTTACAGCACATTGTCCAGCAGCCAGTCAGACTCTGCCTCCTCTCCTCCTATTACCCAACAGTCTTGTCTTCCTTCCTCCCAAAATTCCGAAGCTTTACAGAACAATAACCCAAACTGTCCCTGCTCCCCAGAGCTGTTCTCCGCTCCTTTCATTGTCCCTCAACCTGCCTCTCCACGTCACGATTCCACGAACCTAACAGAGGAGCATCTGTGTCCAGATGCTCAAACACTAGAGTCTCCTCCATCTCCGTTCGATTTGGTGGTGGATGACCAGCAACCCACCCTCATCGACGATGATGTGACGCAGTTGCCGTCAGGGCATCCAGTTGACCGGCGCATTGTGCGGGAGGAGGAGATGAGACAGGAGTTGGAAGAGGAAGTGGTGGATGATGAGGACACTGACCCGACCTGGACAGGGGGGATGTCAAGCGGGGAAAGTAGTGTGGATGTTGAGGCAGGTGCAGCACCAAAAAGGGTAGCTAGAGGCAGAGGCAGAGGTCAGCAGCTTAGGCGAAGCCAGGCCACACCCGGAATCTCCCAAGATGTTCCAGTTCGTACCCAGCCCCGAAAAACTCCCACCTCGAGGGCACGTTTCTCGAAGGTGTGGAGTTTTTTCAAGGAATGCGCCGAGGACAGATATAGTGTTGTCTGCACAATTTGCCTCTCGAAATTGATTAGGGGCTCTGAGAAGAGCAACCTGTCCACCACTTCAATGCGCCGTCATTTGGAATCCAAGCACTGGAATCAGTGGCAGGCAGCAACGGCAGGACAAAGGCCGCCTGCCGTTCACGCCACTGCCACTGCCTCTGCCACTGCCTCTGCCTCTGCCACTGCCACTGCTGACTGTGCTGGCGATGCACTCCAGAGGACGAGCCAGGACACCACTTCATCTGCCTCCGCCACTTTGTTGACTTCTACCTCATCCTCCCCTGGTCCTGTCTTATCTCCTTCTCCTGCACCATCAAAGGCACCATCAGGCGTTTCTTTACAACAACCCACCATCTCTCAGACATTGGAGCGGCGGCAGAAATACACTGCTAACCACCCACACGCGCAAGCCTTGAACGCCAACATCGCTAAACTGCTGGCCCAGGAGATGTTGGCGTTCCGGCTTGTTGAAACTCCCGCCTTCCTGGACCTGATGGCAACTGCGGCACCTCGCTATGCCGTCCCTAGCCGTCACTACTTCTCCCGGTGTGCCGTCCCCGCCTTGCACCAGCACGTGTCACTCAACATCAGGCGGGCCCTTAGTTCCGCGCTTTGCACAAAGGTCCACTTGACCACCAACGCGTGGACAAGTGCATGCGGACAGGGACGCTACATTTCACTGACGGCACACTGGGTGAATGTAGTTGAGGCTGGGACTGCTTCCCAAACTGGCCCGGTGTACCTCGTCTCCCCGCCTAACATTCCTGGCAGGGACACGAGAAGAACACCCCCCTCCTCCTCCTCCTCTACCGCCTCCTCCTCCGCCACCGCCTCCTCCTCCGCCACCGCCTCCTCCTCCGCTGTTAGATTGACCCCAGCTACGAGTTGGAAACGTTGCAGCACTGGCGTTGGTAGACGTCAGCAGGCTGTGCTGAAGCTGATCAGCTTGGGGGACAGACAGCACCCTGCCTCCGAGGTGAGGGATGCCCTCCTCGATGAGACGGCAATATGGTTTGAGCCGCTGCACCTGGGCCCAGGCATGGTCGTTTGTGATAACGGCCGGAACCTGGTAGCAGCTCTGGAGCTTGCCGGACTCCAACATGTTCCATGCCTGGCCCACGTCTTCAACCTAGTGGTGCAACGTTTCCTAAAGAGCTACCCCAATGTTCCAGAGCTACTGGTGAAAGTGCGGCGCATGTGCGCCCACTTTCGCAAGTCGACAGTAGCCGCTGCTAGCTTAAAATCTCTCCAGCAACGCCTGCATGTGCCACAACACCGGCTTTTGTGCGACGTCCCCACACGCTGGAACTCAACGTTTCAGATGTTGAATAGAGTGGTTGAGCAGCAGAGACCTTTGATGGAATACCAGCTACAAAACCCTAGGGTGCCACAAAGTCAGCTGCCTCAGTTTCACATCCATGAGTGGCCATGGATGAGAGACCTTTGTGACATCCTACGGGTCTTTGAGGAGTCCACAAGGAGGGTGAGCTCTGAGGATGCGATGGTGAGCCTTACAATCCCGCTCTTGTGTGTTCTGAGAGAATCCCTGATTGACATCAGGGATAACTCAGATCACACAGAGGAGTTAGGGATAGCATCCGATCCGTCACAGCTGGAGAGTAGGTCCACACATCTGTCCGCTTCACTGCATTTAATGGAGGAGGAGGAGGAGGAGGAGGAGGAAGAAGAGTTGTCCGATGATGTGATGGTGATACAGGAGGCTTCCGGGCAACTTCGAATCGTCCCATTGTTGCAGCGCGGATGGGTAGACATGGAGGATGAGGAGGAAATGGAGATTGAACTTTCCGGTGGGGCCAGAGGAGTCATGCCAACTAACACTGTGGCAGACATGGCTGAGTTCATGTTGGGGTGCTTTACAACCGACAAGCGTATTGTCAAAATCATGGAGGACAACCAGTACTGGATCTTTGCTATCCTTGACCCCCGGTATAAAAACAACATCTCGTCTTTTATTCCGGTAGAGGGGAGGGCCAATCGCATCAATGCTTGCCACAGGCAATTGGTGCAGAATATGATGGAGATGTTTCCAGCATGTGACGTTGGCGGCAGGGAGGGCAGTTCCTCCAGTAGGCAACCAAGTTCTCACCGGTCCACACAAACGAGGGGCACACTGTCTAAGGTCTGGGACACCTTGATGGCACCCCCTCGCCAAAGTGCCGCCACGGAGGGTCCTAGTGTCACCAGGCGTGAGAAGTATAGGCGCATGTTGCGGGAATACCTTTCCGACCACAGCCCTGTCCTCTCCGACCCCTCTGCGCCCTACACGTATTGGGTGTCGAAGTTGGACCTGTGGCTTGAACTTGCCCTATATGCCTTGGAGGTGCTGTCCTGTCCTGCCGCCAGCGTCCTATCTGAGAGGGTGTTCAGTGCAGCCGGTGGCATCATCACTGACAAGCGCACCCGTCTGTCAGCTGAGAGTGCCGACCGGCTCACTTTGATAAAAATGAACCACCACTGGATAGAGCCTTCATTTTTGTGCCCACCTGTGTAAAGCACCCCAACATGAAACTCCATGTCTGTACTCAACCTCTCCAATTCCTCCGCATCCTCATACTCATCCACCATAAGCGTTGCACAATTCTGCTAATACTAGGCTCCCTCCAACATGATTTCCCCCAACTCTGCTGGTTAGAGGCTCCCTCCACCCTGATTTCCACCAACTCTGCTGGTTAGAGGCTCCCTCCACCCTGCTTTCCCACAACTCTGCTGGTTAGAGGCTCCTTCCACCATGAATTTGCCAAAACTGGGCTGTTTAGAGGCTCCCTCCACCATGAATTGGTCCAAACTGGGCTGGTTAGAGGCTCCCTCCACCATGAATTGGTCCAAACTGGGGTTTTTAGAGGCTCCCTCCACCATGAATTTGCCCAAACTGGGCTGTTTAGAGGCTCCCTCCACCATGAATTTGCCCAAACTGGGCTGTTTAGAGGCTCCCTCCACCATGAATTGGTCCAAACTGGGTTTTTTAGAGGCTCCCTCCACCATGAATTGGTCCAAACTGGGCTGGTTAGAGGCTCCCTCCACCATTAATTGGTCCAAACTGGGCTGGTTAGAGGCTCCCTCCACCATGAATTTGCCCAAACTGGGCTGTTTAGAGGCTCCCTCCACCATGAATTGGTCCAAACTGGGGTTTTTAGAGGCTCCCTCCACCATGAATTGGTCCAAACTTGGCTGTTTAGAGGCTCCCTCCACCATTAATTGGTCCAAACTGGGCTGGTTAGAGGCTCCCTCCACCATGAATTGGTCCAAACTGGGGTTTTTAGAGGCTCCCTCCACCATGAATTTGCCCAAACTGGGCTGTTTAGAGGCTCCCTCCACCATGAATTTGCCCAAACTGGGCTGGTTAGAGGCTCCCTCCACCATGAATTGGTCCAAACTGGGGTTTTTAGAGGCTCCCTCCACCATGAATTGGTCCAAACTTGGCTG
Organism: Leptodactylus fuscus; assembly: GCF_031893055.1. Lineage (NCBI taxonomy): Eukaryota > Metazoa > Chordata > Amphibia > Anura > Leptodactylidae > Leptodactylus > Leptodactylus fuscus. The sequence goes on from NC_134268.1 coordinate 144,888,695, forward strand.
TTTAGAGGCTCCCTCCACCATGAATTGGTCCAAACTGGGGTGGTTAGAGGCTCCCTCCACCATTAATTGGTCCAAACTGGGCTGGTTAGAGGCTCCCTCCACCATTAATTGGTCCAAACTGGGCTGGTTAGAGGCTCCCTCCACCATGAATTGGTCCAAACTGGGTTTTTTAGAGGCTCCCTCCACCATGAATTTGCCCAAACTGGGCTGTTTAGAGGCTCCCTCCACCATGAATTGGTCCAAACTGGGCTGGTTAGAGGCTCCCTCCACCATGAATTTCCCAAAACTTGGCTGTTTAGAGGCTCCCTCCACCATTAATTGGTCCAAACTGGGCTGGTTAGAGGCTCCCTCCACCATGAATTGGTCCAAACTGGGGTTTTTAGAGGCTCCCTCCACCATGAATTGGTCCAAACTTGGCTGTTTAGAAGCTCCCTCCACCATGAATTGGTCCAAACTGGGGTGGTTAGAGGCTCCCTCCACCATTAATTGGTCCAAACTGGGCTGGTTAGAGGCTCCCTCCACCATTAATTGGTCCAAACTGGGCTGGTTAGAGGCTCCCTCCACCATGAATTTGCCCAAACTGGGCTGTTTAGAGGCTCCCTCCACCATGAATTTGCCCAAACTGGGCTGGTTAGAGGCTCCCTCCACCATGAATTGGTCCAAACGGGTTTTTAGAGGCTCCCTTCACCATGAATTGGTCCAAACTTGGCTGTTTAGAGGCTCCCTCCACCATGAATTGGTCCAAACTGGGTTTTTTAGAGGCTCCCTCCACCATGAATTTGCCCAAACTGGGCTGTTTAGAGGCTCCCTCCACCATGAATTTGCCCAAACTGGGCTGGTTAGAGGCTCCCTCCACCATGAATTGGTCCAAACTGGGGTTTTTAGAGGCTCCCTCCACCATGAATTGGTCCAAACTTGGCTGTTTAGAGGCTCCCTCCACCATGAATTGGTCCAAACTGGGGTGGTTAGAGGCTCCCTCCACCATTAATTGGTCCAAACTGGGCTGGTTAGAGGCTCCCTCCACCATTAATTGGTCCAAACTGGGCTGGTTAGAGGCTCCCTCCACCATGAATTGGTCCAAACTGGGTTTTTTAGAGGCTCCCTCCACCATGAATTTGCCCAAACTGGGCTGTTTAGAGGCTCCCTCCACCATGAATTGGTCCAAACTGGGCTGGTTAGAGGCTCCCTCCACCATGAATTTCCCAAAACTTGGCTGTTTAGAGGCTCCCTCCACCATTAATTGGTCCAAACTGGGCTGGTTAGAGGCTCCCTCCACCATGAATTGGTCCAAACTGGGGTTTTTAGAGGCTCCCTCCACCATGAATTGGTCCAAACTTGGCTGTTTAGAGGCTCCCTCCACCATGAATTGGTCCAAACTGGGGTGGTTAGAGGCTCCCTCCACCATTAATTGGTCCAAACTGGGCTGGTTAGAGGCTCCCTCCACCATTAATTGGTCCAAACTGGGCTGGTTAGAGGCTCCCTCCACCATGAATTTGCCCAAACTTGGCTGTTTAGAGGCTCCCTCCACCATGAATTTGCCCAAACTGGGCTGGTTAGAGGCTCCCTCCACCATGAATTGGTCCAAACGGGTTTTTAGAGGCTCCCTTCACCATGAATTGGTCCAAACTTGGCTGTTTAGAGGCTCCCTCCACCATGAATTGGTCCAAACTGGGGTGGTTAGAGGCTCCCTCCACCATTAATTGGTCCAAACTGGGCTGGTTAGAGGCTCCCTCCACCATTAATTGGTCCAAACTGGGCTGGTTAGAGGCTCCCTCCACCATGAATTGGTCCAAACTGGGGTTTTTAGAGGCTCCCTCCACCATGAATTGGTCCAAACTTGGCTGTTTAGAGGCTCCCTCCACCATTAATTGGTCCAAACTGGGCTGGTTAGAGGCTCCCTCCACCATGAATTGGTCCAAACTGGGTTTTTTAGAGGCTCCCTCCTCCATGAATTTGCCCAAACTGGGCTGTTTAGAGGCTCCCTCCACCATGAATTGGTCCAAACTGGGTTTTTTAGAGGCTCCCTCCACCATGAATTGGTCCAAACTGGGCTGGTTAGAGGCTCCCTCCACCATGAATTGGTCCAAACTGGGGTGGTTAGAGGCTCCCTCCACCATTAATTGGTCCAAACTGGGCTGGTTAGAGGCTCCCTCCACCATGAATTGGTCCAAACTGGGCTGGTTAGAGGCTCCCTCCACCATTAATTGGTCCAAACTGGGCTGGTTAGAGGCTCCCTCCACCATGAATTTGCCCAAACTGGGCTGTTTAGAGGCTCCCTCCACCATGAATTTGCCCAAACTGGGCTGGTTAGAGGCTCCCTCCACCATGAATTGGTCCAAACTGGGGTTTTTAGAGGCTCCCTCCACCATGAATTGGTCCAAACTTGGCTGTTTAGAGGCTCCCTCCACCATTAATTGGTCCAAACTGGGCTGGTTAGAGGCTCCCTCCACCATGAATTGGTCCAAACTGGGTTTTTTAGAGGCTCCATCCACCATGAATTTGCCCAAACTGGGCTGTTTAGAGGCTCCCTCCACCATGAATTGGTCCAAACTGGGGTGGTTAGAGGCTCCCTCCACCATTAATTGGTCCAAACTGGGCTGGTTAGAGGCTCCCTCCACCATTAATTGGTCCAAACTGGGCTGGTTAGAGGCTCCCTCCACCATGAATTGGTCCAAACTGTGGTTTTTAGAGGCTCCCTCCACCATGAATTGGTCCAAACTTGGCTGTTTAGAGGCTCCCTCCACCATTAATTGGTCCAAACTGGGCTGGTTAGAGGCTCCCTCCACCATGAATTGGTCCAAACTGGGTTTTTTAGAGGCTCCCTCCACCATGAATTTGCCCAAACTGGGCTGTTTAGAGGCTCCCTCCACCATGAATTGGTCCAAACTGGGGTGGTTAGAGGCTCCCTCCACCATTAATTGGTCCAAACTGGGCTGGTTAGAGGCTCCCTCCACCATTAATTGGTCCAAACTGGGCTGGTTAGAGGCTCCCTCCACCATGAATTGGTCCAAACTGGGGTTTTTAGAGGCTCCCTCCACCATGAATTGGTCCAAACTTGGCTGTTTAGAGGCTCCCTCCACCATTAATTGGTCCAAACTGGGCTGGTTAGAGGCTCCCTCCACCATGAATTGGTCCAAACTGGGTTTTTTAGAGGCTCCCTCCACCATGAATTTGCCCAAACTGGGCTGTTTAGAGGCTCCCTCCACCATGAATTGGTCCAAACTGGGTTTTTTAGAGGCTCCCTCCACCATGAATTGGTCCAAACTGGGCTGGTTAGAGGCTCCCTCCACCATGAATTGGTCCAAACTGGGGTGGTTAGAGGCTCCCTCCACCATTAATTGGTCCAAACTGGGCTGGTTAGAGGCTCCCTCCACCATTAATTGGTCCAAACTGGGCTGGTTAGAGGCTCCCTCCACCATTAATTGGTCCAAACTGGGCTGGTTAGAGGCTCCCTCCACCATGAATTTGCCCAAACTGGGCTGTTTAGAGGCTCCCTCCACCATGAATTTGCCCAAACTGGGCTGGTTAGAGGCTCCCTCCACCATGAATTGGTCCAAACTTGGCTGTTTAGAGGCTCCCTCCACCATTAATTGGTCCAAACTGGGCTGGTTAGAGGCTCCCTCCACCATGAATTGGTCCAAACTGGGTTTTTTAGAGGCTCCCTCCACCATGAATTTGCCCAAACTGGGCTGTTTAGAGGCTCCCTCCACCATGAATTGGTCCAAACTGGGGTGGTTAGAGGCTCCCTCCACCATTAATTGGTCCAAACTGGGCTGGTTAGAGGCTCCCTCCACCATTAATTGGTCCAAACTGGGCTGGTTAGAGGCTCCCTCCACCATGAATTTGCCCAAACTGGGCTGGTTAGAGGCTCCCTCCACCATGAATTGGTCCAAACTGGGTTTTTTAGAGGCTCCCTCCACCATGAATTTGCCCAAACTGGGCTGGTTAGAGGCTCCCTCCACCATGAATTGGTCCAAACTGGGGTTTTTAGAGGCTCCCTCCACCATGAATTTGCCCAAACTGGGCTGTTTAGAGGCTCCCTCCACCATGAATTGGTCCAAACTGGGTTTTTTAGAGGCTCCCTCCACCATGAATTGGTCCAAACTGGGCTGGTTAGAGGCTCCCTCCACCATGAATTGGTCCAAACTGGGGTGGTTAGAGGCTCCCTCCACCATTAATTGGTCCAAACTGGGCTGGTTAGAGGCTCCCTCCACCATTAATTGGTCCAAACTGGGCTGGTTAGAGGCTCCCTCCACCATGAATTTGCCCAAACTGGGCTGTTTAGAGGCTCCCTCCACCATGAATTTGCCCAAACTGGGCTGGTTAGAGGCTCCCTCCACCATGAATTGGTCCAAACTGGGGTTTTTAGAGGCTCCCTCCACCATGAATTGGTCCAAACTTGGCTGTTTAGAGGCTCCCTCCACCATTAATTGGTCCAAACTGGGCTGGTTAGAGGCTCCCTCCACCATGAATTGGTCCAAACTGGGTTTTTTAGAGGCTCCCTCCACCATGAATTTGCCCAAACTGGGCTGTTTAGAGGCTCCCTCCACCATGAATTGGTCCAAACTGGGGTGGTTAGAGGCTCCCTCCACCATTAATTGGTCCAAACTGGGCTGGTTAGAGGCTCCCTCCACCATTAATTGGTCCAAACTGGGCTGGTTAGAGGCTCCCTCCACCATGAATTTGCCCAAACTGGGCTGGTTAGAGGCTCCCTCCACCATGAATTGGTCCAAACTGGGTTTTTTAGAGGCTCCCTCCACCATGAATTTGCCCAAACTGGGCTGGTTAGAGGCTCCCTCCACCATGAATTGGTCCAAACTGGGGTTTTTAGAGGCTCCCTCCACCATGAATTTGCCCAAACTCTGCTGGTTAGAGGCTCAATCCACCCTGATTTTCAAAACAAATGTTGGTGCCAACCTCAACTTACTACAAGGGCCAAATTCACTGCTGGTGACAAGCTCTCCTCACTGCAAGTGCCAAATACACATGTTTCAAGGTGTTTTCCTACTGTCAGAGAGGTGGTATTGAGTGTGTAAAGTGTGTAGTTGTTAGGCTGTGATGTTGGGGTAATAGAGGGTCTTTGGTGTGTTAGATGCCCCCAGACATGCTTCCCCTGCTGTCCCAGTGTCATTCCAGAGGTGTTGGCATCATTTCCTGGGGTGTCATAGTGGACTTGGTGACCCTCCAGACACGGATTTGGGTTTCCCCCTTAACGAGTATCTGTTCCCCATAGACTATAATGGGGTTCGAAACCCGTTCGAACACACGAACATTGAGCGGCTGTTCGAATCGAATTTCGAACCTCGAACATTTTAGTGTTCGCTCATCTCTAGTGGCTACCCGTTTTTTGGTCCGGAACCTGGATGTATAGGTTAATTTTTTTTTTTTGTCATTACTATGTGGGAGGAATGGGCTGTATTTTGCTTGAAAAATCATTTTTTATTCAGTTTTTTAAAAATTTTATGGATTTATTTCTCTTAAGGGATGTTTCTCTCCTAGTTTAATTAGGAAGAAGTAGTAAATAGTTAAGTATGATAGCAGTTTCTGATTTTGTATCCCTCTGAGATCTTAAGAGTAAAATTATATTAGTTTTAGTGGATCTTGGATTTGCCCAAGAGATTTACATGACCTTTAAAAATTCTGAATTAACTTTCAATATAGGAATGAGATTGCTTTTCTAACGGGTTGAAAAGCACTGACTCATCTAACTAGTACATTAGCTATGTTTGTCAGTGCTGCAGTGCTGAGTAATAGTAACACCGGATTTTCACACACACACATATATAGAGAGAGTATACAGTTGCACTAGGGCTCTATTTTGTACAGAGCAGTAACAGAGACCCTGAAGAAATGCATGGGGCTTCTGTACATCTGCACGCCTCATATAGAGACATATATACAAATGGAACACGTGCAGGACTGATCCGATATAGTGATGATGTGAAGCATGACCTGGTACAAGGCAGGTATATTTGTGGCCTTTCTCTCTGACCATCACTTTCCTTGGTCCCTCATACAACCACTCATTGCACATGGGGACCCTCCTCACCTCTGACTTTCAGCTGGGGACACTCACATGCTACTAAGCCCCTCTTATATAATCCAAAGAAAGGCATCAAAAATAGGCATTTGGAAACAGATGTATATTCAATAATCAGAAATCCTCAGCTAATGATAAACTTCTTATATGTACCACAATGCATCACATGCCAATAAGAAATACAAAAAGTGTTACTTTGATTATTTATTTATTTATTTATTTTTATTTTATACATTTTGTTGTTGCTGGTTTGTATTATTTATTTCTACCATAGATATCTTGCTGGTGTTTTATTGACGTTCCTTTGCTGGATACTTTTTATAATCTCCTATGATACTCCAGTGCATTTCTGCAACAGACTCCCTTTTCAATAAAAGAGGATATATTTTATTACATTGGCCCGTGAAACTAAGGTTTTATTTTGGGTTTCTAATCCCCTCTTATGCTCATAGGGAGAACCGTAGCAACTCTACCCCATAGAATCTAATGGACACTTTAGCTCTTGGATCCCATCTGCACCTTATAATTCTTCACCCAGTTGGCTTCCTGTTTCCACCAGTCATCCTGGAAGAGAGCTGTTTACAAGGTGAATGACAAATCACATTTCATGGTAAAAGTAGAAGTGGTTTATTAAGGAATGTGGTTTTATAAAAGGACACAGCAAAAATTGCTTCAAACCTATACAAACATATTGGACCCCAGATTGTTTCTGGATAAATAAAATAAACAATTGCATCATTAAAACATATAGGATTTTACAGAGGACATCCTCCAATCTATTTAATGTCTAATTCTGTCTAGTTTTTCATTAGGTGCCATTAAACACAGGGTCATACCTAATGGCGATGTATACAAGAAAGGCTGTATACTGCTCTAGCCACTGCAACCGTTGTTATGAATAGGAGTAGAGATGAGCAAATGTTTCAAAGATTCAATATGGCAGCTTCGCTGAATTTTCCGATATGATTTGATCCGAATTAATTTGCGGCAAAACACTTTAAAAAACAGCTGTTTCTGCTGCTGAAAGCTTGTATAGTGGTGTAGAATACTGTGCCTTGCAGTGGTTTTTAGTGATGTCCCTCTAGGGGACTTGAACCAGCAATGCACTGATCACTTGTATTGCAGTCTATAGAGGATGTCAGCTTATGTACTTCTGGGCAGGATCAACCAGGTACTGGGACTACTAGCAGCCCGGGGTCACTGGTTAGTGCCCGGGTTGCAGAAGATGCATATTGACAACCCCAATCTCGCTGTGGGGGTGCTGTAGGGATCATGTAGCATGGCAGAACTCCGTGGATGCCATGGTCATGTTTGACCGCGGCATCCAAGGGGTTAAAACTCTCAATCGGCGCTGTGCTGTCACTGGGGGTTATGAAGCAGGGTGTGATACAGTGGGCTGTCGCAATGGGATTAAAGGGTTGTGACATCACAGGTCTGGCTGGCTGCTGATTTGCTGCACGCATGGCATGGCATGGGTGATCTCAAGTTCACAGAGTTCCTTGCCCCATGTTCTAATGTGCAGCAGCCATTTTTAGAAAAAATGCAATTCATTACCACTAAACATGAGGAAATCCGGATTTGATTTGAATTAAATATTTCCTGAAATTCGGATCGAATTCCACTTTGGCAGCTTTGATTCGCTCAACTCTAAATAGGAAGTTTTTCTCTTACCAAACCAGCAGCATAATAATAGGATATTCAATTATAAAGGAGAATAGTCCATAAAGTCATCAGATGGCTGTTCAAAGAGCTAGTATATGTTTCTTACAAGGGAGGGGGCTTTTTCCACTCACTTTCACATGTTTTATTCTAGTGGATTTCATACAATTTATTTTGAGAGAATAGACTTGTTTGGTCAAGGATTTTTTCAAATGTTTTCTCAAAATCCTTCTCATCACCAAGGCTAAAAAAACATTCTTTGTTCCACTTCTTTACCTTCCAACTTCTAGAGCCCTTAACGGAACACTAAACTTAGAAATAAATGAAAAAAGTAAGCAAGAAATACATCTGCTGTTGCTTCTTGAAATTCTGCAGGATTTTCATAATCTGATATAAACAGTCTTGTAGAAATCCATCAAAGAACACAAGAGTTGATCAGTAGATTAGTTTCTTTGGCTGGTGACTGTCTTGAGGGCTCAGGTTCAGGTTTAAAAGTCTTTTGTCTTTCTGCAGACAGCTCACTCTTGCTTCAGCCACTCGTCTTGTAGCTTGTCACTGGACTGTGAGGATGACGAAGGAGAACATCACTGAGGTCCAGGAAAACATAGTAACATAGTAGATGAGGATAGATGAAGACATATGTCCATGAGCTCCAACTATAACTAGCCAATTTCTCAAGATTTGTTTTGGGTTAGGCGAATTGGGTCCCCGATTTGTATTGGGTCGAACAATTTTGGTATGAACCACACCTTAAATTGGCTTAAAGCATAGTATAGAATACTCCTAGAGCTCCTAGGAACCTATCTATCCAATTTCTAGCTCTCTAAGGCAAACACTATGAAATGTGACGTCATTGGTACGGAGGTCATGGCTATGGTCTGTGATTGGGCAACCAGAGATCATATGGGCACATCGGGTGTCATGGCACTCAGCGTGTCCAGGTCACAGAAGAGTGCCAGATATCACCAGGAAAGCACCACATGCTACAAGGAGATCTACAAGGAGTAAATGAAGATGATTGTGATTTTTTTTTTGTTCACATACCTGGGCCTTCAGCTATTATTCTCTAGTGTCTGAAGAGACTCTAGAGTATAATGCAGCAATTATTTTATTTCATCCTAGACAAATCTCTATTTCATTTTTAACAAATTTGGAATATTCAGGTTGAAACCCAGCTCGATACGAGCTATTTAGCCCAATTTTATCTGACCCATATAATCTAACCATGGAGATTTCTTTATATATTTCTAGTTTTTAAGAGAATCAATTCAGTTTAAATTTTGCAAAAAGTTTAGAATCCAGTGAATGCAAAACTTTTGTGATTCATTTTGACAGATTGCTGAAAGGCAGCAGTCTGAAAGCAGAAAACTAGAATAACATGACCTTAGGTGGCTACAACATAGCGCCTTGCAGCAGCCCTCAGCCAATCATCAGCCAAGAAAGTAAGCAACTTCAGGGATAGGAAGAAAAAGAGGAGCGCAGACAGACAGAGAAACCAAAGAGGAATAGATAGAGAGGATAAGTGAATATAAATACAGATTATGGAGATATTGTCAGTCCTTAGGATTCATTTTGCGTTGGTACCAACCTCACCATAAAATTGAATTAAAACATGGTGCTCCTGTGAGACAAATCCCAAATTAGGCTGAGGCCCCAGGTTTCAGAAATGCTGTTTTTTTATTGCAGATTTTGCTGCAGTTTTTTGAGCCAAAGCCAGGAGTGGATGGAGCAGAAGGGAAAAGTATAAGAACTTCCTATATATTTCCCATTCCCTTTGTAGCCATTCTTAGTTTTGGCTCAAAATAACGCAACAAAATCTGCAACAAAAAAAAGCTGCATTTCTGCAATGTGGAGCCTTAGCCTTATTTGGTTTTGTTACAAACTGAACAAATTGGAATATTCGGGTCAAATACGGTTTGTTATGTACCGATTCACTCTTCTCTAGTAGGAACCATCAGGCAACATCATCACCATACAACAAAGTTACAATGTGTCTTTATCTAGTCTGTAACAAATAAGTTAGTGATGCTGCAACACACAGAAAGCACAATGCTAAATTACATATTTTGTGCTGAGATTTATTTTATTAAACTCTCTTAGCTGTTAAATAGCAATCACTTCCCTATGTCTGTGACAAATAAATTACTGACGCACAGCACTCATTTTTTTGTTGCATAAAGTGCCAGTTTGTGTATTTTATTCATCAAACTGCTGCATTATATTATACTTATATTATACTTACATGATTGCTAAATATGATTGACTGTTCAAATTAGTGTGACATGTAAATTCCCTAAGGCTCCTTCTTTTCACCAGACAGGACTCTGACTGCTAAGTAAGATATCCGACAAGATAATGTTCCTTTTTGGCAATAGCGATCACATTACACATTGCTTAACTGGTAATTCCTTTCATAACTAATACGCTAAAAGACTAGAAGGGTACATTGTGTTGATGTCCACCTGAGTTTATACTAATTGCAGAACTAGCATGTAACTCAACCTGGTTTTAGGGTCAGGACTGGGCCTGTTTTACACAAATGTGGCTTTGCACAAAATTAAAAGCGGGACCCCAAATGCTGATACACCATCAATTCCATCATGTTTCCAGTGGCAGCCCTTTTAATAGCTCCCTCTTTCTGACCCCAAAACAGTAACAACCACCCCCCTTATGTCCAAACACAATTCAAATAACCAGTCCCCCTTATTAATAATAGCCCTCTCATAAATAATAGTTCACCTTATAAATAATAGTCTACATTATCAATGTTAGCCCTCTTAACAATACATTACAAATAATAGACCCTCTAACAACACCCTCCTTACAAAGTTTACCTCTTATAAATTAAAGCGGACACATTCTAATAGCCACTTCCATATAAATTATATATATATACAGCCCTATGAAAAAGTTTGGGCACCCCTATTAATCTTAATCATTTTTTGTTCTAAATATTTTGGTGTTTGCAACAGCCATTTCAGTTTGATATATCTAATAACTGATGGACACAGTAATATTTCAGGATTGAAATGAGGTTTATTGTACTAACAGAAAATGTGCAATATGCATTAAACCAAAATTTGACCGGTGCAAAAGTATGGGCACCCTTATCATTTTATTGATTTGAATTCCCCTAACTACTTTTTACTGACTTACTGAAGCACAAAATTGGTTTTGTAACCTCAGTGAGCTTTGAACTTCATAGCCAGATGTATCCAATCATAAGAAAAGGTATTTAAGGTGGCCAATTGCAAGTTGATCTCCTATTTGAATCTCCTCTGAAGAGTGGCATCATGGGCTACTCAAAACAACTCTCAAATGATCTGAAAACAAAGATTGTTCAACATAGTTGTTCAGGGGAAGGATACAAAAAGTTGTCTCAGAGATTTAACCTGTCAGTTTCCACTGTGAGGAACATAGTAAGGAAATGGAAGACCACAGGGACAGTTCTTGTTAAGCCCAGAAGTGGCAGGCCAAGAAAAATATCAGAAAGGCAGAGAAGAAGAATGGTGAGAACAGTCAAGGACAATCCACAGACCACCTCCAAAGAGCTGCAGCATCATCTTGCTGCAGATGGTGTCACTGTGCATCGGTCAACTATACAGCGCACTTTGCACAAATAGAAGCTGTATGGGAGAGTGATGAGAAAGAAGCCGTTTCTGCACGTACGCCACAAATAGAGTTGCCTGAGGTATGAAAAAGCACATTTGGACAAGGCAGCTTCATTTTGGAAACAAAAATTGAGTTGTTTGGTTATAAAAAAAGGCGTTATGCATGGCGTCCAAAAAGAAACAGCATTCCAAGAAAAACACATGCTACCCACTGTAAAATTTGGTGGAGGTTCCATCATGCTTTGGGGCTGTGTGGCCAATGCCGGCATCGGGAATCTTGTTAAAGTTGAGAGTCGCATGGATTCCACTCAGTATCAGCAGATTCTTGAGAATAATGTTCAAGAATCAGTGACGAAGTTGAAGTTACGCCGGGGATGAATATTTCAGCAAGACAATGATCCAAAACACCGCTCCAAATCCTCAGGCATTCATGCAGAAGAACAATTACAATGTTCTGGAATGGCCATCCCAGTCCCCAGACCTGAATATCATTGAACATCTGTGGGATGATTTGAAGCGGGCTGTCCATGCTCGGCGACCATCTAACTTAACTGAACTTGAATTGTTTGTCCAAAATACCTTTATCCAGGATCCAGGAACTGATTAAAATCTACAGGAAGCGACTAGAGGCTGTTATCTTTGCAAAAGGAGGATCTACTAAATATTAATGTCACTTTTCTGTTGAGGTGCCCATACTTTTGCACCGGTCAAATTTTGGTTTAATGCATATTGCACATTTTCTGTTAGTACAATAAACCTCATTTCAATCCTGAAATATTACTGTGTCCATCAGTTATTAGATATATCAAACTGAAATGGCTGTTATAAACACCAAAATATTTAGAACTAAAAATGATTAAGATTAATAGGGGTGCCCAAACTTTTTCATAGGACTGTATATATATATATTGTTCTCCCTTATTACACTCCTATTATAAATAGTTCCACCCTTATAAATAAAGGCCCATCTTAATGTTTCCCCTTATTACAGCCCCCTTATATACAATAATTTCTAATAATTTTCTATATATATATTAGTTACACCTTATATATATTACCCCCCTTATATATAGTAGTTACACCTTATATATAGTAGCCCCTTATATATAACAGTTACTCTTTATATATAGCAGTAGAGATGAGCGAATACCGTTCGATCGAGTAGGTATTCGATCGAATATTGAGGTATTCGAAATATTCGATTTCGATCGAATACCACGCGGTAAACACAGTAAAAATTTGTATCCCCTCCCACCTTCCCTGGCGCTTTTTTTGCACCAATAACTGCGCAGGGGAGGTGGGACAGGAAGCAGGAAAATGTAGGCATCGAAAAAAAATTGGAAAAAGTCATTGGCTGGCTAAATCAGGTGACCTTGGATTTATAAGAATAGTGGCAGCCATATTTGTGTGTGTCAGATCGTGTATCAGATGCGGTTTGGTGAGATAGGGAGAGACATCATTGTGAGGGTCAGATAGCGATTTTAGCTTCTGCTAGGCAGGAAAATTGAAAATGAACAGCTCTTTTCAGAGCTAAACTGCAGGAAGATTGTATACAGGTAGTCCTCGACTTACGGCGTTGATCCGTTCTTAAGCGGCGTCTTAACCGAATTTCGACGTAAGTCGGAAACCTACCATACTGACGCCGCGTAGGAACGGATCAACGTGATTTAGTGTGCAGCGGCTCAGAACTACCCCCCCCCTTTAAAATAAAACCCTGAAACAGAATGTGAAACTTACCGTACGGTGCAGGGTACCTCTTCCTCCGATGTTCCGTCCTCCTCCTCCGGCGCTCGCAAACTGATAATGGCCTGGGCGCATGCGCAGTAGCCGTAATAGAAGCATTATGATACTGCGCATGCGCCCAGGCCATTATCAGTTCGCGAGCGCCGGAGGAAGTGGTCAGGACATCGGAGGAAGAGGAGGCCTGAATGCCCGCCCGCCCACCCTGCACCGTTCGGTAAGTTTCACATTCTGTTTCAGGGTTTTATTTTACAAGCTCACTTGTAACAGCAAGCTGCCAGCTCTCTTCCGATGAGCAAGGACGAGCCTGCTGCAGAACCAGCATTGATTTGCCGCAGGCTAGTCCTTGCTAGCTGGGAGTGCTGGCAGTTTTCTGTTACAAGGGAGCTGTCGTAACCACAAAACGTCGTAACCCGAGACCGTCGGAACCCGAGGACTACCTGTATACACCTCCAGTATATACACTCAACCTGCCAAAATTTCACAAAAGCCCTTTTTAGGGCTCAAATTCATTACAAGTGGTATACATTCTAACTGTCCCATAGGGGTGAGAAGAAACCTGTATACTGTCATCACCTGTACATCTCTAAAAATGTGTCAGGGTAGCACAAAGGGACGGGGACGAGGACGGGGACGTGGAAATTCAGCTGGGGTTCCAGGTTGCAGTCAAGCAGTGGATAGCAGATATTGCTTCCAACGGCATTTGCACCAGCCAGTCAGCCACTACCTCCAGGCATGTACTAACACAAGAGTCTGCCTCTCCTGGCGATGTAGTGGTTGTGGATCCGCAACCAGCATGTCCCATTCTCAGTGCTAATGATGAGACACAGTTCCATGTTTCTGTGCCAGCTCACAAGTTCCTCGTCCTCCTCCTCGTCCTGCTCCTCCTCCAGCACCATCATCACCGTTGAAAACCAATTAAAATAACCCCATTAAGGCTCACACCAAAGAGCCTTAATGGGGTTATTTTATTTTTTTATGGCTTACCCCAAGGGCCTGAAAAATAATTTTTTAGGGCTCACCCCAAGAGCCAGAAAAATAATTTTTTATGGCTCACCCCAAGGGCCTGAAAAATAATTTTTTAGGGCTCACCCCAAGGGCCTGAGAACTAATTTTTTTATGGCTCACCCCAAGGGCCTGAAAAATATTTTTTTTATGGCTCACCCCAAGGGCCTGAAAAAATAATTTTTGATGGCTCACCGCAAGGGCCAAAAACTAAAACTCTGCTAGTTAAAGGTTCAACTCACCCCAAGGGCCAAAAACTAAAACACTGCTGGTGCAAGGCTCAACTCACCCCAAGGGCCAAAAACACTGCTGGTTAAAGGCTCAACTCACCCCAAGGGCCAAAAACTAAAACACTGCTGGTGCAAGGCTCAACTCACCCCAAGGGCCAAAAACACTGCTGGTTAAAGGCTCAACTCACCCCAAGGGCCCAAAACTAATACACTGCTGGTCAAAGGCTCAACTCACCCCAAGGGCCAAAAACTAAAACACTGTTGGTTAAAGGCTCAACTCACCCCAAGGGCCAAAAATTAAATCACTTGCTGGTACAAGGCTCAACTCACCTCAAGGACCAAAAACTAAAACACTGCTGGTAAAAGGCTCAACTCACCGCAAGGGCCAAAAACACTGCTGCTACAAGGCTCAACTCACCCCAACGGCCAAAAATGAAAACACTGCTGGTAAAAGCCTCAACTCACCCCAAGGGCCAAAAACACTGCTGGTTAAAGGCTCAATTCACCTCAAGGGCTAAAAAAAAACTGCTGCTACAAGGCTCAACTCACCCCAAGGGCCAAAAACTAAAACACTGCTGGTACAAGGCTCAATTCACCCCAAGGGCCAAAAACACTGCTGGTTAAAGGCTCAACTCACCCCAAGGGCCAAAAACTAAAACACTGCTGGTACAAGGCTCAACTCACCCCAAGGGCCAAAAACTAAAACACTGCTGGTACAAGGCTCAACTCACCCCAAGGGCCAAAAACTAAAACACTGCTGTCAAAGGCTCAACTCACCCCAAATGCCAAAAACTAAAACACTGCTAGTTAAAGGCTCAACTTCCCAAAGGGCCAAAAACTAAAACACTGCTGGTACAAGGCTCAACTCACCCCAAGGGCCAAAAACACTGCTGGTTAAAGGCTGAATTCACCTCAAGGGCTAAAAAAAACTGCTGCTACAAGGCTCAACTCACCCCAAGGGCCAAAAACTAAAACACTGCTGGTACAAGGCTCAATTCACCTCAAGGACCAAAAACACTGCTGCTACAAGGCTCAATTCACCCAAAGGGCCAATAACTAAAACTCTGCTGTTTAAAGGCTCAACTCACCCAAAGGGCCAAAAACACTGCTGGTTAAAGGCACAACTCACTTCAAGGGCCAAAAACTGTGCTGGTTAAAGGCTCAATTCACCCCAAGGGCCTAAAATTCTGCTGGTGCAAGGCTCAACTCACTTTTTTGATGATACAAGCACTATATGACCGCTCCACCAAGGCTCAACTCACTTTATGGGCCTAATACTCTGCTGGTACAAAGCTCAACTGACTTCAAGGGCCTAATATTCTGCTGGTACAAGGCTCAACTCACCCCAAGGGCCTGAAGCTAAGTTTGGAAGGGCTCACCCCAAGGGCCTGAAAAGTAAATTTTTGTATGGCTCAGCTTAAGGGCCTCTAACTTAAATTGGAAGGGCTCACGTGAAGGACCAGAAAAGTAATTTTTGGAGGTCTCACCACATCACACACACATAAACAATCTAAGGGTGGGGCTGTTGGATTTCCCATTGCCTATGCCATATGTGGTTGTCATGTGCAACGTTATTTAAAGGGGTGCATGATAATGTTTCTTTAGCTTAAAGTTTGTCTTTCTGTCAATATTAATGTAGAGGACAGAAGGTTTCCAAGTATTTTTCCACTTTCTATAGAGATTCTATTGAGTTTGGAGTGTCTGGTTGATAGGCTGTGATAGTGGGGTAATACTGGGACTTGGGCGTGTTAGATGCATCTACTGTAGGCATGCTTCCCCTGCTGTCCCACTTGCATTCCAGAGGTGTTGACATCATTTCCTGGGGTGTCATTGTGGACTTGGTGACTCTCCTTAGTCAAATAGTGGTTTCCCCTGAAATGAGCCTTTTTTCCCTAATAGACTATAATGCTATTCGATATTCGTTCGAATAGTTGAATATTGAGGGTCTACTCGAAACGAATATTGAATATTGAATATTTCACTACTCGCTCATCTCTACACCTGTGGGATCAAAATAATCACTATACCCCTTGAAAGATTAATTGAGGGGTCTATTTTCTAAATAGGAGTTACTTTTTAGGAGTTTTCACTGTTTTGACACCTCAGGGGCCTGCAAATGAAACATGGCACCTACAAATGATTCCAGTAAAATCTGCTCTCAAAAACCCAATGGAACTGCTTTGCTTTCACCCATGCATCTCCTTAATCGAATTGTGGTTTCCCCTGAAACGAGCATTTTTTCCCCATAGACTATAATGGGATTCGATATTCGGTCGAATAGTCAAATATTGAGGGTCTACTCAAAACGAATATCGACTATTTCACTACTTGCTCATCTCTATACAGCAGCTCCCTTATATATGACAGTTACACCTTACATATAGTAGCTCCCTTATATTTAGTAGACCCTTATATATAACAGTTACACCTTACAGTATATATAGCAGCTCCCTTATATATAATAGTAGCACATATATAATACTTCACCCTTACAATAGCCCCCTTGTTTATCATAATTCCTCCCTTATAATGGTGCCCCTTATGTATAAAAATTCCTCCATTATAAATACTAGCCCCCTTATATTTAATAATTCCCATCCTATAAATATTACCCCCCCCCCCCCCCATAAATAGTTTGCTTCCTTAACAGGTATTCCCTTTCCCTTACCAGAAAACAATAAATCTTTTACACCTTACCACGTTCCCATGATGAGCAGAAAAGCCGAAGTTTCTCCCTCTAGTAGTGGCACAGGTCATCACGCCACCGT
This sequence comes from Leptodactylus fuscus, assembly GCF_031893055.1. Classification (NCBI taxonomy): domain Eukaryota; kingdom Metazoa; phylum Chordata; class Amphibia; order Anura; family Leptodactylidae; genus Leptodactylus; species Leptodactylus fuscus. Next base: position 144,905,748 of record NC_134268.1, read on the forward strand.
GACTCCCTGTTCTATCATAGGATTAAACTGTATCGGCGTGCACAGTACAGTACTCAGGTACAGCTGTGGAGCTCCCAGGATTCAAGCCATCAGGCCTGTGGCTAGCCCATTACAATCTACAGCAGTAGCATGTGGGAGAGATTTGCTCCTCCACATGTTGTGCTTCAAAGCAGCAATACAAAGTGCCCTGCATGAAGGTTTTGAAACTGCAACATGCCAATTATTGCTGCAGGTTATACCATGGCTTTCAACCCTTTGCAGTAAAAATGATGAAAGCTACAGGGGTCACTTTATGGTGGTATTATTTAGTTATGAATAGTACGAGAAATCATCCAGCAACGAAACGAAAGTTCCTCCAATAAAAAACTTTGCTTTATTTCATGTCCACAGGATAAAATATAAACACGCAGTCACAGGAAAAGACAAAAAGGCTAACGTCAGACGACGCGTTTCGGATCTTATATCCTTCTTCAAGGTCAGACCTTGAAGAAGGATATAAGATCCGAAACGCGTCGTCTGACGTTAGCCTTTTTGTCTTTTCCTGTGACTGCGTGTTTATATTTTATCCTGTGGACATGAAATAAAGCAAAGTTTTTTATTGGAGGAACTTTCGTTTTGTTGCTGGATGATTTCTCGTACTATTTTTGGATTTTACTCCCAGCCAAGGGAGACAGGCATCCGGGCAAGTCCAAGGATACGCATTTAAATCGGATGACATACACTTGGAGATTTCTGCAGGAGAGCTGAGTATAATCCTTCCCTTTTCCCCTTTTCCAGTTTGTGTTATTTAGTTATGATTTGGTGGTAAAATCTAGTCAAAGTATAGTGTTATTATTCAGTCGGTGTATTACTTAGTCACTCTATGGTGTCATTATGCAGTCACTGTATGTTGGTGATATTCAGTCACTGTATGATATGGTGTGATTATGAATGGTTTGGTAGTATTATCCTGTCATGGTATGGTGTTATTATTCAGTCAGTGTATGGTGGTATTGGTCGCATTACATTTTGTTATTGTATTATTAAATGTATCTTTTCAAATATCTATTAGAGTCGTAGCCTGGCATATAGTGTTATTCTGCGTCCGATTACCATGGTTCCTGTGCACCATGCATAGACACCCTGACACTAACCAATTACTATTGCAATTGCTCAGAAACAAGGGAACCTTGATGATAATTAGCAAGTGCAAAGGGGTCACAGACAAGGAGTAGTATATTCATTAGCCTTTTACATTCATCAGCTTAACATTGTAGCAGGTTGTATACCACTTACTGCACACCACCTTCTTAATGTAATAAATGTAACTCTGGTTTTGGTATAATAATTCCGTATTTGGGGCCCCGCTTTCAACTTTTCCTAGAACCACTTATTAACTAAAACCCAACCTGGCTAGAGGGTATAATTTGTGGTGGTAGTGGCACTTATGGCTGTGGTAATGGTAGCGGGTTGGGCAGTGGCAGCCAAGGTTGATACTGGCACTTGTGAAAAAGTGAACCCAAGACAAATCATAAACTGAGAAAGTGGTGGAAATGATGACGATAAGTCCTGGAAACTGAATCAGGGTGGAGGTGATGTAGGCATCAGAAGTAAAGGGTTGTGGCAGCGTCTATAAAGAGCAGATGGAAATGTTGCAAGTATTGTTGGTATTGATTTTGTTGGGAGTTTTCTATGTAAGAATATGTCTCTACATTGTCATATTAAACCATTGCAGTGTGCAAGCACATGAGTTTATTTTGAGGGGGAAATGTCCCAGGTACATCTAGGAGATAAGACTGACACTCATTTTGGTGGTCATCCTGATGGTGATGAAGATATGACAAATCTGGATGATTAGCCATCTTAGAGCAACCATCTTAAAGATCAACTGGGTTCTCAAACATTCTAGGGTGCATTGCAAGGTACAGTACATGCTTGGTTGCTTTCATGATGGGAAGAATATGCAAATCTGTCTTCCATGATGTAAATAGGAAGACAGTGCCTCAGTCATGCAGCCCAATAGAGGACGCTCCCTTTAAAATCATGCCCGACCTTCCCAGAGGCCTTTGCTGCAAATTATGTGGGATTTTACCAAGCCAGTCTTCTCAGCCAAAGACAGCTGTTTCGATCTGATTGGATCTCTTCAGCCCGACACAGAGAAGACTGACTTGACAGAGGTGAGAGGCTTCTCAACAGGGTTAAGGGGATTAGGGAGAGACCATTTAGGTGTGCGGAGTCTTATTAAGCTATTTGCGCTCCACTGTGAAGAGGATCATGGGAAGAATATGCAAATCTGTCTTCCATGACTGAGGCACTGTCTTCCTATTTACATCATGGAAGACAGATTTGCATATTCTTCCCATGATCCTCTTCACAATGGAGCACAAGTGGCTTAATAAGACTCCACACACCTAAATGGTGTTCATAATGACATGTGTATCATTAGTATCAGGTAAAAGAATGACAATTGGCTAGCCATGCTATTAGATTTTTGCTATAAAATAAATGAAGGAATTTTTCATGCTTTTGAAAAGAAGTCAAATTGGTACATAATCAGGATAAGCTCTGTAAGGAGAAAGGAGATCGAAACAGATTGGAACACTGGCAGAAAGTGGCCGAGTTTCCGTGTGTTAAATATCACACTGAAGGTGGACAAAATTGTACTCCACAAGGGTGGAAAAACCATCTTGAGCATGGATTGCTGAGAATCTTTATGCACCTCTGATTGATGTCAATTAATGTATCTTAAAGGGGCTCTATCACTAGGAAAAGTCACCTTTGCATAGCTTTTAGAAAGTCTATTCCACACCTACCTTTAGTATGTAGATTGCCTCAGTGGTTTCTGAATAAGTCTGTTTTATTCATATGCTAATTAGACTGGTGCACGATACATCGTGCACACCTCTCCCTGTTGTTTCCTATGCACAGGCTACTGATGATGATGATGACTCAGCTTCCTGTTTGCCTCACACACATAGAAGATAATAGAAGAGAGGAGGCTGCTGGGAACTTCCTGAGCTGGCTGGAGGCTCATTAGCATATGAATAAAAATGGACTTATTCAGACACCACTGAGGTAATCTACATACTAAAGGTAGATGTGAAGTAGCATTTCTAAAGGCTATGCAAGCATGTGATTAGTTAAAAATGACTTTTCCCAGTGATAGAGCCCCTTTAAAGACTTCTTATAACTGGCCCAAAATGCCACTGCCACTGTCTGCCTATTCTGTATATTTAATACCAGACCTGGGCATTGTACAGCCCTGTGATGAACAGCCCAACAGTTATAGATTTTCAGTATCTGTCTTCTGTATATTACCACATGCCATATCAATCTACCCTTCCTGATCACAAGATGTGGGGGTAGGTGTCAAATGGCCAAGTCTAATTAACTGCTGGAAGTGGCCGAAGTTTGATCAAAGTCCTGTTGTTACATCCTAGTCCCTTCATTACCATGCCCATGCAAGGTCGTTCTCTACTCCGCAGGTGGTTTTCCTGTGGGACAAGGGCTTGAAACGAACCCTCTCAGACTATGCGGTGCCAGTCCCTGTTTCAAAGGAATATGGTTTTATGATGATATTGCCCCAGGAAAATATGTTAAAGTTACCCCAATAAATTCCTCCGGTGCGCTGTGCAAAGGCGCATGTTCCAAGCCAAAACACTGCCCGGTTAGGGGCGAGGGAGAGGCCCAAACACTGAACTCATTACCCGAAAGGGATTAGGGTGTCATCCTTGGTGTCTACCTGATGGGGACCTCGCTATGAACCCCGTCATGCCCCTGGCTTAACAGTATGTTCACCTAATAAATAATTATGGCCTTTTATAGTTATTTTGTTACAGGATGGGTGGCTGAGCTTTTCTTCCCGGTGACCTCATTGTAGGATGGGGCTGAGGAGAGATATATTGTTTCCCCTGAGGGGACCCTGGGTTCTCTCTCTGTGTTCTGTGATGTTGCTGGGTGGGCTGTTACCTTAGATACTATAGAGGGACCTGGACTGTGATACTCTACTGGATATGGATATACTGTACAATGTGCTAAGATTGTAAAGACATTCTTTATGGACTTTTCTACTGATGGGGCATGCAACCCCAAAAGCCTGATGATTACTTAAAGAGGACCTTTCACCATATCTGGGCACATGCAGTGTTATATACTGCCAGAAAGCTGACAGTGCGCTGAATTCAGCGCACTGTCGGCTTTCCCGATCTGTGCCCGGTGTGAAGAGCTTACGGTCCGGTACCGTAGCTCTTCTATGGTCAGAAGGGCGTTTCTGACTGTTAGCCAGAGACGTCCTTCTGCCTCGCGGCGCCTATCGCGCTGTGCTGTGGAGCGGGGAGGAACGCCCCCCTCCCTCTGCTCACACAGCTTGTCCATAGACGAGCATTATCAGGAGAGGGAGGGGGCGTTCCTCCCGGCTCCACAGCACAGCGCGATTGGCGCCGCGAGGCAGAAGGACGTCTCTGGCTAATGGTCAGAAACGCCCTTCTGACTGTAAAGCGCTACGGTACCGGGACCGATAGCGCTTTACACCGGGCACAGATCGGGAAAGCCGACAGTGCGCTGAATTCAGCGCACTGTCAGCTTTCTGGCAGTATATAACACTGCCTGTGCCCGGATATGGTGAAAGGTCCTCTTTAAGGACTCTAAGCAATGTGTCCTGGATTTTATGAGAAGAATCTCCAGCGACCCAACAGGGTATTACCGTATTTTTCGGACTATAAGACGCACTTTTTTTCCCAAAAATTCGTGGGGAAAAGAAGGGTGCGTCTTATAGTCCGAATGTGACCGCACGGCATCCGCTGTAATAGAGAGGCGGATGCCGGCGAGGGATAGACGCCGGCACAGGTGCCGGGGCCTGAGACATCGCTGCCCTGCCCTGCATGAAGCCAGCAGCTGGAGGAGCGATGCTGCTATTCCGCTCCTCCGTCCCCCTGCCGCTGGCATGCAGGGCAGGGCAGCGATGTCTCAGGCCCCGGCACCTGTGCCAGTGTCTATCCCTCGCCTGCATCCGCCTCTCTAGTTCAGCGGATGCCGGGTCTGTATTGGCGGCCCCTTCTCCCCCGGGGCCGGTCCCCACCGGCCCCATACCTGTAAAGTTGCAGGCCGGCTCCTGAGTGGCAATATCGCAGGAGCTGACCTGTTCGGGTGACAGCCGGGAGCCTGGGTCTATGACCAGCCGTAATAGTAATATACAGACTGTCCCATAGACGGCAATACAGTTGTATTGCCGTCTATGGGACTTGCAATCAAATGACTGCAGGTTCAAGCCCCCGGGGGGAATAAAATAGTAGAAAAAAAAAAAAAAAAGCTTTAAAAATATACAATAAAAAAATGAAATAAGTAAAAGTTCTAAATCACCTCCTTTCCCTAGAATACATATAACAGTAGAAAATCATATGTCAAATACATACACATTAGGTATCCCTGTGTCTGAAAATGCCCGGTCTACTAATAGTTTTCCTGTACGGTGAACGTCAATATCACAAGTGCTAAACCGCCGGGTTTTTTTTTTCAATAAAAGGTGATCTAAGCAATAGATATTCCCCAAAATGGTATAACTAAAAAGTACATCTGGCCCCGCAAAAAAAAAACACTCTATGCATCCCCGTACAGCTGCAGGGTCACCTGTCAATGTGGCCTTGCAGCTGTTGCAAAACTACAATTCCCATATATTAAATATTTTACCATTTTTTGCTTCAAATTTTTTTCCCCTATTTTCCTTCTCTAAAACCTAGGTGCATCTTATAGTCCAGTGTGTCTTATAGTATTTCTCTGTTTCAAAACCTTTCATTCTCCTTTTCTTTTATTGTACTGTACCATGCTGTTGTAACCATATTTGCTTGTATATCGCTAATATATGTCTCTATGCATGTTTGTGGCTAGTACCGACCCACCTGGGGTTAATAAATACAGTATATTAAATTTATAAAGCTCATTTCATATTATCTTATGAAACCCGGACTCTCTCAGCGCAAGTTGAGTCAGTAAAGGTGAGAAGGGTCACCGCATGTGCGGCCAGGTGGGGTGGTGTGGATCTTTAACAGGCCTGCAGGCCACATACAGCCCTCTGTCTCTGACCGGCCCACATAGGGTGTAGAATAAATGTAGATGCTGAATGACAAGTTGGCTAAAGGACCTTTGATGATGTCATCATCATCTTTCATAGTGTCCTGCCACTGCTTCCACCACTTCTACCCCTACATAACTGGATATCTCCTACTTTGTTTATCATGTTGCATAGTATACTACAACTGCTGCCATTACTGCTACTCCCGTATGATGGAACAACTCTTACCTTGTTCGTCATATTTCACCCTTTACTGCAACTACTACTACCAAACAGCTGGACATCTCCTGTCTTGTCTATCATGTTAAATACTTTACTTCTGCTGCTGTCACCACTGCTACCACAACCAGAGACCTATAGTCATGGCTATAAATGTTGGCACCCCTGAAATATTTCTAGAAAATCAAGTATTTCTCCCGGTAAATTATTGCAGTACAAATCTTTTGTTATACATGTGTTTATTTCCTTTGTGTGTATTGTAACAAAACAAAAAAAAAATGAGAAAAAAAGGCAAATTGGACATAATTACATACAAAACTCAAAAAATGGTCCGGACAATATTTTTGGCACCTTTTCAAAATTGTGGGTAAATAACCTTGTATCAAGCATATGATGCTCAGTCAAACTCACCTGTGGCAAGTAATGAATGTGGGCAATATGAAAATCATATAGAAAAGTAAATAAAATAATAATAGATAAAATCCAGCATCTACCAGGAAGGATCCATAATGATTCAAGAGTAAATATAAAATATAGCTTTTATTTGCTTCATCATAAAAAGTTACAAAGTAACTAATGGAGTAGACTGGTTACATTCCAAAGGCTACTGGTTTCATGCCACGAGGAAGGGGCTAGCAATGTCCTGAAACTGGTAGCATTTGGAATATAACCTGTTATCTACTTACGAATCGTGCACGCTGGGCGAGCATTCAGGGTGCGCCGTCTTCTTCATCCACGCCTCTTCTTCCTCCGATGTCCTCAGGTCCCGTCCTCCGGTGCTCGCGAACGGACATTGATAAAAAAAAATGGCCTGGGCGCATGCGCAGTAGTCGTAGTAGAAGCCGCATGCTATTGCGCATGCGCCCATGCCATTTTTTTTTTTTATCAATGTCCGTTCGCGAGCGCCGGAGGAGGACGGGACCCGAGGACATCAGAGGAAGAAGAGGCGTGGATGAAGATGAAGACACACCCTGAATGCCCGCCCACTGTGCACGATCCGTAAGTAGAGCACATTCTTTTTTAGGTTATTATTTTAAAAATGGGGGGTAGTTTGATATAACTTTTATGGTGCCTGAATAGCCTTTTTAAAGGCTATTCACGCATATGTGGGGCTCTATCAGCATGGTTTTGCTGATAGAGCCCCTTTAACACCAATAATTGTGTCAGGTGTATATTCATTTTTATATTAACATAATCATATGAGTTTTTTTTCATGATTGCTACATAGTAGAGTCTTGTATAACAATAAAATATCGATTCACATATATTAAAATAAAAAACCTCAGAACAGATCCCCAATTTCAAAGTTATATAATATATGTTATAACAGCAGGGAGCTAATACAACATTTCAAGCAACAATAATTCCTCTTGCACAAACTTAAATTACCTACTTAATAAACCTTAAAGGAATTTTTTTATAGTTCTCAATACTTTGATTTTATTTCAGTATGCAGCAATTTAATGTATTTATTTATTAAAACAACCTGCCCAAAGCTTCTACCAGATATATTCACATAAATACCTTGTTGAAATGTCTCATTTAAATATCTTCTCATTTGATATGTAACTCTTCTCCTTGTGAGTGGATTGTCTGCCTGAGGATAATATGAGTAAAAGTTGCTAAAAAAAATATCAGAGAAAGGATGATACACGTTTTGGGAAATATATATATAGTGGGACAATAGCTCAGTAACAGCAGCAGTGTAGACTCAAACAGTCAGAGACAGGGACCCAAAAGTCTGATGAAAACAAGGTTTGCCTCTTGTGCTTTTACTTTTTGAGAAAAGTAAGCAAAGTAGAATATAGCCTTAGTGTCAGGGAAAAAAAAGTAAAACAACCTCGCTTTCCCCTTGGCCTTACTTCCCTCTTAGCTCCTCTGGTCTGCACGTGTCCTGGACTCTGTCTTGAGAAGGGTGGTAACCCCCTACACATCCATCAGGGGGGAATCTCACCCTCCCCTTGATTTTTTTTTTCTGATTTCCTACAAGCTACTCCTCTAAGTCTATTATATATCTACACAGTGCACCAGACGTCTTCCTGAGGGTGATAGCCTCCCAAGTTCCTCACTTGGCTCCATCAACAGTGAGCGATGCACTTCCCTGAGCTGGGAGATGCCTGGCTTAGTGTCCTGATGTCCTCCATTTAACTAAATGTAGGTCCTGCTATAAGTGGCACCCTGCAATCCTCAATTTCGGATCTGGTTCCTTCTACTATTCATCTCTTGTAAATTTTGGAACTATGGCTCACAGGGGGAAGAAACTTACAGATTTCTTCAACACTCTGCCCACTATACAAGTTAATGACGAATCCCATTCTTCAGTTGCTGTATTCAAATTGCTGACTCCCTCTAGCATTACTACTCTCTCCACAATGCTAGCCTCCTCCATTCTATCATGATCTGACCCTTCTGGCTTGGAAGGCTCCTGCTCCAAAGCCTCGTCATCATCTACACCGCCTTCTCAGCTGGAATTGGCAAATAAAAGGGGCATGTCCTCAACATTAATTTGTTGACCTTCCTCATCAACAGCCTGTGAAGGCGGCAGTACACCAAACTCCCACTAACTCCCCATCTCATAGCCCAGCTAAAAAGCACATAAAGTGGGATACGACATTTGATTTCTCCTCTAAATCCCAACCACAGGCTCAAGGGCCTTCCCCTTACACTCCGGACACTGTTAAGACCTTTCCTGCTGGAAACCAAGCAGTCTCAGAATCCTTTTTGAAAGACATTATGCTAGCTCTTTATAGCACTGTTCAAAAGATATTACAAAAGCTATTTCCAATATGTCTTCTACAATCGACTCTCTTGGAGAATGCATAGATAACGTTGAATCAAAGATGGGTGAATTTGCCGACGCCCACAACTTCCTGGTTGATGCCCATAGTGACCTAGAAGAAGACGTAGAAGACATAAAACTGAAACTAGCGGATATTGAGGATAGAAATCGTAGAAACAATGTGAATTTCTGAGGCATCCTTGAATCTGTTTTACTGACTGACCTGCCTCAATTTCTGTAAACACTCATCAAAGCAATCTTACCTCACTGTACTGATCAAGATTTAATTTTAGACCAAGCCCACAGGCTTCTCAAACTAAAATATCTTCCCTGTTCTATCCTGAGAGATACCATTATTTGCAATCACTTCTACCATGTGAAAGATCAACTTATGTCAGCTTCCAGGAGAATACCTATGTTCCCTAATCCATTGCAGAATATCAAACTGTTCACTGACCTGTCTCAAGTGACCATAGAAGCAAGGAAGAAGTTAGCTCCCATTACTCAAGCTCTACGTCATCATTCCATATCTTACAAATGGGGCTTTCGAGTGAAAGTGATCGTGTTTCTGAATAATAATAATAATAATAATAATAATAATAATAATAATACATTTTATTTATATAGCGACAACATATTCCGCAGCGCTGTACAATTTGTAGGGTTAAAATACAGACAGATACATTACAAAGAGAATCATTTCACACAATGGGACTGAGGGCCCTGCTCGCAAGAGCTTACAATCTATGAGGTAGAGGGGGTGACACAAGAGGTAGCAGGGGCGGCATTACTTATACAGGGGTCAGACACTTCTGTAATAGAGGTGACTGTCATTACACAAACATAAAACTTTATGAGCCGTCACCAGTCGTGTCCTGTAACATGTGGATGGAGCTTGGACCTATAAAGTTATCCTGAGATGACATCATATCATGTGGGGTAATGTGGGAGCGGGGACAGAGGACGATTAAGGGTTTACGTTAGACATTGTGATAGGCTTGTCTGAAAAGATGCGTCTTTAGTTTGCGTTTGAAACTGTAGAAATTGGGAGTTAATCTGATTGTCCGGGGTAGAGCATTCCAGAGAAGTGGTGCAGCTCAGGAGAAGTCTTGTATACAAGCGTGGGAGGTTCTGATAATAGAGGATGTAAGTGTTAGGTCATTGAGTGAGCGGAGAGCACGAGTTGGGCGGTAGACAGAAATGAGGGAGGAAATGTATGGAGGTGCGGCATTATGGAGAGCCTTGTGGATGAGTGTGATAACTTTATATTTTATTCTATATTGAATAGGCAGCCAATGTAGCGACTGGCACAGACCAGAGGCATCACTGTAGCGTCTAGCCTGATAGATGAGCCTGGCCGCTGCATTCAGAATAGATTGTAGAGGGGAGAGTTTAGTAAGGGGAAGACCGATTAGTAAGGAGTTACAGTAGTCAAGGCGAGAATGAATCAGAGAGACAGTAAGTGTCTTTAGTGTATCTCTGGTAAGAAAAGGGCATATTCTGGAGATGTTTTTGAGGTGGAGGTGACATGAACGTGCAAGTGATTCAACATGAGGGGTGAAGGAAAGGTTTGCGTCAAACATAACCCCGAGGCAGCGGGCCTGCTGCCTAGGAGTTATAGTAAGGCCTGAGACTGCAACGGATATATCAGGGACAGATCTATTAGATGGTATATAATGGAATATCTCATATTTTCTCTTCCCTAGATCAGGGGGCGAAACTTCTCCAGTATGTTCTTACTTTGTTTATCCTCTACTGATATGTTTTTGCCGATTTTTATATTATATTATCACCCCTTGTTCCTCCTCTGGTCCAACTTTACTTGGAATGTAAATTTTGCTTTAGTGTTGTGTAATCCTCCCAGTTCTTGTATGCCCGTCACATCTCAGAATTCCTCTTGGCTTATCCATGGTCATTAACTTTCTTTCCATGAATGTCAAGGGTCTTAACAGTCCCTATAGATGATCACTGATTTGGAAGGAAGCGTCTAATTCTAATGCTGATGTGTTATACATACAAGAATCTCATTTTAAGAAACAGTCTCCCCCAAATTCTCACATAAAGCCTACCCTCAAATGTATTTCTCTAATGCCATCAAAAAGAAATCTATTAGAAACAGTCACATTCCACCTCATTAACTCGATTATTGATCACAAAGGAAGATTTATAGTTCTAATCTGCTCTCTTAATAATGTCACTTTCAGAATAGAATATCTAATGTATATTGCCCAAATTTATCTCAGGTGGCCTCCCTGAACCTTTTGTCTAGAAAACTCAGAAACAATATGCAAGGTAAATGTATACTGTGTGGAGAATTCAATATAATTTATGACTCCTCTATTGATACTACTTACAAAGCTCAGAGAACCCCCCCCCCCCCCCCTCAACTAGACTCCTCGATTTTCCAGGAAGTTCTTCACGATGTCTGGTGATGCTTATATGGATCTGACTTTACATTTTATTCCGCTAGCCACCAAACTTACACCAGGATTGACGTGTTTTTGACTTCTGAAAGATCTTCCCTGACATCTCCCAGTGTACCATAGGAAACTTTACATGGTCTGACCACGTCCCCATCAACATGACTGTGCAAATTCCTGCTTATTGAATATTTCTGTTTATTTAAATCCAAATTACTCCCAGATCTTGTCAACATGTGTAACCTAGCTATGTCCTCTGGTCAGTTCACTTCTGAAATGCTCAAATCAACTATAGTTACTTTACCTAAACCATGGAAAGATCCCACCTGTCCAGGTATCTCCCGCCCTATCTCCCTTCTTAATACTGATGTAAACTTTATGCAAAGGTACTGGTTAATAGACTTCTCTCAATTCTCTCTATTATTATCGGTAGTGACAAAGTAGGTTTTATTAAGGGTCATCAGGCACCTGATGGCACAAGACGATTGATTTGATCGCTCTTGAAGAATCTTTCTATAATGGCCAGCATTTTCATAAATTGAACTTATTTGCAGATGATATGATTCTCACACTGACCCATCTTCTTGATTACCTCCCTGGGAATCTCAGTCTGAAGCCAAAAATGGGGTATGCATGTCTTAGCTGCCGCTATTAAGTGTGTGATTAAATTAGATTTAAACAGTTTGTAATCAGAAGAGGGCAGGGACAGAATGACCATTTCAGGAGTCAGAGAGGGGTCGTTTGATAACCGATTGACTAGCTAGTTGAACCTCATTCCAGAATGGCTGCAGACTAGGACATGACCACCATATATGAGATAGAGTGCCTTCTTGAAAATGGTAGTATCAGCAGAGGTTGGACGACTGTAAACTGTGATGATACAAGAAGGAGGGGGTGTGGTACCAACAAACTAGTAATTTGTAGTGATTTTCTTGTATGCATCTATATAGCTGGAGAATCCATAAACTGCTTGGAGAACTACTTTTACATCAAAGTCAAAGAGGACGATGCCCAACTCAGATTACAAAGAGGTGAAAAAGGCTGACTTTTAGAATTTCATTGGGTTGACAAATTTATCTATGACAAAGGAAACCTTGGCCAAAAGCGAGCTACGAGATGAGAGAGACCGCTCAAATGGTGTAAGGTGGTTACGGAGGCCGTCCTGCTGGGTAAGTACTGAGAGGAAGTGAGAAAGATGAGTCCTGTGAAGGAAGAAGAGTGGTATATCTTGGAGGAGGTATAGCACTTGAGCACAAAGGTCTGGATCATTTTGGGTGAGAGCATCCCAGAAGGTGTAAGAGCCAAATTTGTCCCAAAAATCAGTATATGTTGAGGATGAGACTTCAACCAGGTTGGGAAAAAGTTGTATAGGCATACTAGGAGACAAAGAAGGGGCTAAGGATTCCTTTAGCTCTCTCCACAGTTCACAGGCTCCAAACAGAAGGCAGTCCACTTGTTTAGGCTTGTGGTTTTTGGTTCCGTAAAGCCATAGTAGAGGGTGGAGTGGCGAGCCATAAGTTTCCAAGGCAAGATCATAGATTAGCTGGTTGCACCCCTGACCAGTGAGTTCTATCCACCTAATTAATTGGATTGATCTATAATATAGGAGAACATCAGGATTTCCTCAGGAGCAATAGGGACCTCAATAGTGTCAACTTTTTCCCTCTTTTCAGAAAGGTAGAGAACACACAGCGAATAGTTTTGAAGAAGTGGGAAGGTAAATGAATATGAATCATGCAGAGCCTGTACAGGATCTTTTGGTATATTATAAACTTGTAAGAGGTTTCTCCACCCAAACCAAGAGAGAGGGAGCATATTGTAGGAGGCTTAGAGAGTCTGGATGTCAGTAAGTAGGTTGAGAAAGCTTTCTTGAAAGAGTTGCTGAGGATCAGCTGTGATATAAACCCGTAGGTACTTCAGTAACTTAGTAGTCCATAAAAACAGGGTAGAGGTGCAGAGCAAATCCATGTCCCATTTAGGAAAGGACATGTTGAGAACCTCAGATTTGGATAAATTTGCCTTATAACCTGATAGAGCTCCATCTGAGGTCAACAAGTTGGTGATAGTAGGAAGGCCAATTTGTGGATTGGAGATCAGGAACCGGGCATCATCGGCAAAGGCTGCAGAGTGGAGTGTTTTCTTTCCAACTTGGTAGCCCTTGATCTCTGGATGCAGACAAACCACTTGGAGTAAGGTTTCTAGGACCAGTATGAAGAGGGAAGGGGATAAAGGACAGCCCTGTCTGGTCCCATTGAGTATGTCGAAGTTGGATGAGGGAGTATCATTGATTTTCAGTCTGGCATAAAAAGTGGCATATAGGGAGAAGATGGTATCAATAAAGGCAGTCAGGAAGTTGGCAGTGTTTCGTGCATAAACCACCATTTGACTTTATTGAATGCCTTTTTTGCATCGACCCCTAACATGACTAGCCATGATTTGGTTTTGCAGGCATGTGCTGTAGTGTGCATAAGAACCCGCTTCTGAAAGTGACAGGTGGGACAACCCCTAGAAACCTCATAGTTTTTTTTGTATGTGACAGAAGCGAATACTAATAGTTCTAACAAAAAAAATTATATTATTAATCAGTGATCTTATTCTAATGAATACCTTTCAGTGAAATGAGCCAATGCATTGTGTTATATCCATTGTATCACTCACGGTAGTCACAATGTGACAAGCAACCCTTTGTGGTGTAGCATTGCATACTGCCCGGACTGCTGAACTGACAAGTTTACTGGTTTACTGATAAAAGAGCTAGAAAGTCAAATTTACAAACAGAACAAATAAAGGACTATATTACAATGTGTACAGTCATGGCCAAAAGTTTTGAGAATAATAGAAATATTAATTTCTACAAAGTCTACTGCTTCAGTTTTTCTAATGGCTATTTGCATATACTCCAGAATGTTATAAAGAGTGATCAGCTTAACAGCAATTACTTGCAAAGTCAATATTTGCCTAGAAAATGAACTTTATCCCCCAAAACACATTTCAACATCATTGCAGCCCTGCCTTAAAAGGACCAGCTAACATTGTTTCAGTGATTGCTCCATTAACACAGGTGTGGGTGTTGATGAGGACAGAGCTGGAGATCAATCTGTCATGATTAAGTAAGAATGACACCACTGGACACTTTAAAAGGAGGCTGGTGCTTGGCATCATTGTTTCTCTTCTGTTAACCATGGTTATCTCTAAAGAAACACGTGCAGTCATCATTGTACTGCACAAAAATGGCCTAACAGGGAAGAGTATTGCAGCTAGAAAGATTGCACCTCAGTCAACAATCTATTGCATCATCAAGAACTTCAAGGAGAGAGGTTCCATTGTTGGAAAAAAGGCTCCAGGGCGCCCAAGAAAGACCAGGACCGTCTCTTAAAAGTGTTTCAGCTGCGGGATCGGGCTACTAGCAGTGCAGAGCTTGCTCAGGAATGGCAGCAGGCAGGTGTGAGCGCATCTGCATGCACTGTGAGGCGGAGACTCTTGGAGCAAGGCCTGGTCTCAAGGCGGGCAGCAAAGAAGCCACTTCTCTCCAGAAAAAACATCAGGGACAGACTGATATTCTGCAAAAGGTACAGGGAGTGGACTGCTGAGGACTGGGGTAAAGTCATTTTCTTTGATGAATCCCCTTTTCGATTGTTTGGGACATCTGGAAAACAGCTTATTCGGAGAAGACGAGGTGAGCACTACCACCAGTCTTGTCTCATGCCAACTGTAAAGCATCCTGAAACCATTCATGTGTGGGGTTGCTTCTCAGCCAAGAGAATCGGCTCTCTCACAGTCTTGCCTAAAAACACAGCCATGAATAACGAGTGATTATGAAGATAATCTTGTTTCCCTTAGTCCTAACAGCGGCACAATGTGGGGTATTTCTGCCCCTGTGTGCTGGTAGGACAGGCGGATATTTAATTAGCCAATCAAATGCGTGGCAGGCCCTATAAGAGGGCACAAGAACCTCCCCTCTGCGTGTAAATACAAAAGTACCTCCATTACATTTATATACAGTTTTATACATAAGATATGATTCCCAGGGTGGGAAATCTTGTGCCGCTGTTAGGACTAAGGGAAACAAGATTATCTTCATAATCACTCGTTCCCTGTCGTCCTCAACAGCGGCACAATGTGGGGATATAGCAAGCAGGTCCCCAAGATGGGTGGGACAAACCCATGACCGAACTTAAACTGGTCTGGGCAAAGGCAGTGGAATCTGCCACTTGGTCCTTCAGGCGGTAATGCCGAATGAAGGTGGATTCAGATGCCCAAGAGGCAGCTGCATATATTTGGTCCACAGATAAAGCACTTCTTTCTGCCCGTGAAGTGGACACTGCCCTGGTTGAATGGGCATGAAGGAAAGATGGAGCCGACAGCCCTTGGGCGGTATAGGCGACTCTAATAGTCTCGGTAACCCACCGGGATATTGTAGCTTTGGCGGCTTTGGCGCCCTTGTTTTTCTCCGTGTAGCTGACCAACAGGTTTTCAGTCCACCTAAAGGGGCGAGTGCGCTGCAAGTAGATCTGCAGGCATCTAACCACATCCAGCTTGTGCCATCTTTCTTCTTCAGCAGAAGAAGGGAACGGAAAAAATACTGGAAGGGAAATCAGTTGGTTCCTGTTTACAGCAGATGGCACCTTGGGACGAAACCCAGGGAGGAACCTAAGCTGTACATGGTCAGAGAAAAAGGTGGTATATGGCTCCTCAGCGGACAAAGCTTGTAGTTCACTAACGCGTTTGGCAGGTGTGACTGCCAATAGCAGCGCCATTTTGCCGGTTAGCGACTTGAGGGAGACCTCTTCCAGAGGTTCAAATGGCTGGCCACATAGGGCGTTCAGGACCGGAATAAGGTCCCATTGGTGGACAGGGGTGTTTACCACCGGTCTCAGCCTAGTTGCCCCTTTAATAAAGGTGCTCACTAAAGGATCCTGAGACAAACGCCTCCCCAGATAGGCGGACAGGGCCGCTACGTGTACCTTGAGTGTGGCCGCAGCAAGACCTCTGTCTAGTCCGTCTTGAAGGAAGTCCAGGATCGCCTCTGTAGGGGGATCGGTGGAGTCCACTTGATGCTGCAGACACCAGGCATTAAAGATGTTACCTATTCGACGGTAGTTCCTGTTAGTCGAATCTGCTCTGGCGCTGGATAGGGTCTTCAAGACGGCTTGTGACAGTCCTCTATTTCTCAATAGGGACTGGTCAACCTCCAGGCTGTCAGGTTGAGTCTCCTCAGATCCTGGCATCTCAGCTCTCCTTGGGTTACCAGGTCTGGGAGTGGGGGAAGCCTCCAATATATGCCCTGACTCATTTGTATGAGCTGAGCAAACCAAGCCCTTTTTGGCCAGAACGGGATTATGGCTATTCCCGAGGCTTGGTCCTGTCTTATTTTTATCAATACCTTCGGTATGATTGGAATTGGAGGGAATATGTAAAACAGCCTGAACCTCCATGGGATGGACAGGGCATCCACCGCCAAGGGATTGTCCTCCTGGTACAGAGAGCAGAAGGTCCCCACCTTGGCGTTGAGTCGGGTAGCCATAAGATCGACCTCCGGGAGACCCCATCTCTGGACGATCTGTTGAAATACGTCTGGATTGAGAGACCATTCTCCTGATACGGTAATACCCTGACTCAGCTGATCCGCTACTATGTTCAGGGAGCCCTTTATGTGAACAGCGGATAACTGGACCAGATTCTTCTCCGCCTAGGCAAATATGAGATTCGTCTCTCTCAGCAAGGTTGGTGACCTGGTGCCCCCTTGTTTGTTTATATAGACTACCACCGTCATATTG
Organism: Leptodactylus fuscus; assembly: GCF_031893055.1. Classification (NCBI taxonomy): domain Eukaryota; kingdom Metazoa; phylum Chordata; class Amphibia; order Anura; family Leptodactylidae; genus Leptodactylus; species Leptodactylus fuscus. The sequence continues at coordinate 144,922,989 of NC_134268.1, forward strand.
TCTGACCGGTTTTTGACAGACTTGCCTTTCAATTCTGGGGCAAAGTGTACTAGGGCCAGGTACACTGCTCTGAGTTCCTTGAGATTGGATGACCCCAGCTCCGGACATCTCCATCGTCCTTGTACAGTTTTGTCTTGACAATGGGCTCCCCATCCCCACTGGGATGCATCTGTTGTCAACAGGGTCCACACTGTCGGGACCGTGGACCTTCCGTCTTTCAGGTGTATCCACCATCTGAGGGAAAGACGGGTAGCGGGAGAAAGGCAGATCTTCTTGTGCAATCCCCGTGGAGACCTGTTCCAGGTTCTCAACACTTCCATCTTCAGGGGATGCAAATGCCATAAAGCCCAAGGCACCGCCCTGGCCGAGGATGACATCAGGCCCAGGACTCTCATGGCGGTCCGGATGGTTACCTGCCGAGTGCGCAATAGGAATCGTGCACTGGCTTGGATTCTTTCCTTCCTTGGACTGGAGAGGAAGATCTGCATCGCTTCTGAATCCACTATAAATCCGAGGAATTTTCTTCAGGTGGATGGAACGATTTCGGACTTCTCCCAATTGATAATCCTAACTCCTGTAGGAAGTTGATGGCAAGGTTGAGCTGCTGGAGGAGGGCAGCAGGAGACTGAGCTTTCAGTAGCCAGTCGTCTAGATAAGGGACGATGAAAAGACCCTGAAGTCTGAGGGCCGCGGCGACCGGAGAAATCACCTTGGTGAATACCAGTGGGGCGGATGTGATGCCGAATGGCAGAGCTGTGAATTGATAGTGCTCCCTGTGGCCGGCCATAGCGACGGCAATCCTGAGGAACTTCCTGTGGAAATGAGCAATGGGGACATGTAGATAGGCGTCCTTCAAATCGTGGGTAACCATCACCTCTCCTGGCTGAAGAAACACAGCCACGGAATCCACGGTTTCCATTCGAAATGACCTCTTCCTGATAAACCGATTGAGGTACCTCAGATCTATTATCATCCTCCAGCCCCCGGTGAACTTGGGGACCAGAAAGACGGGGGAGTAGACTCCCAGACCGAGGTCTGAGGCTGGTACCTTCTCCAGGGCGCCCTTGGTAACATATTCGGCAACCAAGGCTTCTAGACTGGCCTGCTGAGAAGGTGGAAGAGTTTGGGTGGAAACGAACCGATCTGGAGGTGGAAGATGAAAGTCGATGTGATACCCGTGTTGTATGATCTTCAACACCCATGGGTCTTGGATATCGGTGAAACATGCTCTGGAAAAGGAGGAAAGACGTCCTCCCACAGGAAGGGGGGCCACAGGGAGCTGCCCCACGTCAAAACTCAGGCTTCCTCTTGGTGTCCTCCTTGGAAGTGCCACGACCAGCTCCCCTAGGGCGATATCTAAAACGCCGTTGTTGGGAAGGGCGTCTATAATTAGAGGAAGAACCTCTGCCTCTAGAGGGAGCACGTCTGCCCCTGGATGCTTGAGGTAGGGACCTTCCGCTACCTTCAGCTAATCCCTCCATAATGGCGTCTAAGCTTTGGCCAGACACCCTTCCCGGCTCAAAGGGGAGAGCACAGAGTGCTGCTTTAGACGCAAAATCTGCCCGCCAAGGCTTTAGCCAAAGGGGTCTACGGGCCGCAGTAGACAACGCCATAGATTTGGCGGAGATTTTTAATTGATGGCAGGAGGATTCCGCCAAATAATCTGCAGCCCTATGAACTCTTTTCATAGAGGCCAGAATCTCATCTCTGTCTACGCCCAAGTCTATATCCCGCTCCAAGGCGGCTAAGCGGTTGCGCAAAAAGTCACCAACCATACAGGGGCTATGGCCACAGAGGCTTGCGCGGAGGAAGCTGAGTAGACCTTCTTCAGAACGGAGTCCGCCCTACGATCCAGAGGGTCCTGAAGATTTGAACCATCTTCCAAGGGCACCAGGGTTCTGCGGGACAGCTTTGCTACGGCCAAATCCACCTTCGGGGGAGGCCCCCAGGAATCCCACTGGGTAGTGTTAACAGGAAACAAACTCTTGAAGATCCTGGAAAGCGAATGTCCTTTCTCTGGCTGTTTCCACTGCTGCGCCATAAGGTCGGTCAGCGTGGCGTCCGCATGGAAGGCAATATGTCCCCCAGAGGCAGACGTGGAGGCTTCCCCGTCAACATCTCGGCCCACTGTAGACCGGATGGACTTCAGCAGCCTGCCCGTTTGTTCATAATGGAACGCAGTTCTGCTGCAATAACTGAGTCGTCCTCGGAGGAATCATCCTCTGCCACCCGCAGGTGTTACAAGGGGGGGGGGAGAGACGAGGAAAGGAGCTCAGAGCATGGTCTCCTGGTGAGCTGAGACAAGGTGCAATGGATCCCTTTGAGGGAATCATCCTGCAAAACAAAAAGGAGAGTACAAGCAAGGGAAAAACTATTTACCCAAGCGATGCCCAAACTCACCATCTCCTTGACCCATGCCATCATATCTCTGGGAGAGGGCTCCACAGGTGGAGGACCTCTGCACCCGCGACAACGGGCCCACTCATAGCCTGAAAATAGGCAAGTTATAGGACCAGTAGTACCCCGCAGGGCACAACCTTTCAAGCCGCTACCTACCATCAGGGAGCGGTGTGTCGCAATCGAAGCAGGAAAGATGTTTCCTCTTGGAAGAGATTTTCCTCCTACCATCCCCAGGAGGGGTAGTAGAGGATGACATATCCTACAGAGAGAGATAATAGACCATGCAACACTGTCACCATGACATCATACCAGCTTTTAAAAAAAGGGTAAATCTTACCAGGTCCTGTAGACCGAACAGCGAGGTCACGGATCCCAATAAAGTTTGCAAACTGGAAAAGAGTTCAAGATCAATGAACACCACAATCGCACGCCTTCAGCAGATACTGCAGGAAGGTCTCTGACACCAGGCCAGCCAGCCTCTTAATTCTGGCCGGCTGGAAGTGGGCGGAGCCACAATCAAAGCAGGTGAGGCAACCTGCCCAGACAACTAACCCTGTAATCAGGGGTCTGCAAAGATATACATTCCCCCCCACCAAGAGGCCCTTAACACGGGCACTTACCCCCACATCTCCCCGTCTTTTCCGGCCTTTAATAAGGCCTGAATCTTCCCTGAGTGAGCAGCCGCCAGCGCCAGGCCGTTGCCATGGCGCTATGATACTTCCGGCGAAACCGGAAGTGCGCGCTTACAGCGGCCGGCGGGGAACAGGATACACAACAGTGTGGTTCCACCCGCCGGCAGTCCACGCGGCCACCAGAGGCGGCATGCGGAGTCCCCGGACTCTCACCAAAATGTCAGGTAAGTCACAAGGAGCAGGGGAAGCGGAGGAGAGGGGGGGCAGGGGGGATAGAGGGGGGTAGCCACACATGGCTAACAAGCACCTTCTCCCCGCAGGGCACAGAAGGTGACAAGAAGAAAACAACCGCTCAGGAGGTGAGTGATCCTGCTGAGCTTCTCTAAGAGGACACAAGTCCTCCCACCTGTCCTCTGTCCACACAGGACAGAAAAAAACACGCAGAGGGGAGGTTCTTGTGCCCTCTTATAGGGCCTGCCACGCATTTGATTGGCTAATTAAATATCCGCCTGTCCTACCAGCACACAGGGGCAGAAATACCCCACATTGTGCCGCTGTTGAGGACGACAGGGAAAGAATGGTACCAGAATGTCCTCCAAGATCAACTTCTCCCAACCGTCCAAGAGCAGTTTGGTGATCAACAATGCCTTTTCAAGCATGATGGAGCACCTTGCCATAAAGCAAAGGTGATAACTAAATGGCTCAGGGAACAAAACATAGAGATTTTGGGTCCATGGCCTGGAAACTCCCCAGATCTTAATCCCATTGAGAACTTGTGGTCAATCATCAAGAGACGGGTGGAAAAACAAAAACCTACAAATTCTGACAAAATGCAAGCATTGATTGTGCAAGAATGGACTGCTATCAGTCAGGATTTGGTCCAGAAGTTGATTGAGAGCATGCCAGGGAGAATTGCAGAGGTCCTGAAGAAGAAGGGTCAACACTGCAAATATTGACTTGCTGCATTAACTCATTCTAACTGTCAATATAAGCTTTTGTTACTCATAATATGATTGCAATTATATTTCTGTATGTGATAAAAACATCTGACAAACACACATAAAAACCAGAGGGCAGCAGATCATGTGAAAATATAATATTTGTGTCATTCTCAAAACTTTTGGCCATGACTGTATATGATATGTGATCCCATTTTCTAAGTATAAACTATTGTATAGCTGCAGCCACATTCAGTGAAAATAACCTTAGTATTGAGAATAGAGTTTAATAGGAACAGATGTTATAAAAAACATATGATGAATAAAAGTTTAAGTTTCTAGTAGAAAAAATGTATCAAAACTGTTTGTATCTGTGTAATCAGAGCGGAGTAAATGGACTGTAATTTATTCAGCAAACAACTATATTACAATGTTTATATGATATAAGTGATCCTGTTTTCTAAGAATTCTAAACTATTGTATATCTGCAGCCCAGTGGTGAACCTAGCCTCTCTGCTGCCTGAGGCGGATGATCAAAAGATGCCCACCCACCCCGGTATTGAGTCCGGGACAGGGGAGGGGGTGTTGTTCGTCTTTTGATCGTCCACCGCAGACAGCTGGGGGGTTGGGGATGCTAGCGGTAACATTACAATTAATACAATTCAATAATATTTTGTGCAGTAATACTCACAGGAGACATCTTCCCACATTTCCCATCTCTTCCCTTTGGACCGCCGTGACCATTTCTTCCAGCTGTGACTTGACTCTGTGACAGAAGTGAATACTAATAGTTCTGCCAAGAAAAAACTGATCTTATTAATCAGTGATCTTATTCTAATGAATACCTTTCAGTGAAACGAGCCAATGCATTGTGTTATATCCATACAGACACAGACCAGAGAGAGCTGACAGGATGCTATCTCACTCTGGAAACAGAGGGCTGCAGCATCACCTATGGTATATACATGTTGAGACATGTTTTGCCCATACGCAGGCGCAGAGGAAACACACGTGTTTGTCTTGGGCTATGTACGGACATGTCCCTCGCACATACTGAGGCGTGGAGGAACCTGGATTGATTACACCATCAATAAAACCTCATTAAAAAAGGTGTATTATTTTATCTTAAATAACCTATAGACACTTTTTGCTGAAATAAATTATATTCCTTATTATCAAAGAAATATCATTCATGCCAGCGCAAAAACAGTTAAACCCAGGTACCCCTATATTAAAAATAAATCCAGTTACCCCTGTATTACACCAGCTAAAGAACTGCTATTAATACACTCCTGATAGAACATGAATCAGGAGGGGGGAAGGGGGGAAATCGCATAAAAACGGCTTGGTCACATAATAAGAGGGGACATGGTTACATAAGAAAACTCACATAAAGGGGCCGTGGTCTCATAATAAAAGGGGGCATGGTGACGTCAGAAAAGGGGTGGGGCACCTGTCACTTTCTGGTTTGACGAGAAGTGGGTCTGTATCACTACTCCAGTGCATGGTAAACTCAACGCCCACACCTATTGAACTATTTTAGATAAAAGTGTGCTTCCTACATTATAGCGCTTCTATGGGTCAGACCAATGTATGGAAATACTTCAAGGGTGTCAACGTCAGCTGTCATGTAGTGAGGTATACCATAGCTTGGTACAGTGACAATCAGGTTAACCAACTGAACTGGCCTTCCCAGAGCTCAAACTTGAATCCTATCGAGCACCTCTGGGACGAGTTGGATTGCCGAACTAAGGGGTGCAGCAGCCAACCACAATCGGTGAAAGGACTTACCTGTCTTCTCCAAGCTGAATGGAATAAAATACCACTAGCCGTCATACAAGGACTTGCGAAAAGCATGCCCCGGAGGGTTGAGGCTGTAATTGCCGCTCATGCCGTTCAGACCACAGGTGTCCAAATACTTATTGGTAGACAGTGTATCTGCATTGGAGTCTCTGCAGGAGACTATGCTGCAAATTCCACCTAAAATTGGCATAGAGAAAAGTCCTGCAAAGAGGTCTTTTCTCTCTGAAGGTTTCAGTATAAATCTAGTGGAAACCTGATGAACATCCGATCCATAGGTGTCCTTGAAATTCAATTCAAGAAGAGATGAGAAACACAGTCATTGACATTTATTAGTCTGGAAATGGATACAAAGCCATTTCTAACACTTTGGCACACAAGCAAACAACAATGAGAACCATTTTCCACAAATGTAGAAAACATGAAATAGTGGTAAACTTTCCCAGGAGTGGCCGACCTAACAAAATTACTTTAAGAGCACATCGACCACTCATCTAAGAGGTCACAAAAGAACCCAGAACAACATCTAAAGCACTGCAGGCCTCACTTACCTCAGTTAAGGTCAGGGTTCATGATTCAACAATAAGAAAGAGACTGGACAAAAATGGTATTGAAAGTCCCAAGGCAAAAATGACTGCTGACTAAAAAGAACATACAGCCCAATTTGTCAAAAAACATCTTGATAATCCCCAAGACTTTTGGGAAAATATTCTGTGGACTGACAAGACAAAGTGGAACTTTTTAGAAGGTGTGTGTCATGTTACATCTGACATAAAACTAACATAGCATTTCATAAAAAGAACATTGTACGAACAGTGAAATATAGTGGTGGTAGTGTGATGGTTTGGGACTGCTTTGCTGCTTCAGGACCTGAATGACTTATTACTTGCTATAATTGATGAAACCATGAATTATGCTCTCTAATAGATCGTAAAGGAGAATTTCCAGCCATCAGTTCATGACCTTAAGCTCAAGGGTATTTGGGTTCTGCAGCAGAACAAAGATCTGAAGCATACCAGAAAGTCCACCTCTGATTGGATGAAAAAAACAAAAAGATTTAGGAGTGGCCTAGTCAAAGTCTGAACTTAAATCCCATTTAGAAAATGTGGCTTGACCTTAAACAGACCATTCATGATGGAAAATCCTCTAATGTAGTGCTTCAAAATATAGTTCAGCACAGTGGCGTAACTAGGAATGGCGGGGCCCCGTGACAAACTTTTGACATGGGCCCCCCCTCCGACAGACACCGAAGACCTCGACCGACCCCCTCCTATGCAGTCCTACGCGCTCTATTATGCCCCATAGTGGCCCCTGCACACAGTATTATGTCCCTTACTGGCCCCTGCACACAGTGTTATGTCCCTCAGTGGCCCCTCCACACAGTATTATCCCCCATAGTGGCCCCTCCACACAGTATTGGAAGAAGACCGATGGATAGGAAGAACACTGCGCTACTCCACTGAAGTTAACATCACACGCACTTTATTTCGTTTCCTTAAAACACACGACGCTATACACAGCGTTTCGGGGATTACCCCTTTTTCAAGTGTATAACTGAAATACACAATATACCCGTTCAGGAGTCAAGAGCAGGAGCCTCTCAGTAAAGGTAAGTGTTGTTCAACAGCGTGGGGTGGGTTCTGCAGCAGAACAAAGATCTGAAGCATACCAGAAAGTCCACCTCTGATTGGATGAAATAAACAAAAAGATGTAGGAGTGGCCTAGTCAAAGTCTGAACTTAAATCCCATTTAGAAAATGTGGCTTGACCTTAAACAGACCATTCATGATGGAAAATCCTCTAATGTAGTGCTTCAAAATATAGTTCAGCACAGTGGCGTAACTAGGAATGGCGGGGCCCCGTGGCAAACTTTTGACATGGGCCCCCCCCTCCGAGAGACACCGAAGACCTCGACCGACCCCCTCCTACGCAGTCCTACGCGCTCTATTATGCCCCATAGTGGCCCCTGCACACAGTATTATGTCCCTTACTGGCACCTGCACACAGTGTTATGTCCCTCAGTGGCCCCTCCACACAGTATTATCCCCCATAGTGGCCCCTCCACACAGTATTATCCCCCATAGTGGCCCCTACACACAGTATTATGTCCCACTGTGGACACCCATAAACAATTATTATACTCTGGGCTCTTTTCAGACCCCAGAGTATAATAATCAGAGACCCAGGGGGAAAAAAAAACATAATAAAACCTCTGTTATTCACCCATCTCCCGGCTTCTACGCTGTCGGCCTCCAAAATAGTCCATCTTCAATTACGTCAGAAATTACATGACCCGGGACGCTGGCCGGGGTATGAGACATCAGATGACCAGGCCGAAGCCTGCCCGGATCGTGGAGAGGTAAGTAACAGTGTTTTTTATGTTTCTTACCTCTTTCAGGCCGCCGATCATTATACTCAGTAGAAGGAAAAAAATTAGCTCTGACTATGACAGCATTGCTGTTGAAGGGGGACAGGAGGGTTGAGCCGATCTTGACTTTTCAGGATCGATTTTAAAATCCGATTTCCGATCATTTTTCATTCGAACCCGATCTCGATCCCAATGCAAGTCAATGGAATTTTTTTATTAATCGGAGATCGGATTTTAAAAGCAATCCTATTCACTATACAGCATGGAATCTAACAATTGAAAGCTTTAACCCCTTCCCGACATGCGCCGTAATAGTATGGCGCATGTCGGGTCTGTAACTATGGCGACCGCCATAGCCGCCGGGTGTCTACTGCTTTAAGCAGTAGACAACCAGCTCTAATGCCTCCGATCAGTCCCCGGAGGCGACATTTTCCCGGCGGCGCATGGGCGCCGCCATTTTGGCCGGGATCGCCGACTCCTGGAGCATGCTCCAGGGCTGACGTCCCATTGCCATGACAGCCAGGAGCCTTGTACAGGCTCCCAGGCTTGTCTGCAAAGCCTCTCTTTTGCAGGCTAGTCTATGCAGCCTGCAAAAGAAAGGATGCTTTTTTGCAATGCATTGCAATGCATTAGCATTGTAATGCATTGCATTAGTGATCAGACCCCCTGGGGTTCAACACCCCTAGGGGGTCTAATAAATGCAAAAAAAAAAAAAGTTAAAAAAAATATAAAAAGAATTAAAAGTTCAAATCACCCCCCTTTCCCTAGAACACATATAAAAGTAGTTAAAAACTGTGAAACATATAAATGTTAGGTATCCCCGCGTCCGAAATCGCCCGCTCTACAAATCTATAAAAATATTTTTCCTGTTCGGTAAACGCCGTAGCGGGAAAAATAGTCGAAAGTGCCAAACCGCCGTTTTTTCACTGTTTTGATTCTGATAAAAATTTGAATAAAAAGTGATCAAAGCAATAACATTTCCTGAAAATGTTAGAACTAAAAAGTACACCCAGCCCCGCAAAAAAGGACGCCCTATGCATCCCCGTACACTTACGTATAAAAAAGTTACGGCCGTCGGAATATGGCGACTTTTAGAAAAAAAAATTTTTAACACAGTTTTGGAATTTTTTTTAGGGGTCAAAATGTAAGTAAAACCATATAAATTTGGTATCCCTGGAACCGTACCGAAACACAGAATATAGGGGACATGTAATTTTGGCTGCACAGTGAACGTCGTAAAACCAAAGCCCGTAAGAAAGTCGCAGAAATGCATTTTTTCTTCAAATCCACCCCATTCTGAATTTTTTTCCTGCTTCCCAGTACATTATATAGAATAATTAATGGTGGCATCAGGAAGAAAAATTTGTCCCGCAAAAATTAAGACCTCATATGTCTCTGGGAGCGGAGAAATAAAAAAGTTATGGGGTTTAGAAGGAGGGGAGTCAAAAAAGAAAAACGAAAATCAAAAAATGCCATCGGCGGGAAGGGGTTAATTGTTAGAATCCACGCTGTGTAGTGAATCACTAAGTAGCCAGAGGATTTTTTTTTTTTAATCCTCTTGCTACTTAGTCCCCCCTGGTGTCCACTTACCTCCAGAGATGGCTGCTCTACTGCTCCGGTGTTCTTCTTGGCCTCGCTGCCGCTCCACACTGCAGTCTTCTTGCCTCGCTGCCCCCTGCCTCCCAGGTTAGGAGACTGTAGGTGGATTAGGAGAGTGTGGGCGGGTACTGGGAGTGGAGACGTCATGTCTCCCCGCCCTGTACCCGCCCACACTCTCCTAAGCCACAAGCCCCGCCTTCCTAGCTCTTTAAACACTAACATGTGAGGCGAGAAGACTGCAGTGTGGAGCGGCAGCGAGGCGAAGAAGAACACCGGAGCATCGGAGCAGCCATCTCTGGAGGTAAGTAGCTACTAGAGATGTTAGTTTAGTCTCCCATTAGAATGAATGGAGGAAGCCAGCGCGCAGGGGGTTAAGGCTGTGTGCCGGCTGCCTCCATTCATTCCTATGGAACCGCAGCGGAGCCTTCATACTGAGTATACACTATATACTCAGTGTGAAGGCTAAGCAAAGCATTGTGGGAAATCGTACCGATCTCTATCCCACTGTGAAAGATTGTGTTCGGAATTCTGATCGCGATCGTGAAATTTTCTTGATCGCCGATCGGAGTCCGATCTTTTCCGAACACGATCGATCAACCCTATTTGTTGGTGTTTTTGTGCAATTAGGGCTTTATTCAGGTCACATTTTTTAATCAATTTAACATATTCGGTAACCCTTTTCTGACATCCACCATACTATTACCTATTATTTCGATGAGATCGCTGGAGCCAACCTGTTCCTTTGGCAGCCTGGAGCCTTATGAAGGCTCCCAGGCTTGTCATAGGAATATTACTATTGAGATTGGTCTATGATCAACCTCAATAGTAATGTAGCGAATCTTATATAGACTGCAATACAGTTGTGTTTCAGTCTATGGGACTTGCAATCAAATGATTAATGATTTACTAATAAAATAGTAAAAAAATATTTTAAAAAGTTTAAAAAATAAATATATAAAAACTAAAAGTTCAAATAACCCTCATTTTCCTAGGATATATATAAAACTAAAAAAAATATAAAACTAAAAAATTATTATGAAACAAAAACATTATCTCTGTGTCCAAAAACAACGGTCATGTGAATAGCCCGATTCACAGACATTGAAATTAATGTGACCATGTGACAGATGTTAAAAAAACGTCCACTTTGTAACAAGGTTCAAGTGAATGTAGGCTTAGACTGAGTTCACACGGGGTATTTTGGTCAGGATTTTGAGGCAAATACTGACCAAAAAAACAGCTCCTATTGAAATCACCAGTCAGGTCTTTTTGTTTGTTCCAGCTCCCGGAAAAAAGAACGTACATGTTCATTCTTCAGGCCGATTCCCCTCACGAATCCGCCTGAAGATACTCCCTCCTCCCAACTAGGCCCATTCATTGGGCATAATCTGGAGCAGAGTGCGTGACTGGTTGCCGGTGCAATGCAAACGGCCACCCGTTTTTTTGTCCGGACACGGAGGCGGCCTCCGCCTCAGTTTCTGGAGCAAAAAAAACCTGTGTGCACTCAACTGTGGAATGATGCAGACCCAGGTCTTTAGCAGTGCTTACTGTATGTAGCCTTTTCCAGCTTCAGATATCTCTGTAGCACATCTTCTGAAAACAGTTTGCCTCAAGGCATCATTCACACAAACAATTATTTTTTGAAAAGAACAATTTGTCCATAACCAGACTTTAATAACTTCCTTTTTTTTTTTTTTTTTTCCATTTTTGTTTTATTCTCACCAAATTCCAAAATTCAGAACTTTTTTATTTTTCTGCTGACAGAACTTCATGAGAGATTATCTTTTTGGGGACAAGCAGCACTTCAAGATAATACCATGTAATATTCTGTATGATGTACTGTGAAGGTGGCAAAAAATTCATAATGGGGTGGAATTTGAAAAAAAAACTTTGGTTGTGCCATTTTCTTATGGATTTTGTTTGTATCAAAAATCCAAAACTGTGAAAAACAAAAAATATATTTAAGTCACAATATTCTGACACCTGTAAAGTTTTCATCTTTCCATGTATGGAGCTTTGTAGGTTGTGTTTTTGTGAGCCAAATTGTACTTTTTACTTTTACCATTTTGTGTGTTGTCTGACGCTTCGATTATTATGGTCAAACTTTTTTGGAGGGAATGCAAAATGATGGGGAATAAAATCACTATTTTGCGTAAATATTTTTACGTGTAGATATGGGGAAAGATTGTTGATTCAAAATTTTATAATTTTTTTTATTATACATGCATTTAGTCCACACAGGGAACTTGAGCCCTATTGGGTCTGATTATCCATATAATATACATCAATAGACAGCCTTTAAAAGAAGTATAGTGAAGGTCAGAGAGATTTCAGTAGGCTCGTAGCTGTTTTAGAGATGAATCGCTGTCCTCATATCTTACTCTGTGGAACAGCGATCTAGAAGAAGATGGCAGTGCTCATTTACTGCTGGTGATTAGATGCTTTGATCACATTTGATAGCGGCACCAGGAGGGTTAATTCCTAAAAACAGAGAGGACTCTGCTCAGCTGCCGAGCAGGCACCAAAAGTAAAAACAATTAAAAGGTTTTCTAGGCTAAAGATATCAAATTGTTGAAGGTTCAAAAACTGGCATGCTCAGAAGCAGACAGCTCTCTTGTGTAGTGCCTGAACTGCTGAATTGAGTTGCTACAAGTGCCATAACCCAGATGGAGGGAACCGGAAAATGGGAGTAGTAGCGGCGGATGAGATGCCACCAGCTAGGCCAAGCACACTCAACTATGCACCCCAGCCCCACTCCTGGGCTGGACACTGCTGAGAGGGAACCTGCACTACTACCTGATGGTGGTGGTAGTAGATTCTCCCGGGGAGCTTCCATTTGGAGAGGGGACCTCTCTACTCTGAGCAGGTGTGATGGTATTTGGAAGGGCCCTGATGTTAAAACAGGAACTACTCAGGCAGCCACTAGTGCAGTGAAACAGTGTAACGCTTTACTTCAGCAGCTGTAGAAGGTACAACAAGCAGCTTCCCGAATGTGGGGTATTAGTCTCTCAGTGTACAACTTTGTACAGTCATGGCCAAAAGTTTTGAGAATGACACAAATATTATATTTTCACATGATCTTCTGCCCTCTGGTTATTATGTGTGTTTGTCAGATGTTTTTATCACATACAGAAATATAATTGCAATCATATTATGAGTAACAAAAGCTTATATTGACAGTTAGAATGAGTTAATGCAGCAAATCAATATTTGCAGTGTTGACCATTCTTCTTCAGGACCTCTGCAATTCTCCCTGGCATGCTCTCAATCAACTTCTGGACCAAATCCTGACTGATAGAAGTCCATTCTTGCACAATCAATGCTTGCATTTTGTCAGAATTTGTAGGTTTTTGTTTGTCCACCCATCTCTTGATGATTGACCACAAGTTCTCAATGGGATTAAGATCTGGGGAGTTTCCAGGCCATGGACCCACAATCTCTATGTCTTGTTCCCTGAGCCATTTAGTTATCACCTTTGCTTTATGGCAAGGTGCTCCATCATGCGGGAAAAGGCATTGTTGATTGCCAAACTGCTCTTGGACGGTTGGAAGAAGTTGATCTTGGAGGACATTCTGGTACCATTCTTTATTCATGGCTGTGTTTTTAGGCAAGACTGTGAGAGAGCCGATTCCCTTGGCTGAGAAACAACCCCACACATGAATGGTTTCAGGATGCTTTACAGTTGGCATGAGACAAGACTGGTGGTAGCGCTTACCTCGTCTTCTCCGAATAAGCTGTTTTCCAGATGTCCCAAACAATCGAAAAGGGGATTCATCAGAGAAAATGACTTTACCCCAGTCCTCAGCAGTCCACTTCCTGTACCTTTTGCAGAAAATCAATCTGTCTCTGATGTTTTTTCTGGAGAGAAGTGGCTTCTTCGCTGCCCTCCTTGAGACCAGGCCTTGCTCCAAGAGTCTCCGCCTCACAGTGCGTGCAGATGCACTCACACCTGCCTGCTGCCATTCCTGAGCAAGCTCTGCACTGCTGGTAGCCCGATCCCGCAGCTGAAACACTTTTAAGAGACGGTTCTGGCGCTTGCTGGTCTTCTGGAGTATATGCAAATTGCCATTAGAAAAACTGAAGCAGTAGACTTTGTAAAAATTAATATTTGTATCATTCTCAAAACTTTTGGCCATGACTGTACAGCCTTGACCTTAGGAGGGTTCCCAGGGGTGATAAAGGCTGATAAGGCTGACTTCTCTCCAACTACAACTCCTCTTATATGTTGTCCCCATCTATGGATACTGAGGACTGTAGTGCAGGGTAGACCTGACAGGGATCTGTTACCTTTTGCTAAGGTCCAGAGTTAACTCATCTGTCAGCATACTCTACTGCTTCTCCTGGAACAGAGTCCAAGGTTCTTACAGCAAAAACTTCCTTTCTCAGGGGTGTCTCTGGATGAGCCTTGGGAAGTATTCTCTCCTCCTAGAGGCTGTATGGATGGTCACTGAATTCCAGTCTCAGGCTTGCACCTCTGCCCACTACACCCCACACTACACAGGAACTGACTGAATTGAACTGAATGGTCGTCCGGGAGACAAAAGTCTTCTTAAGCCAGGGCTTTACCAATGTTAAATTTTGAACACTGGGGAAACCACAGGGGAAAAACAACAAGGGATAGCTGCAAAACAATACATACAATACATAGAACATAGAGGACGACACATAATAACACAACCTAGGGGCACTAAACATAAGCACTTAAAGCAGTAGCACTCTGGGATGCTGCACAAGTGAATGGGTTTTGAACTGCAGTAACATGTTCTGGTCACAACACAGGGAACAGAGCCATCTGTTTCCTTCTCCATTCTCTGTGAATAAGGGCTAGTTCACACGTGAACAAAGGGGCGGATTTTGACAGCGGATTTCGCTTCAAGATCCGCCCCTTTACGCGGCTTCCACCCCCGGCAGCTCCCTCCTATGTCGGCCCATTCATTTCAGGCGGGTTTTGACAAGAGAGACACGCGGCTCACCGCATCTCTTTCCGTGTCAAAACCCGCGCGGGCAGTTCACGTGTGAACTGACCCTAAGCCCCTCAGAACAGCTGACTGGTGTTAGTGTTGATACCCTATTCCTGGGTTAAGTCATAAGGTCATAAGTATTTTTAGCCCTTTTAAGGCTGGGACCCCACATGATGTAAATGGAGCAGGTCCGCCAAGGAAATGCCACAAAAAAACCCCACAGCATTTTACAGTTGCCGCAAAGTTTCTAGCAAATCCCATCCACACATTGCGGAAAAATACAAGCAAGCGGACATGCTGTTGCAGTTTTGGAAATCGCAGTATGTCAATTATACTTACGGAAATGTCAGCAGTTTTCCTGTAGGAATAATTGAAGCAAAAAAGCCACTGTGGAAAAACCACATGAGTAAAAAAAAAAAAACAGTGATCCACCTGGACTCCACCCACTCAACTTCCCAAAAGGGAACCTGTCCAAAATGAGACTTACATACAGAAGAGCAGCGATGCCCATTTTTTCAGAATCACACCACTAAAGGCAAAACGAGGTCTTTCACTCACTGATCAGCGCCAGATGAAAGAGGCCCATAATAGGAGTGTCTTGCGCCACAGATTCTGGAATACACAGTAAATTCATGCATAATGTCCATGTGAATATACTACTGGAACTTTTTAATTTTCTTCAGTCACCCTGGACTTTGTAGGGGATATTCCACTATCCCATTTTTGTGATAATAATTTGCTTTATTGAAGTCTGGATAAAATAAAAACTTAGGTTTTATCCACAAATGCAGTAAACATGCAGTTCCGACTGAATCCTAACAAATATAATCATGCAGGCATATACTTTACAGGTTTCATAGATAAACTGAGCGATCTCATGCATCAAGGAAATATCATTCGAAGAGTGTAACTCATTTTAATTCATTTTGGCTGGACTTTACTTTCTATATTTAACTAAGTGACCAATCATGCTTCTCTATCTAGCTTTCTGATGGATGATTCTAGCTTTGGAGAATACCAGGAGAACATTACTTGTCTGGCTGCAATTTGCCAACTGCAAAGTTTGGTTATGGAGGGCTAAGGCTTTGGGGTTGATCATTATGGAATGTCTTAGGCCTATTTACCCTTCCAGCATGACTGTACTCTTGCACACAAACATAGTCCACAAAGGTTGGGTTGGGTGAATTTGATGTGGAAAAACTTGACTAGCCCAAAAAGACCCTTTAGTTTCAACCCCACCAAGCATGTTTGGTATGAACTCGCTTTGAGACAGTTCCTCTTAACCACCATCAGCATCTGACCTCACAAATACTGTTGAATAGACAAAATTTAAACATACACACCATATTTAGAATGCCATTAAATGCCATTATTACAAGTACAATTTTTTGATATTGGATTTTAACAGTGACCTAGCTAGAAATGACTTTCATTTTGTTGGACTTTTATGAAACTTTAATGTAACTGTGACCTACAGTCTGATTCATAGTCAGAGACCTGCTAAAGTAATATACTACTTATATTTATAATAGCCCATCTCTGTGACATTATGGGATTGTTCAGTTCATATGGTTTAATAGGGATATACACATAACAAAGAAGTACTCATCCCCAGGCATCCGTTTCCACTGGCAGTAGCCCCATTGGTTTGTGTACAGGTCCCTTGCTGTTTGTATGAGGGGACTGACAAATGACAGGCCTTAGCGGTCACCTCTTCACAAATGGCATATGACAGCAATCATGAGCTGTTTGTGAAGATGTCATGGAACGTTAATGGTGATGTTAGCCGGGGAACTTGTATTGTGACCAATGGATTCTAGAAAATCCCATGCTCACTTTGTGGTAAAATACACGGTGCAGAAACGCGGCGATTTCCAAAACCGCAGCATTTCAATCCCTATAGATATAAGTGAAGCAGAAAGAAACCTCTGCAAACGTTCTGTGCAAAGCCATAAGGGAAGAACCGCAATGCATTGTTGCCACAGCTTTTTTCTGCAGCGCTTTTTTGTTGTGGGATGGCACATGGGTCCTTAGTCTTAGGCTAAGGCCTCAAGAAGCAGGTTATAGCAAAAAAATGCTATGGGAAAAACCACGGCTGAAACACATCACAGTTTTTCCCGCACCACTTTTCACAGAAAGTCTGCAGAAGCTTTCTCTGTGGACTTTCTGCATCAATTATACCTATAGAGAAATCACAGGTTTCTGCAGGTATTATTAACATTTCCAAAATTGCAATGGTTATGGTAATCGCAGCATTTCTGCTGCACGTATTCTTCTGCAATGTGTGGATGGGATTCACTAGAATCCCATTCATTTTGCAGGAACTGTAAAACAGCGGTTTTTGCCCCAACTGTGGCATGTACACCACGTTGGGCTCCCAGCCAAAGGCAAGGGATTTGCATTGCAGAAAAGCTGTTTTTGTTGCATTTTTATGAGCCAAACCCAGGAGTGGCTACAAAGTGAATGTAAAACATAAAGGAAGCACTTGTAATTCTTCCTTCTGCTCAATCGACTGCTATGGCTCAAGAAGCCGCAGCAAAATCTACAAAGAAAAAAGC
Organism: Leptodactylus fuscus; assembly: GCF_031893055.1. NCBI lineage: Eukaryota > Metazoa > Chordata > Amphibia > Anura > Leptodactylidae > Leptodactylus > Leptodactylus fuscus. The sequence goes on from NC_134268.1 coordinate 144,940,244, forward strand.
AGCTTTTCCAGATGCCCCAGCCGTAAGCAGACATATACCATATTATATGACCAGATGTTGTAGAATGCTTTTTAAATCCATTGCAGTGTCTATTGTTTACAATGTTTGAAAATAGGTGACATTGTGACATCAGATTTATATAGTATTTTTGGACATAACAATTCTGTAATTATTAGGACAATTTGTTAACCGTTTGTATATTTTTATTTTAATCACTGTACTACTTCACTAAGTAAATGTGATTTTTTTTTTTTTTTTTTTTTTTTTTTTAGACAGAACAGCTGATTACACTTTGGATTCTCTTTGTCATTATCATGGTTGGAAATTCAATAGTCTTGTACCTAACATGCAAAGAGAAGATACGAAAGAGAAAGTCTCGCATGACATTTTTTGTTACACAACTTGCAATTACAGGTAAAAAAAACAAGATCTTTAAAAAGCCACATAAAATACTGCATGGCTGATATAAATTGCATTGTCTGGATTACTAAATGGATGTTATGATCAGTCCAAGTATGTAGATATATTCATTTTATAGCCTTCAAAAATAATATTCCTTTGGGAGATAAAATGTAATTTTCATTTCATACTAATGAATTTGAGTACATCTAGTACAGAATTTACTTATGCAGAGGCATATTACTTGCCCAGAAAGTTTTTTATAAACTCATTAAAGCTGAGGCACAATATTGTGGAAAATCTGCTTTTTTCTGTTGCAGATTTTGCTGCGTTTTTTTTCTAGTAATACTGAGTAGTGGCTACAAAGGAAATCGGAAATATAATGAAAGAACTTATAATTCTCCCTTCTGCTCAATCCACTCCTGGCTTTGACTGAAAAAAAAAAAAACGCTGAAAAATTCTATTCACGTAGGACCACCAGGGATCAGGAATATGAAAATGACACATACCTATCACAAAATAAGGTGTCCCACTTAAAACATAGGAAAAAAATTTAATCTAAAAATATTAGCTTGCATTGGGTCACTTGTTCCTTTCCCTTTGCTCATGAAGCAACAGGGGACCCAACTGACTGCCAAAAAAGAAATGGCATTGGGCTACATCTATCAAGCTACTTTTTAAGCCTTTGTGGGAGTAAATTGCTCCACTTTGTGGCATTTTATGCCCTGCAGTCTATTTATAAAGCATTTATGCCTATTTTTCTAGATGTTGTGCTGCTCTTACCACGTTTGCTTTTTTTTTTTTTTAATGTAGATTGTGAGCCCCACATAGAGCTCTCAATGTACATTTTTCCCTATCATTATGTCTTTTTTGGAATATGGGATGGAAATCCATGCAAACACAGGGAGAACATACAAACTCCTTGCAGATGTTTTTTTGCCCTTGGCGGGATTTGAACACCAGGACTCCAGCAGTGCAAGGCTGCAGTGCTAACCACTGAGCCACCGTGTGGCCTCTCCACATTTGCTTTTTGTCAGCAAAAAATTCAGTCTATATCATAAATAGACACCACAGTAAAACTAGTTTACAAAAAGGTGCCCCTGTTAAAAATATGACCATATGATAAATTACTCCTATGAAATTTGGAAAGTAAACTTAAGCTTCATACATTGCTTTTGATTAGAGATGAGCGAACACTAAAATGTCCGAGGTTCGAAATCCGATTCGAACAGCCGCACACTGTTCGACTGTTCGAACGGATTTCGAACCCCATTATAGTCTATGGGGGGAAATGCTCGTTTCAGGGGTACGCAAAATTCGATAAAATTATACTTACCGAGTCCACAAGTGACAGTCAGGCTGGATTCTTCTTGAAGTCTTCTCCCGGCGCAGCGCCCCCGCGGCGTCTTCCGGCTGGAATTCACTCTGCCTAGGCATCGGTGCCTAGGCAGAGCTGACTGCGCATGCGCGGTTGGCTCTGCCCGGCTCGACGCCTGAGCAGAGCCGACTGCGCATGCGAGGGCATGCCCGCACAGGCGCAGTCGGCTCTGCCTAGGCCGGATGCCTAGGCAGAGTGAATTCCAGCCGGAAGACGCCATGGGGTCGCTGCACGGAGAAGACTTCTAAAGGTAAGAGAAGAACCAGCGTTGATTGGCAGAATGTATAGCATCCTGCCAATCAACGCTGGTTCTGCATCAAACCTTAAACTTCGAACAGCTAGTAGTGTTCGATCAAGTACGAGTATTTCGAATACCGTAGTATTCGATCAAACACCTACTCGATCGAACATTACTTGCTCATCTCTACTTTTCATTAAACACATGCACCAAGGAAGTTCCTGCAGCATACATTAGACTATCAATTTGCGTACGGGATTACGAGTCTTTCTGGGGAAGATTGAGAGAAGGAGGGAAGCTGGGCCATTGTTCAGTTCCAGGCTGTTGACAGTTTTAAGGATTCTGCAGATGTCAGTCCAAAATGGGTGAAGGAGAGGCCATTTCCACCATATGTGTAGCATGGTTCGCCTTTCAGAGTTACATCTCCAGCATCTATCCGGGGTGTCAGAAAGATTTCATGCAGAAAGCAGAGACTCTGTACCAATCAGATAGGATGTTGTAGTTGTGCTTTCCAAGAAATCAAGTACTTATAGCAGAGTTGAATTGCTGAATGCCACAGATCTGGAAGAAAAGCGTACCCTTGATCCCTCTCCCAATTCACAGTATATGCTGTCAAAGAGTTGTCTTTGAAGACTGTAAGTGATATAATAGGGAAATGAAGTGGGGTGTCATGGACTGTGATGTACAGAGGTATTCAAAGGGGAAGAGGTTTTGTGTTTTATTCTGAGAAAGGTGTATAGGTAGTGTGAAGGATCTCCCCTCACCAAAGCCACTTTGGCACACCTGTGATCACAGCTCAAGAAAGAGAGAGAGTTGAGCTCCATCAAAGTCAATAAACCCTGTTTTCCCTGGATTTCATCATAATTTCCTCCTTTAGTGTATAGTATACAAGGTTTACATGGGTCTGAACTGAAGGTTCTGAGGCCACAATGTGCACAATCAAGTTCAATATGAGTTTTCACTGGATGTCCAAAGAGGGTATTGAAGATGCCCATGAAAGTGTTTGTTGCAGCGATTCTGGTTCTCAATGTCGTCAACATGTGATATTGAACACAATTGGTCATGGAAGATTGTCGCAGACATTGTATAGAACCTGAGACTGAGGATTGGAACTGTTCCAGTTCATCTACATGCTGTTGTAGGGTTTCTTTCTTAATAAATATTTCTTTCTTATGGTAGAGTTGGAAGGGACCTCAAGGGCCATCGGGTCCAACCCCCTGCGAGTGCAGGTTTTCCTAAATCATCCCAGCTATATGTGCGACCACCCTGGGAGAACCGTGCAGGAGGCTGGACTGTCACGGTGACCTTATAGGCACCAGAACTCCCAGGAGAGGTGCACAGGGAAATAGGCAGAGTCAGTTAGATGTGACGCCAGTTGGAGTATTGAGACACCCGCTGGTCCCTGGGCTGAGATGGTGATGTGGGTGCCAGTGCTCTACTCCAACAAAGAGCATTTGCCCAGGGCTTAGCTACAGGGAAGGCAATGTCCAGGCCAGGATCAGTAGAAGTGCTCACTGCTTTATTGTAACAGGCATCTGCTGGTCACTTGTCCTGTAGCAGTGAGCTGTGGCACAGGGGCTTGTAGCTGGCTGACCCCTTCCCATGTATTAGCAGAGAGTCTAAGATGTCTGCAGATCCAGCTTCTGGTATACTGCAGGGGCTCAGTTACCTTGTAGAGGTCGGTGCAGGCTGCCAGGGTTATAGCTCTGCTCAGCCTGATGTAATTCCTGTCCTCTTACTGATAGTGATGGGGGCGCTGTCACACAGCTTCTCTGTCCTGCTGTTGCTGTGGCAATCCTCACAACACAGTGTCTGAAACACAAGATGGCCACTGCCACCCTTCTCCTTGCTTCTCCTTCCCTGGTTGCTTACAGAATACTACTTCCTGTCCCTGCTATGACTATTTCCTGTTCCAGCTACAGATCCACTCACTATAGTGTGTGTTGCTATGGAGACCACAGCTCACTAGGACAAGTGAAACCAGAGAACAATAGCTTAACAACATTACACAAATGAATACAGAATAAACATGACAACACATACAAACAATCATAACATGTAAGGCACTTATATGGCCAAATAACCATTAGGAACTCCTGTGAGGGGGTTACATATGTTTATCCAGATTCCGCTTGAAGATTTCCATTGATGGAGCGCCCACCACCTCCCGTGGCAGCCTATTCCACTCTCTCACTACCCTCACTGTCAGAAAGTTTTTCCTAATGTCTAATCTGTATCTCTTTCCCTTTAGTTTCATCCCATTGCTTCTTGTACTTCCTTGTGCTAATGAGAATAGGGTAGATCCCTCTGCACTGTGACTACCTTTCAGATATTTGTAGACTGCTATTAAATCTCCCCTCAGCCTTCTCTTCTGCAAACTAAACAATCCCAGTTCTTTTAGCCGCTCCTCATAGGACATGGTTTGCAGACCTTCCACCATTTTGGTTGCTCTTCTCTGGACTTGCTCCAATATATCGATGTCTTTCTGGAATTGAGGCGCCCAGAACTGTAAACAGTATTCCAGGTGTGGTCTGACCAGGGAAGAGTACAGCGGAATAATGACCTCTCTTGATCTAGATTCAATGCTTGTCTTAATACATCCCAGAATTTTATTAGCCTTTTTTGCAGCAGCACCACACTGTTGGCTCATGTTGAATTTGTGATCTACTATTATGCCCAAGTCCTTTTCCCCTATGCTATCACTTAGTTCTATTCCTCCCATACTATATATGTTTTTTACATTTCTGTTACCCAGATGTAGAACTTTGCATTTGTCCCTGTTAAATACCATTTTGTTCGCCTCAGCCCATTGTTCCAGTGTGTCTAAGTCCTTTTGAATACACTCTCTCTCCTCTCTAGTGTTGGCTATTCCTCCTATCTTCGTATCATCTGCAAATTTTATGAGTTCCCCAATAATTCCATCGTCCAGATCATTTATAAAGATATTAAAAAGTACTGGGCCCAGAACAGAGCCCTGCGGCACCCCGCTTTTGACTTTCTTCCAGTTCGATGTGTAGCCATTTAGTATTACTCGTTGTGCCCGATCATTAAGCCAGTTGTGAATCCACCTAACTGATTTTTTGTCAAAGCCATACTTAATCATTTTTTCAATAAGAAGATTATGTGATACTTTATCAAATGCCTTACTGAAGTCAAGATATACTATGTCCACGGCATTCCCTTGGTCCAACCATTCAGTGATTTTGTTGTAGAAGGAAATCAGGTGAGTCTGACAAGATTTATTGGTCATAAAGCCGTGCTGGCTCTGGTTAATTAATGCCTTCCCATCCAGGTACCGAAGTAAATGTTCCTTGACAATTTGCTCAAAGATTTTTCCTGCTATCGAGGTCAGACTTACCGGCCTGTAATTTCCTGGATCGTCCCTTTTCCCCTTTTTGTAGATGGGGACAACATTTGCCCTTTTCCAATTTAAAGGGACCACTCCTGTTTCCCATGACTTACCAAAGATTATAGCAAGGGGTTCTGTTATTTCCTCTGCTATCTCTTTCAGGACTCTAGGGTGTAAATCATCTGGTCCTGGGGACTTGGTTTCCTGTAACTTGGCTAAGTGCTCTCTTACCAGACCTTCGCTTATAGTCAGCTTGGAGTCCTCCTTCCCCTCATCTCCATCACCATTAATGTCGATATTTCCATTAGTTTCTTGGGAGAAGACGGATACAAAATATGAATTTAGTAGCTCCACCTGCTGTTCCACCATGTTAACTGTTTCTCCTTTGTCATTCTTCAGGACTCCAATGGTCTCCTTCACTTTTCTTTTGCTTTTAACATATCCCCAAAATCCTTTTACCTTACTCTTTGCCTCTTTTGCAAGCTTCAATTCGTGTTCAGCCTTAGCTCCTTTGATGCTTGTCTTGCAGAGTCTGCAGACTGCTGTGTACTCTTCCTTAGTTATAGTTCCCATCTTCCACTTTTTGTATGTTTCCTTTTTCCTTTTTAGCAGGTTATGTAATTTTTTGGTCATCCATCCTGATATTTTTAGGTGCTTCCCATTTTTCTTCCTTCTAGGTATTGTTAGTTCCTGTGCTTTAATGATTTCCCTACGGAAGATTTCCCACCCTTCATGTGCATTTTTGTGCTTAAGAATTTTGCACCATGGAATTCTGCTAACCCTTGCCTTTAGGCTCTTGAAGTCTACCCTGCTAAAGTCGAGCCTTGAAGTCTGTGTCTTCTCAGGTCTTCTTCTTCTTGCAACCCCAAACTCAAGTATAGCATGATCGCTGAATCCCAGTGTCCCTGCTACCCGTAGTCCCTTAACCATGTGCTCTTTGTTGGTTAGGACTAGGTCCAAAATGGATGTTCCTCTCGTGTTTTCTTCTACTAGCTGGGCAATGAAGTTGTCTGCTAGAGAGGATAAAAATTTGATGGAGCCTTTACTCTTGGCTGTATGGGTTTCCCAATGAATGTCAGGGTAATTGAAGTCTCCCATGATCACTATTTCATGTTTCTTTGAGAGCGTGGTCATTTGCTGTGAAAAAATCTCATCCATGTCTTCTGTCTGTCCTGGTGGTCTGTAATAAACGCCTAGTATGATGTCCTTATCATTGTTTTTCCCTTGAATTACTACCCAAATAATTTCCAGTAGATTATCATTCTGTAAAACTGTAATTTCTGTGGAGATGTGTTCTTTTTTAACATACAATGCAACTCCACCCCCTCTTTTATTAGTTCTATTCTTTTTGAATAAGTTGTATCCTTCCATCTGTATGTTCCAATCATGCATGTCGTTCCACCAGGTTTCTGTGATGCCGATGACGTCATAGTTTTCCTTGTGTATCATCAGCTCTAGTTCTCCTTGTTTGTTTCCCATGCTTTGTGCGTTTGTGTAAAAACATTTCAGATTGTGCTCTGTTGTATCCTTTATCGTAATTTCCTTCTGAGTATCTTGTCTTGGGTCCTCTTTACCACAACTAGTAACCTTGTTTAGTATGTCTTTTAGCTGCATGTTCTTGTCTTTCTTTTTTCTTCCCATCCCCTCTTCTTCTAGTTTAAAGCCCTTCTGATGAGTGTGGCAAGTCTTCTGGCAAATATGTTTTTCCCAGGTTTTGTGAGATGTATCCCGTCTCTAGCAAGGAGTCCATCGTAGAGGTAATTCACGCCATGGTCCAAAAATCCAAATCCTTGCTCTCGGCACCACCGTCGAAGCCAGGTGTTTACCTCTAGTATTCTATTCCATCTCCTGATGCCATGACCATCAACTGGGAGGATTGATGAGAATACTACCTGCGCATCCAGTTCCTTCACTGTCTTCCCCAAATTTTCAAAGTCTTTATAGATAGTTGGTAAATCATTTTTTGCCGTGTCGTTTGTACCCACATGTATCAGTAGGAATGGGTAGTTGTCCTTGGAGCTGAGGAGGCTTGGTATCCTATCGGCCACATCCTTGATTTTTGCTCCTGGGAGGCAGCATACTTCTCGTGCGGTTAAGTCTGGCCTGCAGACAGCTGCCTCTGTGCCTCTTAGCAGTGAGTCACCCATAACCACTACTCTTCTTTTCTTCCTTGCAACACCATTTCTTGTTGCTCCTGATTGTCTCTGGGTGACTTTTGTTTCTTCTTTTGCTGATAGGTTATTTTTGTCATTTTCATCCGCCTGCATGAGAGTTTCATATCGGTTACTTAGCTGTGTGAGTGGTGATGGCCTTGTGATCCATTTGCATCTCTTGGTCACATGTGTCCAGTTTTCTGCCTCTGTAAGTTCTCTCAAGTATTCTTCCCTTACTGTATTCGGGGGACTTGCATCAGTCTCTGCAACTGTAGGCTCTCTAGCACTTTCATCCCCTACTGTGTTCTGGAGGCTTGCTTCAGCTTCATCAATGAAGACCTCACTTTCTTTGATGCTTCTCAACGTCACTATTCTTTCTTCCAACCTCTGCACTTTTTCTTCTAAAAGGGCCACTAGTTTACATTTCATACAGGTGAAGTTGGCTTTATGGTCCGGCAGATCTGTAAACATATAGCAAGTGTTGCAGCTCACCATGTGGGTTTTCTCCTCTTCCATCTTGCTCAATAAATTTGGATGAATGATCTTGTATATGTTTTTTTTTTGTTTTTTTCCTCGTCTGATGCCGGCTACGAAGTGTAGAAATTCAGATGAGCTTCCAATCCCAGGTTTTGCGATGTCCTCTAACCAGCGAGACCCAGCAATTCCCAGCAATCGATGAGATTAAGGCGACTCTTCTCCTCTTCCCAGCATGCACCAGAAATATTCAGATGAGCTTCCAATCCCAGGGTTGTTATATCAGACTTTAATATCTGAAGGTCTTGGTGCTTTTTGAGATCAGAGGCCACGTCATCGATGTCCCTCTTGCTGGGGAGCAGTACTAGCAGGGATCTCAGCTCAAGATAACTTTTAAAGGTGTGTACCGCTTCTTTGGGTGGCGTTAACTGTGCTGTGATAGGAGATGGCATGTGTGAGTTATGGAGGGAAAGAGCACATTGAACTCCGCAGTATGTTGGTGGCAGATCAGAGTCCTTTGTAGACGAGGATCCAGATATGTCAGGTAGCTGGTGCTGACCAAAACTGTTTATCAATACTGTAAGTACTGTATTTAGATTTGCAAATACTGTACTGCACTGTAATAGGGCAAATTTACTAACCCTCTAATATTTAGCCAATGTAATCTAAAGCGTATAGTGATGTTAATATTTATTAAAGCGATTTTTGTTGGATGATAAATTTGGTGCCTCTTAAGCCATTTTTGTCTAAGTTTGTATCACCTTTTTGGTTTATTTAATTTGTACTATGGACATAACTAGCAAAGACTGGGCCCCATAGCAAACTTTTGACTTGGGCCCCTATGGCATTGTGCCCCTTTTCCTAGCCTCCGCACAGTAAAATGCCCCATTTACTCACTCTGTAATGTTCCAACGTGACCTCCAGACAGTATAATATCCCATAATGGCCCCTCCTTACAGTGTAATGTCACATAGCGGACCCTTCACATACCCTACGGTGTTCGCTGAAAATATTGCAAAAATTTTGGGTTTGGCAGAAATTCTGAAAAGCCCCCAGAATGTAATAATAGCAGTATGTGTGTACTCTTACCATGGGCTCATGGCCTTACTGCGGCCGTGCAGGATGCATGGGGTGCCCTGGAGGGCAGAAGGAGAAACAAAGATGGCCATATAAAGTAAACATGTTCTGATTCAAGATATATAATTATCTTGGCAAAAAAAAAACTACTTATGATGAAGGGTCATGGTCTTATGCAATAGTAACACTAGAAGTAACAGATGTTACGTAACATGTCCAGCTTTATGCATAATATCACATTAGGATTTCTCAATTTAGTTTAAGGACACCAAAGGCTCAGATGTTTTTTGATTTTGTAGAATCTGTACTTCTGAATGTTCTTTCCTTCACTCAATTATATTAGATGAATGCTTAATCGGATATGCATTTAATACTATGCTTACCACAGTTGTTATTTTAGCATAATGGCTAATGGCTTTATGTACTCAGTCTCTCAGATCTTAAAGTTTAGATTTCAGGTTCTTCCTGCAATAAGATATTCCATTGTGCAATGGCATGTGGCAAGGGTGATAGATTTCTAGGTCTTAGCTATAGTGGAGCTATAGCTACTTTTTATTTTAATAAAAATAGAGCTACCTTTAGCATCATGAAATGGTGTATGCAATAATGTTTATAATAGACTGAAATACTTGTTCCCAGAATAGGTGGATTACACTACAGTTACACTATATATGTAAAAGTGCTCCCATTCCTTTATATCACCCCCAGCACGCTATATTAGAGGATTGCAGCTACTGTATATTATAGATAGTTTATATGGTGTGTAGTACTATCTACAAAGCAGTTTTCTGGTGATCTCTAAGTGATTGACACAACTAGAGGTTTTTGCACTCAAGTTCAAGACTGAATACTATTGACCTTCATCAAAGTGACAATTTAATTCTTTTCCCCACTTAAGGCATCATCTCTGGAATTCTTGGAATAATATTGGTTTGATATTACTTTGTCGTAGAAATGTTACTATAACAGTACATTACTTGTGTAACCATAACCGTGTACTCACTCTCCTTACAATGTAATTATTATTTATTCTATATTATTGTTCTTTTTTTATTAATTCTGAGTTGATTAAGAAAATTCAGAAAATAAAGGTACAGACAGTCAATAGAAACAGCTTATAAACCGTGACAGTGTGAGTCCAGCATGGCATATAGTACCAAGTGGTAATGAGATCAATAATTTTTCAAATAAAGGTATGGTGAATTTTAGTACACAAAGGGGTGGGGGCGCGAATGGGAAGGGACCATTTGGACAGCAATTTAGAATGGTTCTCTTGGAGGCACACAAGGAGATATGCCAGAAGAGTGTGATAAGATATGCTTGACTTCAGGGTTAGTGAGTGTAATATTCAACTCCTTTTCCCAGCTGAAGGTATAGAAATGACGACCATGTTGGTCTGACAAAGGTTTTCAGTAGGTTGGAAGTGAACCTGGAGGAAGCAGACTTGGCAACAATCACTTGTTCAAAATCAGAAAAGGGTCTATTCCAGCAGAAACAAGTAGAGAATAAGGTTGAACAGTTCTCATAATGGGCTGCATGCAAAAATGTGACACCTTTAGGAGGGCATCTCAATTGAATCATTGAGAAGAATGGTAAGGTTGGCCCATCAAAACGTTTTGCCAAAGTAATTGGTAGTAGAGGATCTCAAACGTCTCTGAAGAAATATTGAAGATTCGTAAAGGCATGAAGGATCAATCCCGCAGACACAAGGAGGAAAAAGGAACTAGTGTAGGCCGAAACAACTTCCATATCTCAAAAACAAACCATAACAGTTGTAGTCCTGAGTAGCCAACCACGGAGGAGTAAGTGGGCATCCACAGATCTCTCAAGAGGGTGGGGCCATAGGCAGCAAAAACAAAATGATGTAAGACACTGCATTTCAGAGGAGCAACTAATTCCAGCCAAAGTTGTATTTGAATAGCTTCAGGAGAAGGAAAGTAACCATATTAAGGCAAGTCAGCAGATATCAATACTAGATAGAACCTCCAATAATCAAAAAATAAAGCTATACAAGGATGTGGCATAGCCGCAGGTTCAGCGGGTAAGACTTTGACCGCCAGAGATGCCATGGGGGAGAATAACTGAAATTTAACATTAGTCTAATGTTGCTGTAAGTACTCAGAGTTGTTCATCCAGATAGGTAAGGTTGGCCCATCAAAACGTTTTGCCAAAGTAGTTGGTAGTAGAGGATCTCAAACATCTGCAAGTTAGTAACTAGGGACCAAGCCAGTAAAAAAGGAAGAAACGGGAGACAGTTGTATCAGCAGTCAATGAGCCAAGTGGGCTTCTGGAGGGCTCATTTCATTTTAGGAGACTTAAAGTGCGACTGGGGCCTCCAGGCCTCCAAGTGTGGCAAGGATGGCATTGGTTCCAAACCAGAAGTAGTGAGCCACAAAGGTATCTCAACAGGAGTAACATCAAGTAAGTCCCATATAGCCCCCAGGTCCCTTTAGGTATGAATCGTAACGCGCTGGCCATTTATGGGCAAAGGACAATCCGAATGGGTAGAGACAGGCAAAGGGCAGGTTCTTCTCCCTCAAAATTTCTAGTAAGGGCTTGAGCAGCCTCCTCTTAGCGAGGGTGGAAGGGGCAAGGTCCTGGTTAAAACTGGGGAATCTTCCCTTTAGGTAACGGATTCTTGTCATTTTCTGCAGCAAGAATAGAAGTCATATCATTAAAAGAGAGCAGGACACACACAATATCTCTCGCCTGTCTCAGTTTGAGCCTCAGGGCTTTATGGATACATTCAATAACCACAGTCTTTGCCAGGTCCGGCCCTAGAAGGTTAAGAAAGATCTCACCTGTAATAACCTGTAAGGTGTCTGGTGCCTATGACTTGGAGAGACATTTTTATACAAATGTTCCGTCTGTGGCTTCTAATCTCCAGGTCCTCCATGGGCAAGTGAGCTCTGTCTATGTGAGCTATGTGTTGCTCCGTCAGAGCTGCAAGGGCTGAGGAAAACATAGTAATGTCCAAACACGCAGTCTCCTCAGCATCTATTCTGTGGCTCAGTAAGTTCATTCTTAATTTCCACAAGTTGGTAGAGGACTGGTTCATATCCTGGATCATGGCCTTTTTCAAGAATTTTTTTGATATAGGAGTGGGACTATTAAAGGATTATCTTATCTTATACTTGTTCCTGGTAATCCTCATCTGTACAGCTCTCACCTCCAAGATCACAGCGTCTTTAGTACCTACACTCTCCGGTGCCATTCTAAGAAGGAAGCATGAGAATGAGGGCTATGTTTTTGAAGGAACCGCTGCAAATCTATTTGTTGCTTTGATTTTTTCATAGTGCAGAGGATATATATCCCCATCTCTGTCCTTCTTCACCTACACCATTTGTGCTGTGTGGCATCTGAGCTAGGTGTTCTGTAAGCCCTGCTGTGACGGAGCTGACAGCAAATCTTTTTTTGTAACTACTTTTATGAAAGAAAAAATCTAAATGTTCAAACTATTCTCATAATAGATATGGCACCATGTATAATCTTTGCCTTGGGGTTAATTTTACTTAACTATAGATAGGAGGTATGTGACAACTGTCTGTGCATTTTGTGCGTCAGGAAAAAAAATATTGGTGTACAGAGGTAGCAAAGTTTAACTTGACACTTAGCACTGGTTAATCATTAAAAAATTTAACTAAAGTCCCACTTTTCTGACTTATTATTATTATTACTATTATTATTATTACTATTACTATTATTAATAATAATAATAATAATAATAATAATAATAATACCATTCCTGACATCTTCAGGGATTTAGACATAATAACACTAAATATATCATGCCAGAAATATTTAAAACCTCGCATGACATCACAAAACAGAGTCGCTGTTGCTGTGAGTCAATAGCTGACACAAATGTCACCAAGAGGATACACAACAGACAGTGGAAAGATGTATAGTCCAATAGAAGTCAACGATGGGACCAAATAGAAGCAAAACAGCAGTATGCACAGTGTACAAATAGGCACAATGCTCTTCATACTGTGTATACCAACAGAAAATTTTAATGGAAAATACTGCAATGTAAGTTGCTGGAATAGATATAAAGGAATGAGGTAAGTAAATTACATATATCATAGTGAAAAACAGAAGTAAGTAGGTGACATATAAGAAGAAATTAAATAACAAATGGCAATACAGAGCTCAAGAATGAGAGAGCAAACACAAATATAGTTAAATAAATATATATATATATATATATATATATATATATATATATATATATATATATATACTAGCTGGTACCCGCGACTTCGTCTGCGGTGATTGTAGAAGTGGGTATATACAGGTGTGGGTAAGGTTTTCGTACTGTGTATAAGGTATGGGATATGTAATGTAAGTTTGTATCTTGTTTTTTCTGTAATTCAGAGAATACATGAGACTTTTGTGTTGCAGTTACTTTGTATTTGAGCTGCTATATATATGGTGTTGTGAGAAACTTTACATAATGACTTTGGGACAGAAGTATTTGAAGTTAACCCTTTCCCGCCGATGGCATTTTTTGATTTTCGTTTTTGACTCCCCTCCTTCTAAACCCCATAACTTTTTTATTTCTCCGCTCCCAGAGCCATATGAGGTCTTAATTTTTGCGGGACAATTTTTTCTTCATGATGCCACCATTAATTATTCTATATAATGTACTGGGAAGCAGGGAAAAAATTCAAAATGGGGTGGATTTCAAGAAAAAATGCATTTCTGCGACTTTCTTACGGGCTTTGGTTTTACGGCGTTCACTGTACAACCAAAATGACATTTCCCCTGTATTATTTGTTTCGTTACGATTATATGGTTTTAATTACATTTTGACCCCTTAAAAACAAATCCAAAACTGTTAAAAAATTTTTTTTTGAAAAGTCGCCATATTCCGACAGCCGTAACTTTTTTATACGTGCATGTACGGGGATGTATATGGCGTCTTTTTTTGCGGGACTGGGTGTACTTTGTAGTTCTACCATTTTCGGGAAATGTTATTGCTTTGATCACTTTTTATTCAAATTTTTATCAGAATCAAAAGAGTGAAAAAACGGCGGTTTGGCACTTTTGACCATTTTTCCCGCTACAGCGTTTACCGAACAGGAAAAATATTTGTATAGCTTTGTAGAGCGGGCGATTTTGGACGCGGGGATACCTAACATGTATGTGTTTCACAGTTTTTAACTACTTTTATATGTGTTCTAGGGAAAGGGGGGTGATTTGAATTTTTAATACTTTTTTTTGTTTTTAATATTTTTTTACTTTTTTTTAAACTTTTTTTTTTGCATTTATTAGACCGCCTAGGGGTATTGACATGGGTGGGCGGTGTCGCGGATTGTCAGAGCGGTGGGGGTTGGCAAACATGGCTGCTCTGGAGCGTTAAAGAGAACCTCCTGGAGTATCGGTAAGGTGAGGGGCAAAGTGGTAAAGTCTATGTATATGTGATTGTGTGGGGTTAGGGGTGAGGCTGTAGAGGGCAATATGAATTTTGTGGCTTGCTATGGTCCAAAGTGTGTGAGATTGCAGAGATGGTGGTGTGAGTTTGGGGTTTGTGGGAGTCCTGGGAAAAACGTATGTGCGCTATTGTGACGAAAAGTAGCCTATTGCGCAATGGGGTGTATTAACTATGTTTGTGGAAAATTTCAGCCAAATCGGTGGAGCGGTTTTTGCATGATTGACTAACAAACATCCGAACACACAAACCCACAAACATCCAAACTCACAAACTTTCACATTTATAATATTATTATTGTTTATTTATATAGCACCATTAATTCCATGGTGCTTTACATTTGGGGGTTACATACAATTCACAAAATATACAGGTACATATCATACTAACAGTGATCGGCTGGCACAGTGGGGTAGAGGGCCCTGCCCGCGAGGGCTTACAATCTATGAGGGAAGGGGGTAGAGACAGAAGGAGAGGGGGAGACTGTACAGATGGCGGTGCGGTGATAGTGTTATTGGAGGTTGTAGGCCTTCCTGAATAGGTGAGTCTTCAGGGCCTTCTTGAATCCTGTGATTGTGGGGGTCAGTCTTATGTGTCGTGGTAAGGAGTTCCAGAGTATGGGGGATGCACGGGAGAAGTCTTGGAGACGGTTGTGTGAGGAGCGGATGAGGGCAGAGCGGAGTAGGAGGTCGTTGGAGGATCTGAGGTTACGTGTGGGCAGGTAGCGGGAGATGAGGTCAGAGATATATGGAGGGGACAGGTTGTGGATGGCTTTGTATGTTAGCGTTAGTAGCTTGAACTCAATTCGCTGGGCTATGGGTAACCAGTGGAGGGACTGGCAGAGGGGAGCAGCCGATGAAGATCGGGGGGTGAGGTGGATTAAGCGAGCAGCACAGTTTAAGGTGGACTGGAGGGGGGCGAGGGTGTTTGCCGGGAGTCCATGCAGAAGGGTGCTGCAGTAGTCTAAGCGGGAGATTATGAGGGCCTGGACGAGCATCTTGGTAGTTTCTGGGGTGAGGAAGGAGCGGATTCGGTGGATGTTCTTGAGCTGGAGGCGACAAGAGGTGTTGAGGGTTTGAATATGTGGTTTGAAGGATAGGTCAGAGTCCAGGGTAACCCCAAGGCATCGGGCCTGTGGGACAGGGGTAAGTGGGGTTCCATTAACTTTGATAGATGGGTCAGGTGGAGGGGCCATACAGGATGGGCTGAAGATGATAAACTCTGTTTTCTCCATGTTGAGTGTGAGAAAGCGGGAGGAGAGGAAGGAGGCTACGGCCGCTAGACAATCTGGAACTCTGGCCAGCAGGGAGGTAATGTCTGGTCCAGAGATGTTATATTATAGGATAGATATATTAATAGGATATATATATATATATATATATATATATATATATATATATATATATATATATATATACATTATTTGACTGTGTTTGATTTGATAACAATACTTGAATCGCAACCACAATACATTGTATGACAAGAATAAAAATATGCATCTCAAAATTGAAATTGCAACACCAAGAAAGAAAAGACTTGGAAACACAGGATTGTAGATATGTTAATGATATGCAAATGAAAAAACAAATCATTAAAACATCCCAATCTACTCAGTTTTGAGTATGAGCCCCACACACAGAAATATGCACACTTAGATGCTTTGGCAGAGTATCAGTGAGGTTATTAATTGTTACCTGAAGAATATTATGCCATGTTGAATGCATTTGGGCACTCAAATCAGACTTAAGACTAGTCCTGAACTATCATTAGGTTCAAGATAAAAGCAGGAACTCATGGCTGAAGATGATAGACCTCCATTGTAGCCTCCAGTATATGTGTATAGATCCACACTATCAATTGGGGTTGCCATGGTAGACAGGAGGCTGTGCCATGACCTCTTGACTGCCTATGCATCGTTCCAAAAGGAACTACTATGCAATGTCCTGCAGTATATTGCACAGGGTATGTAAAAAGTAAAAAACAAAACAAAAACACACAAACATAGTCAAAACACAAAAAAATAAACAAATAATAAAAGGTTATAACCACCACCACCACCACCACCACCAGGGCCTCCATCAGGAATTTTGGGGGCCCATACAGCCTAAATGTCTGCCCCCCCACCTTATTTTGCATCATACCAATTATGTATTACATTTCCCTTTATTTAGCAGCATTACAAGGCTTAAAGGGGTATTCCCACCTCACATACTCAGCAGTCTTCACTCTTGTAAAATCTTCTTTCTTCCTGTTTTCTTGCATCATTTGGTGGGCGGGGTTTCACAGGCAACCTGCCGTTTAGCTCCGCCCCCAAATTCGCGTGTAGCTCCACCCACCCATTTTGGACTATGAAGTACAGGCAGCAGCAACTCCATTCTGTGTTACATACAGAGACTGCCTGTCTCTGCCATAATGAACTCAACTGAATTAGCTAGCCTGATAGCTGGGAGAACAGAAGAAATGAAAGCAGCTCCTCTCCTCTATCTGAGTGCAGGAAGCTAGGTCACGTGGTGTAGACACAGGAATAGCTAGATACACAGGCTGGCTCCCTGCACTTAGCCCCTCCTCCCTCCCCCCCTGAGAGCAGCAGATACATCATTTGACTCAGGAGCAGCTAGGTCAGGGCTGTGGCCACAAAGAATTGAATAAAGTAAGATAGTGGATAAACACAGCAGTTTTGCTGAAGCAATGTATTTAGGAAAAGTCTTACATCCACATTAACAAGCCGTATAGATAGGATCCTTGTGATGGGACAACCCCTTTAATCAGATTCTATTTGCAGGTAAAATCTGCTACGTGTGAAAGCGCCTATAGAGAGCCAACACCATTTATAAGAGCCCTCCTAATAAATCCTCAGGGCTTTTTCACGTTGCGTTTTTGGCCTCCCTTGCCGGGATACGTTGGTAACCAGTCAGAATCAGCTGTCAACTTATCCCTGCACGAAGAACTGGCCATTAAAAAAAAAGGGGGGCCTGCAGTTCTCCATGCAGGGATAAGGGGGGAGCTGATTGTGACTGGTTACCAACGTATCCTGGCAAGGGAGGCCAAAAACGCAACGTGAATACTCCTTTAAAGTTAAAGTCCCACCCCCAAACAGGCTGCTATGCTAGTAGCATACCTCCCAACCGTCCCGATTTCCGTGGGACAGTCACGATTTGGGTGACATGTCCCGCGGTCCCGGTTGGAGGGAGGTATGTCCCAATTTCAACTAAGATCTGCGTCCAGAGGACGCAGATCT
The DNA here is from genome assembly GCF_031893055.1 of Leptodactylus fuscus. NCBI lineage: Eukaryota > Metazoa > Chordata > Amphibia > Anura > Leptodactylidae > Leptodactylus > Leptodactylus fuscus. The sequence continues at coordinate 144,957,984 of NC_134268.1, forward strand.
GAGCTGAACACATTTGCGGCTGAAGCAAGGAGCTGACACAGGTCAGCTCCTCGCTTCGCCGCTGCGCGCCTCTCTCCCTGACACATATTCGGCTGAAGCGAGGAGCTGACCTGTGACACATATGCGGCTGAAGCGAGGAGCTGACAGCCTCGCTTCAGCCACATATGTGTCAGCGAGACCAGCGGCGAAGCGAGGAGCTGACACAGGTCAGCTCCTCGCTTCAGCCGCATATGTGTCAGCGAGAGAGGCGCGCAGAGAGCGGTGAGGGAGCGGAGGAAAAGGTAAGTTTAATGTGGAGGTGGAACGTGAAACTGGGGGCAGATGAAGCAGAGGACGCATGACACTGGGCAGAGATGGAGAGGACGGCATGACACTGGGGGCAGAGATGGGGGGGACATGAATTTGGGGGCAGAGATGGAGGGGACATGAATCTGGGGGCAGAGATGGAAGGGAGACATGAATCTGGGGGCAGAGATGGGGGACATGAATCTGGGGGCAGAGATGGAAGGGGGACATGAATCTGGGGGCAGAGATGGAAGGGGGACATGAATCTGCGGCAGAGATGGAGGGGACATGAATCTGGGGGCAGAGATGGAGGGGGGACATGAAACTGGGGGCAGATGAAGGGTGTATATGAAACTGGGGGAGAGATAGAGGGGGGACATATAATTTACGGGTGACTGTAGGAGGATTATACTGTGTGCTGGCACATGAAAAATTAACGAGCGGGCGGAGTCAACACAAAAGTGGGCGGGGCTAAATTTTCCATGCCGCACTACGCGCGTCGCACATTTTGTCCCTCTTTCAGTTCTTCAAAAGTTGGGAGGTATGTAGTAGCATAGCCTACATCATTATTATTCTCCAGCTAAAAACTTATATATTATATATTATTGCCCCAGTTCCCTCTCCGCAGTGCTACACACCTGATGTCCCAACAATTCCCCCCCCGTCCACCCTCTAACATCTTTCCATTGCCCCCTGTACCCATACCTCCCAACTTTTGAAGAACCAAAAGAGGGACAAAATGTGCGCCGCGGGAAATTTAGCCCCACCCACTGTTATGTTGACTCCGCCCACTCATTAATTTTTCATGTGCCCGCACACTGTATAATCCTAATCCTCCTACAGTCACCCGTAAATTATATGTCCCCCCTCCGTCTCTCCCCCAGCTTCATATACACCCTTCATCTGCCCCCAGATTCATGTCCCCTCCATCTCTGCCCCCAGATTCATGTCCCCCCATCTCTGCCCCCAGATTCATGTCCCCTCCATGTCTGCCCACAGATTCATGTCCCCACATCTCTTCCCCCAGATTCATGTCCCTCCATCTCTGCCCCCAGATTCATGTCCCCCCATCTCTGCCCCTAGATTAATGTCCCCTCCATCTCTGCCCCCAGATTCATGTCCCCCCATCTCTGCCCCCAGATTCATGTCCCCTCCATCTCTGCCCCCAGATTCATGTCTCCTCCATCTCTGCCCCCAGATTCATGTCCCCTTCATTTCTGCCCACAGATTCATGTCCCCACATCTCTGCCCCCAGATTCATGTCCCCTCCATCTCTGCTCCCAGATTCATGTCCCTACATCTCTGCCCCAAGTGTCATGCCGTCCTCTCCATCTCTGCCCCCAGATTCATGTCCCTCCATCTCTGCCCCCAGTGTCATGCCGTCCTCTCCTTCATCTGCCCCCAGTTTCACGTTCCACATTAGACTTACCTTCTCCTTCGTTCCCCCGCTGCTCTCTGCGTGCCTCTCTCTCTTACTGGCGCACAGTTGTAGACGCGATGTGACGTCATCACATCGCATCTACACTACCGGGTAGCCGGCGGCAGCGGCGAAGCGAGGAGCTGACCTGTGTCAGCTCCTCGCTTCAGCCGCATATGTGTCAGCGAGAGAGGCCGCAGCAGCGAAGCAAGGAGCTGACACATATGCGGCTGAAGCGAGGAGCTGACACAGGTCAGCTCCTCGCTTCACCGCTGCCGCCGGCTACCCGGCAGTGTAGACGCGATGTCAGTGAGAGATGTGGCAGCGGCGAAGCGAGGAGCTGACACAGGTCAGCTCCTCGCTTCAGCCACATATGTGTCAGCGACAGAGGCGCGCAGCGGCGAAGCGAGGAGCTGACCTGTGTCAGCTCCTTGCTTCAGCCGTGTATGTGTTCAACTGAGATCTGCGTTCTCTGGACGCAGATCTGAGTTGAAACAAACAGGACATATAATGACTGCTGCCGGCGCCAGGGGGCCCGGGCCCCCCCCACATTTTTAAATTTGGCCGGGCTCCTGACGCCAGTAGCAGTAGGACTGGCCTATCGGTGGCCCTGACCACCACCACCTTTATACTTAAAAAATATATCATTCAAGCAAAAAAAAAACAAACGTTTAAGGTATCCCCACATGCATATAAGTCCCCACTATCCAAAAATAGCATTGATTTTCTGCAATTCTACCGCAATGTGCAGATTAAAGAATTTTGGTTACTTTTCTTTCCCAAAATAATAACAATAAAATCAGTTACACATAAAAAAGTCAGTCATACATACCAAACATTGGTACCAATAAAAATTACAATTTGTCCTGCAAATAAAGAGCCCTGACATATCTCTGTCGACAGTACAGTAAAAAAAAGTTATAGCAGGATAGCAGGAAAATCGTACATTTTCAAAAGTGATGTTTTATTTGTAAAAATAAAAAAACAATATAAATATGGCATTGGTGTAATTAGACTGACACAACGGACAAATCTGCCTTATCATTTAATGCAGAGTGAACGTAAAAAAAAATAGAATTGTGTGTTATTTCACATTGAATCCAAAAATCATAACTAAAAGTTAATCAAAACATTATATGTACCACAAAATGGTGCCGTATGAAAGTACAACTTGTCACACAAAGAATAAGCCCTCACATAGCTATGTGCACAGATAAATGAAATGTTATGAATTTTGAAGACGGGGAGGGACAGTATGAAAAAAGTTGCAGAGCATTAATGAACAAACTACCCTGTGTCCTTAAAGGGTTAATGATTAAAGCTGTTATGGTATGGCACAGAAGCAGGCGTAGGAGCTGTGCATGCTACATCACTTCCCCGCTACAGCTTTATTATATAGCTGGGACTCAGGGCTAGCTGCAGTACTCGCAAAATACTCTGACTTGATCACATATTTTAAGGATTGTGAGAAACCCGTCTTACTCCCCTTCAGCCCTTCAGTTATATTGGGGTCAATGGCTTCCGGCTGCCTTTTCACTATCACACTTAGGCAATCTATATACCATATACTAATATACAGAAGAAAGGATCAGTGGGGGCCACACAGTGACTCACTGGTTAGCACTGCAGCCCTGCAACGCTGGGTCCTGGTGCTCAAATCCCACCAAGGGCAAAAAACCATCTGCAAGGAGTTTGTATGCTCTCCCCCTGTTTGCATGGACTTCCATCCCATATTCCAAAGACATACTGATAGGGAAAAAAAATGTACATTGTGAGCTCTATGTGAGGCTCACAATCCACATAAATAAAAAAAAAGAAAGATCAGTAAGATTTTGCTTTTTTAAGTGTAAAACATTACAAGGCAGTATGAAAATAAGTAATAGAAAGTTTAAGAAACTTTCCCTTATCAAAAATAAATATTGTTAACAAAAAAATGGAAATCATATTAGGTATGATATAAGAAGTCCAGACTATCCAATACAAATGTTATTTATCCTATTTGGTAAAAGCCATAAAAAAAATACTGAAATTTGCAAATTATTTGCCCCTCCCCAAAACCAATAAAACATGATCAAAAAGTTGCTATGTCATCTTTAATGCAGAGTGAGCATTATAAAAACATGATGCAGAAAATTATGACAGAATTGTATGTTTTTTTCATACAGATCTGCTCAAAACATTCTTAAAATATAACCAAGACATTACACGCTCTATAGAGAGCATCCTAAGAGCATCCTAAAGACACATTTCTTCAGGTAGGCCTATTACATTTCCTAAGCAGGGCCCTTAGTCTCATTATGTGAATTAATGTATTACTACAGTCCTATGAAAAAGTTTGGGCACCCCTATTAATCTTAATCATTTTTAGTTCTAAATATTTTGGTGTTTGCAGCAGCCATTTCACTTTGATATATCTAATAACTGATGGACACAGTAATATTTCAGGATTGAAATGAGGTTAATTGTACTAATAGAAAATGTGCAATATGCATTAAACCAAAATTTGACCGGTGCAAAAGTATGGGCACCTCAACAGAAAAGTGACATTAATATTTAGTAGATCCTCCTTTTGCAAAGGTAACAGCCTCTAGTCGCTTCCTGTAGCTTTTAATCAGTTCCTGGATCCTAGATGAAGGTATTTTGGACCATTCCTCTTTACAAAACAATTCAAGTTCAGTTAAGTTAGATGGTTGCCGAGCATGGACAGCCCACTTCAAATCATCCCACAGATGTTCAATGATATTCAGGTCTGGAGACTGGGATGGCCATTCCAGAACATTGTAATTGTTCCTCTGCATGAATGCCTGAGTGGATTTGAAGCGTTGTTTTGGATAATTGTCTTGCTGAAATATCCATCCCCGGCGTAACTTCAACCTCGTCACTGATTCTTGAACATTATTCTCAAGAATCTGCTGATACTGAGTGGAATCCATGCGACTCTCAACTTTAACAAGATTCCCGATGCCGGCATTGGCCACACAGCCCCAAAGCATGATGGAACCTCCACCAAATTTTACAGTGGGTAGCAAGTGTTTTTCTTGGAATGCTGATTTTTTTGGACACCATACATAACGCTTTTTTGTATGACCAAACAACTCAATCTTTGTTTCATCAGTCCACAGGACCTTCTTCCAAAATTAAGCTGGCTTGTCCAAATGTGCTTTTGCATACCTCAGGCGACTCTGTTTGTGGCGTGCTAACGGCTTCTTTCTCATCACTCTCCCATACAGCTTCTCCTTGTGCAAAGTGCGCTGTATAGTTGACCGATGCACAGTGACACCATCTGCAGCAAGATGATGCTGCAGCTCTTTGGAGGTGGTTTGTGGATTGTCCTTGACTGTTCTCACCATTCTTCTTCTCTGCCTTTCTGATATTCTTCTTGGCCTTCCACTTCTGGGCTTAACAAGAACTGTCCCTGTGGTCTTCCATTTCCTTACTATGTTCCTCACAGTGGAAACTGACAGGTTAAATCTCTGAGACAACTTTTTGCATACTTCCTCTGAACAACTATGTTGAACAATCTTTGTTTTCAGATCATTTGAGAGCGGGCTGTCCATGCTCGGCGACCATCAAACTTAACTGAACTTGAATTGTTTTGTAAAGAGGAATGGTCCAAAATACCTTCATCCAGGATCCAGGAACTGATTAAAAGCTACAGGAAGCGACTAGAGGCTGTTATCTTTTCAAAAGGAGGATCTACTTAATATTAATGTCACTTTTCTGTTGAGGTGCCCATACTTTTGCACCGGTCAAATCTTGGTTTAATGCATATTGCACATTTTCTGTTAGTACAATAAACCTCATTTCAATCCTGAAATATTACTGTGTCCATCAGTTATTAGATATATCAAACTGAAATGGCTACTGTAAACACCAAAATATTTAGAACTAAAAATGATTAAGATTAATAGGGGTGCCCAAACTTTTTCATAGGACGGTATGTAATGTCTTATTACCATCTTTGTGATACACTTGTTTAGATGTTGCCTGGATTTTACAGATTGCCAGATTCACTATAAACACCACCCATACGCTGTATTTTAAGAATGAGGGTCGGAATTAAAGTGGGAGATCTCCTCATGACACTTTGGGGTCTTCTCCACCCTCTCCTCCTCACATTTTTCATGCAGTTATAGTGTATAACAGCAACAATAAGCATTGGTATTTTTCTAGCGTACACTCTCATATAGCCTATCCTTTACATAACCTGAAAAATGTGTTGTTTTTTTTTCTCATTGTAGGTTTAGTTGGCACAGTACCTATGAGGGTACCGATTAATAATAAATTCCCATCAATGGGGTTCTTGTCAGCTATTACCACCAGTATACAAACGTATCTCATAGAATTTAGACATTTCCAGCACTCCAATACTTTTTTGACTGACTCACATTTTAATGGCTTCTAATCTCGCATGGGAGATTTTATTTTTTAGAAAATTTTAATAAAAGTTAACTTTTATATTATCTTTTCCTATATACGTTATTTTGAGAGACTTGTTCATCATAAGCAGTACTATGTCTACATACGAATACTAATCGGTACCTTTTCTGTAAGTACTGAATCACTCCTACAATAATAAGCTCATGAATATCAATAAATTTAAAAAATGTAATAAATATCAGTTATATGTAAGCTGTTAGTATCTATGTATTTCAGTACTATAGATAGGGATTATGTTGCTCTTTGCTTTCTTCTTATTCTTAAGTTTGTATTGTTCCTTTTTTCTGGCACTGGACTATTAAGTGTATCTTAAATCTGCCCTTGGCAATTCTTGAGAATTGGGTATTATTGATAGAGTCAATTGATACCTTTTGTTTCTTCAACACTTTATTGTTCCAGTGAGCTATGTGTATATATTTTTCTCAAGTTTCTCTTTTTATATCAAGTATGTATCCAAATACACATATGTTAATATTTACAGCACCATACTGAGAGCTAAATTAATTATACATTCCCTTGGGGAACATTTCCTTTCTTAGCGATTTCTATATCCTTTAACTGTATTGAAGCCAGACTGTATTCTTATTTTTATTCTTGCTCACATGTGGTGTTCTCAAATCAAGCACATTTACATAATGCATATGGATATGTTTCTTGTTTATATTTCTTATCTTTCTATTATACCTATGTATTCTCTATGGTCTTTGCGTTCTGTATTGCCATTTATCATTTAATCTTGCCTATTGTCTTTTAGCACTAAACTGTATGTCACATACTTAGTTTATAATTCACTATCTTATGTCATATACTTAACTAATTCTTTTATTTCTATTACATCAGCTTACATGGCAGTATTTATCCAGTACTGTTGACATGTTTGACATCACTGCGGAGATCTGTCCACCTCACATGCCATTGGCCTTCTTTTTGATTTGTCCCTGCCATCACCTTCTATTGTGCACTACATCCCTCATTAGTTGCACTGTAAGGTGATATGACTTTATTGATCTATAACACCAGGTAATCTATCAGGGTCCATTAAGGCAATACAGGTTATATAGATATTACATTCATACATTTCGGTCAACCTTGACCTTCTTTAGTGAATATCTAAAATGAACATTAATACAGATCAGATAAACTAATATAGATCAATGTCTTTGTAATGTGCTGCTATTGAGGAATATTGTAAATTCCTTCCCATTCTGGATTGACTGCCAGATAGCTGTGGGCATCCTATATATTAATAGGTAGTGCTAGAATACTTTTGGTGCCTTATATTAATGTTCCATCTGTCCATCATGTGTTAGGTAGTCACTTGGTGAAGTTGGTATCCCCTATGGTTTTACAGTGATGACCCTTCCCGTTTATGATGTCATACAAGATTTTAAAAGGCATTTTTACTATTAATGCCCTCCTCCCACCCAAAAGATGCCAGGCACTGCGAAAGGTGTCATTGAAGTTTTGACCTTAACTTTTTTTTATATGAATCCTTGCTGAATCTGGCTGTCTTGACACAGTGTGGTATGTTGAGATTCCTGCACTTTTCACTGAAAGCCAATTGACTGTCTCTTATGTCAGTGTAGTAGAAATGTGATTACCATTGTGACAGCAGTGGTTAGAGTGTTATCTTGTTCCTAGTTATTAATACGTGGAAGAAAAGTTATGTTTTAGATCACATGTGTAAACATTATATTATATTTCATTTGCTTCGCTAATCTATATATTGAATAACCCTTTGCAAACATCTACATTCACTTGATTACTAGAACCTACCTGGGTCATTGTTCCAACTAGTACTTTTGAAACTATGATTTATCATTGTGCACACATTTCATGTAACTCTTAACAGATGTGGATTCAATTTATCCTAACTGGTTTGACTTTGGCCCACTCCTAACTGTGTTATCTAAGTTTGCTCCCCTGTTTTCCCTCTTTAAAGGGGTTTTCCCAACTTGCCTGCTTACCAACTTGCAGGCTGTATGCTCATTTCACTTCCTGGTTTTCTCGGTAAATTGGTGGGCGGGGTTTCACTTGCTGTCTCACAGGCAAAGCCAGATCTTCTAGTTCTCTTCATAGCAGTACATGTTTGCAGTTAGTAATGAGGGATGGTTGTAAATAAATTAGCACAGTATCACTGGAAGATTCACAATATGAAGCTGATGTAGCAGAGCTGGATTTGATAGGTGATGAGTAGAGATGAGCGAACAGTGTTCTATCGAACTCATGTTCGATCGGATATTAGGCTGTTCGGCATGTTCGAATCGAATCGAACACCGCGTGGTAAAGTGCGCCATTACTCGATTCCCCTCCCACCTTCCCTGGCGCCTTTTTTGCTCCAATAACAGCGCAGGGTAGGTGGGACAGGAACTACGACACCGGTGACGTTGAAAAAAGTAGGCAAAACCCATTGGCTGCCGAAAACATGTGGCCTCTAATTTAAAAGAACAGCGACGCCCAGCTTCGCGTCATTCTGAGCTTGCAATTCACCGGGGACGGAGGTTTCTGTCCAGTTAGCTAGGGGTTAGATTCTGGGTAGGCAGGGACAGGCTAGGATAGGAAGGAGAAGACAACCAACAGCTCTTATAAGAGCTAAATTCCAGGGAGAAGCTTGTCAGTGTAACGTGGCACTGACGGGCTCAATCGCCGCAACCCAGCTTTCCGCGGATCCTGAATGGAATACACTGACAGTGTATTCCCGTATACCCGATATATACCCCCGATACCCGTTCCAACGGTGTGCCCCCCACCTTCACCCCAGAAATACCCTGCAAGTCCCCTAGCAATAGAATTGGGGCTATATACACCCACTATTTTTGCTACTGCCATATAGTGCCATTGTCTCACTGGGAATTCAAAGAATATATTGGGCTTACATATAACTTCAATTCCAGGGAGAAGCTTGTCAGTGTAACGTGGCACTGACGGGCTCAATCGCCGCAACCCAGCTTTCCCAGGATCCTGAATGGAACACACTGACAGTGTATTCCCGTATACCCCATATATACACCCCAAATCCCCGTTCCAACGGTGTGCCCCCCCACCTTCACCTCAGAAATACCCTGCAAGTCCCCTAGCAATAGAATTGGGGCTATATACACCCACTATTTTTGCTACTGGTATATAGTGCCATTGTCTGACTGGGAATTCAAAGAATATATTGGGGTTACGTGCACCCACAATTTTTGCTACTGGTATATAGTGCCATTGTCTCACTGGGAATTCAAAGAATATATTGGGGTTACGTGCACCCACAATTTTTGCTACTGGTATATAGTGCCATTGTCTGACTGGGAATTCAAAGAATATATTGGGGTTACAAATACCCTCATTTCTTGCTACTGCCATATAGTGCCAGTTTCTGACTGGTAATTCAAAGAATATATTGGGGTTACGTGCACCCACAATTTTTGCTACTGGTATATAGTGCCATTGTCTGACTGGGAATTCAAAGAATATATTGGGGTTACAAATACCCTCATTTCTTGCTACTGGTATATAGTGCCATTGTCTGACTGGGAATTCAAAGAATATATTGGGGTTACAAATACCCTCATTTCTTGCTACTGCCATATAGTGCCAGTTTCTGACTGGTAATTCAAAGAATATATTGGGGTTATAAATACCCTCATTTCTTGCTACTGGTATATAGTGCCATTGTCTGACTGGGAATTCAAAGAATATATTGGGGTTATAAATACCCTCATTTCTTGCTACTGGTATATAGTGCCATTGTCTGACTGGGAATTCAAAGAATATATTGGGGTTACAAATACCCTCATTTCTTGCTACTGCCATATAGTGCCAGTTTCTGACTGGTAATTCAAAGAATATATTGGGGTTACGTGCACCCACAATTTTTGCTACTGGTATATAGTGCCATTGTCTGACTGGGAATTCAAAGAATATATTGGGGTTACAAATACCCTCATTTCTTGCTACTGGTATATAGTGCCATTGTCTGACTGGGAATTCAAAGAATATATTGGGGTTACAAATACCCTCATTTCTTGCTACTGGTATATAGTGCCATTGTCTGACTGGGAATTCAAAGAATATATTGGGGTTACAAATACCCTCATTTCTTGCTACTGGTATATAGTGCCATTGTCTGACTGGGAATTCAAAGAATATATTGGGGTTACAAATACCCTCATTTCTTGCTACTGCCATATAGTGCCAGTTTCTGACTGGTAATTCAAAGAATATATTGGGGTTATAAATACCCTCATTTCTTGCTACTGGTATATAGTGCCATTGTCTGACTGGGAATTCAAAGAATATATTGGGGTTATAAATACCCTCATTTCTTGCTACTGGTATATAGTGCCATTGTCTGACTGGGAATTCAAAGAATATATTGGGGTTACAAATACCCTCATTTCTTGCTACTGCCATATAGTGCCAGTTTCTGACTGGTAATTCAAAGAATATATTGGGGTTATAAATACCCTCATTTCTTGCTACTGGTATATAGTGCCATTGTCTGACTGGGAATTCAAAGAATATATTGGGGTTACAAATACCCTCATTTCTTGCTACTGGTATATAGTGCCATTGTCTGACTGGGAATTCAAAGAATATATTGGGGTTACAAATACCCTCATTTCTTGCTACTGCCATATAGTGCCAGTTTCTGACTGGTAATTCAAAGAATATATTGGGGTTATAAATATCCTCATTTCTTGCTACTGGTATATAGTGCCATTGTCTGACTGGGAATTCAAAGAATATATTGGGGTTATAAATACCCTCATTTCTTGCTACTGGTATATAGTGCCATTGTCTGACTGGGAATTCAAAGAATATATTGGGGTTACAAATACCCTCATTTCTTGCTACTGGTATATAGTGCCATTGTCTGACTGGGAATTCAAAGAATATATTCGGGTTATAAATACCCTCATTTCTTGCTACTGGTATATAGTGCCATTGTCTGACTGGGAATTCAAAGAATATATTGGGGTTACAAATACCCTCATTTCTTGCTACTGGTATATAGTGCCATTGTCTGACTGGGAATTCAAAGAATATATTGGGGTTACAAATACCCTCATTTCTTGCTACTGGTATATAGTGCCAGTTTCTGACTGGTAATTCAAAGAATATATTGGGGTTATAAATACCCTCATTTCTTGCTACTGGTATATAGTGCCATTGTCTGACTGGGAATTCAAAGAATATATTGGGGTTACAAATACCCTCATTTCTTGCTACTGGTATATAGTGCCATTGTCTGACTGGGAATTCAAAGAATATATTGGGGTTACAAATACCCTCATTTCTTGCTACTGGTATATAGTGCCATTGTCTGACTGGGAATTCAAAGAATATATTGGGGTTACAAGTACCCTCATTTCTTGCTACTGGTATATAGTGCCATTGTCTGACTGGGAATTCAAAGAATATATTGGGGTTACAAATACCCTCATTTCTTGCTACTGCCATATAGTGCCAGTTTCTGACTGGTAATTCAAAGAATATATTGGGGTTACGTGCACCCACAATTTTTGCTACTGGTATATAGTGCCATTGTCTGACTGGGAATTCAAAGAATATATTGGGGTTACGTGCACCCACAATTTTTGCTACTGGTATATAGTGCCAATTTCTAACTGGGAATTCAAAATGCGCAAGGCTCCCGGAAAGGGACGTGGACGAGGCCGTGGGCGAGGTCGGGGGAATGGTTCTGGGGAGCAAGGTAGCAGTGAAGCCACAGGGCGTCCCGTGCCTACTCCTGTGGGGCAGCAAGCATTGCGCCACTCCACAGTGCCAGGGTTGCTTGCCACATTAACTAAACTGCAGGGTACAAACCTTAGTAGGCCCGAGAACCAGGAACAGGTCTAGCAATGGCTGTCAGAGAACGCTTACAGCACATTGTCCAGCAGCCAGTCAGACTCTGCCTCCTCTCCTCCTATTAGCCAACAGTCTTGTCCTCCTTCCTCCCAAAATTCCCAAGCTTCACAGAACAATAACCCCAACTGTCCCTGCTCCCCAGAGCTGTTCTCCGCTCCTTTCATTGTCCCTCAACCTGCCTCTCCACGTCACGATTCCACGAACCTAACAGAGGAGCATCTGTGTCCAGATGCTCAAACACTAGAGTCTCCTCCATCTCCGTTCGATTTGGTGGTGGATGACCAGCAACCCACCCTCATCGACGATGATGTGACGCAGTTGCCGTCAGGGCATCCAGTTGACCGGCGCATTGTGCGGGAGGAGGAGATGAGACAGGAGTCGGAAGAGGAAGTGGTGGATGATGAGGACACTGACCCGACCTGGACAGGGGGGATGTCAAGCGGGGAAAGTAGTGTGGATGTTGAGGCAGGTGCAGCACCAAAAAGGGTAGCTAGAGGCAGAGGCAGAGGTCAGCAGCTTAGGCGAAGCCAGGCCACACCCGGAATCTCCCAAGATGTTCCAGTTCGTACCCAGCCCCGAAAAACTCCCACCTCGAGGGCACGTTTCTCGAAGGTGTGGAGTTTTTTCAAGGAATGCGCCGAGGACAGATATAGTGTTGTCTGCACAATTTGCCTCTCGAAATTGATTAGGGGCTCTGAGAAGAGCAACCTGTCCACCACTTCAATGCGCCGTCATTTGGAATCCAAGCACTGGAATCAGTGGCAGGCAGCAACGGCAGGACAAAGGCCGCCTGCCGTTCACGCCACTGCTACTGCCTCTGCCACTGCCTCTGCCTCTGCCACTGCCACTGCTGACTGTGCTGGCGATGCACTCCAGAGGACGAGCCAGGACACCACTTCATCTGCCTCCGCCACTTTGTTGACTTCGCCCTCATCCTTCCCTGTTCCTGTCTTATCTCCTTCTCCTGCACCATCAAAGGCACCATCAGGCGCTTCTTTACAACAACCCACCATCTCTCAGACATTGGAGCGGCGGCAGAAATACACTGCTAACCACCCACACGCGCAAGCCTTGAACGCCAACATCGTTAAACTGCTGGCCCAGGAGATGTTGGCATTCCGGCTTGTTGAAACTCCCGCCTTCCTGGACCTGATGGCAACTGCGGCACCTCGCTATGCCGTCCCTAGCCGTCACTACTTCTCCCGGTGTGCCGTCCCCGCCTTGCACCAGCACGTGTCACTCAACATCAGGCGGGCCCTTAGTTCCGCGCTTTGCACAAAGGTCCACTTGACCACCAACGCGTGGACAAGTGCATGCGGACAGGGATGCTACATTTCACTGACGGCACACTGGGTGAATGTAGTTGAGGCTGGGACTGCTTCGCAAACTGGCCCGGTGTACCTCGTCTCCCCGCCTAACATTCCTGGCAGGGACACGAGAAGAACACCCCCCTCCTCCTCCTCTTCTACCGCCTCCTCCTCCGCCACCGCCTCCTCCTCCGCCACCACCTCCTCCTCCGCTGTTGGATTGACCCCAGCTACGAGTTGGAAACGTTGCAGCACTGGCGTTGGTAGACGTCAGCGGGCTGTGCTGAAGCTGATCAGCTTGGGGGACAGACAGCACACTGCCTCCGAGGTGAGGGATGCCCTCCTCGATGAGACGGCATGGTTTGAGCCGCTGCACCTGGGCCCAGGCATGGTCGTTTGTGATAACGGCCGGAACCTGGTAGCAGCTCTGGAGCTTGCCGGACTCCAACATGTTCCATGCCTGGCTCACGTCTTCAACCTAGTGGTGCAACGTTTCCTAAAGAGCTACCCCAATGTTCCAGAGCTACTGGTGAAAGTGCGGCGCATGTGCGCCCACTTTCGCAAGTCGACAGTAGCCGCTGCTAGCTTAAAATCTCTCCAGCAACGCCTGCATGTGCCACAACACCGGCTTTTGTGCGACGTCCCCACACGCTGGAACTCAACGTTTCAGATGTTGAATAGAGTGGTTGAGCAGCAGAGACCTTTGATGGAATACCAGCTACAAAACCCTAGGGTGCCACAAAGTCAGCTGCCTCAGTTTCACATCCATGAGTGGCCATGGATGAGAGACCTTTGTGACATCCTATGGGTCTTTGAGGAGTCCACAAGGAGGGTGAGCTCTGAGGATGCGATGGTGAGCCTTACAATCCCGCTCTTGTGTGTTCTGAGAGAATCCCTGATTGACATCAGGGATAACTCAGATCACACAGAGAAGTTAGGGATAGCATCCGATCCATCACAGCTGGAGAGTAGGTCCACACATCTGTCCGCTTCATCGCGTTTAATGGAGGAGGAGGAGGAGGAGGAGGAGGAAGAAGAGTTGTCCGATGATGTGATGGTGATACAGGAGGCTTCCGGGCAACTTCGAATCGTCCCATTGTTGCAGCGCGGATGGGTAGACATGGAGGAGGAGGAGGAAATGGAGATTGAACTTTCCGGTGGGGCCAGAGGAGTCATGCCAACTAACACTGTGGCAGACATGGCTGAGTTCATGTTGGGGTGCTTTACAACCGACAAGCGTATTGTCAAAATCATGGAGGACAACCAGTACTGGATCTTTGCTATCCTTGACCCCAGGTATAAAAACAACATCTTGTCTTTTATTCCGGTAGAGGGGAGGGCCAATCGCATCAATGCTTGCCACAGGCAATTGGTGCAGAATATGATGGAGATGTTTCCAGCATGTGACGTTGGCGGAAGGGAGGGCAGTTCCTCCAGTAGGCAACCAAGTTCTCACCGGTCCACACAAACGAGGGGCACACTGTCTAAGGTCTGGGACACCTTGATGGCACCCCCTCGCCAAAGTGCCGCCACGGAGGGTCCTAGTGTCACCAGGCGTGAGAAGTATAGGCGCATGTTGCGGGAATACCTTTCCGACCACAGCCCTGTCCTCTCCGACCCCTCTGCGCCCTACACGTATTGGGTGTCAAAGTTGGACCTGTGGCTTGAACTTGCCCTATATGCCTTGGAGGTGCTGTCCTGTCCTGCCGCCAGCGTCCTATCTGAGAGGGTGTTCAGTGCAGCCGGTGGCATCATCACTGACAAGCGCACCCGTCTGTCAGCTGAGAGTGCCGACCGGCTCACTTTGATAAAAATGAACCACCACTGGATAGAGCCTTCATTTTTGTGCCCACCTGTGTAAAGCACCCCAACATGAAACTCCATGTCTGTACTCAACCTCTCCAATTCCTCCGCATCCTCATACTCATCCACCATAAGCGTTGCACAATTCTGCTAAAACTAGGCTCCCTCCACCCTGATTTCCCCCAACTCTGCTGGTTAGAGGCTCCCTCCACCCTGATTTCCACCAACTCTGCTGGTTAGAGGCTCCCTCCACCCTGCTTTCCCACAACTCTGCTGGTTAGAGGCTCCCTCCACCCTGCTTTCCCACAACTCTGCTGGTTAGAGGCTCCCTCCACCCTGATTTCCACCAACTCTGCTGGTTAGAGGCTCCCTCCACCATGAATTGGTCCAAACTGGGCTGTTTAGAGGCTCCCTCCACCATGAATTGGTCCAAACTGGAGTTTTTAGAGGCTCCCTCCACCATGAATTGGTCCAAACTGGGCTGTTTAGAGGCTCCCTCCACCATGAATTGGTCCAAACTGGGGTTTTTAGAGGCTCCCTCCACCATGAATTGGTCCAAACTGGGCTGGTTAGAGGCTCCCTCCACCATGAATTTGCCCAAACTGGGGTTTTTAGAGGCTCCCTCCACCATGAATTGGTCCAAACTGGGGTTTTTAGAGGCTCCCTCCACCATGAATTGGTCCAAACTGGGGTTTTTAGAGGCTCCCTCCACCATGAATTTGCCCAAACTGGGCTAGTTAGAGGCTCCCTCCACCATGAATTGGTCCAAACTGGGGTTTTTAGAGGCTCCCTCCACCATGAATGTGCCCAAACTGTGCTGTTTAGAGGCTCCCTCCACCATGAATTTGCCCAAACTGGGCTGTTTAGAGGCTCCCTCCACCATGAATTGGTCCAAACTGGGGTTTTTAGAGGCTCCCTCCACCATGAATTGGTCCAAACTGGGGTTTTTAGAGACTCCCTCCACCATGAATTTGCCCAAACTGGGCTAGTTAGAGGCTCCCTCCATCATGAATTGGTCCAAACTGGGGTTTTTAGAGGCTCCCTCCACCATGAATTGGTCCAAACTGGGGTTTTTAGAGGCTCCCTCCACCATGAATTTGCCCAAACTGGCCTGTTTAGAGGCTCCCTCCACCATGAATTTGCCCAAACTGGGCTGTTTAGAGGCTCCCTCCACCATGAATTGGTCCAAACTGGGGTTTTTAGAGGCTCCCTCCACCATGAATTGGTCCAAACTGGGCTGTTTATAGGCTCCCTCCACCATGAATTGGTCCAAACTGGGGTTTTTAGAGGCTCCCTCCACCATGAATTGGTCCAAACTGGGCTGGTTAGAGGCTCCCTCCACCATGAATTTGCCCAAACTGGGCTGTTTAGAGGCTCCCTCCACCATGAATTTGCCCAAACTGGGCTGTTTAGAGGCTCCCTCCACCATGAATTGGTCCAAACTGGGCTGTTTAGAGGCTCCCTCCACCATGAATTGGTCCAAACTGGGGTTTTTAGAGGCTCCCTCCACCATGAATTGGTCCAAACTGGGGTTTTTAGAGGCTCCCTCCACCATGAATTGGTCCAAACTGGGGTTTTTAGAGGCTCCCTCCACCATGAATTTACCCAAACTGGGCTGTTTAGAGGCTCCCTCCACCATGAATTTGCCCAAACTGGGCTGTTTAGAGGCTCCCTCCACCATGAATTGGTCCAAACTGGGGTTTTTAGAGGCTCCCTCCACCATGAATTGGTCCAAACTGGGGTTTTTTAGAGGCTCCCTCCACCATGAATTTGCCCAAACTGGGCTGTTTAGAGTCTCCCTCCACCATGAATTGGTCCAAACTGGGGTTTTTAGAGGCTCCCTCCACCATGAATTTGCCCAAACTGGCCTGTTTAGAGGCTCCCTCCACCATGAATTTGCCCAAACTGGGCTGTTTAGAGGCTCCCTCCACCATGAATTGGTCCAAACTGGGGTTTTTAGAGGCTCCCTCCACCATGAATTGGTCCAAACTGGGCTGTTTATAGGCTCCCTCCACCATGAATTGGTCCAAACTGGGGTTTTTAGAGGCTCCCTCCACCATGAATTGGTCCAAACTGGGCTGGTTAGAGGCTCCCTCCACCATGAATTTGCCCAAACTGGGCTGTTTAGAGGCTCCCTCCACCATGAATTTGCCCAAACTGGGCTGTTTAGAGGCTCCCTCCACCATGAATTGGTCCAAACTGGGCTGTTTAGAGGCTCCCTCCACCATGAATTGGTCCAAACTGGGGTTTTTAGAGGCTCCCTCCACCATGAATTGGTCCAAACTGGGGTTTTTAGAGGCTCCCTCCACCATGAATTGGTCCAAACTGGGGTTTTTAGAGGCTCCCTCCACCATGAATTTACCCAAACTGGGCTGTTTAGAGGCTCCCTCCACCATGAATTTGCCCAAACTGGGCTGTTTAGAGGCTCCCTCCACCATGAATTGGTCCAAACTGGGGTTTTTAGAGGCTCCCTCCACCATGAATTGGTCCAAACTGGGGTTTTTTAGAGGCTCCCTCCACCATGAATTTGCCCAAACTGGGCTGTTTAGAGGCTCCCTCCATCATGAATTGGTCCAAACTGGGGTTTTTAGAGGCTCCCTCCACCATGAATTGGTCCAAACTGGGGGTTTTAGAGGCTCCCTCCACCATGAATTGGTCCAAACTGGGGTTTTTAGAGGCTCCCTCCACCATGAATTTGCCCAAACTCTGCTGGTTAGAGGCTCAATCCACCCTGATTTTCAAAACAAATGTTGGTGCCAACCTCAACTTACTACAAGGGCCAAATTCACTGCTGGTGACAAGCTCTCCTCACTGCAAGTGCCAAATACACATGTTTCAAGGTGTTTTCCTACTGTCAGAGAGGTGGTATTGAGTGTGTAAAGTGTGTAGTTGTTAGGCTGTGATGTTGGGGTAATAGAGGGTCTTTGGTGTGTTAGATGCCCCCAGACATGCTTCCCCTGCTGTCCCAGTGTCATTCCAGAGGTGTTGGCATCATTTCCTGGGGTGTCATAGTGGACTTGGTGACCCTCCAGACACGGATTTGGGTTTCCCCCTTAACGAGTATCTGTTCCCCATAGACTATAATGGGGTTCGAAACCCGTTCGAACACACGAACATTGAGCGGCTGTTTGAATCGAATTTCGAACCTCGAACATTTTAGTGTTCGCTCATCTCTAGTGATGAGAATCCCAAGTTTACATGCTACAGGACCAAGAGTCAGTTTGCAACTCAGTTTTAGGACTTTTTAGGTCTTTTTACATACAGAGCTAACATACTCTCTGTCTCAGCCCTTATCAGCAAAATTCAATTAGCAGACCTGATAACTGGAAGAGGAAGATAAACAGCTCAGAAATACAAGCTGCTCCCAAGCACTCAGCTCCCTCTCCCTCCTGAGAGCAGTGAGCTACCTCACTTGTCCTGGGCGGAGAGATAAGATCATCCCCAGGTCCATGGTTATGGATATGCAGTGTAAACAATGAAGTGAATAATCTCAGATAATAGCTATACAAAGCAGTTTTTCTGAAGCAATGTATTTAGGAAAACACTTGAACCCAAATAAACTAGCAGTATAGATAGGATCCTTGAGATGGGACAACCCCTTTAACTCGTGAATGGGGATCTGTCCTTCACTTTGTGGAAACCACCAGGTTTCTACCTTTTGGAGTGGTTCTGATGTTGGTGACCAAGGACCACAAGACACTGATGAAGAGCACCAGGGTTCAAACAGAGCGTGATCAGAGACAGGCTAGCAGAATGTTTGCATGGTCAAAATACAGGGTAGTCAGCAACTGGAGGGGATCCAACACATTGTTCGGGACATCACAGATTTAAAGCAGCATATAGATGACATGGACAATGCTTTGAGGAAGACAGTGGTCATATGACTGACCATGATGTCTACTTGGAAATGCCGGAGCCCCGGGCTCTGTCCTATGGATAGCTCCTTCATATGATGTAGTTATGTGACCATATCTTGAAGGTTCTTTAACAACTGATAACAAGTGTCTCAAGTTCATTAAAAATGTTGTGTTTTTAGACACATCAGTCAGGACCCTGCCACCTGGTCAATATACACTTGTAACCAGCTTCATTACTATTCACTAAATTAAAATTAAGGAGGAAATTTGACTCATAATATAAAATTTCATTTTACCACTGGGTCTGTTGAGACTCAAATCATAAACCTTGTGTATATAAGGAAGACAACTTAATGACTGAGCCAGAAACTCATCAATCCTAAACAGAAGAATTCATCTGACCAAGGTTAAATAAAATTTATGATTCCATGTATAATGTACTAGTATAGAAAGATATTTTATATGCCAGTACCTTATATGCTTTAAAAAGAAAAATCTTAACAAACTTGAGAATAATAAGGTGTAGAATTTTTTTTTCATACATTGCCAAACATTAAATTCATCTAGAAAAAGCAAAAGCAGCAGCCATGCTCAGTATAGTATCTGGAAGATGATGAAGCAGACATTTTTCGGCTCACAGCACCAGCCGAGCCACAACAGGCAACTGAAATCCCCATTGCTGCACCAGCAGGTACAGTCATACCTGTAGTGCATCTATAGTCCAGCAGATAACTTTGACCACTTGCAATTCTGGGACAATAGGTTAGAGCAGTGGAAACAGCTGGCCTAGCTTGCCATGACAATTTTATCTTGTCTGGCCTCAAGTATTACGCGAAGGTGTTCAGTGCTGGTGTTGTAAACCTGAAAGGACAAAACTGTCCAAAGGTAGC